>NW_027646183.1:0-600000 GCF_951394435.1 Stenella coeruleoalba
AGGGATTGTGGAGAAGTTCGTACCCTCGGCTCTAAGGGAGACATGGTAAGAGCCACTAATGAAAACACAATGGAGGTGCTTTGAAAAGGTAAACATTGAGCTACTAGTCAATCAGTCATACCCACTGCTGGGACTATCACCTGAGAAAATGAGAATCAAAAAGTCACAAGCTGGCAATCTTGCACTCCAGCAATATTTAATATAGCCAACACTTGGAAGCAACGAAAATGTCCCTCAACAGAGCAATGCACCAAGAAGTGGTCCATATACAAAATGGAATATTATTCCGATAAAAATATAAATTAAATTTAAAAAACAAACAAAAATAAGGAGACATCAGCCTTTGGGGGTTTATCCGGGCACATTCCACTCTAATTTATAACCGAGGAAGACCACCGGCCGGAAGCTCTGTTTCCCTAGTACCAGCATGGGGAACAAAGAAAGGCTGCCGCAATCTGGCCGTTACCTGCAAAAGCAGCTTTAAAGCCTGTGCTAATGGTCACTTCATGTGAACAAGTACTGCAGGGCTGTAAATGAAACCTGCCCTCAAAATGTTTTGAGGGAGGTAATGGCCAATAAATTTCAAAATGTAACACATACTTTAGAAAACACTTTGAAGAGCTAAGCTGTAATCACAGTTTGAAAAATAAAAAGGACATGACTTAAAGCTCAATTTCAAAGGATTATGAGTCATATGCAAATTCAACCACAAAGAGGTATCAGCTCACACCAGTCAGAATATCCATCAGCAAGAAAACTACAAACAATAAATGCTGAAGCCATAAAAAGAAACGAAATTGAGCTATTTGTAATGAGGTGGATAGACCTAGAGTCTGTCATACACAGTGAAGTAAGTCAGAAAGAGAGAGACAAATACCGTATGCTAACACATATACCTGGAATTTAAGGGAAAAAAATGTCATGAAGAACCTAGGGGTAAAACAGGAATAAAGACAGAGATCTACTAGAGAATGGACTTGAGGATATGGGGAGGGGGAAGGGTAAGCTGTGACAAAGGGAGAGAGAGGCATGGACATATATACACTACCAAACGTAAGGTAGATAGCTAGTGGGAAGCAGCAGCATGGCACAGGGAGATCAGCTCGGTGCTTTGTGACCGCCTGGAGGGGAGGGAGGGTGGGAGGGAGGGAGACGCAAGAGGGAAGTGATATGGGAACATATGTATATGTATAACTGATTCATTTTGTTGTAAAGCACAAGCTAGCACACCATTGTAAAGCAATTATACTTCAATAAAGATATTAAAAATAAATAAATAAATAAATGCTGAAGGTGTTGTGGAGAAATGCATACCCTCAACTTTAAGTGGGATGTAACCTGGAAAGAGCCAATAATGAGCACAGAATCGTGGTGCATTTAAACGGTAAACCCCGAGATACCATATGATACAGGATGCCCACTCCTGGGCCTATAACATAAGAAGACAGAATTGTAAAGACACAGGCAGGCAAATGTGCAGTGCAGCAGTATTACAATAGCCAAGACATGGAGGCAACCAAAAAGTCCATCAACAGGTGAGTGGACAAAGAAGAACTGGTACATGTACAGATGGAATATTATCTAGGGAAAAAAATGAAACAATGCCATTTGCAGCACCGTAGATGATTCTAGAGGTAATCAGGCAAATTGTACTAAGTCAGACAGCAAAAGACACATATCCTATAATATCACTTATAGGTGTTAGCTAAAAATTGATACCAATGAAGATATTTCCACAGAGAAAGGCAATCACAGATTCATTAAACAAAGTTATGGTTCACCAAATGGAAAGGTGTGAGGACTGGATACATTAGGATATTGGGGTTAACATAGATATAGAAACACATGTGAAATATATAATCACCAAAGACCTATGGAATACCAAGAGAAGACTACTCAACATTGTGTCACAAGCTACATGAGAAAACGATCTGAAGAAGTATAGATACATGTATATGTGTAAAAGAACAACATCTTACACACCTAGAACAAACAAAACATTTTAATCAAATTTGCTCTGATAAAAAATAAACATTAAAAAAAGAACAAGAAAAAAAAGAGAGAAAAAAAGGGGAAAAAAAGAACGAGAAGTAATGAGACATACACTTAAGGGGCTTTTTGCTGGCACATTGCATTCTAATTTACAACCAGAACACGACTTCCATTAAAGCTCTGTCATCACTAATAAAGCAGCTTTATAAGCAATGTTGAAGGTAGCTTAAAAGAATTCTCACTAATTATTGACAGTAACAAGAAAACAAACAAAAGTAAAAATCTCACGGCAAAAAGTATACATAGAGTAAGGGTAGTAGATCAAACACTTATTAAACTTCTGTAAAGAATAAAAGACAACAGTAGTATTTTTTTTAAAGAGAGGGGCCAAATAAATCAGAACTGAAAGAGATGATGTTACAAGAGCCACCACAGAAATACAAAGTATCCTAAGATACACACAGGGTAACTCAGGGCTCAGACTGGACAGAGCCCACTCTCCATTCCCCTGTACATGACTTACAGGAGCCTCAGGAACTGAGGAGGGGGTCCTTGAGGAGAGGCACAAGATAGAAGATGTTAGGCATTAACATGACTGCATTCATTTTAAACGTGCCTGAACTACATTCACATGAGATGATTTTGTCCTGTTTGTACATCAGCACCTCTAGTCGGAACTGCAGATCTTTGGTTTCACCACCTCTATGACAGCATTAGCTTCACCTGCTGTGGACTGTCTCCTATAGGATTTCTAGAACCACAAAACATCGAAGCTTCACAGGACCCAGAGTCTGTGCGACTCCACTCAGAGTCTCAACTGCATTCAGAGACTCAGAGTCTCAACAGAGACTCCACTCTTGGAGGACACACACAAAGTAGTGTGCACATCAGGACCCAAGGGAAGGAGCAGTCACCCCGTAGGTGAATGATCATACCTAGCTGCTAGTTTTAGAGGGTCTCCTGCAGAGGTGGGGTGTGGCTGCAGCTCACCATGGGGACAACGACACTGACAGCAGAAGTTCTGGGAAATACTCCTTGGCGTGAACTCTCCCAGAGTCCACCATTAGCCCCACCAAGAGCAAGGTAGGCTCCAGTGCTGGGTCGCCTCAGTCCAAACAACCAACAGGGAGGGAACCCAGCCCCATGCATTAGCAGACAAGTGGATTAAACTTTTTATTAAACTTTTATTTAATCCACAGACAAGCAGATTAAAGCTCTGCCCACCAGAACAACACCCAGCTCTACCCACCACCAGTCCCTCGCATAAGGAAGCTTGCACAAGCCTCTCAGATAGACTCAATCACTGGAGAGCAGACAGCAGAAGCAAGAAGAACTACAATTCTGCAGCCTGTGGAAGGAAAACCACATTCACAGAAAGATAGAGAAAATGAAAAGGCAGAGGACTTTATACCAGATCAAGGAACAAGATAAATCCTCAGAAAAACAACGAAATGAAGTGGGGATAGGTAACCTTCCAGTAAAAGAATTCAGAATAATGATAGTGAAGATGATCCAAAACCTTAGAAAAATAATGGAGGCAAAGATCGAGAAGATGCAAGAAATGCTTAACAAAGACCTAGAAGAATTAAGGAACAAACACCTAGAAGAATTAAAGAACAAACAAACAGAGATGAACAATACAATAACTGAAATGAAAAATACACTAGAAGGAATCAGTAGCAGAATAACTGTGACAGAAGAACGGATAAGTGACCTGGAAGACAGAAAGGTGGAAATCACTGCCATGGAACAAAATAAAGAAAAAGAATGAAAATAAATGAAGACAACCTAAGAGACTTCTGGGACAACATTAAATGCAACAACATTCGCATTATAGGGGTCCCAGATGGAGAACAGAGAGAGAAAGGACTCGAGAAAATATCTGAAGAGATTATAGTTGAAAACTTCCCTAGCATGGGAAAAGAAATAGCCACCGAAGTCCACGAAGCGCAGAGAGTCCCAGGCAGGATAAACCAAAGGAGAAAAATGCCGAGACACACAGTAATCAAATTGAAAAAATTAAAGACAAAGAAAAATTATTGAAAGCAACAAGGGAAAAATGACAACATACAACGGAATTCCCATAAGGTTAACAGCTGATTTCTCAGCAGAAAATCTACAAGCCAGAAGGGAGTGGCATGATAAATTTAACGTGATGAAAGGGAAGAACCTACCACCAAGAGTACTCCACCCAGCAAGTATCTCATTCAGATTTGATGGAGAAATCAAAAGCTTTACAGACAAGCAAAAGCTAAGAGAATTCAGCACCACGAAACCAGCTCTACAACAAATGCTAAAGGAACTTCTCTAAGTGGGAAACACAAGAGAAGAAAAGGACCCACTAAGACAAACCCATAACAATTAAGAAAATAATAATAGGAACATACATATTGATAATTACCTTAAACGTGAATGGATTAAATGCTCCAACCAAATGACACAGGCTCACTGAATGGATACAAAAACAAGATCCATATATATGCTGTCTACAAGAGACCCATTTCAGACCTAGGGACACATACAGACTGAAAGTGAGAGGATGGAAAAATATATTCCATGCAAATGAAAATCAAAAGAAAGCTGGAGTAGCAATACTCATATCAGATAAAATAGATTTTAAAATAAAGAATGTTACAAGAGACAAGGAAGGACACTACATAATGATCAAGGGATCAATCCAAGATATAACAATTATAAATATATATGTACCCAACACAGGAACACCTCAATACATAAGGCAACTGCTAACAGCTATAAAAGAGGAAATCAACAGTAACACAATAATAGCAAGGGACTTTAACACCTCACTTACACCAATGGAGATCATCCAGACAGAAAATTAATAAGGAAACACAAGCTTTAAATGACACAATAGACCAGATAGATTTAATGGATATTTATAGGACATTCCATCCAAAAACAGCAGACTACAAGTTCTTCTCAATGGCACACGGAACATTCTCCGGGATAGATCACATCTTGGGTCACAAATAAAACCTCAGTAAATTTAAGAAAACTGAAATCATATCAAGCAGCTGTTCCGACCACAATGCTATGAGATTAGAAATCAATTACAGGGAAAGTAACGTAAAAAACAAACACATGGAGGCTAAACAATACATTTCTAAATAACCAAGAGATCACTGAGGAAATCAAAGAGGAAATCAAAAAATACCTAGAGACAAATGACAACAAAAACACGATGATCCAAAACCTATGGGATGCAGCAAAAACAGTTCTAAGAGGGAAGTTTATAGCAATAAAAGCCTACCTCAAGAAACCAGAAAAATCTCAAATAAACAATCTAACCCTACACCTAAAGGAACTAGAGAATGAAGAACAAAACCCAAAGTTAATAGAAGGAAAGAAATCATAAAGATCAGAGCAGAAATAAATGAAATAAAAACAATAGCAAAGATCAATAAAACTAAAAGCTGGTTCTTTGAGAAGATAAACAAAAATGATAAACCTTTAGCCAGACTCAAGTAAAAGAGGGAGAGGACTCAAATCAATAAAATTAGAAATGAAACAGGAGAAGTTGTAACAGACACCACAGAAATACAAAGCATCCTAAGAGACCTCTACAAGCAACTCTATGCCAATAAAATGGACAACCTGGAAGAAATGGACAAATTCTTAGAAAGGTATAACCTTCCAAGACTGAACCGGGAAGAAATAGAAAATATGAACAGACCAATCACAAGTAATGAAATTGAAAGTGTGATTAAAAATCTTCCAACAAACAAAAGTCCAGAACGAGATGGCATCAGAAGTGAATTCTATCAAACATTTAGACAAGAGCTAACACCCAATCTTCTCAAACTCTTCAGAACTTTTCAGGGGAAGGAACACTCCCAAACTCATTATATGAGGCCACAATCACCCTGATACCAAAACCAGACAAAGATACTACAGAAAAAGAAAATTAAAGACCAATATCACTGATTAATATAGATGTAAAAATCCTCAACAAAATACTAGGAAACAGAATTAAACAACACATTAAAAGGATCATGCACCATGATCAGGTGGGGTTTATCCCAGGGATGCAAGAATTCTTCAATATACACAAATCAATCAATGTGATACACCATATTAACAAATTGTAGAATAAAAATATGATCATCCCAATAGATGCAGGAAAAGCTTTTGACAAAATTCAACACCAATTTATGATTAAAAGTCTCCAAAAAGTGGGCATAGAGGGAATCTACCTCAACATAATAAAGGCAGTATATGACAAACCCACAGCAAACATCATTCTCAATAGTGAAAAACTAAAAGCATTTCCTCTAAGATCAGGAACAAGACAAGGATGTCCACTCTCACCACTATTACTCAACATAGTTTTTGGAAGTCCTAGACACAGTAATCAGAGAAGAAAAAGAAATAAAAGGAATACAAATTGGAAAAGAAGAAGTAAAATTGTCACTGTTTGCAAATGACACGATACTACACATAGTGAATCCTAAAGATGCCACCAGAAAACTACCAGAGCTAATCAATGAATTTGGTAAAGTTGCAGGATACAAAATTAATGCACAGAAATCTCTTGCATTCCTATACACTAACAATGAAAGATCAGAAAGAGAAATTAAGGAAACAATCTCATTCACCATTGCAACAAAAAGAATAAAATACGGAGGAATGACCCTACATAAGGAGGTAAAAGACCTGTACTCAGAAAACTATAAGACACTGCTGAAAGAAATCAAAGATGATATAAACATATGGAGGTATAAACCATGTTCTTGGATTAGAAGAATCAATATTGTGAAAATGACTATAGTACCCAAAGCAAGCTACAGATTCAATGCAATCCCTATCAAATACCACTGGCATTTTCTACAGAACTAGAACAAAAAAATCTTAAAATTTGTATGGAGACACAAAAGACCCCGAATAGTCAAAGCAGTCTTGAGGGAAATTAAAAGAGCTGGAGGAATCAGACTTCCTAACTTCAGACTATACTACAAAGCTACATTAATCAAGACTATATGGTACTGGCACAAAAACAGAAATATAGATCAATTGAACAAGATAGAAAGCCCAGAGATAAACCTACGTACCTATGGCTAACTCATCTATGACAAAGGAGGCAAAGATATACAATGAAGAAAAGACAGTCTCTTCAGTAAGTGGTGCTGGGAAAACTGGACAACTACACGTGAAAGAATGAAATTAGAACACTCCATAACACCATACACAAAAATAAACTCAAAATGAATTAGAGATCTAAATGTTAGACCAGACACTATAAAATTATTAGAGGAAAACATAGGCAGAACACTCTATGACATAAATCACAGCAAGATCCTTTTTGACCCACCTCCTAGAGAAGTGGAAATAAAAACAAAAATAAACAAATGGGACCTAATGAAACTTCAAAGCTTTTGCGCAGCAAAGGAAAACATAAACAAGACGAAAATACAACCCTCAGAATGGGAGAAAATGTTTTCAAATGAAGCAAATGACAAAAGATTAATCTCCAAAATTTACAAGCAGCTTGTGTAGCTCAATATCACAAAAACAAACAACACAATCCAAAAATGGGCAGAAGACCTAAATAGACATTTCTCCAAAGGAGATATACAGATTGCCAATAAACACGTGAAAGGATGCTGAACATCACTAATCATTAGAGAAATGCAAATCAAAACTACAGTGAGGTATCAACTCCCAGCAGTCAGAATGGCAATCATCAAAAAATCTACAAACAATAAATGCTGGAGAGGCATTTACTGGAGAAAAGGGAACGTTCTTGCACTGTTGCTGGGAATGTAAATTGCTATACCCACTAGGGATAACAGTATAGAGGTTCCTGAAAAAACTAAAAATAGAAGTACCATACGACCCAGCAATCCAACTACTGGGCATTTGCCCTGAGAAAACCATAATTCAAAAAGAGTTATATACAACAATGTTCATTGCAGTTCTACTTACAATAGCCAGGACATGGAAGCAACCTAAGTGTCCATCGACAGATAAATGGATAAAGAATATCTGGCACATATATAAATGGAATATTACTCAGCCATAAAAAGAAACAAAACTGAGTTATTTGTAGTGAGGGGGATGGACTTAGAGTCTGTCCTACACAGTGAAGTAAGTCAGAAAGAGAAAAATAAATACCGTGTACTAACAGAGATATATGGAATCTAAAGAAAAAAGTTTATGAAGAACCTAGGGGCAGGACAGGATTAAGGACACAGACATAGAGAAAGGACTTGAGGACACGGGGAGGGGGAAGGGTAAGCTGGGACGAAGTGAGAGAGTGCCATGGACATATATACATTACCAAATGTAACATCGATAGCTACTGGGAAGCAGCCACATAGCACAGGGAGATCAGCTCGGTGCTTTGCGACCACCTAAAGGGGTGGGATGTGGAGGGTGGGAGGGAGATGTAAGAGGGAGGGGATATGGTGATATATGTATATGTATAATTGACTCACTTTGTTATACAGCAGAAACTAACACTCCATTGTAAAGCAATTATACTCCAATAAAGGTGTAAAAGGAAAATAAAAAAGAAAGAAGCCCAGAGATAAACCTACACACCTATGGTCAACTAATCTATGACAAAGTAGGCAAGACTATACAATGGAGAAAAGACAGTGTCTTCAATCAGTGGTGCTGGGAAAAATGGACAGCTACATGTAAAAGAATGAAATTAGAACACCCCCTAACACCATACACAAAAATAAATTCAAAATAGATTAGAGACCTTAATGTAAGACTGGACAGTATAAAACTCTTAGAGGAAAACATAGGAAGAATACTCTAACATAAATCACAGCAAGATCTTTTTTGATCCACCTCCTAGAGTAATGACATAAAAAAGAAAACTAAACAAATGGGACCTAATGAAACGTAAAAGCTTTTGCAAAGCAATGGAAACTACAAACACAAAAAGACAACCCTCAGAATGGGAGAATATATTTGCAACTGAATCAATGGACAAAGGATTAATCTCCAATATATATAAACAGCTGATGCAGCTCAATATTAAAAAAACAAACAACCCAATACAAAAATGGGCAGAAGATCTAAATAGACATTTCTTCCAAAAAGATGTAGAGATGGCCAAGGAGCACATGAAAAGCTGCTCTACATCACTAATTATTAGAGAAATGCAAATCAAAACTACAATGAGGTATCACCTCACACCTGTTAGAATGGGCATCATCAGAAAATCTACAAACAACAAATGCTGGAGAGGGTGTGGAGAAAAGGAACCCTCTTCCACGATTGGTGGGAATGTAAATTGATAGTCACTATGGAGAACAGTATGGAGGTTCCTTAAAAAACTAAAAATAGAATTACCATATGATCCAGCAACCCACTACTGGGCATATACCCAGAGAAAACCATAAATCAAAAAGACACATTCACCACAATGTTCATTGCAGCACTATTTACAATAGCCAGGTAATGGAAGCAACCTAAATGCCCACAGACAGACGAATGGATAAAGATGTGGTACATATATAAAATGGACTATTAGCCATAAAAAGGAATGAAATTGTGTCATTTGTAGAGACGTCGATGGATCTAGAGACTGTCATACAGAGTGGAGTAAGTCAGAGAGAGAAAAACAAATATTGTATATTAACGCATATATGTGGAACCTAGAAAAATGGTACAGATGAACCAGTTTGAAGGGCAGAAATAGAGACACAGATGTAGAGAACAAATGTATGGACACAAAGAGGGGAAAACCATGGGGGGGGTGGCGGTGGGAGGAGTTGGGAGATTGGGATTGACATGTATACATTTATATGTATAAAATAGATAACCAATAAGAACCTGCTGTATAAAAATAAATAAAATAAAATGAAAAATAAAATTTTTTAAAAAACGGAAAAAAGTTATTCCCTTCACATACATGTATTTATATGAATGAATTATTTCCATGCTTACATCCATAAGTACAAAAAAGAGGAATAAAACCTACCTTGAAACAAAAAAGAAAAAACAAAACAGAACCCACCAGTTATACAGATGAAAACCCTATCAGGGCACTTGCTTCAGTGGTAGACAATTCTGAAGTTGGTCAGAGGTGGGGAATCATCTCGCATGCAGCCAGCAGCCCCCCCGCAAGGAGTGTCCTCATTACAAGCCTGGGGGACCGTGCCGAGGCATCTGTGAGTAAACGTGAGATGAGCCCCAGGCCAGCTGCTGCTGAACTGTTCCCAACCTTCCCAGGTAAAACACCTGAATATGTACAAGGACTTGAAAGCCTAGAGGAAGGGCCATGGAGCCACACGAGTGACAGCATGCCAGCCGACTTGGTGCCTGCAGGCCAGCCAGGATGGTACTGGCCCTGGGTGCTCTTCTGGAAGATTTCCATTTCCCTGCCTGAGATACCCATCCTGTCCCTGCCCCCACTGCTTTTTTCCTTCCTCACCTCTGCCCAGGGAGAAATTCCAGCAGCAGGTATGGGTGACACATCCTCTTCCTTAGCAGGTGGCAGCCTGGCAACTGCTGCAGAAAGTCCAACAGAGCCCCACTCACACTGGGCCACCCACAAAGCTGTGGCCTCTCACTCCCTCCCACCAGCCCAGCCCCGAGACTGCTGACAGGGCAGAGAAAATGGCGTCAGGCACGGCTGCAGGGGCTCTTGCTGCCTGGAGTGGTATTTATATTGATCTCAACCCAGGCACACCTGGGGAGGGCTGGCCGGCACGGTAAGGCTGCCCAGCTCAGCCAATCATCACCCCTCAGGGGCTCACAGTTGCAGAAAATGGAACTTGCTGAACCGGCCAGGTCCAAGGAACAGGTGTGGGCTCCTGAGAGTCAAGATAGACAAGGGGCTGCAGCTTTGGCTTGTTTTCTAATCATTTTATCTGGCCCATGAGTGGGAGACAACTTCAAGAAAACCCTCTCCTAATGAGAGGAACCCAGGAGTCAGGGAGGGGAGGGGTGGGTGGTGGTTGGAGACAGAGGCCTGGTGCCCCGGGTGCAGTGGAAGTCTCTGGAAGACCAGGTGGAGGGAGGCCGTACAGAGTGATGACCAGGGTCACAGACCTGTCGCAGCTGCTGTTTGTTAGTTCAAGTCCTGCTCTGAGGTGCTCTGTGTCAGCTCTGAGTGACAGGTGAGCTGGGGGTGCTCTGCAATGAGGGCTATGTGCATGGTTCCTGTGTGCCCAGCCCTGCCACGGTACCTGCAAGGGTAGCTCTGTATCCGGGGATTGGTCTGACCACGAGAGCCCCATGGGCTGCTGGGGACCTGGTAAAGAATGTCAGGACAGTCAGTGAAGCCACCGAGGATATACCTCCAGCTGCTCCTAATTCCTACACCCTGCTGGTCATTCTACCAACCACCAGGACATGGTATTCTGTATTAGTCTTCAATGATGCCTTCTTTTGTATTCCATTAGTCCCAGAGTCACAAGAAATTTTGGCTTGTGAGTGGCAGGACTCAACATACAACTAAAACAATACTTCCGGGCCGTCTTGCCCCAAGGGTGCAAAAATTCCCACACCGTCTTTGGGGAAAGCTTAGGTAAAGACCTAAAAGTTCTACCTCTGGAAAAGGAAACCCTCCTTCAATACGCAGATGACATTCTGATCGCCAGCCCTACTAAGGAGGCCTCTGAACTACCAAGCCAATAAAGGATAGAAGTCGTCCAAAAAGAAGCTCAAATATCACAGACTGCGGTGACCTGCCTGGGCTTCATTCTCACAGAAGGTCAGAGAAGCCCATCCCAGGAAAGGGAAGAAACCATTTTCAGCCTTACCCCTTTCTAAAACTAGAAGACAGCTTAGGGGTTCCTGGGGAGGCCAGGGTTTGCTGCTTCTGGATCCCTAACTACAGTCTACTAGCTGGGCCTCTATATGAAACACTGAAAGGAAAAGATGATGATCCTTTTGAATAGAATCCAGAAGTGGCCTTTCAAGAATGGAAAGAGCAGTCAATTCAGACCCTTGCCCTGGAACTCCCTAATTTAGCTAAACCCTTTGACCTTTACATTCCCGGTGAAAGGTGAATCGCCATTGGAGAATTAGTGCAAAAACTGGGACCACTTGAAATGGAACAATGCAAGAATGCCATCCAGGTAGGATAAACTATGGTCACCAAGGGGCTTGACCCACTGCCACATCTGGCCAAGATACTGGCGGTATCTAAAAACCTGGAAATCAGCAGCCCAAAAGGCCACCTCCCTCCTAAGGGAAAAGGACCCCACGTGGTGATCCTAACCACCAACCATGCCCTGAAGTTGCAGGGTTCGTTCCGTTGGCACACCGACCTCGAGTGAGGAGGCCTTCCAACTCCAACATCCAGAGAGATAACCGGGGGCAACAGGGCACCATGACGACTCGTGTGAACATCACTTGACCTGGAGTTTTTCTCATAAAACAACAAGAGTGTGTCCCAAAACAGTAGACTACTGCTTGCAGGACTTACTGCACCCAGAGGGGAGCTAATAATCTTGGCGGGGGAACCGTATATCACACTGTCACTATAGAAAAGCCTACAGACACCGTGATGATGGTGGCCAATAAGACCGGCTGGACTCCTGTTTACTTCAAAAGGCTGTTGACTCAGTGGCCATCATGGTCCTTGATCACCACTGACCCTGGACTGTCTGGGAGTTGAGTGGGCAGGGCTCTGACACCTGGTGCTGTTTGTACGTTAATTCAGGGGCCTAATTGAAGAAAGCACAGACTACTGGTCAGAGCATCTAGGCTGGCAGAAACGGTCAGCCTAAGGTGGCCGAACAAATGTGGGGCGGGGTGAAACCGGCCCCCACAACGTCTCTGCACATCTCTTTCCTGGACCCTTAAAGGTCATTAGAATCTATAACACTTCCAATGCTGGTGTTCAGGTGGACGAGCAAGGAGGCAGGGGGCCTGGGGAAAATCAACGTCACCTGGAGGCTGCTGGGGAGAAGTTCTGACCCTCGCCCCTGGGTATGAGGGCTCCCAACTCAGCACTCAGCAGTTACAGAAGAAGGGTCTGCACCCTCAGAACACCAAGAATGAGGAACGGGACAAAAGGCAGAGGAGGGGTTTGTCCCCAGCAAAGCCCATTAAAAATCCCTGGGAGATAAAAATAGAATCTGTTCAATAAAGTCAAGTCTAACTTTTTTATCCTTTGTGCTTTGTCTAATTTCACGTACTCCTAGGGTCTCGCATGCAGAGGCTCCACACCCGCCACTTCAGACCAGATTTCCTAGTGCAGAATGGCTGGGTCGACACCTCAGCTCCTGGGGCCCAGTGCAGACTCCACGATATAGAGCCTGAGCTGCAGCCAACCCAGCCCTTGAAAGCTCTGTCCCCTCCCTCCCAATGACTCTGACAGGATCTCTACACAGCAGCCCAGCCCACAGCCCACGGGGTAGTGCATGCTCTCACCTCTCCATTCTCTGATCAAAATATAAAGTTTCCTTTGCTTGTGAACCAAACTCAGTCTCGATCTGTTGGCCCCAATGACACTGGGCAGGGGAACACTTGTTGGGGTCCACTCTGGAGGATCAGTAACAGAAATTGAGACTATTGTAACCTCAATGAACAGATGTGTGAGCCAAACTGTAGTTAACATAGAACAGTGTATAAGGCTCGGGTAAAATAAGATGTTTCTAACACTTCCATTTGATATTTCCATCACTTTTTATAAGCAAGTTCAGTGAAAGGGTTTGTCTTATTTGTCAGGTCAATATTAGAGAAACGAAGTGATTTCTTTCCAAGGATGTACAGCTAATAATCTTGGTTAAACCTTCAATCTTGTTTTAAATGCTTTTCCATTGAAAATGATACCTCTCTTTCAGCTCCCCCATTTCTGAGAAGTATAAAATCTTATAATTTATTATTACCAAAGGGGAAAGGTGGGAGGAGGGATAAATTAACAGTTTGGAATGAACACATACACACTGCTATGTATAAAATAGATCATCAACAAGGAACTACTGTATAGCACAGGGAACTACACTCAACATTTTGCAATAACCTATAAGGGGAAATAATCTGAAAAAGAATAGATATTTTTATTGACATCATCTATCAATGACAGTTAAAGTGTAGCCTAAGGGAAGCTGGTGGTGAGTGCTTCTGACCCTGAAGACTTCAATCATCTAAAGTTTGGACTCTGCCTACTTCCCAAGGCCCTTAATGAACATATGTGTAGCCGTAGCTTAAAAACTTCCCCAGTTTGGGTTTCGGGGAGACACTGATTTTGAAAAAGCCCTGGTGTTCTCCTTACATGAATGGGACTCTTCCTACTGCTAAAACATGTCTGTCACACCCAGAGGATAGTATACCGTCTGATCGGGAAGAGTTTGGAAAAGGCATCTCATCTCCTCATCTCCTGGTGCTCGGGTTCACCCCTCCAGCGTCTTTACTAACAGTCTCCCCACTTGGAGATGTCAGCACTGTCAACATCCTGTTGCGTACAGTTTGGAATTTGTCCAGAGGATGAAGCGGAAGGATGAGGAACAATGAGAGACAAGTCCTAGGTGTTCAGACAGGCACATGTCACTCTAATTTCCAATCAGGAAGACGAATTGACCAAAGGCTAGGGTTGCCCATGGAAACAGTATAGGGCTTGAGGAAATCCTGCTGCTTTGTGGCCAGTTCCCATAAACACAAGTTGAACAATGGAACTCAGGGGCAGTAAAATTCACGAAACTGCAGAGTTGAAAATATCCATCACTGAAAAATGTCTTGAGGAAAGTCAGAGAAAAGGACTTGTAAGCAAGGGAGAATGGCAGGAAAGGGATTTGAGGAGGTAGAAAGGACTCGCCATTAAGCACAAGAAAAGGAGCTGAACATTGCCAACATTGCAGTTGGCCAAAAAGGGTGTATGCGTTTTTTTCTGTATATATTCAAGAAAAGGGCATACACTTTTTTAGCCAACCAAACAGGTGGGCACTGGAAATCAATACTACAAAAGATATCACTTCGCATCAGTCACAAGAGCCATCCTCATAAAGCGTAAACAACAGAAATGCAGGACAGGGCAATGAGAAGAGGGAGCCCTGTGAGACTTATAGTGGAAATGTATATTGCCAACGGCCATTCTGGAGAAGTATATTGTGTTTACTAAAGCATCTAAAAAATGAGCTACAGAGCATAGGGCACTTGCACTCATGGGCGTATATCTTGGGAAAAACAAAAATCGAGAGGACACAGGCACCCCAATGTTTACCCCCTCTCTGTTTAAAAGATCCTCGACTAGGATATAACTTAAATGTCTCTGGAGGGAAAAAATGGATAGAGATGAGGTACTTATGTAGAGTGGAATATTACTCAGCCTGGAAATCAATGAAATATGGCCAGTTGTAACAACTCTGGAGGAGTTACGTATGATCATTCTAAGTGACAGAATTCAAAAAGAAAAAGACACATATCATAAGATATCACTTAAAGGTGGAATCCAAAATAGCTACACATGAAATAAATTACAAAACAAAAACATAGTCAAATATGTAGAAAACACGCATAAGGCTGCTAAACGGGAAAGGTGGGGAGGGGTGAGGCATCATCCAGGAGGTTGAAATTAGCAAAGATACCATTCCAAATACCAAACTGATAATCAACAAGGCCTACACGGTAGCTAAAAGAACTGCACTCAGCACACTCAAGTCACCGGAAAAGAATATATACGACTGGTAAGAATCTGAAAAAGAATTTACTGATGTCTCTCTGTACGTGAATCAAGTGGATGTACAGCAGCAAGAAACAGAGCTTTGAAAATCAGCTGTAACCAATATAGTAATAAATTGAAAAAAATAAACGACAGAGAGACAGAGAAAACCTCTTACAACTTTTCCTCAGGGACGGTGATGCAACATGGATTGAACACGTCTAGACCCACAGCAGGATGAGACATAAGGCTGGAAACTGTTCGCGCTAAGAGAAATGTGAGGTTGGGTGAGGAAATGCACACCCTTTAAAGTAATACTACCTGGTGCCCATTCAATGGGTCCCAAATCTGCAGGTTCAAGGGATCTTCCTACAGCTAAAACATGCATGGAAAACCCAGAGGACTGTACACCATGTGATCGGGAGATGTGTCTAAAATGCAGCTCATTTATCCTCTCCTGGTGCTCCTGTTCACCATTCCAGCCACGTTACTTAGAATCTCCCCACTTGGAGAATCAGCACATTTCAACTTCTGTTTCACACATTTTGCAAATTGTGAGGAGGATGAACGGGAAGAGGGGGAACCAATGAGAGAATAGTTGTAGGGGTTTGGACGGGCACATATCACTCTAATTTCCCATTAAGAATAAGAATTAAAAAAAGGCTCAGCCCACCTCGCTGGAGCCAAAATAGGGCCTGAAGCAATCCTGCGGGTTTGAGGCCAGCTCACAAAAGAGCAACTTAAAAAATGGAGCTCAGGGTCACTGCAATTCACAAACCTGCAGAGTTATAAATGAAAACTAACGTCCAAAATTATGTTGAGGTAAGGCAAAGAAGAGGATCTGAATGCAAGACAGAATTGCAAGAAACAGATTTCAAGAGATAGATTGGACTCGTCTTTAAAGCACATGAAAAGCGGCAGAATTTCGACAATGATGCAGTTGGCCCAAAAGGGCGTATGCGTTTTTTCCTGATTATATCCAGGAAAAAACGCATATGCACCTTATGGGCAAGGAACCAAGCAAGCAATGCAAATGTGCACAACAAAGAAGTCTCACTTCCCACCGGTCAAAAGGGCCATCCTAAAAAATTGTAAAAACCAGAAATGCAGGACAGGCCATGGAGAACAGGGAGCCTTTATACGCTGATGGGCAGTGTGTGAACTGCCGAGAGCCACTCTGGAGAAGTGTATGGTGGTTCCTAAATCATCTAAAAAACAGAGCTACAGAGCATAGGACACTTCCAATCATGGGAGTATATCTAGGGAAGTCTAAAAATCAACAAGACACAAGCACACCACAGTTTAGGGCTACTCTGTTTACAAGAACCTCAACTTCAGTACACCTTAAATATCCCAGGAAAGAGAACAATGGATAAAGAAGATGTGGTACTTATGTACAATGGAATATCTCTTCACCATGAAATCAATGTAATAAGGCTAGTAGAAGGATAAAGAGTGGATTTAGGTCCGATAATACTACTTGAAATAAGTCAAACAGAAAAAGAAACATATCATAAGATATCACTTATAGAGGGAGGGTAAATATGGCTGCACAAGAAATGAATTACAGAACAGACCAGTGTCTCACATTTAGAAAACACACTTATGTCAGCTTAAGGGGAAAGGAGAGGTGGGGTGATGCATAAAACCAGAGTTTGAAATTAGCACAGATACCGTTCAATAAACCAAATAGGTATTAGACAAGATCTACACCTTGCTCAATGAACTGGCCTCAACACACCCTATACACCGCAGAGAAATATATCTGAGTAATAAGAATCTTAAAACCCATGTATTGATATATCTCCATAAGGGAATCAAGTGTGTGCAGAGCGGCACAAACACAGCAGTGAAGATGAGCTAAACCCCATTATAGAAATAAATTTTAAAAACAAAACGCAGAAACAATGAAAGAGAGAAAAATTCTTACAAAATTCGCTCAGGGGCTGTGATGCAACCTGGATTGACCACATATAAACCCACAGCTGGATAAGACATAAGGCTGGACACTTGGGGCTGAGAGGATTGGTGAGCTTTGGTGAGCAACTGCCAAAAGTTTAATGCAATACTTCATGCTACTCATTCCAAGGGTTCCAACACTCCAGGTTGAAGGGAATCTTCCTACAGCTAAACCATGCTTGGGAAACCCAGCGACTGGTATACCATATGATCAGGAAAGGTTTCTAAAACACACCTCATTGTTCCTCTCCTGGGGCTCCGGATCGACATTCCAGCCGCTTTACTAACAACAACCTCACATGGAGAGTCAATGCCTTTAAGTCCCAGTATCGCACAGTCTGCAGATAGTGCGGAGGATGAATGGGTTAGGGGGAACCAGTGAGAAACTAATGTAGTGGTTTCAATGGGCACATGTCACTCTCATTTCACATCAGTAAGAAGAATTAACCAAAGGCACAGCAAGGTGTCCCACAAGAACAATAGGGCCTGAAGGAATCCTGCGGTTATGAGGCAAGATCACAAAAATAAGAGCTGAAAAATGGAGCTCAGGGCCACTGCAATTCAAAAACGTGCAGAGTTATAAAGGCCAACAATTTTCAAAAAGGATATTGAGGAAAGGCTATGAAGAGGCATTGAAAGAAAGGCAGAATTGCAGGAAACCGATTTCAGGAGGTAGACTGGAATTGCATTTAAAGCATAGGAAATGAGGCAGAACGTCGACAATGATGCACTTGGCCAAAAAGGGCGTATGCGTTTTTTCCTGAATATATTCAGGAAAAAACGCATACGCCCTTTTTGTACAACCAAGCAAGCTTGCAAAGGAAATCTGCACTACAATGAAGTCTCACTTCCCACTGGTTAAAAGGGCCATCTGAGAAAAGTGTAAAATCCAGAAAGGCAGGACAGGCCATGGAGAATTGGGAGCCTTGTTATGCTGATGGGCGGGATGTAAATTGCCAACAGCCACTCGGGGAGAACTGTATGGTGTTTCCTGAAACATCTAAAAAACAAAGCAACAGAGCCTAGGGCACTTCCACTTATGGTCCTATAGCTTAGGGAAATTAAAATAAAAAATACACAGCCACCCCAAAGTTTGGGACAGCTCTGTTTACAAGAACCTCATTTACGGTAAAAGTTCAACATCGCAGAAAGTGAAAAATGGATAAAGAAGTTGTGGTACTTACGTAGAATGCAATATCACTCAACAATGAAATCTATGTCATCAGGCCCGTAGCAGCATAATGAGTGGATTCAGGTATGATAATTCTAACTGAAATAAGTCACACAGAAAAAGAAACATCATAAGATATCACTAATACACGGAATGGAAACTTGGCTACACAGGAACTGGATTGCAAAACAGAACAGGGTCTCAAATTTAGAAAACCAACTTATGCTTGCTTAAGAGGAAAGGTGAGTTGGGGTGCTGCATAAAACCAGGGATTGAAATGAGCACAGATAAATTTCCTTAAGCCAAATATGGAATGGACAAGAGCTACTCCTTGCTCAACGAAATAGACTCAACACCCCATATTAAACGCCTAAGAATGTACCTGACTAGTAAGTATCTGAAAACCTATGGATTGCTATGTCTCCGAAAGAGAATCAAGCGTGTGTACAGGGGCATAAACGCAGCAGTGATAGGATTGGAGAGGTTCGGTGAGCAAATGAAGACCCTTTGAAGTCATATTGCATGGTACCCATTCCACGGGTCTCAACTCTCCATGTTTAAGGGATTCTTCCTTCAGCAAAAACATGCATGTGGAACCCAGAGTATCATCAACCGTGTGATCGGGAGACGTGTTCAAATATGTCACAGTTTTCGTACCCTGGTAATCGGGTGCAACATTCCAGACGCTTTACTAACACTCTCCCATCTTGGAGAGTCAGTGCCTTTAACCTCCTGTTTGGCCCAGTTTGCAATTTCTGCGGAAGATGAACAGGAATAGGGAGACCCAATGAGAGACTAGCTGGAGGTGTCTGGACGGGCAAATTTAACTCTCATTTCCCACCAGGAAGAGGAAATAAACAAAGGCTCAGTGTGCCGTGCCGGAACCAGATTAGGGCCTGAAGCCATCCTGCAGTGTTGCGGCCAGCTCAAAAGAAAGCGAGTTGAAGAAAGGAGCTCAGGGGCACTGTAATTCACAAACCTTCAGAGTTATAAATGACAGCTATCGTCCAAAAATATACTGAAGTAAGGCTGCCAAGAGGACTTGAAAGCGGGGCAGAATTGCAGGAAACCGATTTCAGGAGGTAGACTGGAATTGCATTGAAAGCATAGGAAAAGAGGCAGAACGTCCACAATGATGCACTTGGCCAAAAAGGGCGTATGCGTTTTTTCCTGAATATATTCAGGAAAAAACGCATACGCCCTTTTTGGCCAACCAAGCAAGCTTGCAAAGGAAATCTGCACTACAATGAAATCTGACTTCGCCCCAGTCAAAAGGGCCATCTGAAAAAAGTGTAAAATCCAGAAAGGCAGGTAAGGCCATGGAGAACTGGGAGCCTTGTTGTGTTGATGGGCGGGATGTAAATTGCCAACAGACACTCGGGAGAAGTGTATGGTGTTTCCTGAAACATCTAAAAAACAAAGCAACAGACCCTAGAGCACTTCCACTTATGGTCCTATAGCTTAGGGAAATTAAAATCAAAAAGACACAGCCACCCCAAAGTTTAGGACGCCTATGTTTACAAGAACCTCATTTACAGTACAAGTTCAACATCGCAGAAAGTGAAAAATGGATAAAGAAGTTGTGGTATTTACTTACGAAGCAATATCACTCAGCAATGAAGTCTATGTCATCAGGCCCTTAGCAGCACAATGAGTGGATTCAGGTATGATGATTCTAACTGAAATAAGTCACACAGAAAAAGAAACATCATAAGATATCAGTAATACATGGAATGTAAACTTGGCTACACAGGAACTGAATTACAGAACAGAACAGGGTCTCAAATTTAGAAAACCAACTTATGCTTGCTTAAGGGGAAAGGTGAGTTGGGGTGCTGCATAAAACCAGAGATTGAAATGAGCACAGATAAAGTTCCTTAAGCCAAATATGGAATAGACAAGAGCTACTCCTTGCTCAACGAAATGGACTCAACACCGCATATTAAACGCCTATGAATGTACCTGACTAGTGAGTATCTTAAAACCTATGGATTGCTATGTCTCTGAAAGAGAATCAAGCATGTGTACAGGGGCATAAACGCAGCAGTGATAGGACTGGAGAGGTTCAGTGAGCAAATGAATACCCTTTGAAGTCATATTGCATGGTACCCATTCCACGGGTTTCAACTACCCAGGTTTAAGGTATTCTTCCTTCAGCTAAAACATGCATGTGGAACCTAGAGTATGATCAACCATGTGATCGGGAGACGTGTTCAAATATGTCTCAGTTTTCGTACCCTGGTACTCGGGTGCAACATTCCAGACGCTTTACTAACACTCTCCCGACTTGGAGAGTCAGTCCCTTTAACCTCCTGTTTGGCCCAGTTTGCAATTTCTGCGGAAGATGAACAGGAATAGCGAGAACCAATGAGAGACTAGCTGGAGGTGTCTGGACTGACAAATTTAACTCTCATTTCCCACCAGGAAGAGGAATTAACCAAAGGCTTAGCATGCCGTGCCGGAACCAGATTAGGGCCTGAAGCCATCCTGCGGTGTTGCGGCAAGGTCACAAGAAAGCAAGTTGAAGAAAGGAGCTCAGGGGCACTGTAATTCACAAACCTGCAGAGTTATAAATGACAGCTATGGTCCAAAAATATACTGAAGTAAGGCTGCCAAGAGGACTTGAAAGCGGGGCAGAATTGCAGGAAACCAATTTCAGGAGGTAGACTGGAATTGCATTTCAAGCATAGGAAAAGAGGCAGAACGTCCACAATGATGCACTTGGCCAAAAAGGGCGTATGCGTTTTTTTCAGGAAAAAATGCATACGCCCTTTTTGGCCAACCAAGCAAGCTTGCAAAGGAAATCTGCACTACAATGAAGTCTCACTTCCCCCCAGTCAAAAGGGCCATCTGAAAAAAGTGTAAAATCCAGAAAGGCAGGACAGGCCATGGAGAACTGGGAGCCTTGTTATGCTGATGGGCGGGATGTAAATTGCCAACAGACACTTGGTAGAAGTGTATGGTGTTTCCTGAAACTTCTAAAAAACAAAGCAACAGACCCAAGGGCACTTCCACTTATGGTCCTATAGCTTAGGGAAATTAAAATCAAAAAGACACAGCCACCCCAAAGTTTGGGACGCCTTGGTTTACAAGAACCTCGTTTACAGTACAAGTTCAACATCGCATAAAGTGAAAAATGAATAAAGAAGTTGTGGTATTTACTTACAAAGCAATATCACTCAGCAATGAAATCTATGTCATCAGGCCCTTAACAACAGAGTGAGTGGATTCAGGTATGATGATTCTAACTGAAATAAGTCACACAGAAAAAGAAACATCATAAGATATCACTAATACACGGAATGTAAACTTGGCTACACAGGAACTGAATTCCAAAACAGAACAGGGTCTCAAATTTAGAAAACCAACTTATGCTTGCTTAAGGGGAAAGGTGAGTTGGGGTGCTGCATAAAACCAGAGATTGAAATGAGCACAGATAAAGTTCCTTAAGCCAAATATGGAATAGACAAGAGCTACTCCTTGCTCAACGAAATGGACTCAACACCCCATATTAAACGCCTAAGAATGTACCTGACTAGTAAGTATCTTAAAACCTATGGATTGCTATGTCTCCAAAAGAGAATCAAGCGTGCGTGCAGGGGCATAAACGCAGCAGTGATAGGATTGGAGAGGTTCGGTGAGCAAATGAAGACCCTGTGAAGTCATATTGCATGGTACCCATTCCACGGGTTTCAACTACCCAGGTTTAAGGTATTCTTCCTTCAGCTAAAACATGCATGTGGAACCCAGAGTATGATCAACCGTGTGAACGGGAGACGTGTTCAAATATATGTCAGTTTTCCTCCCCTGGTACTCGGGTGCAACATTCCAGACGCTTTACTAACACTCTCCCGACTTGGAGAGTCAGTCCCTTTAACCTCCTGTTTGGCCCAGTTTGCAATTTCTGCGGAAGATGAACAGGAATAGCGAGAACAAATGAGAGGCTAGCTGGAGGTGTCTGGACGGGCAAATTTAACTCTCATTTCCCACCAGGAAGAGGAATTAACCAAAGGCTCAGCATGCCGGGCCGGAACCAGATTAGGGCCTGAAGCCATCCTGCGGTGTTGCGGCCAGGTCACAAGAAAGCGAGTTGAAGAAAGGAGCTCAGGGGCACTGTAATTCACAAACCTGCAGAGTTATAAATGACAGCTATCGTCCAAAAATAGACTGAAGTAAGGCTGCCAAGAGGACTTGAAAGCGGGGCAGAATTGCAGGAAACCGATTTCAGGAGGTAGACTGGAATTGCATTGAAAGCATAGGAAAAGAGGCAGAACGTCCACAATGATGCACTTGGCCAAAAAGGGCGTATGCGTTTTTTCCTGAATATATTCAGGAAAAAACGCATACGCCCTTTTTGGCCAACCAAGCAAGCTTGCAAAGGAAATCTGCACTACAATGAAGTCTCACTTCCCCCCGGTCAAAAGGGCCATCTGAAAAAAGGGTAAAATCCAGAAAGGCAGGACAGGCCATGGAGAACTGGGAGCCTTGTTATGCTGATGGGCGGGATGTAAATTGCCAAGAACCACTTGGGAGAAGTGTATGGTGTTTCCTGAAACAACTAAAAAACAAAGCAACAGAGCCTAGGGCACTTCCACTTATGGTCCTATAGCTTAGGGAAATTAAAATCAAAAAGACACAGCCACCCCAGAGTTTGGAACGGCTCTGTTTACAAGAACCTCGTTTACAGTACAAGTTCAACATCGCAGAAAGTGAAAAATGGATAAAGAAGTTGTGGTATTCACTTACAAAGCAATATCACTCAGCAATGAAATCTATGTCATCAGGCCCTTAGCAGCACAATGAGTGGATTCAGGTACGATGATTCTAACTGAAATAAGTCACACAGAAAAAGAAACATCATAAGATATCACTAATACACGGAATGTAAACTTGGCTACACAGGAACTGCATTACAAAACAGAACAGGGTCTCAAATTTAGAAAACCAACTTATGCTTGCTTAAGGGGAAAGGTGAGTTGGGGTGCTGCATAAAACCAGAGATTGAAATGAGCACAGATAAAGTTCCTTAAGCCAAATATGGAATAGACAAGAGCTACTCCTTGCTCAACGAAATGGACTCAACACCGCATATTAAACGCCTAAGAATGTACCTGACTAGTAAGTATATTAAAACCTATGGATTGCTATGTCTCCGAAAGAGAATCAAGCATGTGTACAGGGGCATAAACGCAGCAGTGATAGGATTGGAGAGGTTCGGTGAGCAAATGAAGACCCTTTGAAGTCATATTGAATGGTACCCATTCCACGGGTTTCAACTACCCAGGTTTAAGGTATTCTTCCTTCAGCTAAAACATGCATGTGGAACCTAGAGTATGATCAACCATGTGAACGGGAGACATGTTCAAATATGTCTCAGTTTTCGTACCCTGGTACTCGGGTGCAATATTCCAGACGCTTTACTAACACTCTCCCGACTTGGAGAGTCAGTCCCTTTAACCTCCTGTTTGGCCCAGTTTGCAATTTCTGCGGAAGATGAACAGGAATAGCGAGAACCAATGAGAGACTAGCTGGAGGTGTCTGGACGGGCAAATTTAACTCTCATTTCCCACCAGGAAGAGGAATTAACCAAAGGCTCAGCGTTCCGTGCCGGAACCAGATTAGGGCCTGAAGCCATCATGCGGTGTTGCGGCCAGCTCACAAGAAAGCGAGTTGAAGAAAGGAGCTCAGGGGCACTGTAATTCACAAACCTGCAGAGTTATAAATGACAGCTATCGTCCAAAAATAGACTGAAGTAAGGCTGCCAAGAGGACTTGAAAACAGGGCAGAATTGCAGGAAACCGATTTCAGGAGGTAGACTGGAATTGCATTGAAAGCATAGGAAAAGAGGCAGAACGTCCACAATGATGCACTTGGCCAAAAAGGGCGTATGCGTTTTTTCCTGAATATATTCAGGAAAAAACGCATACGCCCTTTTTGGCCATCCAAGCAAGCTTGCAAAGGAAATCTGCACTACAATGAAGTCTCACTTCCCCCCGGTCAAAAGGGCCATCTGAAAAAAGTGTAAAATCCAGAAAGGCAGGACAGGCCATGGAGAACTGGGAGCCTTGTTATGCTGATGGGCGGGATGTAAATTGCCAACAGACACTCGGGAGAAGTGTATGGTGTTTCCTGAAACATCTAAAAAACAAAGCAACAGAGCCTAGGGCACTTCCACTTATGGTCCTATAGCTTAGGGAATTTAAAATCAAAAAGACACAGCCACCCCAAAGTTTGGAACAGCTCTGTTTACAAGAACCTTGTTTACAGTACAAGTTCAACATCGCAGAAAGTGAAAAATGGATAAAGAAGTTGTGGTATTTACTTAAAAAGCAATATCACTCAGCAATGAAATCTGTGTCATCAGGCCCTTAGCAGCACAATGAGTGGATTCAGGTATGATGATTCTAACTGAAATAAGTCACACAGAAAAAGAAACATCATAAGATATCAGTAATACACGGAATGTAAACTTGGCTACACAGGAACTGAATTACAGAACAGAACAGGGTCTCAAATTTCGAAAACCAACTTATGCTTGCTTAAGGGGAAAGGTGAGTTGGGGTGCTGCATAAAACCAGAGATTGAAATGAGCACAGATAAAGTTCCTTAAGCCAAATATGGAATAGACAAGAGCTACTCCTTGCTCAACGAAATGGACTCAACACCGCATATTAAACGCCTAAGAATGTACCTGACTAGTAAGTATCTTAAAACCTATGGATTGCTATGTCTCCGAAAGAGAATCAAGCATGTGTACAGGGGCATAAACGCAGCAGTGATAGGATTGGAGAGGTTCGGTGAGCAAATGAAGACCCTTTGAAGTCATATTGCATGGTACCCATTCCATGGTTTTCAACTACCCTGGTTTTAGGTATTCTTCCTTCAGCTAAAACATGCATGTGGAACCCAAGTATTATCAACCATGTGAACGGGAGATGTGTTCAAATATGTCTCAGTTTTCCTCCCCTGGTACTCGGGTGCAACATTCCAGACGCTTTACTAACACTCTCCCCACATGGAGAGTCAGCGCCTTTAACCTCTTGTTTGGCCCAGTTTGCAATTTCTGCGGAAGATGAACAGGAATAGCGAGAACCAATGAGAGGCTAGCTGGAGGTGTCTGGACGGGCAAATTTAACTCTCATTTCCCACCAGGAAGAGGAATTAACCAAAGGCTCAGCGATCCGTGCCGGAAACAGATTAGGGCCTGAAGCCATCCTGCGGTGTTGCGGCCAGGTCACAAGAAAGCGAGTTGAAGAAAGGAGCTCAGGGGCACTGTAATTCACAAACCTGCAGAGTTATAAATGACAGCTATCGTCCAAAAATAGACTGAAATAAGGCTGCCAAGAGGACTTGAAAGCGGGGCAGAATTGCAGGAAACCGATTTCAGGAGGTAGACTGGAATTGCATTGAAAGCATAGGAAAAGAGGCAGAACGTCCACAATGATGCACTTGGCCAAAAAGGGCGTATGTGTTTTTTCCTGAATATATTCAGGAAAAAACGCATACGCCCTTTTTGGCCAACCAAGCAAGCTTGCAAAGGAAATCTGCACTACAATGAAGTCTCACTTCCCCTCGGTCAAAAGGGCCATCTGAAAAAAGTGTAAAATCCAGAAAGGCAGGACAGGCCATGGAGAACTGGGAGCCTTGTTATGCTGATGGGCGGGATGTAAATTGCCAACAACCACTCGGGAGAAGTGTATGGTGTTTACTGAAACATCTAAAAAACAAAGCAACAGAGCTTAGGGCACTTCCACTTATGGTCCTATAGCTTAGGGAATTTAAAATCAAAAAGACACAGCCACCCCAAAGTTTGGAACGGCTCTCTTTACAAGAACCTCATTTACAGTACAAGTTCAACATCGCAGAAAGTGAAAAATGGATAAAGAAGTTGTGGTATTTACTTAAAAAGCAATATCACTCAGCAATGAAATCTGTGTCATCAGGCCCTTAGCAGCACAATGAGTGGATTCAGGTATGATGATTCTAACTGAAATAAGTCACACAGAAAAAGAAACATCATAAGATATCAGTAATACACGGAATGTAAACTTGGCTACACAGGAACTGAATTACAGAACAGAACAGGGTCTCAAATTTAGAAAACCAACTTATGCTTGCTTAAGGGTAAAGGTGAGTTGGGGTGCTGCATAAAACCAGAGATTGAAATGAGCACAGATAAAGTTCCTTAAGCCAAATATGGAATAGACAAGAGCTACTCCTTGCTCAACGAAATGGACTCAACACCGCATATTAAACGCCTAAGAATGTACCTGACTAGTAAGTATCTTAAAACCTATGGATTGCTATGTCTCCGAAAGAGAATCAAGCATGTGTACAGGGGCATAAACGCAGCAGTGATAGGATTGGAGAGGTTCGGTGAGCAAATGAAGACCCTTTGAAGTCATATTGCATGGTACCCATTACACGGGTCTTAACTCTCCAGGTTTAAGGTATTCTTCCTTCAGCTAAAACATGCATGTGGAACCCAGAGTATGATCAACCATGTGAACGGGAGACGTGTTCAAATATGTCTCAGTTTTCCTCCCCTGGTACTCGGGTGCAACATTCCAGACGCTTTACTAACACTCTCCCGACTTGGAGAGTCAGTCCCTTTAACCTCCTGTTTGGCCCAGTTTGCAATTTCTGCGGAAGATGAACAGGAATAGCGAGAACCAATGAGAGATTACCTGTAGGAGTCTGGACGGGCAAATTTAACTCTCATTTCCCACCAGGAAGAGGAATTAACCAAAGGCTCAGCGTGCCGTGCCGGAACCAGATTAGGGCCTGAAGCCATCCTGCGGTGTTGCGGCCAGGTCACAAGAAAGCGAGTTGAAGAAAGGAGCTCAGGGGCACTGTAATTCACAAACCTGCAGAGTTATAAATGACAGCTATCGTCCAAAAATAGACTGAAGTAAGGCTGCCAAGAGGACTTGAAAGCGGGGCAGAATTGCAGGAAACCGATTTCAGGAGGTAGACTGGAATTGCATTGAAAGCATAGGAAAAGAGGCAGAACGTCCACAATGATGCACTTGGCCAAAAAGGGCGTATGCGTTTTTTCCTGAATATATTCAGGAAAAAACGCATACGCCCTTTTTGGCAAACCAAGCAAGCTTGCAAAGGAAATCTGCACTACAATGAAGTCTCACTTCCCCCCGGTCAAAAGGGCCATCTGAAAAAAGTGTAAAATCCAGAAAGGCAGGACAGGCCATTGAGAACTGGGAGTCTTGTTATGCTGATGGGCGGGATGTAATTTGCCAACAACCACTCGGGAGAAGTGTATGGTGTTTCCTGAAACATCTAAAAAACAAAGCAACAGAACCTAGGGCACTTCCACTTATGGTCCTATAGCTTAGGGAAATTAAAATGAAAAAGACACAGCCACCCCAAAGTTTGGAACGGCTCTGTTTACAAGAACCTCGTTTACAGTACAAGTTCAACATCGCAGAAAGTGAAAAATGGATAAAGAAGTTGTGGTATTTACTTACAAAGCAATATCACTCAGCAATGAAATCTGTGTCATCAGGCCCTTAGCAGCACAATGAGTGGATTCAGGTATGATGATTCTAACTGAAATAAGTCACACAGAAAAAGAAACATCATAAGATATCACTAATACATGGAATGTAAACTTGGCTACACAGGAAGTGCATTCCAAAACAGAACAGGGTCTCAAATTTAGAGAACCAACTTATGCTTGCTTAAGGGGAAAAGTGAGTTGGGGTGCTGCATAAAACCAGAGATTGAAATGAGCACAGATAAAGTTCCTTAAGCCAAATATGGAATAGACAAGAGCTACTACTTGCTCAACGAAATGGACTCAAAACCCCATATTAAACGCCTAAGAATGTACCTGACTAGTAAGTATCTTAAAACCTATGGATTGCTATGTCTCCAAAAGATAATCAAGCGTGTGTACAGGGGCATAAACGCAGCAGTGATAGGATTGGAGAGGTTCGGTGAGCAAATGAAGACCCTTTGAAGTCATATTGCATGGTACCCATTACACGGGTCTCAACTCTCCAGGTTTAAGGTATTCTTCCTTCAGCTAAAACATGCATGTGGAACCCAGAGTATGATCAACCATGTGAACGGGAGACGTGTTCAAATATGTCTCAGTTTACCTCCCATGGTACTCGGGTGCAACATTCCAGACGCTTTACTAACACTCTCCCCACTTGGAGAGTCAGTCCCTTTAACCTCCTGTTTGGCCCAGTTTGCAATTTCTGCGGAAGATGAACAGGAATAGCGAGAACCAATGAGAGGCTAGCTGGAGGTGTCTGGACGGGCAAATTCAACTCTCATTTCCCACCAGGAAGAGGAATTAACCAAAGGCTCAGCATGCCGGGCCGGAACCAGATTAGGGCCTGAAGCCATCCTGCGGTGTTGCGGCCAGGTCACAAGAAAGCGAGTTGAAGAAAGGAGCTCAGGGGCACTGTAATTCACAAACCTGCAGAGTTATAAATGACAGCTATCGTCCAAAAATAGACTGAAGTAAGGCTGCCAAGAGGACTTGAAAACGGGGCAGAATTGCAGGAAACCGATTTCAGGAGGTAGACTGGAATTGCATTGAAAGCATAGGAAAAGAGGCAGAACGTCCACAATGATGCACTTGGCCAAAAAGGGCGTATGCGTTTTTTCCTGAATATATTCAGGAAAAAACGCATACGCCCTTTTTGGCCAACCAAGCAAGCTTGCAAAGGAAATCTGCACTACAATGAAGTCTCACTTCCCCCCGGTCAAAAGGGCCATCTGAAAAAAGGGTAAAATCCAGAAAGGCAGGACAGGCCATGGAGAACTGGGAGCCTTGTTATGCTGATGGGCGGGATGTAAATTGCCAACAACCACTCTGGAGAAGTGTATGGTGTTTCCTGTAACATCTAAAAAACAAAGCAACAGAGCCTAGGGCACTTCCACTTATGGTCCTATAGCTTAGGGAAATTAAAATGAAAAAGACACAGCCACCCCAAAGTTTGGAACGGCTCTGTTTACAAGAACCTCGTTTACAGTACAAGTTCAACATCGCAGAAAGTGAAAAATGGATAAAGAAGTTGTGGTATTTACTTACAAAGCAATATCACTCAGCAATGAAATCTGTGTCATCAGGCCCTTAGCAGCACAATGAGTGGATTCAGGTATGATGATTCTAACTGAAATAAGTCACACAGAAAAAGAAACATCATAAGATATCACTAATACACGGAATGTAAACTTGGCTACACAGGAACTGCATTCCAAAACAGAACAGGGTCTCAAATTTAGAAAACCAACTTATGCTTGCTTAAGGGGAAAGGTGAGTTGGGGTGCTGCATAAAACCAGAGATTGAAATGAGCACAGATAAAGTTCCTTAAGCCAAATATGGAATAGACAAGAGCTACTCCTTGCTCAACGAAATGGACTCAAAACCCCATATTAAACGCCTAAGAATGTACCTGACAAGTAAGTATCTTAAAACCTATGGATTGCTATGTCTCCAAAAGAGAATCAAGCGTGTGTACAGGGGAATAAACGCAGCAGTGATAGGATTGGAGAGGTTCGGTGAGCAAATGAAGACCCTTTGAAGTCATATTGCATGGTACCCATTACACGGGTCTCAACTCTCCAGGTTTAAGGTATTCTTCCTTCAGCTAAAACATGCATGTGGAACCCAGAGTATGATCAACCATGTGAACGGGAGACGTGTTCAAATATGTCTCAGTTTTCCTCCCCTGGTACTCGGGTGCAACATTCCAGACGCTTTACTAACACTCTCCCGACTTGGAGAGTCAGTCCCTTTAACCTCCTGTTTGGCCCAGTTTGCAATTTCTGCGGAAGATGAACAGGAATAGCGAGAACCAATGAGAGGCTAGCTGGAGGTGTCTGGACGGGCAAATTCAACTCTCATTTCCCACCAGGAAGAGGAATTAACCAAAGGCTCAGCATGCCGGGCCGGAACCAGATTAGGGCCTGAAGCCATCCTGCGGTGTTGCGGCCAGGTCACAAGAAAGCGAGTTGAAGAAAGGAGCTCAGGGGCACTGTAATTCACAAACCTGCAGAGTTATAAATGACAGCTATCGTCCAAAAATAGACTGAAGTAAGGCTGCCAAGAGGACTTGAAAGCGGGGCAGAATTGCAGGAAACCGATTTCAGGAGGTAGACTGGAATTGCATTGAAAGCATAGGAAAAGAGGCAGAACGTCCACAATGATGCACTTGGCCAAAAAGGGCGTATGCGTTTTTTCCTGAATATATTCAGGAAAAAACGCATACGCCCTTTTTGGCCAACCAAGCAAGCTTGCAAAGGAAATCTGCACTACAATGAAGTCTCACTTCCCCCCGGTCAAAAGGGCCATCTGAAAAAAGTGTAAAATCCAGAAAGGCAGGACAGGCCATGGAGAACTGGGAGCCTTGTTATGCTGATGGGCGGGATGTAAATTGCCAACAACCACTCGGGAGAAGTGTATGGTGTTTCCTGAAACATCTAAAAAACAAAGCAACAGAACCTAGGGCACTTCCACTTATGGTCCTATAGCTTAGGGAAATTAAAATGAAAAAGACACAGCCACCCCAAAGTTTGGAACGGCTCTGTTTACAAGAACCTCGTTTACAGTACAAGTTCAACATCGCAGAAAGTGAAAAATGGATAAAGAAGTTGTGGTATTTACTTACAAAGCAAAATCACTCAGCAATGAAATCTGTGTCACAAGGCCCTTAGCAGCACAATGAGTGGATTCAGGTATGATGATTCTAACTGAAATAAGTCACACAGAAAAAGAAACATCATAAGATATCAGTAATACACGGAATGTAAACTTGGCTACACAGGAACTGAATTACAGAACAGAACAGGGTCTCAAATTTAGAAAACCAACTTATGCTTGCTTAAGGGTAAAGGTGAGTTGGGGTGCTGCATAAAACCAGAGATTGAAATGAGCACAGATAAAGTTCCTTAAGTCAAATACGGAATAGACAAGAGCTACTCCTTGCTCAACGAAATGGACTCAACACCGCATATTAAACGCCTAAGAATGTACCTGACTAGTAAGTATCTTAAAACCTATGGATTGCTATGTCTCCGAAAGAGAATCAAGCATGTGTACAGGGGCATAAACGCAGCAGTGATAGGATTGGAGAGGTTCGGTGAGCAAATGAAGACCCTTTGAAGTCATATTGCATGGTACCCATTCCACGGGTTTCAAATACCCAGGTATAAGGTATTCTTCCTTCAGCTAAAACATGCATGTGGAACCTAGAGTATGATCAACCATGTGATCGGGAGACGTGTTCAAATATGTCTCAGTTTTCCTCCCCTGGTACTCGGGTGCAACATTCCAGACGCTTTACTAACACTCTCCCGACTTGGAGAGTCAGTCCCTTTAACCTCCTGTTTGGCCCAGTTTGCAATTTCTGCGGAAGATGAACAGGAATAGCGAGAACCAATGAGAGGCTAGCTGGAGGTGTCTGGACGGGCAAATTCAACTCTCATTTCCCACCAGGAAGAGGAATTAACCAAAGGCTCAGCATGCCGGGCCGGAACCAGATTAGGGCCTGAAGCCATCCTGCGGTGTTGCGGCCAGGTCACAAGAAAGCGAGTTGAAGAAAGGAGCTCAGGGGCACTGTAATTCACAAACCTGCAGAGTTATAAATGACAGCTATCGTCCAAAAATAGACTGAAGTAAGGCTGCCAAGAGGACTTGAAAGCGGGGCAGAATTGCAGGAAACCGATTTCAGGAGGTAGACTGGAATTGCATTGAAAGCATAGGAAAAGAGGCAGAACGTCCACAATGATGCACTTGGCCAAAAAGGGCGTATGCGTTTTTTCCTGAATATATTCAGGAAAAAACGCATACGCCCTTTTTGGCCAACCAAGCAAGCTTGCAAAGGAAATCTGCACTACAATGAAGTCTCACTTCCCCCCGGTCAAAAGGGCCATCTGAAAAAAGTGTAAAATCCAGAAAGGCAGGACAGGCCATGGAGAACTGGGAGCCTTGTTATGCTGATGGGCGGGATGTAATTTGCCAACCACCACTCGGGAGAAGTGTATGGTGTTTCCTGAAACATCTAAAAAACAAAGCAACAGAACCTAGGGCACTTCCACTTATGGTCCTATAGCTTAGGGAAATTAAAATGAAAAAGACACAGCCACCCCAAAGTTTGGAACGGCTCTGTTTACAAGAACCTCGTTTACAGTACAAGTTCAACATCGCAGAAAGTGAAAAATGGATAAAGAAGTTGTGGTATTTACTTACAAAGCAATATCACTCAGCAATGAAATCTGTGTCATCAGGCCCTTAGTAGCACAATGAGTGGATTCAGGTATGATGATTCTAACTGAAATAAGTCACACAGAAAAAGAAACATCATAAGATATCACTAATACACGGAATGTAAACTTGGCTACACAGGAACTGCATTCCAAAACAGAACAGGGTCTCAAATTTAGAAAACCAACTTATGCTTGCTTAAGGGGAAAGGTGAGTTGGGGTGCTGCATAAAACCAGAGATTGAAATGAGCACAGATAAAGTTCCTTAAGCCAAATATGGAATAGACAAGAGCTACTCCTTGCTCAACGAAATGGACTCAACACCGCATATTAAACGCCTAAGAATGTACCTGACTAGTAAGTATCTTAAAACCTATGGATTGCTATGTCTCCAAAAGAGAATCAAGCGTGTGTACAGGGGCATAAACGCAGCAGTGATAGGATTGGAGAGGTTCGGTGAGCAAATGAAGACCCTTTGAAGTCATATTGCATGGTACCCATTACACGGGTCTCAACTCTCCAGGTTTAAGGTATTCTTCCTTCTGCTAAAACATGCATGTGGAACCCAGAGTATGATCAACCATGTGAACGGGAGACGTGTTCAAATATGTCTCAGTTTTCCTCCCCTGGTACTCGGGTGCAACATTCCAGACGCTTTACTAACACTCTCCCGACTTGGAGAGTCAGTCCCTTTAACCTCCTGTTTGGCCCAGTTTGCAATTTCTGCGGAAGATGAACAGGAATAGCGAGAACCAATGAGAGGCTAGCTGGAGGTGTCTGGACGGGCAAATTCAACTCTCATTTCCCACCAGGAAGAGGAATTAACCAAAGGCTCAGCATGACGGGCCGGAACCAGATTAGGGCCTGAAGCCATCCTGCGGTGTTGCGGCCAGGTCACAAGAAAGCGAGTTGAAGAAAGGAGCTCAGGGGCACTGTAATTCACAAACCTGCAGAGTTATAAATGACAGCTATCGTCCAAAAATAGACTGAAGTAAGGCTGCCAAGAGGACTTGAAAGCGGGGCAGAATTGCAGGAAACCGATTTCAGGAGGTAGACTGGAATTGCATTGAAAGCATAGGAAAAGAGGCAGAACGTCCACAATGATGCACTTGGCCAAAAAGGGCGTATGCGTTTTTTCCTGAATATATTCAGGAAAAAACGCATACGCCCTTTTTGGCCAACCAAGCAAGCTTGCAAAGGAAATCTGCACTACAATGAAGTCTCACTTCCCCCCGGTCAAAAGGGCCATCTGAAAAAAGTGTAAAATCCAGAAAGGCAGGACAGGCCATGGAGAACTGGGAGCCTTGTTATGCTGATGGGCGGGATGTAAATTGCCAAGAACCACTTGGGAGAAGTGTATGGTGTTTCCTGAAACAACTAAAAAACAAAGCAACAGAACCTAGGGCACTTCCACTTATGGTCCTATAGCTTAGGGAAATTAAAATGAAAAAGACACAGCCACCCCAAAGTTTGGAACGGCTCTGTTTACAAGAACCTCGTTTACAGTACAAGTTCAACATCGCAGAAAGTGAAAAATGGATAAAGAAGTTGTGGTATTTACTTACAAAGCAATATCACGCAGCAATGAAATCTGTGTCATCAGGCCCTTAGCAGCACAATGAGTGGATTCAGGTATGATGATTCTAACTGAAATAAGTCACACAGAAAAAGAAACATCATAAGATATCAGTAATACACGGAATGTAAACTTGGCTACACAGGAACTGAATTACAGAACAGAACAGGGTCTCAAATTTAGAAAACCAACTTATGCTTGCTTAAGGGGAAAGGTGAGTTGGGGTGCTGCATAAAACCAGAGATTGAAATGAGCACAGATAAAGTTCCTTAAGCCAAATATGGAATAGACAAGAGCTACTCCTTGCTCAACGAAATGGACTCAACACCGCATATTAAACGCCTAAAATGTACCTGACTAGTAAGTATCTTAAAACCTATGGATTGCTATGTCTCCGAAAGAGAATCAAGCATGTGTACAGGGGCATAAACGCAGCAGTGATAGGATTGGAGAGGTTCGGTGAGCAAATGAAGACCCTTTGAAGTCATATTGCATGGTACCCATTCCACGGGTTTCAACTACCCAGGTTTTAGGTATTCTTCCTTCAGCTAAAACATGCATGTGGAACCCAAGTATGATCAACCATGTGAACGGGAGACGTGTTCAAATATGTCTCAGTTTTCCTCCCCTGGTACTCGGGTGCAACATTCCAGACGCTTTACTGACACTCTCCCCACATGGAGAGTCAGCGCCTTTAACCTCCTGTTTGGCCATGTTTGCAATTTCTGCGGAAGATGAACAGGAATAGCGAGAACCAATGAGAGGCTAGCTGGAGGTGTCTGGACGGGCAAATTTAACTCTCATTTCCCACCAGGAAGAGGAAATAACCAAAGGCTCAGTGTGCCGTGCCGGAACCAGATTAGGGCCTGAAGCCCTCCTGCGGTGTTGCGGCCAGCTCACAAGAAAACGAGTTGAAGAAAGGAGCTCAGGGGCACTGTAATTCACAAACCTGCAGAGTTATAAATGACAGCTATCGTCCAAAAATAGACTGAAGTAAGGCTGCCAAGAGGACTTGAAAGCGGGGCAGAATTGCAGGAAACCGATTTCAGGAGGTAGACTGGAATTGCATTGAAAGCATAGGAAAAGAGGCAGAACGTCCACAATGATGCACTTGGCCAAAAAGGGCGTATGCGTTTTTTCCTGAATATATTCAGGAAAAAACGCATACGCCCTTTTTGGCCAACCAAGCAAGCTTGCAAAGGAAATCTGCACTACAATGAAGTCTCACTTCCCCCCGGTCAAAAGGGCCATCTGAAAAAAGTGTAAAATCCAGAAAGGCAGGACAGGCCATGGAGAACTGGGAGCCTTGTTATGCTGATGGGCGGGATGTAAATTGCCAACAACCACTCGGGAGAAGTGTATGGTGTTTCCTGAAACATCTAAAAAACAAAGCAACAGAACCTAGGGCACTTCCACTTATGGTCCTATAGTTTAGGGAAATTAAAATCAAAAAGACACAGCCACCCCAAAGTTTGGAACGGCTCTGTTTACAGGAACCTCGTTTACAGTACAAGTTCAACATCGCAGAAAGTGAAAAATGGATAAAGAAATTGTGGTATTTACTTACAAAGCAATATCACTCAGCAATGAAATCTGTGTCATCAGGCCCTTAGCAGCACAATGAGTGGATTCAGGTATGATGATTCTAACTGAAATAAGTCACACAGAAAAAGAAACATCATAAGATATCAGTAATACATGGAATGTAAACTTGGCTACACAGGAACTGAATTACAGAACAGAACAGGGTCTCAAATTTAGAAAACCAACTTATGCTTGCTTAAGGGTAAAGGTGAGTTGGGGTGCTGCATAAAACCAGAGATTGAAATGAGCACAGATAAAGTTCCTTAAGCCAAATATGGAATAGACAAGAGCTACTCCTTGCTCAACGAAATGGACTCAACACCGCATGTTAAACGCCTATGAATGTACCTGACTAGTGAGTATCTTAAAACCTATGGATTGCTATGTCTCCAAAAGAGAATCAAGCATGTGTACAGGGGCATAAACGCAGCAGTGATAGGATTGGAGAGGTTCGGTGAGCAAATGAAGACCCTTTGAAGTCATATTGCATGGTACCCATTCCACTTGTTTCAACTACCCAGGTTTAAGGTATTCTTCCTTCAGCTAAAACATGCATGTGGAACCTAGAGTATGATCAACCATGTGATCGGGAGACGTGTTCAAATATGTCTCCATTTTCGGACCCTGGTACTCGGGTGCAACATTCCAGACGCTTTACTAACACTCTCCCCACATGGAGAGTCAGTCCCTTTAACCTCCTGTTTGGCCCAGTTTGCAATTTCTGTGGAAGATGAACAGGAATAGCGAGAACCAATGAGAGACTAGCTGGAGGTGTCTGGATGGGCAAATTTAACTCTCATTTCCCACCAGGAAGAGGAATTAACCAAAGGCTCAGCGTGCCGTGCCAGAACAAGATTAGGGCCTGAAGACATCCTGCGGTGTTGCGGCCAGGTCACAAGAAAGCGAGTTGAAGAAAGGAGCTCAGGGGCACTGTAATTCACAAACCTGCAGAGTTATAAATGACAGCTATCGTCCAAAAATATACTGAAGTAAGGCTGCCAAGAGGACTTGAAAGCGGGGCAGAATTGCAGGAAACCGATTTCAGGAGGTAGACTGGAATTGCATTGAAAGCATAGGAAAAGAGGCAGAACGTCCACAATGATGCACTTGGCCAAAAAGGGCGTATGCGTTTTTTCCTGAATATATTCAGGAAAAAACGCATACGCCCTTTTCGGCCAACCAAGCAAGCTTGCAAAGGAAATCTGCACTACAATGAAGTCTCACTTCCCCCCGGTCAAAAGGGCCATCTGAAAAAAGTGTAAAATCCAGAAAGGCAGGACAGGCCATGGAGAACTGGGAGCCTTGTTATGCTGATGGGCGGGATGTAAATTGCCAACAGACACTCAGGAGAAGTGTATGGTGTTTCCTGAAACATCTAAAAAACAAAGCAACAGAGCCTAGGGCACTTCCACTTATGGTCCTATAGCTTAGGGAAATTAAAATCAAAAAGACACAGCCACCCCAAAGTTTGGAACGGCTCTGTTTACAAGAACCTCGTTTACAGTACAAGTTCAACATCGCAGAAAGTGAAAAATGGATAAAGAACTTGTGGTACTTACGTACAATGCAGTATCACTCAGCAATGAAATCTATGTCATCAGGCCCGTAGCAGCATAATGAGTGGATTAAGGTATGATGATTCTAACTGAAATAAGTCACACAGAATAAGAAACATCATAAGATATCACTAATACACGGAATGTAAACTTGGCTACACAAGAACTGCATTCCAAAACAGAAAAGGGTCTCAAATTTAGAAAACCAACTTATGCTTGCTTAAGGGGAAAGGTGAGTTGGGGTGCTGCATAAAACCAGAGATTGAAATGAGCACAGATAAAGTTCCTTAAGCCAAATATGGAATAGACAAGAGCTACTCCTTGCTCAAAGAAATGGACTCAAAACCCCATATTAAACGCCTAAGAATGTACCTGACTAGTAAGTATCTTAAAACCTATGGATTGCTATGTCTCCAAAAGAGAATCAAGCATGTGTACAGGGGCATAAACGCAGCAGTGATAGGATTGGAGAGGTTCGGTGAGCAAATGAAGACCCTTTGAAGTCATATTGCATGGTACCCATTACACGGGTCTCAACTCTCCAGGTTTAAGGTATTCTTCCTTCAGCTAAAACATGCATGTGGAACCCAGAGTATGATCAACCATGTGAACGGGAGACGTGTTCAAATATGTCTCAGTTTTCCTCCCCTGGTACTCGGGTGCAACATTCCAGACGCTTTACTAACACTCTCCCGACTTGGAGAGTCAGTCCCTTTAACCTCCTGTTTGGCCCAGTTTGCAATTTCTGCGGAAGATGAACAGGAATAGCGAGAACCAATGAGAGGCTAGCTGGAGGTGTCTGGACGGGCAAATTCAACTCTCATTTCCCACCAGGAAGAGGAATTAACCAAAGGCTCAGTATGCCGGGCCGGAACCAGATTAGGGCCTGAGGCCATCCTGTGGTGTTGCGGCCAGGTCACAAGAAAGCGAGTTGAAGAAAGGAGCTCAGGGGCACTGTAATTCACAAACCTGCAGAGTTATAAATGACAGCTATCGTCCAAAAATAGACTGAAGTAAGGCTGCCAAGAGGACTTGAAAGCGGGGCAGAATTGCAGGAAACCGATTTCAGGAGGTAGACTGGAATTGCATTGAAAGCATAGGAAAAGAGGCAGAACGTCCACAATGATGCACTTGGCCAAAAAGGGCGTATGCGTTTTTTCCTGAATATATTCAGGAAAAAACGCATACGCCCTTTTTGGCCAACCAAGCAAGCTTGCAAAGGAAATCTGCACTACAATGAAGTCTCACTTCCCCCCGGTCAAAAGGGCCATCTGATAAAAGTGTAAAATCCAGAAAGGCAGGACAGGCCATGGAGAACTGGGAGCCTTGTTATGCTGATGGGCGGGATGTAAATTGCCAACAACCACTTGGGAGAAGTGTATGGTGTTTCCTGAAACATCTAAAAAACAAAGCAACAGAACCTAGGGCACTTCCACTTATGGCCCTATAGCTTAGGGAAATTAAAATGAAAAAGACACAGCCACCCCAAAGTTTGGAACGGCTCTGTTTACAAGAACCTCGTTTACAGTACAAGTTCAACATCGCAGAAAGTGAAAAATGGATAAAGAAGTTGTGGTACTTACGTACAATGCAGTATCACTCAGCAATGAAATCTATGTCATCAGGCCCGTAGCAGCATAATGAGTGGATTCAGGTACGATGATTCTAACTGAAATAAGTCACACAGAAAAAGAAACATCATAAGATATCACTAATACACGGAATGTAAACTTGGCTACACAGGAACTGCATTCCAACACAGAACAGGGTCTCAAATTTAGAAAACCAACTTATGCTTGCTTAAGGTGAAAGGTGAGTTGGGGTGCTGCATAAAACCAGAGATTGAAATGAGCACAGATAAAGTTCCTTAAGCCAAATATGGAATAGACAAGAGCTACTCCTTGCTCAACGAAATGGACACAAAACCCCATATTAAACGCCTAAGAATGCACCTGACTAGTAAGTATCTTAAAACCTATGGATTGCTATGTCTCCGAAAGAGAATCAAGCATGTGTACAGGGGCATAAACGCAGCAGTGATAGGATTGGAGAGGTTCGTGAGCAAATGAAGACCCTTTGAAGTCATATTGCATGGTACCCATTCCACGGGTTTAAACTCTCCAGGTTTAAGGTATTCTTCCTTCATCTAAAACATGCATGTGGAACCTAGAGTATGATCAACCATGTGATCGGGAGACGTGTTCAAATATGTCTCAGTTTTCGTACCCTGGTACTCGGGTGCAACATTCCAGACGCTTTACTAACACTCTCCCCACTTGGAGAGTCAGTCCCTTTAACTTCCTGTTTGGCCCAGTTTGCAATTTATGTGGAAGATGAACAGGAATAGCGAGAACCAATGAAAGACTAGCTGGAGGTGTCTGGATGGGCAAATATAACTCTCATTTCCCACCAGGAAGAGGAATTAACCAAAGGCTCAGCGTGCCGTGCCAGAACCAGATTAGGGCCTGAAGACATCCTGCGGTGTTGCGGCCAGCTCACAAGAAAGCGAGTTGAAGAAAGGAGCTCAGGGGCACTGTAATTCACAAACCTGCAGCGTTATAAATGACAGCTATCGTCCAAAAATAGACTGAAGTAAGGCTGCCAAGAGGACTTGAAAGCGGGGCAGAATTGCAGGAAACCGATTTCAGGAGGTAGACTGGAATTGTATTGAAAGCATAGGAAAAGAGGCAGAACGTCCACAATGATGCACTTGGCCAAAAAGGGCGTATGCGTTTTTTCCTGAATATATTCAGGAAAAAACGTATACGCCCTTTTTGGCCAACCAAGCAAGCTTGCGAAGGAAATCTGCACTACAATGAAGTCTCACTTCCCCCCGGTCAAAAGGGCCATCTGAAAAAAGTGTAAAATCCAGAAAGGCAGGACAGGCCATGGAGAACTGGGAGCCTTGTTATGCTGATGGGCGGGATGTAAATTGCCAACAGACACTTGGGAGAAGTGTATGGTGTTTCCTGAAACATCTAAAAAACAAAGCAACAGAGCCTAGGGCACTTCCACTTATGGTCCTATAGCTTAGGGAAATTAAAATCAAAAAGACACAGCCACCCCAAAGTTTGGAACGGCTCTGTTTACAAGAACCTCGTTTACAGTACAAGTTCAACATCGCAGAAAGTGAAAAATGGATAAAGAAGTTGTGGTACTTACGTACAATGCAGTATCACTCAGCAATGAAATCTATGTCATCAGGCCCGTAGCAGCATAATGAGTGGATTCAGGTATGATGATTCTAACTGAAATAAGTCACACAGAAAAAGAAACATCATAAGATATCACTAATAAACGGAATGTAAACTTGGCTACACAGGAACTGCATTCCAAAACAGAACAGGGTCTCAAATTTAGAAAACCAACTTATGCTTGCTTAAGGTGAAAGGTGAGTTGGGGTGCTGCATAAAACCAGAGATTGAAATGAGCACAGATAAAGTTCCTTAAGCCACATATGGAATAGACAAGAGCTACTCCTTGCTCAACGAAATGGACACAAAACCCCATATTAAACGCCTAAGAATGCACCTGACTAGTAAGTATATTAAAACCTATGGATTGCTATGTCTCCGAAAGAGAATCAAGCATGTGTACAGGGGCATAAACGCAGCAGTGATAGGATTGGAGAGGTTCGTGAGCAAATGAAGACCCTTTGAAGTCATATTGCATGGTACCCATTCCACGGGTTTCAACTACCCAGGTTTAAGGTATTCTTCCTTCATCTAAAACATGCATGTGGAACCTAGAGTATGATCAACCATGTGATCGGGAGACGTGTTCAAATATGTCTCAGTTTTCGTACCCTGGTACTCGGGTGCAACATTCCAGACGCTTTACTAACACTCTCCCCACTTGGAGAGTCAGTCCCTTTAACTTCCTGTTTGGCCCAGTTTGCAATTTATGTGGAAGAGGAACAGGAATAGCGAGAACCAATGAAAGACTAGCTGGAGGTGTCTGGATGGGCAAATATAACTCTCATTTCCCACCAGGAAGAGGAATTAACCAAAGGCTCAGCGTGCCGTGCCAGAACCAGATTAGGGCCTGAAGACATCCTGCGGTGTTGCGGCCAGCTCACAAGAAAGCGAGTTGAAGAAAGGAGCTCAGGGGCACTGTAATTCACAAACCTGCAGCATTATAAATGACAGCTATCGTCCAAAAATAGACTGAAGTAAGGCTGCCAAGAGGACTTGAAAGCGGGGCAGAATTGCAGGAAACCGATTTCAGGAGGTAGACTGGAATTGTATTGAAAGCATAGGAAAAGAGGCAGAACGTCCACAATGATGCACTTGGCCAAAAAGGGCGTATGCGTTTTTGCCTGAATATATTCAGGAAAAAACGCATACGCCCTTTTTGGCCAACCAAGCAAGCTTGCGAAGGAAATCTGCACTACAATGAAGTCTCACTTCCCCCCGGTCAAAAGGGCCATCTGAAAAAAGTGTAAAATCCAGAAAGGCAGGACAGGCCATGGAGAACTGGGAGCCTTGTTATGCTGATGGGCGGGATGTAAATTGCCAACAGACACTTGGGAGAAGTGTATGGTGTTTCCTGAAACATCTAAAAAACAAAGCAACAGAGCCTAGGGCACTTCCACTTATGGTCCTATAGCTTAGGGAAATTAAAATCAAAAAGACACAGCCACCCCAAAGTTTGGAACGGCTCTGTTTACAAGAACCTCGTTTACAGTACAAGTTCAACATCGCAGAAAGTGAAAAATGGATAAAGAACTTGTGGTACTTACGTACAATGCAGTATCACTCAGCAATGAAATCTATGTCATCAGGCCCATAGCAGCATAATGAGTGGATTAAGGTACGATAATTCTAACTGAAATAAGTCACACAGAAAAAGAAACATCATAAGATATCACTAATACACGGAATGTAAACTTGGCTACACAAGAACTGCATTCCAAAACAGAACAGGGTCTCAAATTTAGAAAACCAACTTATGCTTGCTTAAGGGGAAAGGTGAGTTGGGGTGCTGCATAAAACCAGAGATTGAAATGAGCACAGATAAAGTTCCTTAAGCCAAATATGGAATAGACAAGAGCTACTCCTTGCTCAACGAAATGGACTCAAAACCCCATATTAAACGCCTAAGAATGTACCTGACTAGTAAGTATCTTAAAACCTATGGATTGCTATGTCTCCAAAAGAGAATCAAGCGTGTGTACAGGGGCATAAACGCAGCAGTGATAGGATTGTAGAGGTTCGGTGAGCAAATGAAGACCCTTTGAAGTCATATTGCATGGTACCCATTACACGGGTCTCAACTCTCCAGGTTTAAGGTATTCTTCCTTCAGCTAAAACATGCATGTGGAACCCAGAGTATGATCAACCATGTGAACGGGAGACGTGTTCAAATATGTCTCAGTTTTCCTCCCCTGGTACTCGGGTGCAACATTCCAGACGCTTTACTAACACTCTCCCCACTTGGAGAGTCAGCGCCTTTAACCTCCTGTTTGGCACAGTTTCCAATTTCTGCGGAAGATGAACAGGAATAGCGAGAACCAATGAGAGGCTAGCTGGAGATGTCTGGACGGGCAAATTTAACTCTCATTTCCCACCAGGAAGAGGAAATAACCAAAGGCTCAGCGTGCCGTACCGGAACCAGATTAGGGCCTGAAGCCATCCTGCGGTGCTGCGGCCAGCTCAAAAGAAAGCGAGTTGAAGAAAGGAGCTCAGGGGCACTGTAATTCACAAACCTGCAGAGTTATAAATGACAGCTATCGTCCAAAAATATACTGAAGTAAGGCTGCCAAGAGGACTTGAAAGCGGGGCAGAATTGCAGGAAACCGATTTCAGGAGGTAGACTGGAATTGCATTGAAAGCATAGGAAAAGAGGCAGAACGTCCACAATGATGCACTTGGCCAAAAAGGGCGTATGCGTTTTTTCCTGAATATATTCAGGAAAAAACGCATACGCCCTTTTTGGCCAACCAAGCAAGCTTGCAAAGGAAATCTGCACTACAATGAAGTCTCACTTCCCCCCGGTCAAAAGGGCCATCTGATAAAAGTGTAAAATCCAGAAAGGCAGGACAGGCCATGGAGAACTGGGAGCCTTGTTATGCTGATGGGCGGGATGTAAATTGCCAACAACCACTTGGGAGAAGTGTATGGTGTTTCCTGAAACATCTAAAAAACAAAGCAACAGAACCTAGGGCACTTCCACTTATGGTCCTATAGCTTAGGGAAATTAAAATCAAAAAGACACAGCCACCCCAAAGTTTGGAACGGCTCTGTTTACAAGAACCTCGTTTACAGTACAAGTTCAACATTGCAGAAAGTGAAAAATGGATAAAGAAGTTGTGGTACTTACGTACAATGCAGTATCACTCAGCAATGAAATCTATGTCATCAGGCCCGTAGCAGCATAATGAGTGGATTCAGGTACGATGATTCTAACTGAAATAAGTCACACAGAAAAAGAAACATCATAAGATATCACTAATACACGGAATGTAAACTTGGCTACACAGGAACTGCATTCCAAAACAGAACAGGGTCTCAAATTTAGAAAACCAACTTATGCTTGCTTAAGGTGAAAGGTGAGTTGGGGTGCTGCATAAAACCAGAGATTGAAATGAGCACAGATAAAGTTCCTTAAGCCAAATATGGAATAGACAAGAGCTACTCCTTGCTCAACGAAATGGACACAAAACCCCATATTAAACGCCTAAGAATGCACCTGACTAGTAAGTATCTTAAAACCTATGGATTGCTATGTCTCCGAAAGAGAATCAAGCATGTGTACAGGGGCATAAACGCAGCAGTGATAGGATTGGAGAGGTTCGTGAGCAAATGAAGACCCTTTGAAGTCATATTGCATGGTACGCATTCCACGGGTTTCAACTACCCAGGTTTAAGGTATTCTTCCTTCATCTAAAACATGCATGTGGAACCTAGAGTATGATCAACCATGTGATCGGGAGACGTGTTCAAATATGTCTCAGTTTTCGTACCCTGGTACTCGGGTGCAACATTCCAGACGCTTTACTAACACTCTCCCCACTTGGAGAGTCAGTCCCTTTAACTTCCTGTTTGGCCCAGTTTGCAATTTATGTGGAAGATGAACAGGAATAGCGAGAACCAATGAAAGACTAGCTGGAGGTGTCTGGATGGGCAAATATAACTCTCATTTCCCACCAGGAAGAGGAATTAACCAAAGGCTCAGCGTGCCATGCCAGAACCATATTAGGGCCTGAAGACATCCTGCGGTGTTGCGGCCAGGTCACAAGAAAGCGAGTTGAAGAAAGGAGCTCAGGGGCACTGTAATTCACAAACCTGCAGCGTTATAAATGACAGCTATCGTCCAAAAATAGACTGAAGTAAGGCTGCCAAGAGGACTTGAAAGCGGGGCAGAATTGCAGGAAACCGATTTCAGGAGGTAGACTGGAATTGTATTGAAAGCATAGGAAAAGAGGCAGAACGTCCACAATGATGCACTTGGCCAAAAAGGGCGTATGTGTTTTTTCCTGAATATAATCAGGAAAAAACGCATACGCCCTTTTTGGCCAACCAAGCAAGCTTGCGAAGGAAATCTGCACTACAATGAAGTCTCACTTCCCCCCGGTCAAAAGGGCCATCTGAAAAAAGTGTAAAATCCAGAAAGGCAGGACAGGCCATGGAGAACTGGGAGCCTTGTTATGCTGATGGGCGGGATGTAAATTGCCAACAGACACTTGGGAGAAGTGTATGGTGTTTCCTGAAACATCTAAAAAACAAAGCAACAGAGCCTAGGGCACTTCCACTTATGGTCCTATAGCTTAGGGAAATTAAAATCAAAAAGACACAGCCACCCCAAAGTTTGGAACGGCTCTGTTTACAAGAACCTCGTTTACAGTACAAGTTCAACATCGCAGAAAGTGAAAAATGGATAAAGAAGTTGTGGTACTTACGTACAATGCAGTATCACTCAGCAATGAAATCTATGTCATCAGGCCCTTAGCAGCACAATGAGTGGATACAGGTATGATGATTCTAACTGAAATAAGTCACACAGAAAAAGAAACATCATAAGATATCACTAATACACGGAATGTAAACTTGGCTACACAGGAACTGAATTACAGAACAGAACAGGGTCTCAAATTTAGAAAACCAACTTATGCTTGCTTAAGGGGAAAGGTGAGTTGGGGTGCTGCATAAAACCAGAGATTGAAATGAGCACAGATAAAGTTCCTTAAGCCAAATATGGAATAGACAAGAGCTACTCCTTGCTCAACGAAATGGACTCAACACCGCATATTAAACGCCTAAGAATGTACCTGAATAGTAAGTATCTTAAAACCTATGGATTGCTATGTCTCCGAAAGAGAATCAAGCATGTGTACAGGGGCATAAATGCAGCAGTGATAGGATTGGAGGGGTTCGTGAGCAAATGAAGACCCTTTGAAGTCATATTGCATGGTACCCATTCCACGGGTTTCAACTACCCAGGTGTAAGGTATTCTTCCTTCAGCTAAAACATGGATGTGGAACCTAGAGTATGATCAACCATGTGATCGGGAGACGTGTTCAAATATGTCTCAGTTTTCGTACCCTGGTACTCGGGTGCAAAATTCCAGACGCTTTACTAACACTCTCCCCACTTGGAGAGTCAGTCCCTTTAACCTCCTGTTTGGCCCAGTTTGCAATTTCTGTGGAAGATGAACAGGAATAGCGAGAACCAATGAGAGACTAGCTGGAGGTGTCTGGACGGGCAAATTTAACTCTCATTTCCCACCAGGAAGAGGAATTAACCAAAGGCTCAGCGTGCCGTGCCAGAACCAGATTAGGGCCTGAAGCCATCCTGCGGTGTTGCGGCCAGCTCAAAAGAAAGCGAGTTGAAGAAAGGAGCTCAGGGGCACTGTAATTCACAAACCTGCAGAGTTATAAATGACAGCTATCGTCCAAAAATAGACTGAAGTAAGGCTGCCAAGAGGACTTGAAAGCGGGGCAGAATTGCAGGAAACTGATTTCAGGAGGTAGACTGGAATTGCATTGAAAGCATAGGAAAAGAGGCAGAACGTCCACAATGATGCACTTGGCCAAAAAGGGCGTATGCGTTTTTTCCTGAATATATTCAGGAAAAAACGCATACGCCCTTTTCGGCCAACCAAGCAAGCTTGCAAAGGAAATCTGCACTACAATGAAGTCTCACTTCCCCCCGGTCAAAAGGGCCATCTGAAAAAAGTGTAAAATCCAGAAAGGCAGGACAGGCCATGGAGAACTGGGAGCCTTGTTATGCTGATGGGCGGGATGTAAATTGCCAACAACCACTCGGGAGAAGTGTATGGTGTTTCCTGAAACATCTAAAAAACAAAGCAACAGAGCCTAGGGCACTTCCACTTATGGTCCTATAGCTTAGGGAAATTAAAATCAAAAAGACACAGCCACCCCAAAGTTTGGAACGGCTCTGTTTACAAGAACCTCGTTTACAGTACAAGTTCAACATCGCAGAAAGTGAAAAATGGATAAAGAACTTGTGGTACTTACGTACAATGCAGTATCACTCAGCAATGAAATCTATGTCATCAGGCCCGTAGCAGCATAATGAGTGGATTCAGGTACGATGATTCTAACTGAAATAAGTCACACAGAAAAAGAAACATCATAAGATATCACTAATACACGGAATGTAAACTTGGCTACACAGGAACTGCATTCCAAAACAGAACAGGGTCTCAAATTTAGAAAACCAACTTATGCTTGCTTAAGGTGAAAGGTGAGTTGGGGTGCTGCATAAAACCAGAGATTGAAATGAGCACAGATAAAGTTCCTTAAGCCAAATATGGAATAGACAAGAGCTACTCCTTGCTCAACGAAATGGACACAAAACCCCATATTAAACGCCTAAGAATGCACCTGACTAGTAAGTATCTTAAAACCTATGGATTGCTATGTCTCCGAAAGAGAATCAAGCATGTGTACAGGGGCATAAACGCAGCAGTGATAGGATTGGAGAGGTTCGTGAGCAAATGAAGACCCTTTGAAGTCATATTGCATGGTACCCATTCCACGGGTTTCAACTACCCAGGTTTAAGGTATTCTTCCTTCATCTAAAACATGCATGTGGAACCTAGAGTATGATCAACCATGTGATCGGGAGACGTGTTCAAATATGTCTCAGTTTTCGTACCCTGGTACTCGGGTGCAACATTCCAGACGCTTTACTAACACTCTCCCCACTTGGAGAGTCAGTCCCTTTAACTTCCTGTTTGGCCCAGTTTGCAATTTATGTGGAAGATGAACAGGAATAGCGAGAACCAATGAAAGACTAGCTGGAGGTGTCTGGATGGGCAAATATAACTCTCATTTCCCACCAGGAAGAGGAATTAACCAAAGGCTCAGCGTGCCATGCCAGAACCATATTAGGGCCTGAAGACATCCTGCGGTGTTGCGGCCAGGTCACAAGAAAGCGAGTTGAAGAAAGGAGCTCAGGGGCACTGTAATTCACAAACCTGCAGCGTTATAAATGACAGCTATCGTCCAAAAATAGACTGAAGTAAGGCTGCCAAGAGGACTTGAAAGCGGGGCAGAATTGCAGGAAACCGATTTCAGGAGGTAGACTGGAATTGTATTGAAAGCATAGGAAAAGAGGCAGAACGTCCACAATGATGCACTTGGCCAAAAAGGGCGTATGTGTTTTTTCCTGAATATATTCAGGAAAAAACGCATACGCCCTTTTTGGCCAACCAAGCAAGCTTGCGAAGGAAATCTGCACTACAATGAAGTCTCACTTCCCCCCGGTCAAAAGGGCCATCTGAAAAAAGTGTAAAATCCAGAAAGGCAGGACAGGCCATGGAGAACTGGGAGCCTTGTTATGCTGATGGGCGGGATGTAAATTGCCAACAGACACTTGGGAGAAGTGTATGGTGTTTCCTGAAACATCTAAAAAACAAAGCAACAGAGCCTAGGGCACTTCCACTTATGGTCCTATAGCTTAGGGAAATTAAAATCAAAAAGACACAGCCACCCCAAAGTTTGGAACGGCTCTGTTTACAAGAACCTCGTTTACAGTACAAGTTCAACATCGCAGAAAGTGAAAAATGGATAAAGAAGTTGTGGTACTTACGTACAATGCAGTATCACTCAGCAATGAAATCTATGTCATCAGGCCCTTAGCAGCACAATGAGTGGATACAGGTATGATGATTCTAACTGAAATAAGTCACACAGAAAAAGAAACATCATAAGATATCACTAATACACGGAATGTAAACTTGGCTACACAGGAACTGAATTACAGAACAGAACAGGGTCTCAAATTTAGAAAACCAACTTATGCTTGCTTAAGGGGAAAGGTGAGTTGGGGTGCTGCATAAAACCAGAGATTGAAATGAGCACAGATAAAGTTCCTTAAGCCAAATATGGAATAGACAAGAGCTACTCCTTGCTCAACGAAATGGACTCAACACCGCATATTAAACGCCTAAGAATGTACCTGAATAGTAAGTATCTTAAAACCTATGGATTGCTATGTCTCCGAAAGAGAATCAAGCATGTGTACAGGGGCATAAATGCAGCAGTGATAGGATTGGAGGGGTTCGTGAGCAAATGAAGACCCTTTGAAGTCATATTGCATGGTACCCATTCCACGGGTTTCAACTACCCAGGTGTAAGGTATTCTTCCTTCAGCTAAAACATGCATGTGGAACCTAGAGTATGATCAACCATGTGATCGGGAGACGTGTTCAAATATGTCTCAGTTTTCGTACCCTGGTACTCGGGTGCAAAATTCCAGACGCTTTACTAACACTCTCCCCACTTGGAGAGTCAGTCCCTTTAACCTCCTGTTTGGCCCAGTTTGCAATTTCTGTGGAAGATGAACAGGAATAGCGAGAACCAATGAGAGACTAGCTGGAGGTGTCTGGACGGGCAAATTTAACTCTCATTTCCCACCAGGAAGAGGAATTAACCAAAGGCTCAGCGTGCCGTGCCAGAACCAGATTAGGGCCTGAAGCCATCCTGCGGTGTTGCGGCCAGCTCAAAAGAAAGCGAGTTGAAGAAAGGAGCTCAGGGGCACTGTAATTCACAAACCTGCAGAGTTATAAATGACAGCTATCGTCCAAAAATAGACTGAAGTAAGGCTGCCAAGAGGACTTGAAAGCGGGGCAGAATTGCAGGAAACCGATTTCAGGAGGTAGACTGGAATTGCATTGAAAGCATAGGAAAAGAGGCAGAACGTCCACAATGATGCACTTGGCCGAAAAGGGCGTATGCGTTTTTTCCTGAATATATTCAGGAAAAAACGCATACGCCCTTTTCGGCCAACCAAGCAAGCTTGCAAAGGAAATCTGCACTACAATGAAGTCTCACTTCCCCCCGGTCAAAAGGGCCATCTGAAAAAAGTGTAAAATCCAGAAAGGCAGGACAGGCCATGGAGAACTGGGAGCCTTGTTATGCTGATGGGCGGGATGTAAATTGCCAACAACCACTCGGGAGAAGTGTATGGTGTTTCCTGAAACATCTAAAAAACAAAGCAACAGAGCCTAGGGCACTTCCACTTATGGTCCTATAGCTTAGGGAAATTAAAATCAAAAAGACACAGCCACCCCAAAGTTTGGAACGGCTCTGTTTACAAGAACCTCGTTTACAGTACAAGTTCAACATCGCAGAAAGTGAAAAATGGATAAAGAACTTGTGGTACTTACGTACAATACAGTATCACTCAGCAATGAAATCTATGTCATCAGGCCCGTAGCAGCATAATGAGTGGATTAAGGTACGATAATTCTAACTGAAATAAGTCACACAGAAAAAGAAACATCATAAGATATCACTAATACACGGAATGTAAACTTGGCTACACAAGAACTGCATTCCAAAACAGAACAGGGTCTCAAATTTAGAAAACCAACTTATGCTTGCTTAAGGGGAAAGGTGAGTTGGGGTGCTGCATAAAACCAGAGATTGAAATGAGCACAGATAAAGTTCCATAAGCCAAATATGGAATAGACAAGAGCTACTCCTTGCTCAACGAAATGGACTCAAAACCCCATATTAAACGCCTAAGAATGTACCTGACTAGTAAGTATCTTAAAACCTATGGATTGCTATGTCTCCAAAAGAGAATCAAGTGTGTGTACAGGGGCATAAACGCATCAGTGATAGGATTGGAGAGGTTCGGTGAGCAAATGAAGACCCTTTGAAGTCATATTGCATGGTACCCATTACACGGGTCTCAACTCTCCAGGTTTAAGGTATTCTTCCTTCAGCTAAAACATGCATGTGGAACCCAGAGTATGATCAACCATGTGAACGGGAGACGTGTTCAAATATGTCTCAGTTTTCCTCCCCTGGTACTCGGGTGCAACATTCCAGACGCTTTACTAACACTCTCCCCACTTGGAGAGTCAGCGCCTTTAACCTCCTGTTTGGCACAGTTTCCAATTTCTGCGGAAGATGAACAGGAATAGCGAGAACCAATGAGAGGCTAGCTGGAGATGTCTGGACGGGCAAATTTAACTCTCATTTCCCACCAGGAAGAGGAAATAACCAAAGGCTCAGCGTGCCGTACCGGAACCAGATTAGGGCCTGAAGCCATCCTGCGGTGTTGCGGCCAGCTCAAAAGAAAGCGAGTTGAAGAAAGGAGCTCAGGGGCACTGTAATTCACAAACCTGCAGAGTTATAAATGACAGCTATGGTCCAAAAATATACTGAAGTAAGGCTGCCAAGAGGACTTGAAAGCGGGGCAGAATTGCAGGAAACCGATTTCAGGAGGTAGACTGGAATTGCATTGAAAGCATAGGAAAAGAGGCAGAACGTCCACAATGACGCACTTGGCCAAAAAGGGCGTATGCGTTTTTTCCTGAATATATTCAGGAAAAAACGCATACGCTCTTTTCGGCCAACCAAGCAAGCTTGCAAAGGAAATCTGCACTACAATGAAGTCTCACTTCCCCCCGGTCAAAAGGGCCATCTGATAAAAGTGTAAAATCCAGAAAGGCAGGACAGGCCATGGAGAACTGGGAGCCTTGTTATGCTGATGGGCGGGATGTAAATTGCCAACAACCACTTGGGAGAAGTGTATGGTGTTTCCTGAAACATCTAAAAAACAAAGCAACAGAACCTAGGGCACTTCCACTTATGGTCCTATAGCTTAGGGAAATTAAAATCAAAAAGACACAGCCACCCCAAAGTTTGGAACGGCTCTGTTTACAAGAACCTCGTTTACAGTACAAGTTCAACATCACAGAAAGTGAAAAATGGATAAAGAAGTTGTGGTACTTACGTACAATGCAGTATCACTCAGCAATGAAATCTATGTCATCAGGCCCGTAGCAGCATAATGAGTGGATTCAGGTACGATGATTCTAACTGAAATAAGTCACACAGAAAAAGAAACATCATAAGATATCACTAATACACGGAATGTAAACTTGGCTACACAGGAACTGCATTCCAAAACAGAACAGGGTCTCAAATTTAGAAAACCAACTTATGCTTGCTTAAGGTGAAAGGTGAGTTGGGGTGCTGCATAAAACCAGAGATTGAAATGAGCACAGATAAAGTTCCTTAAGCCAAATATGGAATAGACAAGAGCTACTCCTTGCTCAACGAAATGGACACAAAACCCCATATTAAACGCCTAAGAATGCACCTGACTAGTAAGTATCTTAAAACCTATGGATTGCTATGTCTCCGAAAGAGAATCAAGCATGTGTACAGGGGCATAAACACAGCAGTGATAGGATTGGAGAGGTTCGTGAGCAAATGAAGACCCTTTGAAGTCATATTGCATGGTACCCATTCCACGGGTTTCAACTACCCAGGTTTAAGGTATTCTTCCTTCATCTAAAACATGCATGTGGAACCTAGAGTATGATCAACCATGTGATCGGGAGACGTGTTCAAATATGTCTCAGTTTTCGTACCCTGGTACTCGGGTGCAACATTCCAGACGCTTTACTAACACTCTCCCCACTTGGAGAGTCAGTCCCTTTAACTTCCTGTTTGGCCCAGTTTGCAATTTATGTGGAAGATGAACAGGAATAGCGAGAACCAATGAAAGACTAGCTGGAGGTGTCTGGATGGGCAAATATAACTCTCATTTCCCACCAGGAAGAGGAATTAACCAAAGGCTCAGCGTGCCGTGCCAGAACCAGATTAGGGCCTGAAGACATCCTGCGGTGTTGCGGCCAGCTCACAAGAAAGCGAGTTGAAGAAAGGAGCTCAGGGGCACTGTAATTCACAAACCTGCAGCATTATAAATGACAGCTATCGTCCAAAAATAGACTGAAGTAAGGCTGCCAAGAGGACTTGAAAGCGGGGCAGAATTGCAGGAAACCGATTTCAGGAGGTAGACTGGAATTGTATTGAAAGCATAGGAAAAGAGGCAGAACGTCCACAATGATGCACTTGGCCAAAAAGGGCGTATGCGTTTTTTCCTGAATATATTCAGGAAAAAACGCATACGCCCTTTTTGGCCAACCAAGCAAGCTTGCGAAGGAAATCTGCACTACAATGAAGTCTCACTTCCCCCCAGTCAAAAGGGCCATCTGAAAAAAGTGTAAAATCCAGAAAGGCAGGACAGGCCATGGAGAACTGGGAGCCTTGTTATGCTGATGGGCGGGATGTAAATTGCCAACAGACACTTGGGAGAAGTGTATGGTGTTTCCTGAAACATCTAAAAAACAAAGCAACAGAGCCTAGGGCACTTCCACTTATGGTCCTATAGCTTAGGGAAATTAAAATCAAAAAGACACAGCCACCCCAAAGTTTGGAACGGCTCTGTTTACAAGAACCTCGTTTACAGTACAAGTTCAACATCGCAGAAAGTGAAAAATGGATAAAGAACTTGTGGTACTTACATACAATGCAGTATCACTCAGCAATGAAATCTATGTCATCAGGCCCGTAGCAGCATAATGAGTGGATTAAGGTACGATAATTCTAACTGAAATAAGTCACACAGAAAAAGAAACATCATAAGATATCACTAATACACGGAATGTAAACTTGGCTACACAAGAACTGCATTCCAAAACAGAACAGGGTCTCAAATTTAGAAAACCAACTTATGCTTGCTTAAGGGGAAAGGTGAGTTGGGGTGCTGCATAAAACCAGAGATTGAAATGAGCACAGATAAAGTTCCTTAAGCCAAATATGGAATAGACAAGAGCTACTCCTTGCTCAACGAAATGGACTCAAAACCCCATATTAAACGCCTAAGAATGTACCTGACTAGTAAGTATCTTAAAACCTATGGATTGCTATGTCTCCAAAAGAGAATCAAGCGTGTGTACAGGGGCATAAACGCAGCAGTGATAGGATTGTAGAGGTTCGGTGAGCAAATGAAGACCCTTTGAAGTCATATTGCATGGTACCCATTACACGGGTCTCAACTCTCCAGGTTTAAGGTATTCTTCCTTCAGCTAAAACATGCATGTGGAACCCAGAGTATGATCAACCATGTGAACGGGAGACGTGTTCAAATATGTCTCAGTTTTCCTCCCCTGGTACTCGGGTGCAACATTCCAGACGCTTTACTAACACTCTCCCCACTTGGAGAGTCAGCGCCTTTAACCTCCTGTTTGGCACAGTTTCCAATTTCTGCGGAAGATGAACAGGAATAGCGAGAACCAATGAGAGGCTAGCTGGAGATGTCTGGACGGGCAAATTTAACTCTCATTTCCCACCAGGAAGAGGAAATAACCAAAGGCTCAGCGTGCCGTACCGGAACCAGATTAGGGCCTGAAGCCATCCTGCGGTGCTGCGGCCAGCTCAAAAGAAAGCAAGTTGAAGAAAGGAGCTCAGGGGCACTGTAATTCACAAACCTGCAGAGTTATAAATGACAGCTATCGTCCAAAAATAGACTGAAGTAAGGCTGCCAAGAGGACTTGAAAGCGGGGCAGAATTGCAGGAAACCGATTTCAGGAGGTAGACTGGAATTGCATTGAAAGCATAGGAAAAGAGGCAGAACGTCCACAATGATGCACTTGCCCAAAAAGGGCGTATGCGTTTTTTCCTGAATATATTCAGGAAAAAACGCATACGCACTTTTTGGCCAACCAAGCAAGCTTGCAAAGGAAATCTGCACTACAATGAAGTCTCACTTCCCCCCGGTCAAAAGGGCCATCTGAAAAAAGTGTAAAATCCAGAAAGGCAGGACAGGCCATGGAGAACTGGGAACCTTGTTATGCTGATGGGCGGGATGTAAATTGCCAACAGACACTGGGGAGAAGTGTATGGTGTTTCCTGAAACATCGAAAAAACAAAGCAACAGAGCCTAGGGCACTTCCACTTATGGTCCTATAGCTTAGGGAAATTAAAATCAAAAAGACACAGCCACCCCAAAGTTTGGGACGCCTCTGTTTACAAGAACCTCGTTTACAGTACAAATTCAACATCGCAGAAAATGAAAAATGGATAAAGAAGCTGTGGTATTTACTTACAAAGCAATATCACTCAGCAATGAAATCTATGTCATCAGGCCCTTAGCAGCACAATGAGTGGATTCAGGTATGATGATTCTAACTGAAATAAGTCACACAGAAAAAGAAACATCATAAGATATCACTAATACACGGAATGGAAACTTGGCTACACAGGAACTGAATTACAGAACAGAACAGGGTCTCAAATTTAGAAAACCAACTTATGCTTGCTTAAGGGTAAAGGTGAGTTGGGGTGCTGCATAAAACCAGAGATTGAAATGAGCACAGATAAAGTTCCTTAAGCCAAATATGGAATAGACGAGCTACTCCTTGCTCAACGAAATGGACTCAACACCGCATATTAAACGCCTAAGAATGTACCTGACTAGTAAGTATCTTAAAACCTATGGATTGCTATGTCTCCGAAAGAGAATCAAGCATGTGAACAGGGGCATAAACGCAGCAGTGATAGGATTGGAGAGGTTCGGTGAGCAAATGAAGACCCTTTGAAGTCATATTGCATGGTACCCATTCCACGGGTTTCAACTACCCAGGTTTAAGGTATTCTTCCTTCAGCTAAAACATGCATGTGGAACCCAGAGTATGATCATCCGTGTGAACGGGAGACGTGTTCAAATATGTCTCAGTTTTCCTCCCGTGGTACTCAGATGCAACATTCCAGACGCTTTACTAACACTCTCCCGACTTGGAGAGTCAGCGCCTTTAACCTCCTGTTTGGCCCAGTTTGCAATTTCTGCGGAAGATGAACAGGAATAGCGAGAACCAATGAGAGACTAGCTGGAGGTGTCTGGACGGGCAAATTTAACTCTCATTTCCCAATAGGAAGAGGAAATAACCAAAGGCTCAGCGTGCCGTGCCGGAACCAGATTAGGGCCTGAAGACATCCTGCGGTGTTGCGGCCAGCTCACAAGAAAGCGAGTTGAAGAAAGAGCTCAGGGGCACTGTAATTCACAAACCTGCAGAGTTATAAATGACAGCTATCGTCCAAAAATAGACTGAAGTAAGGCTGCCAAGAGGACTTGAAAGCGGGGCAGAATTGCAGGAAACCGATTTCAGGAGGTAGACTGAAATTGCATTGAAAGCATAGGAAAAGAGGCAGAACGTCCACAATGATGCACTTGGCCAAAAAGGGCGTATGCGTTTTATCCTGAATATATTCAGGAAAAAACGCATACGCCCTTTTTGGCCAACCAAGCAAGCTTGCAAAGGAAATCTGCACTACAATGAAGTCTCACTTCCCCCCGGTCAAAAGGGCCATCTGAAAAAAGTGTAAAATCCAGAAAGGCAGGACAGGCCATGGAGAACTGGGAGCCTTGTTATGCTGATGGGCGGGATGTAAATTGCCAACAGACACTCCGGAGAAGTGTATGGTGTTTCCTGAAACATCTAAAAAACAAAGCAACAGAGCCTAGGGCAATTCCACTTATGGTCCTATAGCTTAGGGAAATTAAAATCAAAAAGACACAGCCACCCCAAAGTTTGGGACGGCTCTGTTTACAAGAACCTCGTTTACAGTACAAGTTCAACATCGCAGAAAGTGAAAAATGGATACAGAAGTTGTGGTATTTACTTACAAAGCAATATCACTCAGCAATGAAATCTATGTCATCAGGCCCTTAGCAGCATAATGAGTGGATTCAGGTATGATGATTCTAACTGAAATAAGTCACACAGAAAAAGAAACATCATAAGATATCAGTAATACACGGAATGGAAACTTGGCTACACAGGAACTGAATTACAGAACAGAACAGGGTCTCAAATTTAGAAAACCAACTTATGCTTGCTTAAGGGGAAAGGTGAGTTGGGGTGCTGCATAAAACCAGAGATTGAAATGAGCACAGATAAAGTTCCTTAAGCCAAATATGGAATAGACAAGAGCTACTCCTTGCTCAACGAAATGGACTCAACACCGCATATTAAACGCCTAAGAATGTACCTGACTAGTAAGTATCTTAAAACCTATGGATTGCTATGTCTCCGAAAGAGAATCAAGCATGTGTACAGGGGCATAAACGCAGCAGTGATAGGATTGGAGATGTTCGGTGAGCAAATGAAGACCCTTTGAAGTCATATTGCATGGTACCCATTCCACGGGTTTCAACTACCCAGGTTTAAGGTATTCTTCCTTCAGCTAAAACATGCATGTGGAACGTAGAGTATGATCAACCATGTGATCGGGAGACGTGTTCAAATATGTCTCAGTTTTCGTACCCTGGTACTCGGGTGCAACATTCCAGACGCTTTACTAACACTCTCCCCACTTGGAGAGTCAGTCCCTTTAACCTCCTGTTTGGCCCAGTTTGCAATTTCTGCGGAAGATGAACAGGAATAGCGAGAACCAATGAGAGACTAGCTGGAGGTGTCTGGACGGGCAAATTTAACTCTCATTTCCCACCAGGAAGAGGAATTAACCAAAGGCTCAGCGTGCCGTGCCGGAACCAGATTAGGGCCTGAAGCCATCCTGCGGTGTTGCGGCCAGCTCACAAGAAAGCGAGTTGAAGAAAGGAGCTCAGGGGCACTGTAATTCACAAACCTGCAGAGTTATAAATGACAGCTATCGTCCAAAAATAGACTGAAGTAAGGCTGCCAAGAGGACTTGAAAGCGGGGCAGAATTGCAGGAAACTGATTTCAGGAGGTAGACTGGAATTGCATTGAAAGCATAGGAAAAGAGGCAGAACGTCCACAATGATGCACTTGGCCAAAAAGGGCGTATGCGTTTTTTCCTGAATATATTCAGGAAAAAACGCATACGCCCTTTTTGGCCAACCAAGCAAGCTTGCAAAGGAAATCTGCACTACAATGAAGTCTCATTTCCCCCGGTCAAAAGGGCCATCTGAAAAAAGTGTAAAATCCAGAAAGGCAGGACAGGCCATGGAGAACTGGGAGCCTTGTTATGCTGATGGGCGGGATGTAAATTGCCAACAACCACTCCGGAGAAGTGTATGGTGCTTCCTGAAACATCTAAAAAACAAAGCAACAGAGCCTAGGGCACTTCCACTTATGGTCCTATAGCTTAGGGACATTAAAATCAGAAAGACACAGCCACCCCAAAGTTTGGGACGCCTCCGTTTACAAGAACCTCGTTTACCGTACAAGTTCAATATCACAGAAAGTGAAAAATGGATAAAGAACTTGTGGTACTTACGTACAATGCAGTATCACTCAGCAATGAAATCTATGTCATCAGGCCCGTAGCAGCATCATGAGTGGATTCAGGTATGATGATTCTAACTGAAATAAGTCACACAGAAAAAGAAACATCATAAGATATCACTAATACATGGAATGTAAACTTGGCTACACAGGAACTGCATTCCAAAACAGAACAGGGTCTCAAATTTAGAAAACCAACTTATGCTTGCTTAAGGGGAAAGGTGAGTTGGGGTGCTGCATAAAACCAGAGATTGAAATGAGCACAGATAAAGTTCCTTAAGCCAAATATGGAATAGACAAGAGCTACTCCTTGCTCAACGAAATGGACTCAACACCCCATATTAAACGCCTAAGAATGTACCTGACTAGTAAGTATCTTAAAACCTATGGATTGCTATGTCTCCAAAAGAGAATCAAGCATGTGTACAGGGGCATAAACGCAGCAGTGATAGGATTGGAGAGGTTCGGTGAGCAAATGAAGACCCTTTGAAGTCATATTGCACGGTACCCATTCCACGGGTCTCAACTCTCCAGGTATAAGGTATTCTTCCTTCAGCTAAAACATGCATGTGGAACCCAGAGTATGATCAACCATGTGAACGGGAGACGTGTTCAAATATGTCTCAGTTTTCCTACCCTGGTACTCGGGTGCAACATTCTAGACGCTTTACTAACACTCTCCCGACTTGGAGAGTCAGTCCCTTTAACCTCCTGTTTGGCCCAGTTTGCAATTTCTGCGGAAGATGAACAGGAATAGCAAGAACCAATGAGAGGCTAGCTGGAGGTGTCTGGACGGGCAAATTTAACTCTCATTTCCCACCAGGAAGAGGAATTAACCAAAGGCTCAGCATGCCAGGCCGGAACCAGATTAGGGCCTGAAGCCATCCTGCGGTGTTGCGGCCAGGTCACAAGAAAGCGAGTTGAAGAAAGGAGCTCATTGGCACTGTAATTCACAAACCTGCAGAGTTATAAAAGACAGCTATCATCCAAAAATAGACTGAAGTAAGGCTGCCAAGAGGACTTGAAAGCGGGGCAGAATTGCAGGAAACCGATTTCAGGAGGTAGACTGGAATTGCATTGAAAGCATAGGAAAAGAGGCAGAACGTCCACAATGATGCACTTGGCCAAAAAGGGCGTATGCGTTTTTTCCTGAATATACTCAGGAAAAAACGCATACGCCCTTTTTGGCCAACCAAGCAAGCTTGCAAAGGAAATCTGCACTACAATGAAGTCTCACTTCCCCCCGGTCAAAAGGGCCATCTGAAAAAAGGGTAAAATCCAGAAAGGCAGGACAGGCCATGGAGAACTGGGAGCCTTGTTATGCTGATGGGCGGGATGTAAATTGCCAACAGACACTCGGGAGAAGTGTATGGTGTTTCCTGAAACATCTAAAAAACAAAGCAACAGAGCCTAGGGCACTTCCACTTATGGTCCTATAGCTTAGGGAAATTAAAATCAAAAAGACACAGCCACCCCAAAGTTTGGAACGGCTCTGTTTACAAGAACCTCGTTTACAGTACAAGTTCAACATCGCAGAAAGTGAAAAATGGATAAAGAAGTTGTGGTAATCACTTACAAAGCAATATCACTCAGCAATGAAATCTATGTCATCAGGCCCTTAGCAGCACAATGAGTGGATTCAGGTATGATGATTCTAACTGAAATAAGTCACACAGAAAAAGAAACATCATAAGATATCAGTAATACACGGATTGGAAACTTGGCTACACAGGAAATGAATTACAGAACAGAACAGGATCTCAAATTTAGAAAACCAACTTATGCTTGCTTAAGGGTAAAGGTGAGTTGGGGTGCTGCATAAAACCAGAGATTGAAATGAGCACAGATAAAGTTCCTTAAGCCAAATATGGAATAGACAAGAGCTACTCCTTGCTCAACGAAATGGACTCAACACCGCATATTAAACGCCGAAGAATGTACCTGACTAGTAAGTATCTTAAAACCTATGGATTGCTATGTCTCCGAAAGAGAATCAAGCATGTGTACAGGGGCATAAACGCAGCAGTGATAGGATTGGAGAGGTTCGGTGAGGAAATGAAGACCCTTTGAAGTCATATTGCATGGTACCCATTCCACGGGTTTCACCTACCCAGGTTTAAGGTATTCTTCCTTCAGCTAAAACATGCATGTGGAACCTAGAGTATGATCAACCATGTGATCGGGAGACGTGTTCAAATATTTCTCAGTTTTCGTACCCTGGTACTCGGGTGCAACATTCCAGACGCTTTACTAACACTCTCCCGACTTGGAGAGTCAGTCCCTTTAACCTCCTGTTTGGCCCAGTTTGCAATTTCTGCGGAAGATGAACAGGAATAGCGAGAACCAATGACAGACTAGCTGGAGGTGTCTGAACGGGCAAATTTAACTCTCATTTCCCACCAGGAAGAGGAATTAACCAAAGGCTCAGCATGCCGTGCCGGAACCAGATTAGGGCCTGAAGCCATCCTGCGGTGTTGCGGCCAGGTCACAAGAAAGCGAGTTGAAGAAAGGAGCTCAGGGGCACTGTAATTCACAAACCTGCAGAGTTATAAATGACAGCTATCGTCCAAAAATAGACTGAAGTAAGGCTGCCAAGAGGACTTGAAAGCGGGGCAGAATTGCAGGAAACCGATTTCAGGAGGTAGACTGGAATTGCATTGAAAGCATAGGAAAAGAGGCAGAACGTCCACAATGATGCACTTGGCCAAAAAGGGCGTATGCGTTTTTTCCTGAATATATTCAGGAAAAAACGCATACGCCCTTTTTGGCCAACCAAGCAAGCTTGCAAAGGAAATCTGCACTACAACGAAGTCTCACTTCCCCCCGGTCAAAAGGGCCATCTGAAAAAAGTGTAAAATCCAGAAAGGCAGGACAGGCCATGGAGAACTGGGAGCCTTGTTATGCTGATGGGCGGGATGTAAATTGCCAACAGACACTCGGGAGAAGTGTATGGTGTTTCCTGAAACACCTAAAAAACAAAGCAACAGAGCCTAGGGCACTTCCACTTATGGTCCTATAGCTTAGGGAAATTAAAATCAAAAAGACACAGCCACCCCAAAGTTTGGGACGCCTCTGTTTACAAGAACCTCGTTTACCGTACAAGTTCAATATCACAGAAAGTGAAAAATGGATAAAGAACTTGTGGTACTTACGTACAATGCAGTATCACTCAGCAATGAAATCTATGTCATCAGGCCCGTAGCAGCATAATGAGTGGATTCAGGTACGATGATTCTAACTGAAATAAGTCACACAGAAAAAGAAACATCATAAGATATCAGTAATACACGGAATATAAACTTGGCTACACAGGAACTGCATTCCAAAACAGAACAGGGTCTCAAATTTAGAAAACCAACTTATGCTTGCTTAAGGGGAAAGGTGAGTTGGGGTGCTGCATAAAACCAGAGATTGAAATGAGCACAGATAAAGTTCCTTAAGCCAAATATGGAATAGACAAGAGCTACTCCTTGCTCAACGAAATGGACTCAAAACCCCATATTAAATGCCTAAGAATGTACCTGACTAGTAAGTATCTTAAAACCTATGGATTGCTATGTCTCCAAAAGAGAATCAAGCGTGTGTACAGGGGCATAAACGCAGCAGTGATAGGATTGGAGAGGTTCGGTGAGCAAATGAAGACCCTTTGAAGTCATATTGCACGGTACCCATTCCACGGGTCTCAACTCTCCAGGTTTAAGGTATTCTTCCTTCAGCTAAAACATGCATGTGGAACCCAGAGTATGATCAACCATGTGAACGGGAGACGTGTTCAAATATGTCTCAGTTTTCCTACCCTGGTACTCGGGTGCAACATTCCAGATGCTTTACTAACACTCTCCCGACTTGGAGAGTCAGTCCCTTTAACCTCCTGTTTGGCCCAGTTTGCAATTTCTGCGGAAGATGAATAGGAATAGCGAGAACCAATGAGAGGCTAGCTGGAGGTGTCTGGACGGGCAAATTTAACTCTCATTTCCCACCAGGAAGAGGAATTAACCAAAGGCTCAGCATGCCGGGCCGGAACCAGATTAGGGCCTGAAGCCATCCTGCGGTGTTGCGGCCAGCTCACAAGAAAGCGAGTTGAAGAAAGGAGCTCAGGGGCACTGTAATTCACAAACCTGCAGAGTTATAAATGACAGCTATCGTCCAAAAATAGACTGAAGTAAGGCTGCCAAGAGGACTTGAAAGCGGGGCAGAATTGCAGGAAACCGATTTCAGGAGGTAGACTGGAATTGTATTGAAAGCATAGGAAAAGAGGCAGAACGTCCACAATGATGCACTTGGCCAAAAAGGGCGTATGCGTTTTTTCCTGAATATATTCAGGAAAAAACGCATACGCCCTTTTTGGCCAACCAAGCAAGCTTGCAAAGGAAATCTGCACTACAATGAAGTCTCACTTCCCCCCGGTCAAAAGGGCCATCTGAAAAAAGTGTAAAATCCAGAAAGGCAGGACAGGCCATGGAGAACTGGGAGCCTTGTTATGCTGATGGGCGGGATGTAAATTGCCAACAGACACTTGGGAGAAGTGTATGGTGTTTCCTGAAACATCTAAAAAACAAAGCAACAGAGCCTAGGGCACTTCCACTTATGGTCCTATAGCTTAGGGAAATTAAAATGAAAAAGACACAGCCACCCCAAAGTTTGGAACGGCTCTGTTTACAAGAACCTCATTTACAGTACAAGTTCAACATCGCAGAAAGTGAAAAATGGATAAAGAAGGTGTGGTATTTACTTACAAAGCAATATCACTCAGCAATGAAATCTGTGTCATCAGGCCCTTAGCAGCACAATGAGTGGATTCAGGTATGATGATTCTAACTGAAATAAGTCACACAGAAAAAGAAACATCATAAGATATCACTAATACACGGAATGTAAACTTGGCTACACAGGAACTGCATTCCAAAACAGAACAGGGTCTCAAATTTAGAAAACCAACTTATGCTTGCTTAAGGGGAAAGGTGAGTTGGGGTGCTGCATAAAACCAGAGATTGAAATGAGCACAGATAAAGTTCCTTAAGCCAAATATGGAATAGACAAGAGCTACTCCTTGCTCAACGAAATGAACTCAAAACCCCATATTAAATGCCTAAGAATGTACCTGACTAGTAAGTATCTTAAAACCTATGGATTGCTATGTCTCCAAAAGAGAATCAAGCGTGTGTACAGGGGCATAAACGCAGCAGTGATAGGATTGGAGAGGTTCGGTGAGCAAATGAAGACCCTTTGAAGTCATATTGCACGGTACCCATTCCACGGGTCTCAACTCTCCAGGTTTAAGGTATTCTTCCTTCAGCTAAAACATGCATGTGGAACCCAGAGTATGATCAACCATGTGATCGGGAGACGTGTTCAAATATGTCTCAGTTTTCCTCCCCTGGTACTCGGGTGCAACATTCCAGATGCTTTACTAACACTCTCCCCAGTTGGAGAGTCAGCGCCTTTAAACTCCTGTTTGGCCCAGTTTGCAATTTCTGTGGAAGATGAACAGGAATAGCGAGAACCAATGAGAGGCTAGCTGGAGGTGTCTGGACGGGCAAATTTAACTCTCATTTCCCACCAGGAAGAGGAATTAACCAAAGGCTCAGCGTGCCGTACCAGAACCAGATTAGGGCCTGAAGCCATCCTGCGGTGTTGCGGCCAGCTCAAAAGAAAGCGAGTTGAAGAAAGGAGCTCAGGGGCACTGTAATTCACAAACCTGCAGAGTTATAAATGACAGCTATCGTCCAAAAATAGACTGAAGTAAGGCTGCCAAGAGGACTTGAAAGCGGGGCAGAATTGCAGGAAACCGATTTCAGGAGGTAGACTGGAATTGCATTGAAAGCATAGGAAAAGAGGCAGAACGTCCACAATGATGCACTTGGCCAAAAAGGGCGTATGCGTTTTTTCCTGAATATATTCAGAAAAAAACGCATACGCCCTTCTTGGCCAACCAAGCAAGCTTGCAAAGGAAATCTGCACTACAATGAAGTCTCACTTCCCCCCGGTCAAAAGGGCCATCTGAAAAAAGTGTAAAATCCAGAAAGGCAGGACAGGCCATGGAGAACTGGGAGCCTTGTTATGCTGATGGGCGGGATGTAAATTGCCAACAGACACTCAGGAGAAGTGTATGGTGTTTCCTGAAACATCTAAAAAACAAAGCAACAGAGCCTAGGGCACTTCCACTTATGGTCCTATAGCTTAGGGAAATTAAAATCAAAAAGACACAGCCACCCCAAAGTTTGGGATGCCTCTGTTTACAAGAACCTCGTGTACAGTACAAGTTCAACATCTCAGAAAGTGAAAAATGGATAAAGAAGTTGTGGGATTTACTTACAAAGCAATATCACTCAGCAATGAAATCTGTGTCATCAGGCCCTTAGCAGCACAATGAGTGGATTCAGGTATGATGATTCTAACTGAAATAAGTCACACAGAAAAAGAAACATCATAAGATATCAGTAATACACGGAATGGAAACTTGGCTACACAGGAACTGAATTACAGAACAGAACAGGGTCTCAAATTTAGAAAACCAACTTATGCTTGCTTAAGGGGAAAGGTGAGTTGGGGTGCTGCATAAAACCAGAGATTGAAATGAGCACAGATAAAGTTCCTTAAGCCAAATATGGAATAGACAAGAGCTACTCCTTGCTCAACGAAATGGACTCAACACCGCATATTAAACGCCTAAGAATGTACCTGACTAGTAAGTATCTTAAAACCTATGGATTGCTATGTCTCCGAAAGAGAATCAAGCATGTGTACAGGGGCATAAACGTAGCAGTGATAGGATTGCAGATGTTCGGTGAGCAAATGAAGACCCTTTAAAGTCATATTGCATGGTACCCATTCCACGGGTTTCAACTACCCAGGTTTTTGGTATTCTTCCTTCAGCTAAAACATGCATGTGGAACCCAGAGTATGATCAACCATGTGATCGGGAGACGTGTTCAAATATGTCTCAGTTTTCGTACCCTGGTACTCGGGTGCAACATTCCAGATGCTTTACTAACACTCTCCCGACTTGGAGAGTCAGTCCCTTTAACCTCCTGTTTGGCCCAGTTTGCAATTTCTGTGGAAGATGAACAGGAATAGCGAGAACCAATGAGAGACTAGCTGGAGGTGTCTGGATGGGCAAATTTAACTCTCATTTCCCACCAGGAAGAGGAATTAACCAAAGGCTCAGCGTGCCATGCCAGAACCAGATTAGGGCCTGAAGACATCCTGCAGTGTTGCGGCCAGCTCAAAAGAAAATGAGTTGAAGAAAGGAGCTCAGGGGCACTGTAATTCACAAACCTGCAGAGTTATAAATGACAGCTATCGTACAAAAATATACTGAAGTAAGGCTGCCAAGAGGACTTGAAAGCGGGGCAGAATTACAGGAAACTGATTTCAGGAGGTAGACTGGAATTGCATTGAAAGCATAGGAAAAGAGGCAGAACGTCCACAATGATGCACTTGGCCAAAAAGGGCGTATGCGTTTTTTCCTGAATATATTCAGGAAAAAACGCATACGCACTTTTTGGCCAAGCAAGCAAACTTGCAAAGGAAATCTGCACTACAATGAAGTCTCACTTCCCCCCGGTCAAAAGGGCCATCTGAAAAAAGTGTAAAATCCAGAAAGGCAGGACAGGCCATGGAGAACTGGGAGCCTTGTTATGCTGATGGGCGGGATGTAAATTGCCAACAGACACTCAGGAGAAGTGTATGGTGTTTCCTGAAACATCTAGAAAACAAAGCAACAGAGCCTAGGGCACTTCCACTTATGGTCCTATAGCTTAGGGAAATTAAAATCAAAAAGACACAGCCACCCCAAAGTTTGGGACGCCTCCGTTTACAAGAACCTCGTTTACCGTACAAGTGCAATATCACAGAAAGTGAAAAATGGATAAAGAACTTGTGGTACTTACGTACAATGCAGTACCACTCAGCAATGAAATCTATGTCATCAGGCCCGTAGCAGCATAATGAGTGGATTCAGGTACGATGATTCTAACTGAAATAAGTCACACAGAAAAAGAAACATCATAAGATATCACTAATACACGGAATGTAAACTTGGCTACACAGGAACTGCATTCCAAAACAGAACAGGGTCTCAAATTTAGAAAACCAACTTATGCTTGCTGAAGGGGAAAGGTGAGTTGGGGTGCTGCATAAAACCAGAGATTGAAATGAGCACAGATAAAGTTCCTTAAGCCAAATATGGAATACACAAGAGCTACTCCTTGCTCAACGAAATGGACTCAAAACCCCATATTAAACGCCTAAGAATGTACCTGACTAGTAAGTATCTTAAAACCTATGGATTGCTATGTCTCCAAAAGAGAATCAAGCGTGTGTACAGGGGCATAAACGCAGCAGTGATAGGATTGGAGAGGTTCGGTGAGCAAATGAAGACCCTTTGAAGTCATATTGCATGGTACCCATTACACGGGTCTCAACTCTCCAGGTTTAAGGTATTCTTCCTTCAGCTAAAACATGCATGTGGAACCCAGAGTATGATCAACCATGTGAACGGGAGACGTGTTCAAATATGTCTCAGTTTTCGTACCCTGGTACTCGGGTGCAACCTTCCAGACGCTTTACTAACACTCTCCCCACTTGGAGAGTCAGCGCCTTTAACCTCCTGTTTGGCACAGTTTGCAATTTCTACGGAAGATGAACAGGAATAGCGAGAACCAATGAGAGACTATCTGGATGTGTCTGGACGGGCAAATTTAACTCTCATTTCCCACCAGGAAGAGGAAATAACCAGAGGCTCAGCGTGCCGTGTCGGAACCAGATTAGGGCCTGAAGCCATCCTGCGGTGTTGCGGCCAGGTCACAAGAAAGCGAGTTGAAGAAAGGAGCTCAGGGGCACTGTAATTCACAAACCTGCAGAGTTATAAATGACAGCTATCGTCCAAAAATAGACTGAAGTAAGGCTGCCAAGAGGACTTGAAAGTGGGGCAGAATTGCAGGAAACCGATTTCAGGAGGTAGACTGGAATTGCATTGAAAGCATAGGAAAAGAGGCAGAACGTCCACAATGATGCACTTGGCCAAAAAGGGCGTATGCGTTTTTTCCTGAATATATTCAGGAAAAAACGCATACGCCCTTTTTGGCCAACCAAGCAAGCTTGCAAAGGAAATCTGCACTACAATGAAGTCTCACTTCCCCCTTGTCAAAAGGGTCATCTGAAAAAAGGGTAAAATCCAGAAAGGCAGGACAGGCCATGGAGAACTGGGAGCCTTGTTATGCTGATGGGCGGGATGTAAATTGCCAACAACCACTCGGGAGAAGTGTATGGTGTTTCCTGAAACATCTAAAAACAAAGCAACAGAGCCTAGGGCACTTCCACTTATGGTCCTATAGCTTAGGGAAATTAAAATCAAAAAGACACAGCCACCCCAAAGTTTGGGACGCCTCAGTTTACAAGAACCTCGTTTACAGTACAAGTTCAACATCGCAGAAAGTGAAAAATGGATAAAGAACTTGTGGTACTTACGTACAATGCAGTATCACTCAGCAATGAAATCTATGTCATCAGGCCCGTAGCAGCATAATGAGTGGATTCAGGTACGATGATTCTAACTGAAATAAGTCACACAGAAAAAGAAACATCATAAGATATCACTAATACACGGATTGTAAACTTGGCTACACAGGAACTGAATTACAGAACAGAACAGGGTCTCAAATTTAGAAAACCAACTTATGCTTGCTTAAGGGGAAAGGTGAGTTGGGGTGCTGCATAAAACCAGAGATTGAAATGAGCACAGATAAAGTTCCTTAAGCCAAATATGGAATAGACAAGAGCTACTCCTTGCTCAACGAAATGGACTCAAAACCGCATATTAAACGCCTAAGAATGTACCTGACTAGTAAGTATCTTAAAACCTATGGATTGCTATGTCTCCGAAAGAGAATCAAGCATGTGTACAGGGGCATAAACGCAGCAGTGATAGGATTGGAGAGGTTCGGTGAGCAAATGAAGACCCTTTGAAGTCATATTGCATGGTACCCATTCCACGGGTTTCAACTACCCAGGTTTAAGGTATTCTTCCTTCAGCTAAAACATGCATGTGGAACCTAGAGTATGATCAACCATGTGATTGGGAGACGTGTTCCAATATGTTCCAGTTTTCGTACCCTGGTACTCGGGTGCAACATTCAAGACGCTTTACTAACACTCTCCCGACTTGGAGAGTCAGTCCCTTTAACCTCCTGTTTGGCCCAGTTTGCAATTTCTGCGGAAGATGAACAGGAATAGCGAGAACCAATGAGAGACTAGCTGGAGGTGTCTGGATGGGCAAATTTAACTCTCATTTCCCACCAGGAAGAGGAATTAACCAAAGGCTCAGCGTGCCGTACCGGAACCAGATTAGGGCCTGAAGACATCCTGCGGTGTTGCGGCCAGGTCACAAGAAAGCGAGTTGAAGAAAGGAGCTCAGGGGCACTGTAATTCACAAACCTGCAGCGTTATAAATGACAGCTATCGTCCAAAAATAGACTGAAGTAAGGCTGCCAAGAGGACTTGAAAGCGGGGCAGAATTGCAGGAAACCGATTTCAGGAGGTAGACTGGAATTGCATTGAAAGCATAGGAAAAGAGGCAGAACGTCCACAATGATGCACTTGGCCAAAAAGGGCGTATGCGTTTTTTCCTGAATATATTCAGGAAAAAACGCATATGCCCTTTTTGGCCAACCAAGCAAACTTGCAAAGGAAATCTGCACTACAATGAAGTCTCACTTCCCCCCGGTCAAAAGGGCCATCTGAAAAAAGTGTAAAATCCAGAAAGGCAGGACAGGCCATGGAGAACTGGGAGCCTTGTTATGCTGATGGGCGGGATGTAAATTGCCAACAGACACTCGGGAGAAGTGTATGGTGTTTCCTGAAACATCTAAAAAACAAAGCAACAGAGCCTAGGGCACTTCCACTTATGGTCCTATAGCTTAGGGAAATTAAAATCAAAAAGACACAGCCACCCCAAAGTTTGGGACGCCTCTGTTTACAAGAACCTCGTTTACAGTACAAGTTCAACATCGCAGAATGTGAAAAATAGATAAAGAAGTTGTGGTATTTACTTACAAAGCAATATCACTCAGCAATGAAATCTGTGTCATCAGGCCCTTAGCAGCAAAATGAGTGGATTCAGGTATGATGATTCTAACTGAAATAAGTCACACAGAAAAAGAAACATCATAAGATATCACTAATACACGGAATGTAAACTTGGCTACACAGGAACTGCATTCCAAAACAGAACAGGGTCTCAAATTTAGAAAACCAACTTATGCTTGCTTAAGGGGAAAGGTGAGTTGGGGTGCTGCATAAAACCAGAGATTGAAATGAGCACAGATAAAGTTCCTTAAGCCAAATATGGAATAGACAAGAGCTACTCCTTGCTCAACGAAATGGACTCAAAACCCCATATTAAACGCCTAAGAATGTACCTGACTAGTAAGTATCTTAAAACCTATGGATTGCTATGTCTCCAAAAGAGAATCAAGCATGTGTACAGGGGCATAAACGCAGCAGTAATAGGATTGGAGCGGTTCGGTGAGCAAATGAAGACCCTTTGAAGTCATATTGCATGGTACCCATTACACGGGTCTCAACTCTCCAGGTTTAAGGTATTCTTCCTTCAGCTAAAACATGCATGTGGAACCCAGAGTATGATCAACCATGTGAACGGGAGACGTGTTCAAATATGTCTCAGTTTTCCTCCCCTGGTACTCGGGTGCAACATTCCAGACGCTTTAATAACACTCTCCCCACTTGGAGAGTCAGTCCCTTTAACCTCCTGTTTGGCCCAGTTTGCAATTTCTGCGGAAGATGAACAGGAATAGCGAGAACCAATGAGAGGCTAGCTGGAGGTGTCTGGACGGGCAAATTTAACTCTCATTTCCCACCAGGAAGAGGAATTAACCAAAGGCTCAGCATGCCGGGCCAGAACCAGATTAGGGCCTGAAGCCATCCTGCGGTGTTGCGGCCAGGTCACAAGAAAGCGAGTTGAAGAAAGGAGCTCAGGGGCACTGTAATTCACAAACCTGCAGAGTTATAAATGACAGCTATCGTCCAAAAATAGACTGAAGTAAGGCTGCCAAGAGGACTTGAAAGCGGGGCAGAATTGCAGGAAACCGATTTCAGGAGGTAGACTGGAATTGCATTGAAAGCATAGGAAAAGAGGCAGAACGTCCACAATGATGCACTTGGCCAAAAAGTGTGTATGCGTTTTTTCCTGAATATATTCAGGAAAAAACGCATACGCCCTTTTTGGCCAACCAAGCAAGCTTGCAAAGGAAATCTGCACTACAATGAAGTCTCACTTCCACCCGGTCAAAAGGGCCATCTGAAAAAAGTGTAACATCCAGAAAGGCAGGACAGGCCATGGAGAACTGGGAGCCTTGTTATGCTGATGGGCGGGATGTAAATTGCCAAGAACCACTTGGGAGAAGTGTATGGTGTTTCCTGAAACAGCTAAAAAACAAAGCAACAGAACCTAGGGCACTTCCACTTATGGTCCTATAGCTTAGGGAAATTAAAATCAAAAAGACACAGCCACCCCAGAGTTTGGAACGGCTCTGTTTACAAGAACCTCGTTTACAGTACAAGTTCAACATCGCAGAAAGTGAAAAATGGATAAAGAAGTTGTGGTATTCACTTACAAAGCAATATCACTCAGCAATGAAATCTCTGTCCTCAGGCACTTAGCAGCACAATGAGTGGATTCAGGTATGATGATTCTAACTGAAATAAGTCACACAGAAAAAGAAACATCATAAGATATCAATAATACACGGAATGTAAACTTGGCTACACAGGAACTGAATTACAGAACAGAACAGGGTCTCAAATTTAGAAAACTAACTTATGCTTGCTTAAGGGGAAAGGTGAGTTGGGATGCTGCATAAAACCAGAGATTGAAATGAGCACAGATAAAGTTCCTTAAGCCAAATATGGAATAGACAAGAGCTACTCCTTGCTCAACGAAATGGACTCAACACCGCATATTAAACGCCTAAGAATGTACCTGACTAGTAAGTATCTTAAAACCTATGGATTTCTATGTCTCCGAAAGAGAATCAAGCATGTGTACAGGGGCATAAATGCAGCAGTGATAGGATTGGAGAGGTTCGTGAGCAACTGAAGACCCTTTGAAGTCATATTGCATGGTACCCATTCCACGGGTTTCAACTACCCAGGTTTAAGGTATTCTTCCTTCAGCTAAAACATGCATGTGGAACGTAGAGTATGATGAACCATGTGATCGGGAGACGTGTTCAAATATGTCTCAGTTTTCGTACCCTGGTACTCAGGTGCAACATTCCAGACGCTTTACTAACACTCTCCCCACTTGGAGAGTCAGTCCCTTTAACCTCCTGTTTGGCCCAGTTTGCAATTTCTGTGGAAGATGAACAGGAATAGCGAGAACCATGAGAGGCTAGCTGGAGGTGTCTGGATGGGCAAATTTAACTCTCATTTCCCACCAGGAAGAGGAATTAACCAAAGGCTCAGCGTGCCGTGCCAGAACCAGATTAGGGCCTGAAGCCATCCTGCGGTGTTGCGGCCAGGTCACAAGAAAGCGAGTTGAAGAAAGGAGCTCAGGGGCGCTGTAATTCACAAACCTGCAGAGTTATAAATGACAGCTATCGTCCAAAAATAGACTGAAGTAAGGCTGCCAAGAGGACTTGAAAGCGGGGCAGAATTGCAGGAAACCGATTTCAGGAGGTAGACTGGAATTGCATTGAAAGCATAGGAAAAGAGGCAGAACGTCCACAATGATGCACTTGGCCAAAAAGGGCGTATGCGTTTTTTCCTGAATATATTCAGGAAAAAACGCATACGCCCTTTTTGGCCAAGGAAGCAAACTTGCAAAGGAAATCTGCACTACAATGAAGTCTCACTTCTCCCCGGTCAAAAGGGCCATCTGAAAAAAGTGTAAAATCCAGAAAGGCAGGACAGGCCATTGAGAACTGGGAGTCTTGTTATGCTGATGGGCGGGATGTAAATTGCCAACAGACACTTGGGAGAAGTGTATGGTGTTTCCTGAAACATCTAAAACACAAAGCAACAGAGCCTAGGGCACTTCCACTTATGGTCCTATAGCTTAGGGAAATTAAAATCAAAAACACAGCCACCCCAAAGTTTGAAACGGCTCTGTTTACAAGAACCTCGTTTACAGTACAAGTTCAACATCGCAGAAAGTGAAAAATGGATAAAGAAGTTGTGGTATTTACTTACAAAGCAATATCACTCAGCAATGAAATCTGTGTCATCAGGCCCTTAGCAGCACAATGAGTGGATTCAGGTATGATGATTCTAACTGAAATAAGTCACACAGAAAAAGAAACATCATAAGATATCAATAATACACGGAATTTAAACTTGGCTACACAGGAACTGAATTACAGAACAGAACAGGGTCTCAAATTTAGAAAACTAACTTATGCTTGCTTAAGGGGAAAGGTGAGTTGGGGTGCTGCATAAAACCAGAGATTGAAATGAGCACAGATAAAGTTCCTTAAGCCAAATATGGAATAGACAAGAGCTACTCCTTGCTCAACGAAATGGACTCAACACCGCATATTAAACGCCTAAGAATGTACCTGACTAGTAAGTATCTTAAAACCTATGGATTGCTATGTCTCCGAAAGAGAATCAAGCATGTGTACAGGGGCATAAATGCAGCAGTGATAGGATTGGAGAGTTTCGTGAGCAAATGAAGACCCTTTGAAGTCATATTGCATGGTACCCATTCCACGGGTTTCAACTACCCAGGTTTAAGGAATTCTTCCTTCAGCTAAAACATGCATGTGGATCCTAGAGTATGATCAACCATGTGATCGGGAGACGTGTTCAAATATGTCTCAGTTTTCGTACCCTGGTACTCGGGTGCAACATTCCAGACGCTTTACTAACACTCTCCCCACTTGGAGAGTCAGTCCCTTTAACCTCCTGTTTGGCCCAGTTTGCAATTTCTGTGGAAGATGAACAGGAATAGCGAGAACCAATGAGAGGCTAGCTGGAGGTGTCTGGATGGGCAAATTTAACTCTCATTTCCCACCAGGAAGAGGAATTAACCAAAGGCTCAGCGTGCCGTGCCAGAACCAGATTAGGGCCTGAAGCCATCCTGCGGTGTTGCGGCCAGCTCACAAGAAAGCGAGTTGAAGAAAGGAGCTCAGGGGCGCTGTAATTCACAAACCTGCAGAGTTATAAATGACAGCTATCGTCCAAAAATACACTGAAGTAAGGCTGCCAAGAGGACTTGAAAGTGGGGCAGAATTGCAGGAAACCGATTTCAGGAGGTAGACTGGAATTGCATTGAAAGCATAGGAAAAGAGGCAGAACGTCCACAATGATGCACTTGGCCAAAAAGGGCGTATGCGTTTTTTCCTGAATATATTCAGGAAAAAACGCATACGCCCTTTTTGGCCAAGGAAGCAAACTTGCAAAGGAAATCTGCACTACAATGAAGTCTCACTTCTCCCTGGTCAAAAGGGCCATCTGAAAAAAATGTAAAATCCAGAAAGGCAGGACAGGCCATGGAGAACTGGGAGCCTTGTTATGCTGATGGGCGGGATGTAAATTACCAACAGACACTCAGGAGAAGTGTATGGTGTTTCCTGAAACATCTAAAAAACAAAGCAACAGAGCCTAGGGCACTTCCACTTATGGTCCTATAGCTTAGGGAAATTAAAATCAAAAAGACACAGCCACCCCAAAGTTTGGGACGCCTCCGTTTACAAGAACCTCGTTTACCGTACAAGTTCAATATCACAGAAAGTGAAAAATGGATAAAGAACTTGTGGTACTTACGTACAATGCAGTATCACTCAGCAATGAAATCTATGTCATCAGGCCCGTAGCAGCATAATGAGTGGATTCAGGTATGATGATTCTAACTGAAATAAGTCACACAGAAAAAGAAACATCATAAGATATCACTAATACACGGAATGTAAACTTGGCTACACAGGAACTGCATTCCAAAACAGAACAGGGTCTCAAATTTAGAAAACCAACTTATGCTTACTTAAGGGGAAAGGTGAGTTGGGGTGCTGCATAAAACCAGAGATTGAAATGAGCACAGATAAAGTTCCTTAAGCCAAATATGGAATAGACAAGAGCTACTCCTTGCTCAACGAAATAGACTCAACACCCCATATTAAACGCCTAAGAATGTACCTGACTAGTAAGTATCTTAAAACCTATGGATCGCTATGTCTCCAAAAGAGAATCAAGCGTGTGTACAGGGGCATAAACGCAGCAGTGATAGGACTGGAGAGGTTCGGTGAGCAAATGAAGACCCTTTGAAGTCATATTGCATGGTACCCATTACACGGGTCTCAACTCTCCAGGTTTAAGGTATTCTTCCTTCAGCTAAAACATGCATGTGGAACCCAGAGTATGATCAACCATGTGAACGGGAGACGTGTTCAAATATGTCTCAGTTTTCGTACCCTGGTACTCGAGTGCAACATTCCAGACGCTTTACTAACACTCTCCCGACTTGGAGAGTCAGTCCCTTTAACCTCCTGTTTGGCCCAGTTTGCAATTTCTGCGGAAGACGAACAGGAATAGCGAGAACCAATGAGAGGCTAGCTGGAGGTGTCTGGACGGGCAAATTAACTCTCATTTCCCACCAGGAAGAGGAATTAACCAAAGGCTCAGCATGCCATGCCGGAACCAGATTAGGGCCTGAAGCCATCCTGCGGTGTTGCGGCCAGGTCACAAGAAAGCGAGTTGAAGAAAGGAGCTCAGGGGCACTGTAATTCACAAACCTGCAGAGTTATAAATGACAGCTATCGTCCAAAAATAGACTGAAGTAAGGCTGCCAAGAGGACTTGAAAGCGGGGCAGAATTGCAGGAAACCGATTTCAGGAGGTAGACTGGAATTGCATTGAAAGCATAGGAAAAGAGGCAGAACGTCCACAATGATGCACTTGGCCAAAAAGGGCGTATGCATTTTTTCCTGAATATATTCAGGAAAAAACGCATACGCACTTTTTGGCCAACCAAGCAAGCTTGCAAAGGAAATCTGCACTACAATGAAGTCTCACTTCCCCCCGGTCAAAAGGGCCATCTGAAAAAAGTTTAAAATCCAGAAAGGCAGGACAGGCCATGGAGAACTGGGAGTCTTGTTATGCTGATGGGCGGGATGTAAATTGCCAACAGACACTTGGGAGAAGTGTATGGTGTTTCCTGAAACATCTAAAACACAAAGCAACAGAGCCTAGGGCACTTCCACTTATGGTCCTATAGCTTAGGGAAATTAAAATCAAAAAGACACAGCCACCCCAAAGTTTGAAACGGCTCTGTTTACAAGAACCTCGTTTACAGTACAAGTTCAACATCGCAGAAAGTGAAAAATGGATAAAGAAGTTGTGGTATTTACTTACAAAGCAATATCACTCAGCAATGAAATCTGTGTCACAAGGCCCTTAGCAGCACAATGAGTGGATTCAGGTATGATGATTCTAACTGAAATAAGTCACACAGAAAAAGAAACATCATAAGATATCACTAATACACGGAATGTAAACTTGGCTACACAGGAACTGAATTACAGAACAGAACAGGGTCTCAAATTTAGAAAACCAACTTATGCTTGCTTAAGGGTAAAGGTGAGTTGGGGTGCTGCATAAAACCAGAGATTGAAATGAGCACAGATAAAGTTCCTTAAGCCAAATATGGAATAGACAAGAGCTACTCCTTGCTCAACGAAATGGACTCAACACCGCATATTAAACGCCTAAGAATGTACCTGACTAGTAAGTATCTTAAAACCTATGGATTGCTATGTCTCCGAAAGAGAATCAAGCATGTGTACAGGGGCATAAACGCAGCAGTGATAGGATTGGAGAGGTTCGGTGAGCAAATGAAGACCCTTTGAAGTCATATTGCACGGTACCCATTACACCGGTCTCAACTCTCCAGGTTTAAGGTATTCTTCCTTCAGCTAAAACATGCATGTGGAACCCAGAGTATGATCAACCATGTGAACGGGAGACGTGTTCAAATATGTCTCAGTTTTCCTCCCCTGGTACTCGGGTGCAACATTCCAGATGCTTTACTACCACTCTCCCCACTTGGAGAGTCAGTCCCTTTAACCTCCTGTTTGGCCCAGTTTGCAATTTCTGTGGAAGATGAACAGGAATAGCGAGAACCAATGAGAGACTAGCTGGAGGTGTCTGGATGGGCAAATTTAACTCTCATTTCCCACCAGGAAGAGGAATTAACCAAAGGCTCAGCGTGCCGTGCCAGAACCAGATTAGGGCCTGAAGCCATCCTGCGGTGTTGCGGCCAGGTCACAAGAAAGCGAGTTGAAGAAAGGAGCTCAGGGGCACTGTAATTCACAAAACTGCAGAGTTATAAATGACAGCTATCGTCCAAAAATACACTGAAGTAAGGCTGCCAAGAGGACTTGAAAGCGGGACAGAATTGCAGGAAACCGATTTCAGGAGGTAGACTGGAATTGCATTGAAAGCATAGGAAAAGAGGCAGAACGTCCACAATGATGACCTTGGCCAAAAAGGGCGTATGCGTTTTTTCCTGAATATATTCAGGAAAAAACGCATACGCCCTTTTTGGCCAACCAAGCAAACTTGCAAAGGAAATCTGCACTACAATGAACTCTCACTTCCCCCCGGTCAAAAGGGCCATCTGAAAAAAGTGTAAAATCCAGAAAGCCAGGACAGGCTATGGAGAACTGGAAGCCTTGTTATGCTGATGGGCGGGATGTAAATTGCCAACAGACACTCAGGAGAAGTGTATGGTGTTTCCTGAAACATCTAAAAAACAAAGCAACAGAGCCTAGGGCACTTCCACTTATGGTCCTATAGCTTAGGGAAATTAAAATCAAAAAGACACAGCCACCCCAAAGTTTGGGACGCCTCTGTTTACAAGAACCTCGTTCACCGTACAAGTTCAATATCACAGAAAGTGAAAAATGGATAAAGTACTTGTGGTACTTACGTACAATGCAGTATCACTCAGCAATGAAATCTGTGTCATCAGGCCCGTAGCAGCATAATGAGTGGATTCAGGTACGATGATTCTAACTGAAATACGTCACACAGAAAAAGAAACATCATAAGATATCACTAATACACGGAATGTAAACTTGGCTACACAGGAACTGCATTTCAAAACAGAACAGGGTCTCAAATTTAGAAAACCAACTTATGCTTGCTTAAGGGGAAAGGTGAGTTGGGGTGCTGCATAAAACCAGAGATTGAAATGAGCACAGATAAAGTTCCTTAAGCCAAATATGGAATAGACAAGAGCTACTCCTTGCTCAACGAAATGGACTCAAAACCCCATATTAAACGCCTAAGAATGTACCTGACTAGTAAGTATCTTAAAACCTATGGATTGCTATGTCTCCAAAAGAGAATCAAGTGTGTGTACAGGGGCATAAACGCAGCAGTGATAGGATTGGAGAGGTTCGGTGAGCAAATGAAGACCCTTTGAAGTCATATTGCATGGTACCCATTACACCGGTCTCAACTCTCCAGGTTTAAGGTATTCTTCCTTCAGCTAAAACATGCATGTGGAACCCAGAGTATGATCAACCATGTGAACGGGAGACGTGTTCAAATATGTCTCAGTTTTCCTCCCCTGGTACTCGGGTGCAACATTCCAGACACTTTACTAACACTCTCCCCACTTGGAGAGTCAGTCCCTTTAACCTCCTGTTTGGCCCAGTTTGCAATTTCTGCGGAAGATGAACAGGAATAGCGAGAACCAATGAGAGGCTAGCTGGAGGTGTCTGGACGGGCAAATTTAACTCTCATTTCCCACCAGGAAGAGGAATTAACCAAAGGCTCAGCATGCCAGGCCGGAACCAGATTAGGGCCTGAAGCCATCCTGCGGTGTTGCGGCCAGGTCACAAGAAAGCGAGTTGAAGAAAGGAGCTCAGGGGCACTGTAATTCACAAACCTGCAGAGTTATAAATGACAGCTATCGTCCAAAAATAGACTGAAGTAAGGCTGCCAAGAGGCCTTGAAAGCGGGGCAGAATTGCAGGAAACCGATTTCAGGAGGTAGACTGGAATTGCATTGAAAGCATAGGAAAAGAGGCAGAACGTCCACAATGATGCACTTGGCCAAAAAGGGCGTATGCGTTTTTTCCTGAATATATTCAGGAAAAAACGCATACGCACTTTTTGGCCAACCAAGCAAGCTTGCAAAGGAAATCTGCACTACAATGAAGTCTCACTTCCCCCCGGTCAAAAGGGCCATCTGAAAAAAGTGTAAAATCCAGAAATGCAACAGGCCATTGAGAACTGGGAGCCTTGTTATGCTGATGGGCGGGATGTAAATTGCCAACAGACACTCAGAAGAAGTGTATGGTGTTTCCTGAAACATCTAAAAAACAAAGCAACAGAACCTAGGGCACTTCCACTTATGGTCCTATAGCTTAGGGAATTTAAAATCAAAAAGACACAGCAACCCCAAAGTTTTGAACGGCTCTGTTTACAAGAACCTCGTTTACAGTACAAGTTCAACATCGCAGAAAGTGAAAAATGGATAAAAAAGTTGTGGTATTTACTTACAAAGCAATATCACTCAGCAATGAAATCTGTGTCATCAGGCCCTTAGCAGCACAATGAGTGGATTCAGGTATGATGATTCTAACTGAAATAAGTCACACAGAAAAAGAAACATCATAAGATATCAGTAATACATGAAATGTAAACTTGGCTACACAGGAACTGAATTACAGAACAGAACAGGGTCTCAAATTTAGAAAACCCACTTATGCTTGCTTAAGGGGAAAGGTGAGTTGGGGTGCTGCATAAAACCAGAGATTGAAATGAGCACAGATAAAGTTCCTTAAGCCAAATATGGAATAGACAAGAGCTACTCCTTGCTCAACGAAATGGACTCAACACCGCATATTAAACGCCTAAGAATGTACCTGACTAGTAAGTATCTTAAAACCTATGGATTGCTATGTCTCCGAAAGAGAATCAAGCATGTGTACAGGGGCATAAACGCAGCAGTGATAGGATTGGAGAGGTTCGGTGAGCAAATGAAGACCCTTTGAAGTCATATTGCATGGTATCCATTCCACGGGTTTCAAATACCCAGGTTTAAGGTATTCTTCCTTCAGCTAAAAGATGCATGTGGAACCCAAGTATGATCAACCATGTGAACGGGAGACGTGTTCAAATATGTCTCAGTTTTCCTGCCCTGGTACTCGGGTGCAACATTCCGGACGCTTTACTAACACTCTCCCCACTTGGAGAGTCAGCGCCTTTAACCTCTTGTTTGGCCCAGTTTGCTATTTCTTGGAAGATGAACAGGAATAGCGAGAACCAATGAGAGACTCGCTGGAGGTGTCTGGACGGGCAAATTTAACTCTCATTTCCCACCAGGAAGAGGAAATAACCAAAGGCTCAGCGTGCCGTGCCGGAACCAGATTAGGGCCTGAAGCCATCCTGCGGTGTTGCGGCCAGGTCACAAGAAAGCGAGTTGAAGAAAGGAGCTCAGGGGCACTGTAATTCACAAACCTGCAGAGTTATAAATGACAGCTATCGTCCAAAAATAGACTGAAGTAAGGCTGCCAAGAGGACTTGAAAGCGGGGCAGAATTGCAGGAAACCGATTTCAGGAGGTAGACTGGAATTGCATTGAAAGCATAGGAAAAGAGGCAGAACGTCCACAATGATGCACTTGGCCAAAAAGGGCGTATGCGTTTTTTCCTGAATATATTCAGGAAAAAACGCATACGCCCTTTTTGGCCAACCAAGCAAGCTTGCAAAGGAAATCTGCACTACAATGAAGTCTCACTTCCCCCCGGTCAAAAGGGCCATCTGAAAAAAGTGTAAAATCCAGAAAGGCAGGACAGGCCATGGAGAACTGGGAGCCTTGTTATGCTGATGGGCGGGATGTAAATTGCCAACAACCACTCGGGAGAAGTGTATGGTGTTTCCTGAAACATCTAAAAAACAAAGCAACAGAACCTAGGGCACTTCCACTTATGGTCCTATAGCTTAGGGAAATTAAAATCAAAAAGACACAGCCACCCCAAAGTTTGGAACAGCTCTGTTTACAAGAACCTCGTTTACAGTACAAGTTCAACATCGCAGAAAGTGAAAAATGGATAAAGAAGTTGTGGTATTTACTTACAAAGCAATATCACTCAGCAATGAAATCTGTGTCATCAGGCCCTTAGCAGCACAATGAGTGGATTCAGGTATGATGATTCTAACTGAAATAAGTCACACAGAAAAAGAAACATCATAAGATATCAGTAATACACGGAATGTAAACTTGGCTACACAGGAACTGAATTACAGAACAGAACAGGGTCTCAAATTTAGAAAACCAACTTATGCTTGCTTAAGGGTAAAGGTGGGTTGGGGTGCTGCATAAAACCAGAGATTGAAATGAGCACAGATAAATTTCCTTAAGCCAAATATGGAATAGACTAGAGCTACTCCTTGCTCAATGAAATGGACTCAACACCGCATATTAAACGCCTAAGAATGTACCTGACTAGTAAGTATCTTAAAACCTATGGATTGCTATGTCTCCGAAAGAGAATCAAGCATGTGTACAGGGGCATAAACGCAGCAGTGATAGGATTGGAGAGGTTCTGTGAGCAAATGAAGACCCTTTGAAGTCATATTGCATGGTACCCATTCCACGGGTTTCAACTACCTAGGTTTAAGGTATTCTTCCTTCAGCTAAAACATGCATGTGGAACCTAGAGTATGATCAACCATGTGATCGGGAGACGTGTTCAAATATGTCTCAGTTTTCGTACCCTGGTACTCGGGTGCAACATTCCAGACGCTTTACTAACACTCTCCCCACTTGGAGAGTCAGTCCCTTTAACCTCCTGTTTGGCCCAGTTTGCAATTTCTGCGGAAGATGAACAGGAATAGCGAGAACCAATGAGAGGCTAGCTGGAGGTGTCTGGACGGGCAAATTTAACTCTCATTTCCCACCAGGAAGAGGAAATAACCAAAGGCTCAGCGTGCCGTGCCAGAACCAGATTAGGGCCTGAAGCCATCCTGCAGTGTAGCGGCCAGGTCACAAGAAAGCGAGTTGAAGAAAGGAGCTCAGGGGCACTGCAATTCACAAACCAGCAGAGTTATAAATGACAGCTATCGTCCAAAAATAGACTGAAGTAAGGCTGCCAAGAGGACTTGAAAGCGGGGCAGAATTGCATGAAACCGATTGGCACAATGTTGCCATCCTGCGGTGTTGCGGCCAGCTCAAAAGAAAGCGAGTTGAAGAAAGGAGCTCAGGGGCACTGTAATTCACAAACCTGCAGAGTTATAAATGACAGCTATCGTCCAAAAATATACTGAAGTAAGGCTGCCAAGAGGACTTGAAAGCGGAGCAGAATTGCAGGAAACCGATTTCAGGAGGTAGACTGGAATTGCATTGAAAGCATAGGAAAAGAGGCAGAACGTCCACAATGATGCACTTGGCCAAAAAGGACGTATGCGTTTTTTCCTGAATATATTCAGGAAAAAACGCATACGCCCTTTTTGGCCAACCAAGCAAGCTTGCAAAGGAAATCTGCACTACAATGAAGTCTCACTTCCCCCCGGTCAAAAGGGCCATCTGAAAAAAGTGTAAAATCCAGAAAGGCAACAGGCCATTGAGAACTGGGAGCCTTGTTATGCTGATGGGCGGGATGTAAATTGCCAACAGACACTTGGGAGAAGTGTATGGTGTTTCCTGAAACATCTAAAAAACAGAGCAACAGAGCCTAGGGCACTTCCACTTATGGACCTATAGCTCAGGGAAATTAAAATCAAAAAGACACAGCCACCCCAAAATTTGGAACGACTCTGTTTACAAGAACCTCTTTTACAGTACAAGTTCAACATTGCAGAAAGTGAAAAATGGATAAAGAAGTTGTGGTATTCACTTACAAAGCAATATCACTCAGCAATGAAATCTATGTCATCAGGCCCTTAGCAGCACAATGAGTGGATTCAGGTATGATGATTCTAACTGAAATAAGTCACACAGAAAAAGAAACATCATAAGATATCAGTAATACACGGAATGTAAACTTGGCTACACAGGAACTGAATGACAGAACAGAACAGGGTCTCAAATTTAGAAAACCAACTTATGCTTGCTTAAGGGGAAAGGTGAGTTGGGGTGCTGCATAAAACGAGAGATTGAAATGAGCACAGATAAAGTTCCTTAAGCCAAATATGGAATAGACAAGAGCTACTCCTTGCTCAACGAAATGGACTCAACACCGCATATTAAACGCCTAAGAATGTACCTGACTAGTAAGTATCTTAAAACCTATGGATTGCTATGTCTCCGAAAGAGAATCAAGCATGTGTACAGGGGCATAAACACAGCAGTGATAGGATTGGAGAGGTTCGGTGAGCAAATGAAGACCCTTTGAAGTCATATTGCATGGTACCCATTCCACGGGTTTCAAATACCCAGGTTTAAGGTATTCTTCCTTCAGCTAAAGATGCATGTGGAACCCAAGTATGATCAACCATGTGAACGGGAGACGTGTTCAAATATGTCTCAGTTTTCCTGCCGTGGTACTCGGGTGCAACATTCCGGACGCTTTACTAACACTCTCCCCACTTGGAGAGTCAGCGCCTTTCACCTCTTGTTTGGCCCAGTTTGCTATTTCTTAGAAGATGAACAGGAATAGCGAGAACCAATGAGAGGCTAGCTGGAGGTGTCTGGACGGGCAAATTTAACTCTCATTTCCCACCAGGAAGAGGAAATAACCAAAGGCTCAGCATGCCATGCCGGAACCAGATTAGGGCCTGAAGCCATCCTGCAGTGTAGCGGCCAGGTCACAAGAAAGCGAGTTGAAGAAAGGAGCTCAGGGGCACTGTAATTCACAAACCTGCAGAGTTATAAATGACAGCTATCGTCCAAAAATATACTGAAGTAAGGCTGCCAAGAGGACTTGAAAGCGGGGCAGAATTGCAGGAAACCGATTTCAGGAGGTAGACTGGAATTGCATTGAAAGCATAGGAAAAGAGGCAGAACGTCCACAATGATGCACTTGGCCAAAAAGGGCGTATGCGTTTTTTCCTGAATATATTCAGGAAAAAACGCATACGCCCTTTTCGGCCAACCAAGCAAGCTTGCAAAGGAAATCTGCACTACAATGAAGTCTCACTTCCCCCCGGTCAAAAGGGCCATCTGAAAAAAGTGTAAAATCCAGAAAGGCAGGACAGGCCATGGAGAACTGGGAGCCTTGTTATGCTGATGGGCGGGATGTAAATTGCCAACAGACACTCAGGAGAAGTGTATGCTGTTTCCTGAAACATCTAAAAAACAAAGCAACAGAACCTAGGGCACTTCCACTTATGGTCCTATAGCTTAGGGAAATTAAAATCAAAAAGACACAGCCACCCCAAAGTTTGGAACGGCTCTGTTTACAAGAACCTCTTTTACAGTACAAGTTCAACATTGCAGAAAGTGAAAAATGGATAAAGAAGTTGTGGTATTCACTTACAAAGCAATATCACTCAGCAATGAAATCTATGTCATCAGGCCCTTAGCAGCACAATGAGTGGATTCAGGTATGATGATTCTAACTGAAATAAGTCACACAGAAAAAGAAACATCATAAGATATCAGTAATACACGGAATGGAAACTTGGCTACACAGGAACTGAATTACAGAACAGAACAGGGTCTCAAATTTAGAAAACCAACTTATGCTTGCTTAAGGGTAAAGGTGAGTTGGGGTGCTGCATAAAACCAGAGATTGAAATGAGCACAGATAAAGTTCCTTAAGCCAAATATGGAATAGACAAGAGCTACTCCTTGCTCAACGAAATGGACTCAACACCGCATATTAAACGCCTAAGAATGTACCTGACTAGTAAGTATCTTAAAACCTATGGATTGCTATGTCTCCGAAGGAGAATCAAGCATGTGTACAGGGACATAAACGCAGCAGTGATAGGATTGGAGAGGTTCGGTGAGCAAATGAAGACCCTTTGAAGTCATATTGCATGGTACCCATTCCACGGGTTTCAACTACCTAGGTTTAAGGTATTCTTCCTTCAGCTAAAACATGCATGTGGAACCCAAGTATGATCAACCATGTGATCGGGAGACGTGTTCAAATATGTCTCAGTTTTCGTACCCTGGTACTCGGGTGCAACATTCCAGACGCTTTACTAACACTCTGCCGACTTGGAGAGTCAGTCCCTTTAACCTCCTGTTTGGCCCAGTTTGCAATTTCTGCGGAAGATGAACAGGAATAGCGAGAACCAATGAGAGGCTAGCTGGAGGTGTCTGGACGGGCAAATTTAACTCTCATTTCCTACCAGGAAGAGGAATTAACCAAAGGCCAGCGTGCCATGCCAGAATCAGATTAGGGCCTGAAGCCATCCTGCGGTGTTGCGGCCAGGTCACAAGAAAGCGAGTTGAAGAAAGGAGCTCAGGGGCACTGTAATTCACAAACCTGCAGAGTTATAAATGACAGCTATCGTCCAAAAATAGACTGAAGTAAGGCTGCCAAGAGGACTTGAAAGCGGGGCAGAATTGCAGGAAACCGATTTCAGGAGGTAGACTGGAATTGCATTGAAAGCATAGGAAAAGAGGCAGAACGTCCACAATGATGCACTGGGCCAAAAAGGGCGTATGCGTTTTTTCCTGAATATATTCAGGAAAAAACGCATACGCCCTTTTTGGCCAACCAAGCAAGCTTGCAAAGGAAATCTGTACTACAATGAAGTCTCACTTCCCCCCGGTCAAAAGGGCCATCTGAAAAAAGTGTAAAATCCAGAAAGGCAGGACAGGCCATGGAGAACTGGGAGCCTTGTTATGCTGATGGGCGGGATGTAAATTGCCAACAACCACTCGGGAGAAGTGTATGGTGTTTCCTGAAACATCTAAAAAACAAAGCAACAGAACCTAGGGCACTTCCACTTATGGTCCTATAGCTTAGGGAAATTAAAATCAAAAAGACACAGCCACCCCAAAGTTTGGAACAGCTCTGTTTACAAGAACCTCGTTTACAGTACAAGTTCAACATCGCAGAAAGTGAAAAATGGATAAAGAAGTTGTGGTATTTACTTACAAAGCAATATCACTCAGCAATGAAATCTATGTCATCAGGCCCTTAGCAGCACAATGAGTGGATTCAGGTATGATGATTCTAACTGAAATAAGTCACACAGAAAAAGAAACATCATAAGATATCAGTAATACACGGAATGTAAACTTGGCTACACAGGAACTGAATTACAGAACAGAACAGGGTCTCAAATTTAGAAAACCAACTTATGCTTGCTTAAAGGTAAAGGTGGGTTGGGGTGCTGCATAAAACCAGAGATTGAAATGAGCACAGATAAATTTCCTTAAGCCAAATATGGAATAGACAAGAGCTACTCCTTGCTCAATGAAATGGACTCAACACCGCATATTAAACGCCTAAGAATGTACCTGACTAGTAAGTATCTTAAAACCTATGGATTGCTATGTCTCCGAAAGAGAATCAAGCATGTGTACAGGGGCATAAACGCAGCAGTGATAGGATTGGAGAGGTTCGGTGAGCAAATGAAGACCCTTTGAAGTCATATTGCATGGTACCCATTCCACGGGTTTCAACTACCTAGGTTTAAGGTATTCTTCCTTCAGCTAAAACATGCATGTGGAACCTAGAGTATGATCAACCATGTGATCGGGAGACGTGTTCAAATATGTCTCAGTTTTCGTACCCTGGTACTCGGGTGCAACATTCCAGACGCTTTACTAACACTCTCCCCACTTGGAGAGTCAGTCCCTTTAACCTCCTGTTTGGCCCAGTTTGCAATTTCTGCGGAAGATGAACAGGAATAGCGAGAACCAATGAGAGGCTAGCTGGAGGTGTCTGGACGGGCAAATTTAACTCTCATTTCCCACCAGGAAGAGGAAATAACCAAAGGCTCAGCGTGCCGTGCCAGAACCAGATTAGGGCCTGAAGCCATCCTGCAGTGTAGCGGCCAGGTCACAAGAAAGCGAGTTGAAGAAAGGAGCTCAGGGGCACTGCAATTCACAAACCAGCAGAGTTATAAATGACAGCTATCGTCCAAAAATAGACTGAAGTAAGGCTGCCAAGAGGACTTGAAAGCGGGGCAGAATTGCATGAAACCGATTGGCACAATGTTGCCATCCTGCGGTGTTGCGGCCAGCTCAAAAGAAAGCGAGTTGAAGAAAGGAGCTCAGGGGCACTGTAATTCACAAACCTGCAGAGTTATAAATGACAGCTATCGTCCAAAAATATACTGAAGTAAGGCTGCCAAGAGGACTTGAAAGCGGAGCAGAATTGCAGGAAACCGATTCCAGGAGGTAGACTGGAATTGCATTGAAAGCATAGGAAAAGAGGCAGAACGTCCACAATGATGCACTTGGCCAAAAAGGACGTATGCGTTTTTTCCTGAATATATTCAGGAAAAAACGCATACGCCCTTTTTGGCCAACCAAGCAAGCTTGCAAAGGAAATCTGCACTACAATGAAGTCTCACTTCCCCCCGGTCAAAAGGGCCATCTGAAAAAAGTGTAAAATCCAGAAAGGCAACAGGCCATTGAGAACTGGGAGCCTTGTTATGCTGATGGGCGGGATGTAAATTGCCAACAGACACTTGGGAGAAGTGTATGGTGTTTCCTGAAACATCTAAAAAACAGAGCAACAGAGCCTAGGGCACTTCCACTTATGGACCTATAGCTCAGGGAAATTAAAATCAAAAAGACACAGCCACCCCAAAATTTGGAACGGCTCTGTTTACAAGAACCTCTTTTACAGTACAAGTTCAACATTGCAGAAAGTGAAAAATGGATAAAGAAGTTGTGGTATTCACTTACAAAGCAATATCACTCAGCAATGAAATCTATGTCATCAGGCCCTTAGCAGCACAATGAGTGGATTCAGGTATGATGATTCTAACTGAAATAAGTCACACAGAAAAAGAAACATCATAAGATATCAGTAATACACGGAATGTAAACTTGGCTACACAGGAACTGAATTACAGAACAGAACAGGGTCTCAAATTTAGAAAACCAACTTATGCTTGCTTAAGGGGAAAGGTGAGTTGGGGTGCTGCATAAAACCAGAGATTGAAATGAGCACAGATAAAGTTCCTTAAGCCAAATATGGAATAGACAAGAGCTACTCCTTGCTCAACGAAATGGACTCAACACCGCATATTAAACGCCTAAGAATGTACCTGACTAGTAAGTATCTTAAAACCTATGGATTGCTATGTCTCCGAAAGAGAATCAAGCATGTGTACAGGGGCATAAACACAGCAGTGATAGGATTGGAGAGGTTCGGTGAGCAAATGAAGACCCTTTGAAGTCATATTGCATGGTACCCATTCCACGGGTTTCAAATACCCAGGTTTAAGGTATTCTTCCTTCAGCTAAAGATGCATGTGGAACCCAAGTATGATCAACCATGTGAACGGGAGACGTGTTCAAATATGTCTCAGTTTTCCTGCCCTGGTACTCGGGTGCAACATTCCGGACGCTTTACTAACACTCTCCCCACTTGGAGAGTCAGCGCCTTTCACCTCTTGTTTGGCCCAGTTTGCTATTTCTTGGAAGATGAACAGGAATAGCGAGAACCAATGAGAGACTAGCTGGAGGTGTCTGGACGGGCAAATTTAACTCTCATTTCCCACCAGGAAGAGGAAATAACCAAAGGCTCAGCGTGCCGTGCCGGAACCAGATTAGGGCCTGAAGCCATCCTGCGGTGTTGCGGCCAGGTCACAAGAAAGCGAGTTGAAGAAAGGAGCTCAGGGGCACTGTAATTCACAAACCTGCAGAGTTATAAATGACAGCTATCGTCCAAAAATAGACTGAAGTAAGGGTGCCAAGAGGACTTGAAAGCGGGGCAGAATTGCAGGAAACCGATTTCAGGAGGTAGACTGGAATTGCATTGAAAGCATAGGAAAAGAGGCAGAACGTCCACAATGATGCACTTGGCCAAAAAGGGCGTATGCGTTTTTTCCTGAATATATTCAGGAAAAAACGCATACGCCCTTTTTGGCCAACCAAGCAAGCTTGCAAAGGAAATCTGTACTACAATGAAGTCTCACTTCACCCGGTCAAAAGGGCCATCTGAAAAAAGTGTAAAATCCAGAAAGGCAGGACAGGCCATGGAGAACTGGGAGCCTTGTTATGCTGATGGGCGGGATGTAAATTGCCAACAACCACTCGGGAGAAGTGTATGGTGTTTCCTGAAACATCTAAAAAACAAAGCAACAGAACCTAGGGCACTTCCACTTATGGTCCTATAGCTTAGGGAAATTAAAATCAAAAAGACACAGCCACCCCAAAGTTTGGAACAGCTCTGTTTACAAGAACCTCGTTTACAGTACAAGTTCAACATCGCAGAAAGTGAAAAATGGATAAAGAAGTTGTGGTATTTACTTACAAAGCAATATCACTCAGCAATGAAATCTGTGTCATCAGGCCCTTAGCAGCACAATGAGTGGATTCAGGTATGATGATTCTAACTGAAATAAGTCACACAGAAAAAGAAACATCATAAGATATCAGTAATACACGGAATGGAAACTTGGCTACACAGGAACTGAATTACAGAACAGAACAGTGTCTCAAATTTAGAAAACCAACTTATGCTTGCTTAAGGGTAAAGGTGGGTTGGGGTGCTGCATAAAACCAGAGATTGAAATGAGCACAGATAAATTTCCTTAAGCCAAATATGGAATAGACAAGAGCTACTCCTTGCTCAATGAAATGGACTCAACACCGCATATTAAACGCCTAAGAATGTACCTGACTAGTAAGTATCTTAAAACCTATAGATTGCTATGTCTCCGAAAGAGAATCAAGCATGTGTACAGGGGCATAAACGCAGCAGTGATAGGATTGGAGAGGTTCTGTGAGCAAATGAAGACCCTTTGAAGTCATATTGCATGGTACCCATTCCACGGGTTTCAACTACCTAGGTTTAAGGTATTCTTCCTTCAGCTAAAACATGCATGTGGAACCTAGAGTATGATCAACCATGTGATCGGGAGACGTGTTCAAATATGTCTCAGTTTTCGTACCCTGGTACTCGGGTGCAACATTCCAGACGCTTTACTAACACTCTCCCCACTTGGAAAGTCAGCGCCTTTAACCTCCTGTTTGGCCCAGTTTGCAATTTCTGCGGAAGATGAACAGGAATAGCGAGAACCAATGAGAGGCTAGCTGGAGGTGTCTGGACGGGCAAATTTAACTCTCATTTCCCACCAGGAAGAGGAATTAACCAAAGGCTCAGCATGCCATGCCGGAACCAGATTAGGGCCTGAAGCCATCCTGCAGTGTAGCGGCCAGGTCACAAGAAAGCGAGTTGAAGAAAGGAGCTCAGGGGCACTGCAATTCACAAACCAGCAGAGTTATAAATGACAGCTATCGTCCAAAAATAGACTGAAGTAAGGCTGCCAAGAGGACTTGAAAGCGGGGCAGAATTGCATGAAACCGATTGGCACAATGATGCCATCCTGCGGTGTTGCGGCCAGCTGAAAAGAAAGCGAGTTGAAGAAAGGAGCTCAGGGGCACTGTAATTCACAAACCTGCAGAGTTATAAATGACAGCTATCGTCCAAAAATATACTGAAGTAAGGCTGCCAAGAGGACTTGAAAGCGGGGCAGAATTGCAGGAAACCGATTTCAGGAGGTAGACTGGAATTGCATTGAAAGCATAGGAAAAGAGGCAGAACGTCCACAATGATGCACTTGGCCAAAAAGGGCGTATGCGTTTTTTCCTGAATATATTCAGGAAAAAACGCATACGCCCTTTTTGGCCAACCTAGCAAGCTTGCAAATGAAATATGCACTACAATGAAGTCTCACTTCCCCCCGGTCAAAAGGGCCATCTGAAAAAAGTGTAAAATCCAGAAAGGCAGGACAGGCCATGGAGAACTGGGAGCCTTGTTATGCTGATGGGCGGGATGTAAATTGCCAACAACCACACGGGAGAAATGTATGGTGTTTCCTGAAACATCTAAAAAACAAAGCAACAGAACCTAGGGCACTTCCACTTATGGTCCTATAGCTTAGGGAAATTAAAATCAAAAAGACACAGCCACCCCAAAGTTTGGAACGGCTCTGTTTACAAGAACCTCTTTTACAGTACAAGTTCAACATTGCAGAAAGTGAAAAATGGATAAAGAAGTTGTGGTATTCACTTACAAAGCAATATCACTCAGCAATGAAATCTATGTCATCAGGCCCTTAGCAGCACAATGAGTGGATTCAGGTATGATGATTCTAACTGAAATAAGTCACACAGAAAAAGAAACATCATAAGATATCAGTAATACACGGAATGGAAACTTGGCTACACAGGAACTGAATTACAGAACAGAACAGGGTCTCAAATTTAGAAAACCAACTTATGCTTGCTTAAGGGTAAAGGTGAGTTGGGGTGCTGCATAAAACCAGAGATTGAAATGAGCACAGATAAAGTTCCTTAAGCCAAATATGGAATAGACAAGAGCTACTCCTTGCTCAACGAAATGGACTCAACACCGCATATTAAACGCCTAAGAATGTACCTGACTAGTAAGTATCTTAAAACCTATGGATTGCTATGTCTCCGAAGGAGAATCAAGCATGTGTACAGGGACATAAACGCAGCAGTGATAGGATTGGAGAGGTTCGGTGAGCAAATGAAGACCCTTTGAAGTCATATTGCATGGTACCCATTACACGGGTTTCAACTACCTAGGTTTAAGGTATTCTTCCTTCAGCTAAAACATGCATGTGGAACCCAAGTATGATCAACCATGTGAACGGGAGACGTGTTCAAATATGTCTCAGTTTTCGTACCCTGGTACTCGGGTGCAACATTCCAGACGCTTTACTAACACTCTGCCGACTTGGAGAGTCAGTCCCTTTAACCTCCTGTTTGGCCCAGTTTGCAATTTCTGCGGAAGATGAACAGGAATAGCGAGAACCAATGAGAGGCTAGCTGGAGGTGTCTGGACGGGCAAATTTAACTCTCATTTCCCACCAGGAAGAGGAATTAACCAAAGGCTCAGCATGCCATGCCGGAACCAGATTAGGGCCTGAAGCCATCCTGCGGTGTTGCGGCCAGGTCACAAGAAAGCGAGTTGAAGAAAGGAGCTCAGGGGCACTGTAATTCACAAACCTGCAGAGTTATAAATGACAGCTATCGTCCAAAAATAGACTGAAGTAAGGCTGCCAAGAGGACTTGAAAGCGGGGCAGAATTGCAGGAAACCGATTTCAGGAGGTAGACTGGAATTGCATTGAAAGCATAGGAAAAGAGGCAGAACGTCCACAATGATGCACTTGGCCAAAAAGGGCGTATGCGTTTTTTCCTGAATATATTCAGGAAAAACGCATACGCCCTTTTTGGCCAACCAAGCAAGCTTGCAAAGGAAATCTGCACTACAATGAAGTGTCACTTCCCCCCAGTCAAAAGGGCCATCTGAAAAAAGTGTAAAATCCAGAAAGGCAGGACAGGCCATGGAGAACTGGGAGCCTTGTTATGCTGATGGGCGGGATATAAATTGCCATCAGACACTCGGGAGAAGTGTATGGTGTTTCCTGAAACATCCAAAAAACAAAGCAACAGAGCCTAGGGCACTGCCACTTATGGTCCTATAGCTTAGGGAAATTAAAATCAAAAAGACACAGCCACCCCAAAGTTTGGGACGCCTCTGTTTACAAGAACCTCGTTTACAGTACAAGTTCAACATCGCAGAAAGTGAAAAATGGATAAAGAAGTTGTGGTATTTACTTACAAAGCAATATCACTCAGCAATGAAATCTGTGTCATCAGGCCCTTAGCAGCACAATGAGTGGATTCAGGTATGATGATTCTAACTGAAGTAAGTCACACAGAAAAAGAAACATCATAAGATATCAGTAATACACGGATTGTAAACTTGGCTACACAGGAACTGAATTACAGAACAGAACAGGGACTCAAATTTCGAAAAACAACTTATGCTTGCTTAAGGGTAAAGGTGAGTTGGGGTGCTGCATAAAACCAGAGATTGAAATGAGCACAGATAAAGTTCCTTAAGTCAAATATGGAATAGACAAGAGCTACTCCTTGCTCAACGAAATGGACTCAACACCGCATATTAAACGCCTAAGAATGTACCTGACTAGTAAGTATCTTAAAACCTATGGATTGCTGTGTCTCCGAAAGAGAATCAAGCATGTGTACAGGGGCATAAACGCAACAGTGATAGGATTGGAGAGGTTCGGTGAGCAAATGAAGACCCTTTGAAGTCATATTGCATGGTACCCATTCCACGGGTCTCAACTCTCCAGGTTTAAGGTATTCTTCCTTCAGCTAAAACATGCATGTGGAACCCAAGTATGATCAACCATGTGAACGGGAGACGTGTTCAAATATGTCTCAGTTTTCCTCCCCTGGTACTCGGGTGCAACATTCCAGACGCTTTACTAACACTCTCCCCACTTGGAGAGTCAGCGCCTTTAACCTCCTGTTTGGCCCAGTTTGCAATTTCTGCGGAAGATGAACAGGAATAGCGAGAACCAATGAGAGGCTAGCTGGAGGTGTCTGGACGGGCAAATTTAACTCTCATTTCCCACCAGGAAGAGGAATTAACCAAAGGCTCAGCATGCCGGGCCGGAACCAGATTAGGGCCTGAAGCCATCCTGCGGTGTTGCGGCCAGCTCAAAAGAAACCGAGTTGAAGAAAGGAGCTCAGGGGCACTGTAATTCACAAACCTGCAGAGTTATAAATGACAGCTATCGTCCAAAAATAGACTGAAGTAAGGCTGCCAAGAGGACTTGAAAGCGGGGCAGAATTGCAGGAAACCGATTTCAGGAGGTAGACTGGAATTGCATTGAAAGCATAGGAAAAGAGGCAGAACGTCCACAATGATGCACTTGGCCAAAAAGGGCGTATGCGTTTTTTCCTGAATATATTCAGGAAAAAACGCATACGCCCTTTTCGGCCAACCAAGCAAGCTTGCAAAGGAAATCTGCACTACAATGAAGTCTCACTTCCCCCCGGTCAAAAGGGCCATCTGAAAAAAGTGTAAAATCCAGAAAGGCAGGACAGGCCATGGAGAACTGGGAGCCTTGTTATGCTGATGGGCGGGATGTAAATTGCCAACAACCACTCGGGAGAAGTGTATGGTGTTTCCTGAAACATCTAAAAAACAAAGCAACAGAACCTAGGGCACTTCCACTTATGGTCCTATAGCTTAGGGAAATTAAAATCAAAAAGACACAGCCACCCCAAAGTTTGGAACAGCTCTGTTTACAAGAACCTCGTTTACAGTACAAGTTCAACATCGCAGAAAGTGAAAAATGGATAAAGAAGTTGTGGTATTTACTTACAAAGCAATATCACTCAGCAATGAAATCTGTGTCATCAGGCCCTTAGCAGCACAATGAGTGGATTCAGGTATGATGATTCTAACTGAAATAAGTCACACAGAAAAAGAAACATCATAAGATATCAGTAATACACGGAATGTAAACTTGGCTACACAGGAACTGAATTACAGAACAGAACAGGGTCTCAAATTTAGAAAACCAACTTATGCTTGCTTAAGGGTAAAGGTGGGTTGGGGTGCTGCATAAAACCAGAGATTGAAATGAGCACAGATAAATTTCCTTAAGCCAAATATGGAATAGACTAGAGCTACTCCTTGCTCAATGAAATGGACTCAACACCGCATATTAAACGCCTAAGAATGTACCTGACTAGTAAGTATCTTAAAACCTATGGATTGCTATGTCTCCGAAAGAGAATCAAGCATGTGTACAGGGGCATAAACGCAGCAGTGATAGGATTGGAGAGGTTCTGTGAGCAAATGAAGACCCTTTGAAGTCATATTGCATGGTACCCATTCCACGGGTTTCAACTACCTAGGTTTAAGGTATTCTTCCTTCAGCTAAAACATGCATGTGGAACCTAGAGTATGATCAACCATGTGATCGGGAGACGTGTTCAAATATGTCTCAGTTTTCGTACCCTGGTACTCGGGTGCAACATTCCAGACGCTTTACTAACACTCTCCCCACTTGGAGAGTCAGTCCCTTTAACCTCCTGTTTGGCCCAGTTTGCAATTTCTGCGGAAGATGAACAGGAATAGCGAGAACCAATGAGAGGCTAGCTGGAGGTGTCTGGACGGGCAAATTTAACTCTCATTTCCCACCAGGAAGAGGAAATAACCAAAGGCTCAGCGTGCCGTGCCAGAACCAGATTAGGGCCTGAAGCCATCCTGCAGTGTAGCGGCCAGGTCACAAGAAAGCGAGTTGAAGAAAGGAGCTCAGGGGCACTGCAATTCACAAACCAGCAGAGTTATAAATGACAGCTATCGTCCAAAAATAGACTGAAGTAAGGCTGCCAAGAGGACTTGAAAGCGGGGCAGAATTGCATGAAACCGATTGGCACAATGTTGCCATCCTGCGGTGTTGCGGCCAGCTCAAAAGAAAGCGAGTTGAAGAAAGGAGCTCAGGGGCACTGTAATTCACAAACCTGCAGAGTTATAAATGACAGCTATCGTCCAAAAATATACTGAAGTAAGGCTGCCAAGAGGACTTGAAAGCGGAGCAGAATTGCAGGAAACCGATTTCAGGAGGTAGACTGGAATTGCATTGAAAGCATAGGAAAAGAGGCAGAACGTCCACAATGATGCACTTGGCCAAAAAGGACGTATGCGTTTTTTCCTGAATATATTCAGGAAAAAACGCATACGCCCTTTTTGGCCAACCAAGCAAGCTTGCAAAGGAAATCTGCACTACAATGAAGTCTCACTTCCCCCCGGTCAAAAGGGCCATCTGAAAAAAGTGTAAAATCCAGAAAGGCAACAGGCCATTGAGAACTGGGAGCCTTGTTATGCTGATGGGCGGGATGTAAATTGCCAACAGACACTTGGGAGAAGTGTATGGTGTTTCCTGAAACATCTAAAAAACAGAGCAACAGAGCCTAGGGCACTTCCACTTATGGACCTATAGCTCAGGGAAATTAAAATCAAAAAGACACAGCCACCCCAAAATTTGGAACGACTCTGTTTACAAGAACCTCTTTTACAGTACAAGTTCAACATTGCAGAAAGTGAAAAATGGATAAAGAAGTTGTGGTATTCACTTACAAAGCAATATCACTCAGCAATGAAATCTATGTCATCAGGCCCTTAGCAGCACAATGAGTGGATTCAGGTATGATGATTCTAACTGAAATAAGTCACACAGAAAAAGAAACATCATAAGATATCAGTAATACACGGAATGTAAACTTGGCTACACAGGAACTGAATGACAGAACAGAACAGGGTCTCAAATTTAGAAAACCAACTTATGCTTGCTTAAGGGGAAAGGTGAGTTGGGGTGCTGCATAAAACGAGAGATTGAAATGAGCACAGATAAAGTTCCTTAAGCCAAATATGGAATAGACAAGAGCTACTCCTTGCTCAACGAAATGGACTCAACACCGCATATTAAACGCCTAAGAATGTACCTGACTAGTAAGTATCTTAAAACCTATGGATTGCTATGTCTCCGAAAGAGAATCAAGCATGTGTACAGGGGCATAAACACAGCAGTGATAGGATTGGAGAGGTTCGGTGAGCAAATGAAGACCCTTTGAAGTCATATTGCATGGTACCCATTCCACGGGTTTCAAATACCCAGGTTTAAGGTATTCTTCCTTCAGCTAAAGATGCATGTGGAACCCAAGTATGATCAACCATGTGAACGGGAGACGTGTTCAAATATGTCTCAGTTTTCCTGCCGTGGTACTCGGGTGCAACATTCCGGACGCTTTACTAACACTCTCCCCACTTGGAGAGTCAGCGCCTTTCACCTCTTGTTTGGCCCAGTTTGCTATTTCTTAGAAGATGAACAGGAATAGCGAGAACCAATGAGAGGCTAGCTGGAGGTGTCTGGACGGGCAAATTTAACTCTCATTTCCCACCAGGAAGAGGAAATAACCAAAGGCTCAGCATGCCATGCCGGAACCAGATTAGGGCCTGAAGCCATCCTGCAGTGTAGCGGCCAGGTCACAAGAAAGCGAGTTGAAGAAAGGAGCTCAGGGGCACTGTAATTCACAAACCTGCAGAGTTATAAATGACAGCTATCGTCCAAAAATATACTGAAGTAAGGCTGCCAAGAGGACTTGAAAGCGGGGCAGAATTGCAGGAAACCGATTTCAGGAGGTAGACTGGAATTGCATTGAAAGCATAGGAAAAGAGGCAGAACGTCCACAATGATGCACTTGGCCAAAAAGGGCGTATGCGTTTTTTCCTGAATATATTCAGGAAAAAACGCATACGCCCTTTTCGGCCAACCAAGCAAGCTTGCAAAGGAAATCTGCACTACAATGAAGTCTCACTTCCCCCCGGTCAAAAGGGCCATCTGAAAAAAGTGTAAAATCCAGAAAGGCAGGACAGGCCATGGAGAACTGGGAGCCTTGTTATGCTGATGGGCGGGATGTAAATTGCCAACAGACACTCAGGAGAAGTGTATGCTGTTTCCTGAAACATCTAAAAAACAAAGCAACAGAACCTAGGGCACTTCCACTTATGGTCCTATAGCTTAGGGAAATTAAAATCAAAAAGACACAGCCACCCCAAAGTTTGGAACGGCTCTGTTTACAAGAACCTCTTTTACAGTACAAGTTCAACATTGCAGAAAGTGAAAAATGGATAAAGAAGTTGTGGTATTCACTTACAAAGCAATATCACTCAGCAATGAAATCTATGTCATCAGGCCCTTAGCAGCACAATGAGTGGATTCAGGTATGATGATTCTAACTGAAATAAGTCACACAGAAAAAGAAACATCATAAGATATCAGTAATACACGGAATGGAAACTTGGCTACACAGGAACTGAATTACAGAACAGAACAGGGTCTCAAATTTAGAAAACCAACTTATGCTTGCTTAAGGGTAAAGGTGAGTTGGGGTGCTGCATAAAACCAGAGATTGAAATGAGCACAGATAAAGTTCCTTAAGCCAAATATGGAATAGACAAGAGCTACTCCTTGCTCAACGAAATGGACTCAACACCGCATATTAAACGCCTAAGAATGTACCTGACTAGTAAGTATCTTAAAACCTATGGATTGCTATGTCTCCGAAGGAGAATCAAGCATGTGTACAGGGACATAAACGCAGCAGTGATAGGATTGGAGAGGTTCGGTGAGCAAATGAAGACCCTTTGAAGTCATATTGCATGGTACCCATTCCACGGGTTTCAACTACCTAGGTTTAAGGTATTCTTCCTTCAGCTAAAACATGCATGTGGAACCCAAGTATGATCAACCATGTGATCGGGAGACGTGTTCAAATATGTCTCAGTTTTCGTACCCTGGTACTCGGGTGCAACATTCCAGACGCTTTACTAACACTCTGCCGACTTGGAGAGTCAGTCCCTTTAACCTCCTGTTTGGCCCAGTTTGCAATTTCTGCGGAAGATGAACAGGAATAGCGAGAACCAATGAGAGGCTAGCTGGAGGTGTCTGGACGGGCAAATTTAACTCTCATTTCCTACCAGGAAGAGGAATTAACCAAAGGCCAGCGTGCCATGCCAGAATCAGATTAGGGCCTGAAGCCATCCTGCGGTGTTGCGGCCAGGTCACAAGAAAGCGAGTTGAAGAAAGGAGCTCAGGGGCACTGTAATTCACAAACCTGCAGAGTTATAAATGACAGCTATCGTCCAAAAATAGACTGAAGTAAGGCTGCCAAGAGGACTTGAAAGCGGGGCAGAATTGCAGGAAACCGATTTCAGGAGGTAGACTGGAATTGCATTGAAAGCATAGGAAAAGAGGCAGAACGTCCACAATGATGCACTGGGCCAAAAAGGGCGTATGCGTTTTTTCCTGAATATATTCAGGAAAAAACGCATACGCCCTTTTTGGCCAACCAAGCAAGCTTGCAAAGGAAATCTGTACTACAATGAAGTCTCACTTCCCCCCGGTCAAAAGGGCCATCTGAAAAAAGTGTAAAATCCAGAAAGGCAGGACAGGCCATGGAGAACTGGGAGCCTTGTTATGCTGATGGGCGGGATGTAAATTGCCAACAACCACTCGGGAGAAGTGTATGGTGTTTCCTGAAACATCTAAAAAACAAAGCAACAGAACCTAGGGCACTTCCACTTATGGTCCTATAGCTTAGGGAAATTAAAATCAAAAAGACACAGCCACCCCAAAGTTTGGAACAGCTCTGTTTACAAGAACCTCGTTTACAGTACAAGTTCAACATCGCAGAAAGTGAAAAATGGATAAAGAAGTTGTGGTATTTACTTACAAAGCAATATCACTCAGCAATGAAATCTATGTCATCAGGCCCTTAGCAGCACAATGAGTGGATTCAGGTATGATGATTCTAACTGAAATAAGTCACACAGAAAAAGAAACATCATAAGATATCAGTAATACACGGAATGTAAACTTGGCTACACAGGAACTGAATTACAGAACAGAACAGGGTCTCAAATTTAGAAAACCAACTTATGCTTGCTTAAAGGTAAAGGTGGGTTGGGGTGCTGCATAAAACCAGAGATTGAAATGAGCACAGATAAATTTCCTTAAGCCAAATATGGAATAGACAAGAGCTACTCCTTGCTCAATGAAATGGACTCAACACCGCATATTAAACGCCTAAGAATGTACCTGACTAGTAAGTATCTTAAAACCTATGGATTGCTATGTCTCCGAAAGAGAATCAAGCATGTGTACAGGGGCATAAACGCAGCAGTGATAGGATTGGAGAGGTTCGGTGAGCAAATGAAGACCCTTTGAAGTCATATTGCATGGTACCCATTCCACGGGTTTCAACTACCTAGGTTTAAGGTATTCTTCCTTCAGCTAAAACATGCATGTGGAACCTAGAGTATGATCAACCATGTGATCGGGAGACGTGTTCAAATATGTCTCAGTTTTCGTACCCTGGTACTCGGGTGCAACATTCCAGACGCTTTACTAACACTCTCCCCACTTGGAGAGTCAGTCCCTTTAACCTCCTGTTTGGCCCAGTTTGCAATTTCTGCGGAAGATGAACAGGAATAGCGAGAACCAATGAGAGGCTAGCTGGAGGTGTCTGGACGGGCAAATTTAACTCTCATTTCCCACCAGGAAGAGGAAATAACCAAAGGCTCAGCGTGCCGTGCCAGAACCAGATTAGGGCCTGAAGCCATCCTGCAGTGTAGCGGCCAGGTCACAAGAAAGCGAGTTGAAGAAAGGAGCTCAGGGGCACTGCAATTCACAAACCAGCAGAGTTATAAATGACAGCTATCGTCCAAAAATAGACTGAAGTAAGGCTGCCAAGAGGACTTGAAAGCGGGGCAGAATTGCATGAAACCGATTGGCACAATGTTGCCATCCTGCGGTGTTGCGGCCAGCTCAAAAGAAAGCGAGTTGAAGAAAGGAGCTCAGGGGCACTGTAATTCACAAACCTGCAGAGTTATAAATGACAGCTATCGTCCAAAAATATACTGAAGTAAGGCTGCCAAGAGGACTTGAAAGCGGAGCAGAATTGCAGGAAACCGATTCCAGGAGGTAGACTGGAATTGCATTGAAAGCATAGGAAAAGAGGCAGAACGTCCACAATGATGCACTTGGCCAAAAAGGACGTATGCGTTTTTTCCTGAATATATTCAGGAAAAAACGCATACGCCCTTTTTGGCCAACCAAGCAAGCTTGCAAAGGAAATCTGCACTACAATGAAGTCTCACTTCCCCCCGGTCAAAAGGGCCATCTGAAAAAAGTGTAAAATCCAGAAAGGCAACAGGCCATTGAGAACTGGGAGCCTTGTTATGCTGATGGGCGGGATGTAAATTGCCAACAGACACTTGGGAGAAGTGTATGGTGTTTCCTGAAACATCTAAAAAACAGAGCAACAGAGCCTAGGGCACTTCCACTTATGGACCTATAGCTCAGGGAAATTAAAATCAAAAAGACACAGCCACCCCAAAATTTGGAACGGCTCTGTTTACAAGAACCTCTTTTACAGTACAAGTTCAACATTGCAGAAAGTGAAAAATGGATAAAGAAGTTGTGGTATTCACTTACAAAGCAATATCACTCAGCAATGAAATCTATGTCATCAGGCCCTTAGCAGCACAATGAGTGGATTCAGGTATGATGATTCTAACTGAAATAAGTCACACAGAAAAAGAAACATCATAAGATATCAGTAATACACGGAATGTAAACTTGGCTACACAGGAACTGAATTACAGAACAGAACAGGGTCTCAAATTTAGAAAACCAACTTATGCTTGCTTAAGGGGAAAGGTGAGTTGGGGTGCTGCATAAAACCAGAGATTGAAATGAGCACAGATAAAGTTCCTTAAGCCAAATATGGAATAGACAAGAGCTACTCCTTGCTCAACGAAATGGACTCAACACCGCATATTAAACGCCTAAGAATGTACCTGACTAGTAAGTATCTTAAAACCTATGGATTGCTATGTCTCCGAAAGAGAATCAAGCATGTGTACAGGGGCATAAACACAGCAGTGATAGGATTGGAGAGGTTCGGTGAGCAAATGAAGACCCTTTGAAGTCATATTGCATGGTACCCATTCCACGGGTTTCAAATACCCAGGTTTAAGGTATTCTTCCTTCAGCTAAAGATGCATGTGGAACCCAAGTATGATCAACCATGTGAACGGGAGACGTGTTCAAATATGTCTCAGTTTTCCTGCCCTGGTACTCGGGTGCAACATTCCGGACGCTTTACTAACACTCTCCCCACTTGGAGAGTCAGCGCCTTTCACCTCTTGTTTGGCCCAGTTTGCTATTTCTTGGAAGATGAACAGGAATAGCGAGAACCAATGAGAGACTAGCTGGAGGTGTCTGGACGGGCAAATTTAACTCTCATTTCCCACCAGGAAGAGGAAATAACCAAAGGCTCAGCGTGCCGTGCCGGAACCAGATTAGGGCCTGAAGCCATCCTGCGGTGTTGCGGCCAGGTCACAAGAAAGCGAGTTGAAGAAAGGAGCTCAGGGGCACTGTAATTCACAAACCTGCAGAGTTATAAATGACAGCTATCGTCCAAAAATAGACTGAAGTAAGGGTGCCAAGAGGACTTGAAAGCGGGGCAGAATTGCAGGAAACCGATTTCAGGAGGTAGACTGGAATTGCATTGAAAGCATAGGAAAAGAGGCAGAACGTCCACAATGATGCACTTGGCCAAAAAGGGCGTATGCGTTTTTTCCTGAATATATTCAGGAAAAAACGCATACGCCCTTTTTGGCCAACCAAGCAAGCTTGCAAAGGAAATCTGTACTACAATGAAGTCTCACTTCACCCGGTCAAAAGGGCCATCTGAAAAAAGTGTAAAATCCAGAAAGGCAGGACAGGCCATGGAGAACTGGGAGCCTTGTTATGCTGATGGGCGGGATGTAAATTGCCAACAACCACTCGGGAGAAGTGTATGGTGTTTCCTGAAACATCTAAAAAACAAAGCAACAGAACCTAGGGCACTTCCACTTATGGTCCTATAGCTTAGGGAAATTAAAATCAAAAAGACACAGCCACCCCAAAGTTTGGAACAGCTCTGTTTACAAGAACCTCGTTTACAGTACAAGTTCAACATCGCAGAAAGTGAAAAATGGATAAAGAAGTTGTGGTATTTACTTACAAAGCAATATCACTCAGCAATGAAATCTGTGTCATCAGGCCCTTAGCAGCACAATGAGTGGATTCAGGTATGATGATTCTAACTGAAATAAGTCACACAGAAAAAGAAACATCATAAGATATCAGTAATACACGGAATGGAAACTTGGCTACACAGGAACTGAATTACAGAACAGAACAGTGTCTCAAATTTAGAAAACCAACTTATGCTTGCTTAAGGGTAAAGGTGGGTTGGGGTGCTGCATAAAACCAGAGATTGAAATGAGCACAGATAAATTTCCTTAAGCCAAATATGGAATAGACAAGAGCTACTCCTTGCTCAATGAAATGGACTCAACACCGCATATTAAACGCCTAAGAATGTACCTGACTAGTAAGTATCTTAAAACCTATAGATTGCTATGTCTCCGAAAGAGAATCAAGCATGTGTACAGGGGCATAAACGCAGCAGTGATAGGATTGGAGAGGTTCTGTGAGCAAATGAAGACCCTTTGAAGTCATATTGCATGGTACCCATTCCACGGGTTTCAACTACCTAGGTTTAAGGTATTCTTCCTTCAGCTAAAACATGCATGTGGAACCTAGAGTATGATCAACCATGTGATCGGGAGACGTGTTCAAATATGTCTCAGTTTTCGTACCCTGGTACTCGGGTGCAACATTCCAGACGCTTTACTAACACTCTCCCCACTTGGAAAGTCAGCGCCTTTAACCTCCTGTTTGGCCCAGTTTGCAATTTCTGCGGAAGATGAACAGGAATAGCGAGAACCAATGAGAGGCTAGCTGGAGGTGTCTGGACGGGCAAATTTAACTCTCATTTCCCACCAGGAAGAGGAATTAACCAAAGGCTCAGCATGCCATGCCGGAACCAGATTAGGGCCTGAAGCCATCCTGCAGTGTAGCGGCCAGGTCACAAGAAAGCGAGTTGAAGAAAGGAGCTCAGGGGCACTGCAATTCACAAACCAGCAGAGTTATAAATGACAGCTATCGTCCAAAAATAGACTGAAGTAAGGCTGCCAAGAGGACTTGAAAGCGGGGCAGAATTGCATGAAACCGATTGGCACAATGATGCCATCCTGCGGTGTTGCGGCCAGCTGAAAAGAAAGCGAGTTGAAGAAAGGAGCTCAGGGGCACTGTAATTCACAAACCTGCAGAGTTATAAATGACAGCTATCGTCCAAAAATATACTGAAGTAAGGCTGCCAAGAGGACTTGAAAGCGGGGCAGAATTGCAGGAAACCGATTTCAGGAGGTAGACTGGAATTGCATTGAAAGCATAGGAAAAGAGGCAGAACGTCCACAATGATGCACTTGGCCAAAAAGGGCGTATGCGTTTTTTCCTGAATATATTCAGGAAAAAACGCATACGCCCTTTTTGGCCAACCTAGCAAGCTTGCAAATGAAATATGCACTACAATGAAGTCTCACTTCCCCCCGGTCAAAAGGGCCATCTGAAAAAAGTGTAAAATCCAGAAAGGCAGGACAGGCCATGGAGAACTGGGAGCCTTGTTATGCTGATGGGCGGGATGTAAATTGCCAACAACCACACGGGAGAAATGTATGGTGTTTCCTGAAACATCTAAAAAACAAAGCAACAGAACCTAGGGCACTTCCACTTATGGTCCTATAGCTTAGGGAAATTAAAATCAAAAAGACACAGCCACCCCAAAGTTTGGAACGGCTCTGTTTACAAGAACCTCTTTTACAGTACAAGTTCAACATTGCAGAAAGTGAAAAATGGATAAAGAAGTTGTGGTATTCACTTACAAAGCAATATCACTCAGCAATGAAATCTATGTCATCAGGCCCTTAGCAGCACAATGAGTGGATTCAGGTATGATGATTCTAACTGAAATAAGTCACACAGAAAAAGAAACATCATAAGATATCAGTAATACACGGAATGGAAACTTGGCTACACAGGAACTGAATTACAGAACAGAACAGGGTCTCAAATTTAGAAAACCAACTTATGCTTGCTTAAGGGTAAAGGTGAGTTGGGGTGCTGCATAAAACCAGAGATTGAAATGAGCACAGATAAAGTTCCTTAAGCCAAATATGGAATAGACAAGAGCTACTCCTTGCTCAACGAAATGGACTCAACACCGCATATTAAACGCCTAAGAATGTACCTGACTAGTAAGTATCTTAAAACCTATGGATTGCTATGTCTCCGAAGGAGAATCAAGCATGTGTACAGGGACATAAACGCAGCAGTGATAGGATTGGAGAGGTTCGGTGAGCAAATGAAGACCCTTTGAAGTCATATTGCATGGTACCCATTACACGGGTTTCAACTACCTAGGTTTAAGGTATTCTTCCTTCAGCTAAAACATGCATGTGGAACCCAAGTATGATCAACCATGTGAACGGGAGACGTGTTCAAATATGTCTCAGTTTTCGTACCCTGGTACTCGGGTGCAACATTCCAGACGCTTTACTAACACTCTGCCGACTTGGAGAGTCAGTCCCTTTAACCTCCTGTTTGGCCCAGTTTGCAATTTCTGCGGAAGATGAACAGGAATAGCGAGAACCAATGAGAGGCTAGCTGGAGGTGTCTGGACGGGCAAATTTAACTCTCATTTCCCACCAGGAAGAGGAATTAACCAAAGGCTCAGCATGCCATGCCGGAACCAGATTAGGGCCTGAAGCCATCCTGCGGTGTTGCGGCCAGGTCACAAGAAAGCGAGTTGAAGAAAGGAGCTCAGGGGCACTGTAATTCACAAACCTGCAGAGTTATAAATGACAGCTATCGTCCAAAAATAGACTGAAGTAAGGCTGCCAAGAGGACTTGAAAGCGGGGCAGAATTGCAGGAAACCGATTTCAGGAGGTAGACTGGAATTGCATTGAAAGCATAGGAAAAGAGGCAGAACGTCCACAATGATGCACTTGGCCAAAAAGGGCGTATGCGTTTTTTCCTGAATATATTCAGGAAAAACGCATACGCCCTTTTTGGCCAACCAAGCAAGCTTGCAAAGGAAATCTGCACTACAATGAAGTGTCACTTCCCCCCAGTCAAAAGGGCCATCTGAAAAAAGTGTAAAATCCAGAAAGGCAGGACAGGCCATGGAGAACTGGGAGCCTTGTTATGCTGATGGGCGGGATATAAATTGCCATCAGACACTCGGGAGAAGTGTATGGTGTTTCCTGAAACATCCAAAAAACAAAGCAACAGAGCCTAGGGCACTGCCACTTATGGTCCTATAGCTTAGGGAAATTAAAATCAAAAAGACACAGCCACCCCAAAGTTTGGGACGCCTCTGTTTACAAGAACCTCGTTTACAGTACAAGTTCAACATCGCAGAAAGTGAAAAATGGATAAAGAAGTTGTGGTATTTACTTACAAAGCAATATCACTCAGCAATGAAATCTGTGTCATCAGGCCCTTAGCAGCACAATGAGTGGATTCAGGTATGATGATTCTAACTGAAGTAAGTCACACAGAAAAAGAAACATCATAAGATATCAGTAATACACGGATTGTAAACTTGGCTACACAGGAACTGAATTACAGAACAGAACAGGGACTCAAATTTCGAAAAACAACTTATGCTTGCTTAAGGGTAAAGGTGAGTTGGGGTGCTGCATAAAACCAGAGATTGAAATGAGCACAGATAAAGTTCCTTAAGTCAAATATGGAATAGACAAGAGCTACTCCTTGCTCAACGAAATGGACTCAACACCGCATATTAAACGCCTAAGAATGTACCTGACTAGTAAGTATCTTAAAACCTATGGATTGCTGTGTCTCCGAAAGAGAATCAAGCATGTGTACAGGGGCATAAACGCAACAGTGATAGGATTGGAGAGGTTCGGTGAGCAAATGAAGACCCTTTGAAGTCATATTGCATGGTACCCATTCCACGGGTCTCAACTCTCCAGGTTTAAGGTATTCTTCCTTCAGCTAAAACATGCATGTGGAACCCAAGTATGATCAACCATGTGAACGGGAGACGTGTTCAAATATGTCTCAGTTTTCCTCCCCTGGTACTCGGGTGCAACATTCCAGACGCTTTACTAACACTCTCCCCACTTGGAGAGTCAGCGCCTTTAACCTCCTGTTTGGCCCAGTTTGCAATTTCTGCGGAAGATGAACAGGAATAGCGAGAACCAATGAGAGGCTAGCTGGAGGTGTCTGGACGGGCAAATTTAACTCTCATTTCCCACCAGGAAGAGGAATTAACCAAAGGCTCAGCATGCCGGGCCGGAACCAGATTAGGGCCTGAAGCCATCCTGCGGTGTTGCGGCCAGCTCAAAAGAAACCGAGTTGAAGAAAGGAGCTCAGGGGCACTGTAATTCACAAACCTGCAGAGTTATAAATGACAGCTATCGTCCAAAAATAGACTGAAGTAAGGCTGCCAAGAGGACTTGAAAGCGGGGCAGAATTGCAGGAAACCGATTTCAGGAGGTAGACTGGAATTGCATTGAAAGCATAGGAAAAGAGGCAGAACGTCCACAATGATGCACTTGGCCAAAAAGGGCGTATGCGTTTTTTCCTGAATATATTCAGGAAAAAACGCATACGCCCTTTTCGGCCAACCAAGCAAGCTTGCAAAGGAAATCTGCACTACAATGAAGTCTCACTTCCCCCCGGTCAAAAGGGCCATCTGAAAAAAGTGTAAAATCCAGAAAGGCAGGACAGGCCATGGAGAACTGGGAGCCTTGTTATGCTGATGGGCGGGATGTAAATTGCCAACAACCACTCGGGAGAAGTGTATGGTGTTTCCTGAAACATCTAAAAAACAAAGCAACAGAGCCTAGGGCACTTCCACTTATGGTCCTATAGCTTAGGGAAATTAAAATCAAAAAGACACAGCCACCCCAAAGTTTGGAACGGCTCTGTTTACAAGAACCTCGTTTACAGTAAAAGTTCAACATCGCAGAAGGTGAAAAATGGAGAAAGAAGTTGTGGTATTTATTTACAAAGCAATATCACTCAGCAATGAAATCTGTGTCATCAGGCCCTTAGCAGCACAATGAGTGGATTCAGGTATGATGATTCTAACTGAAGTAAGTCACACAGAAAAAGAAACATCATAAGATACCAGTAATACACGGAATGTAAACTTGGCTACACAGGAACTGAATTACAGAACAGAACAGGGACTCAAATTTAGAAAAACAACTTATGCTTGCTTAAGGGTAAAGGTGAGTTGGGGTGCTGCATAAAACCAGAGATTGAAATGAGCACAGATAAAGTTCCTTAAGCCAAATATGGAATAGACAAGAGCTACTCCTTGCTCAACGAAATGGACTCAACACCGCATATTAAACGCCTAAGAATGTACCTGACTTGTAAGTATCTTAAAACCTATGGATTGCTATGTCTCCAAAAGAGAATCAAGCATGTGTACAGGGGCATAAACGCAGCAGTGATAGGATTGGAGAGGTTCGGTGAGCAAATGAAGACCCTTTGAAGTCATATTGCATGGTACCCATTCCACGGGTCTCAACTCTCCAGGTTTAAGGTATTCTTCCTTCAGCTAAAACATGCATGTGGAACCTAGAGTATGATCAACCATGTGATCGGGAGACGTGTTCAAATATGTCTCAGTTTTCGTACCCTGGTACTCGGGTGCAACATTCCAGACGCTTTACTGACACTCTCCCCACTTGGAGAGTCAGCGCCTTTAACCTCCTGTTTGGCCCAGTTTGCAATTTCTGCGGAAGATGAACAGGAATAGCGAGAACCAATGAGAGGCTAGCTGGAGGTGTCTGGACGGGCAAATTTAACTCTCATTTCCCACCAGGAAGAGGAAATAACCAAAGCCTCAGCGTGCCGTACCGGAACCAGATTAGGGCCTGAAGCCATCCTGCGGTGTTGCGGCCAGGTCACAAGAAAGCGAGTTGAAGAAAGGAGCTCAGGGGCACTGTAATTCACAAACCTGCAGAGTTATAAATGACAGCTATCGTCCAAAAATAGACTGAAGTAAGGCTGCCAAGAGGACTTGAAAACGGGGCAGAATTGCAGGAAACCGATTTCAGGAGGTAGACTGGAATTGCATTGAAAGCATAGGAAAAGAGGCAGAACGTCCACAATGATGCACTTGGCCAAAAAGGGCGTATGCGTTTTTTCCTGAATATATTCAGGAAAAAACGCATACGCCCTTTTTGGCCAACCAAGCAAGCTTGCAAAGGAAATCTGCACTACAAGGAAGTCTCACTTCCCCCCGGTCAAAAGGGCCATCTGAAAAAAGTGTAAAATCCAGAAAGGCAGGACAGGCCATGGAGAACTGGGAGCCTTGTTATGCTGATGGGCGGGATGTAAATTGCCAACAACCACTCGGGAGAAGTGTATGGTGTTTCCTGAAACATCTAAAAAACAAAGCAACAGAGCCTAGGGCACTTCCACTTATGGTCCTATAGCTTAGGGAAATTAAAATCAAAAAGACACAGCCACCCCAAAGTTTGGAACGGCTCTGTTTACAAGAACCTCGTTTACAGTACAAGTTCAACATCGCAGAAAGTGAAAAATGGAGAAAGAAGTTGTGGTATTTATTTACAAAGCAATATCACTCAGCAATGAAATCTGTGTCATCAAGCCCTTAGCAGCACAATGAGTGGATTCAGGTATGATGATTCTAACTGAAGTAAGTCACACAGAAAAAGAAACATCATAAGATACCAGTAATACACGGAATGTAAACTTGGCTACACAGGAACTGAATTACAGAACAGAACAGGGACTCAAATTTAGAAAAACAACTTATGCTTGCTTAAGGGTAAAGGTGAGTTGGGGTGCTGCATAAAACCAGAGATTGAAATGAGCACAGATAAAGTTCCTTAAGCCAAATATGGAATAGACAAGAGCTACTCCTTGCTCAACGAAATGGACTCAACACCGCATATTAAACGCCTAAGAATGTACCTGACTTGTAAGTATCTTAAAACCTATGGATTGCTATGTCTCCAAAAGAGAATCAAGCATGTGTACAGGGGCATAAACGCAGCAGTGATAGGATTGGAGAGGTTCGGTGAGCAAATGAAGACCCTTTGAAGTCATATTGCATGGTACCCATTCCACGGGTCTCAACTCTCCAGGTTTAAGGTATTCTTCCTTCAGCTAAAACATGCATGTGGAACCTAGAGTATGATCAACCTTGTGATGGGGAGACGTGTTCAAATATGTCTCAGTTTTCGTACCCTGGTACTCGGGTGCAACATTCCAGACGCTTTACTAACACTCTCCCCACTTGGAGAGTCAGTCCCTTTAACCTCCTGTTTGGCCCAGTTTGCAATTTCTGCGGAAGATGAACAGGAATAGCGAGAACCAATGAGAGGCTAGCTGGAGGTGTCTGGACGGGCAAATTTAACTCTCATTTCCCACCAGGAAGAGGAAATAACCAAAGGCTCAGCGTGCCGTACCGGAACCAGATTAGGGCCTGAAGCCATCCTGTGGTGTTGCGGCCAGGTCACAAGAAAGCGAGTTGAAGAAAGGAGCTCAGGGGCACTGTAATTCACAAACCTGCAGAGTTATAAATGACAGCTATCGTCCAAAAATACACTGAAGTAAGGCTGCCAAGAGGACTTGAAAGCGGGGCAGAATTGCAGGAAACCGATTTCAGGAGGTAGACTGGAATTGCATTGAAAGCATAGGAAAAGAGGCAGAACGTCCACAATGATGCACTTGGCCAAAAAGGGCGTATGCGTTTTTTCCTGAATATATTCAGGAAAAAACGCATACGCCCTTTTTGGCCAACCAAGCAAGCTTGCAAAGGAAATCTGCACTACAATGAAGTCTCACTTCCCCCCGGTCAAAAGGGCCATATGAAAAAAGTGTAAAATCCAGAAAGGCAGGACAGGCCCTGGAGAACTGGGAGCCTTGTTATGCTGATGGGCGGGATGTAAATTGCCAACAACCACTCGGGAGAAGTGTATGGTGTTTCCTGAAACATCTAAAAAACAAAGCAACAGAACCTAGGGCACTTCCACTTATGGTCCTATAGCTTAGGGAAATTAAAATGAAAAAGACACAGCCACCCCAAAGTTTGGAACAGCTCTGTTTACAAGAACCTCGTTTACAGTACAAGTTCAACATCGCAGAAAGTGAAAAATGGATAAAGAAGTTGTGGTATTTACTTACAAAGCAATATCACTCAGCAATGAAATCTGTGTCATCAGGCCCTTAGCAGCACAATGAGTGGATTCAGGTATGATGATTCTAACTGAAGTAAGTCACACAGAAACAGAAACATCATAAGATATCAGTAATACACAGAATGTAAACTTGGCTACACAGGAACTGAATTACAGAACAGAACAGGGTCTCAAATTTAGAAAACCAACTAATGCTTGCTTAAGGGTAAAGGTGAGTTGGGGTGCTGCATAAAACCAGAGATTGAAATGAGCACAGATAAAGTTCCTTAAGTCAAATATGGAATAGACAAGAGCTACTCCTTGCTCAACGAAATGGACTCAACACCACATATTAAACGCCTAAGAATGTACCTGACTAGTAAGTATCTTAAAACCTATGGATTGCTATGTCTCCGAAAGAGAACCAAGCATGTGTACAGGTGCATAAACGCAGCAGTGATAGGATTGGAGAGGTTCGGTGAGCAAATGAAGACCCTTTGAAGTCATATTGCATGGTACCCATTACACGGGTCTTAACTCTCCAGGTTTAAAGTATTCTTCCTTCAGCTAAAACATGCATGTGGAACCCAAGTATGATCAACCATGTGAACGGGAGACGTGTTCAAATATGTCTCAGTTTTCCTCCCCTGGTACTCGGGTGCAACATTCCAGACGCTTTACTAACACTCTCCCCACTTGGAGAGTCAGCGCCTTTAACCTCCTGTTTGGCACAGTTTGCAATTTCTGCGGAAGATGAACAGGAATAGCGAGAACCAATGAGAGACTAGCTGGAGGTGTCTGGACGGGCAAATTTAACTCTCATTTCCCACCAGGAAGAGGAAATAACCAAAGCCTCAGCGTGCCGTGCCGGAACCAGATTAGGGCCTGAAGCCATCCTGCGGTGTTGCGGCCAGGTCACAAGAAAGCGAGTTGAAGAAAGGAGCTCAGGGGCACTGTAATTCACAAACCTGCAGAGTTATAAATGACAGCTATCGTCCAAAAATAGACTGAAGTAAGGCTGCCAAGAGGACTTGAAAGCGGGGCAGAATTGCAGGAAACCGATTTCAGGAGGTAGACTGGAATTGCATTGAAAGCATAGGAAAAGAGGCAGAACGTCCACAATGATGCACTTGGCCAAAAAGGGCGTATGCGTTTTTTCCTGAATATATTCAGGAAAAAACGCATACGCCCTTTTTGGCCAACCAAGCAAGCTTGCAAAGGAAATCTGAACTACAATGAAGTCTCACTTCCCCCCGGTCAAAAGGGCCATCTGAAAAAAGTGTAAAATCCAGAAAGGCAGGACAGGCCATGGAGAACTGGGAGCCTTGTTATGCTGATGGGCGGGATGTAAATTGCCAACAACCACTCGGGAGAAGTGTATGGTGTTTCCTGAAACATCTAAAAAACAAATCAACAGAGCCTAGGGCACTGCCACTTATGGTCCTATAGCTTAGGGAAATTAAAATCAAAAAGACACAGCCACCCCAAAGTTTGGGACGCCTCTGTTTACAAGAACCTCGTTTACAGTACAAGTTCAACATCGCAGAAAGTGAAAAATGGATAAAGAACTTGTGGTACTTACGTACAATGCAGTATCACTCAGCAATGAAATCTATGTCATCAGGCCCGTAGCAGCATCATGACTGGATTCAGGTACGATGATTCTAACTGAAATAAGTCACACAGAAAAAGAAACATCATAAGATATCACTAATACACGGAATGTAAACTTGGCTACACAGGAACTGCATTCCAAAACAGAACAGGGTCTCAAATTTAGAAAACCAACTTATGCTTGCTTAAGGGTAAAGGTGAGTTGGGGTGCTGCATAAAACCAGAGATTGAAATGAGCACAGATAAAGTTCCTTAAGTCAAATATAGAATAGACAAGAGCTACTCCTTGCTCAACTAAATGGACTCAACACCGCATATTAAACGCCTAAGAATGTACCTGACTAGTAAGTATCGTAAAACCTATGGATTGCTATGTCTCCGAAAGAGAATCAAGCATGTGTACAGGGGCATAAACGCAGCAGTGATAGGATTGGAGAGGTTCGGTGAGCAAATGAAGACCCTTTGAAGTCATATTGCATGGTACCCATTCCACGGGTCTCAACTCTCCAGGTTTAAGTTATTCTTCCTTCAGCTAAAACATGCATGTGGAACCCAAGTATGATCAACCATGTGAAAGGGAGACGTGTTCAAATATGTCTCAGTTTTCCTCCCCTGGTACTCGGGTGCAACATTCCAGATGCTTTACTAACACTCTCCCCACTTGGAGAGTCAGCGCCTTTAACCTCCTGTTTGGCCCAGTTTGCAATTTCTGCGGAAGATGAACAGGAATAGCGAGAACCAATGAGAGGCTAGCTGGAGGTGTCTGGACGGGCAAATTTAACTCTCATTTCCCACCAGGAAGAGGAATTAACCAAAGGCTCAGCGTGCCGTACCGGAACCAGATTATGGCCTGAAGCCAACCTGCGGTGTTGTGGCCACCTCAAAAGAAAGCGAGTTGAAGAAAGGAGCTCAGGGGCACTGTAATTCACAAACCTGCAGAGTTATAAATGACAGCTATCGTCCAAAAATAGACTGAAGTAAGGCTGCCAAGAGGACTTGAAAGCGGGGCAGAATTGCAGGAAACCGATTTCAGGAGGTAGACTGGAATTGCATTGAAAGCATAGGAAAAGAGGCAGAACGTCCACAATGATGCACTTGGCCAAAAAGGGCGTATGCGTTTTTTCCTGAATATATTCAGGAAAAAACGCATACGCCCTTTTTGGCCAACCAAGCAAGCTTGCAAAGGAAATCTGCACTACAAGGAAGTCTCACTTCCCCCCGGTCAAAAGGGCCATCTGAAAAAAGTGTAAAATCCAGAAAGGCAGGACAGGCCATGGAGAACTGGGAGCCTTGTTATGCTGATGGGCGGGATGTAAATTGCCAACAGACACTCGGGAGAAGTGTATGGTGTTTCCTGAAACATCTAAAAAACAAAGCAACAGAACCTAGGGCACTTCCACTTATGGTCCTATAGCTTAGGGAAATTAAAATCAAAAAGACACAGCCACCCCAAAGTTTGGAACGGCTCTGTTTACAAGAACCTCGTTTACAGTCCAAGTTCAACATCGCAGAAAGTGAAAAATGGATAAAGAAGTTGTGGTATTTACTTACAAAGCAATATTACTCAGCAATGAAATCTGTGTCATCAGGCCCTTAGCAGCACAATGAGTGGATTCAGGTATGATGATTCTAACTGAAATAAGTCACACAGAAAAAGAAACATCATAAGATATCAGTAATACACGGAATGTAAACTTGGCTACACAGGAACTGAATTACAGAACAGAACAGGGTCTCAAATTTAGAAAACCAACTTATGCTTGCTTAAGGGTAAAGGTGAGTTGGGGTGCTGCATAAAACCAGAGATTGAAATGAGCACAGATAAAGTTCCTTAAGCCAAATATGGAATACACAAGAGCTATTCCTTGCTCAACGAAATGGACTCAACACCGCATATTAAACGCCTAAGAATGTACCTGACTAGTAAGTATCTTAAAACCTATGGATTGCTATGTCTCCGAAAGAGAATCAAGCATGTGTACAGGGGCATAAACGTAGCAGTGATAGGATTGGAGAGGTTCGGTGAGCAAATGAAGACCCTTTGAAGTCATATTGCATGGTACCCATTCCACGGGTCTCAACTCTCCAGGTTTAAGTTATTCTTCCTTCAGCTAAAACATGCATGTGGAACCCAAGTATGATCAACCATGTGAACGGGAGACGTGTTCAAATATGTCTCAGTTTTCGTACCCTGGTACTCGGGTGCAACATTCCAGACGCTTTACTAACACTCTCCCCTTTTGGAGAGTCAGCGCCTTTAACCTCCTGTTTGGCCCAGTTTGCAATTTCTGCAGAAGATGAACAGGAATAGCGAGAACCAATGGAGACTAGCTGGAGGTGTCTGGACGGGCAAATTTAACTCTCATTTCCTACCAGGAAGAGGAATTAACCAAAGGCTCAGCGTGCCGTGCCGGAACCAGATTAGGGCCTGAAGCCATCCTGCGGTGTTGCCGCCAGCTCACAAGAAAGCGAGTTGAAGAAAGGAGCTCAGGGGCACTGTAATTCACAAACCTGCAGAGTTATAAATGACAGCTATCGTCCAAAAATAGACTGAAGTAAGGCTGCCAAGAGGACTTGAAAGTGGGGCAGAATTGCAGGAAACCGATTTCAGGAGGTAGACTGGAATTGCATTGAAAGCATAGGAAAAGAGGCAGAACGTCCACAATGATGCACTTGGCCAAAAAGGGCATATGCATTTTTTCCTGAATATATTCAGGAAAAAACGCATACGCACTTTTTGGCCAACCAAGCAAGCTTGCAAAGGAAATCTGCACTACAATGAAGTCTCACTTCCCCCGGGTAAAAAGGGCCATCTGAAAAAAGTGTAAAATCCAGAAAGGCAGGACAGGCCATGGAGAACTGGAAGCCTTGTTATGCTGATGGGCGGGATGTAAATTGCCAACAACCACTCGGGAGAAATGTATGGTGTTTCCTGAAACATCTAAAAAACAAAGCAACAGAACCTAGGGCACTTCCACTTATGGTCCTATAGCTTAGGGAAATTAAAATCAAAAAGACACAGCCACCCCAAAGTTTGGAACGGCTCTGTTTACAAGAACCTCGTTTACAGTACAAGTTCAACATCGCAGAAAGTGAAAAATGGATAAAGAATTTGTGGTATTTACTTACAAAGCAATATCACTCAGCAATGAAATCTGTGTCATCTGACCCTTAGCAGCACAATGAGTGGATTCAGGTATGATGATTCTAACTGAAATAAGTCACACAGAAAAAGAAACATCATAAGATATCAGTAATACACGGAATGTAAACTTGGCTACACAGGAACTGAATTACAGAACAGAACAGGGTCTCAAATTTAGAAAACCAACTTATGCTTGCTTAAGGGTAAAGGTGAGTTGTGGTGCTGCATAAAACCAGAGATTGAAATGAGCACAGATAAAGTTCCTTAAGTCAAATATGGAATAGACAAGAGCTACTCCTTGCTCAACGAAATGGACTCAACACCGCATATTAAACGCCTAAGAATGTACCTGACTAGTAAGTATCGTAAAACTTATGGATTGCTATGTCTCCAAAAGAGAATCAAGCATGTGTACAGGGGCATAAACGCAGCAGTGATAGGATTGGAGAGGTTCGGTGAGCAAATGAAGACCCTTTGAAGTCATATTGCATGGTACCCATTACACGGGTCACAACGCTCCAGGTTTAAGGTATTCTTCATTCAGCTAAAACATGCATGTGGAACCCAAGTATGATCAACCATGTGAAGGGGAGACGTGTTCAAATATGTCTCAGTTTTCCTCCCCTGGTACTCGGGTGCAACATTCCAGACGCTTTACTAACACTCTCCCCACTTGGAGAGTCAGCGACTTTAACCTCCTCTTTGGCCCAGTTTGCAATTTCTGCGGAAGATGAACAGGAATAGCGAGAACCAATGGAGACTAGCTGGAGGTGTCTGGACGGGCAAATTTAACTCTCATTTCCTACCAGGAAGAGGAATTAACCAAAGGCTCAGCGTGCCATGCCAGAACCAGATTAGGGCCTGAAGCCATCCTGCGGTGTTGCGGCCAGGTCACAAGAAAGCGAGTTGAAGAAAGGAGCTCAGGGGCACTGTAATTCACAAACCTGCAGAGTTATAAATGACAGCTATCGTCCAAAAATAGACTGAAGTAAGGCTGCCAAGAGGACTTGAAAGCGGGGCAGAATTGCAGGAAACCGATTTCAGGAGGTAGACTGGAATTGCATTGAAAGCATAGGAAAAGAGGCAGAACGTCCACAATGATGCACTTGGCCAAAAAGGGCGTATGCGTTTTTTCCTGAATATATTCAGGAAAAAACGCATACGCCCTTTTTGGCCAACCAAGCAAGCTTGCGAAGGAAATCTGCACTACAATGAAGTCTCACTTCCCCCCGGTCAAAAGGGCCATCTGAAAAAAGTGTAAAATCCAGAAAGGCAGGACAGGCCATGGAGAACTGGGAGCCTTGTTATGCTGATGGGCGGGATGGAAATTGCCAACAGACACTCAGGAGAAGTGTATGGTGTTTCCTGAAACATCTAAAAAACAAAGCAACAGAGCCTAGGGCACTTCCACTTATGGTCCTATAGCTTAGGGAAATTAAAATCAAAAAGACACAGCCACCCCAAAGTTTGGGACGCCTCTGTTTACAAGAACCTCGTTTACCGTACAAGTTCAATATCACAGAAAGTGAAAAATGGATAAAGAACTTGTGGTACTTACGTACAATGCAGTATCACTCAGCAATGAAATCTATGTCATCAGGCCCGTAGCAGCATAATGAGTGGATTCAGGTACGATGATTCTAACTGAAATAAGTCACACAGAAAAAGAAACATCATAAGATATCACTAATACACGGAATGTAAACTTGGCTACACAGGAACTGAATTCCAAAACAGCACAGGGTCTCAAATTCAGAAAACCAACTTATGCTTGCTTAAGGGGAAAGGTGAGTTGGGGTGCTGCATAAAACCAGAGATTGAAATGAGCACAGATAAAGTTCCTTAAGCCAAATATGGAATAGACAAGAGCTACTCCTTGCTCAACGAAATGGACTCAACACCCCATATTAAACGCCTAAGAATGTAACTGACTAGTAAGTATCTTAAAACCTATGGATTTCTATGTCTCCAAAAGAGAATCAAGCGTGTGTACAGGGGCATAAACGCAGCAGTGATATGATTGGAGAGGTTCGGTGAGCAAACGAAGACCCTTTGAAGTCATATTGCATGGTACCCATTCCACGGGTTTTAACTACCCAGGTTTAAGGTATTCTTCCTTCAGCTAAAACTTGCATGTGGAACCTAGAGTATGATCAACCATGTGATCGGGAGACGTGTTCAAATATGTCTCAGTTTTCGTACCCTGGTACTCGGGTGCAACATTCCAGACGCTTTACTAACACTCTCCCCACTTGGAGAGTCAGTCCCTTTGACCTCCTGTTTGGCCCAGTTTGCAATTTCTGCGGAAGATGAACAGGAATAGCGAGAACCAATGAGAGACTAGCTGAAGGTGTCTGGATGGGCAAATTTAACTCTCATTTCCCACCAGGAAGAGGAATTAACCAAAGGCTCAGCGTGCCGTGCCAGAACCAGATTAGGGCCTGAAGACATCCTTCGGTGTTGCGGCCAGCTCACAAGAAAGCGAGTTGAAGAAAGGAGCTCAGGGGCACTGTAATTCACAAACCTGCAGAGTTATAAATGACAGCTATCGTCCAAAAATAGACTGAAGTAAGGCTGCCAAGAGGACTTGAAAGCGGGGCAGAATTGCAGGAAACCGATTTCAGGAGGTAGACTGGAATTGCATTGAAAGCATAGGAAAAGAGGCAGAACGTCCACAATGATGCACTTGGCCAAAAAGGGCGTATGCGTTTTTTCCTGAATATGTTCAGGAAAAAACGCATACGCCCTTTTTGGCCAACCAAGCAAACTTGCAAAGGAAATCTGCACTACAAAGAAGTCTCACTTCCCCCCGGTCAAAAGGGCCATCTGAAAAAAGTGTAAAATCCAGAAAGGCAGGACAGGCCATGGAGAACTGGGAGCCTTGTTATGCTGATGGGCGGGATGTAAATTGCCAACAGAAACTCGGGAGAAGTGTATGGTGTTTCCTGAAACATCGAAAAAACAAAACAACAGAGTCTAGGGCACTTCCACTTATGGTCCTATAGCTTAGGGAAATTAAAATCAAAAAGACACAGCCACCCCAAAGTTTGGGATGCCTCTGTTTACAAGAACCTCGTTTACCATGCAAGTTCAATATCACAGAAAGTGAAAAATGGATAAAGAACTTGTGGTACTTACGTACAATGCAGTATCACTCAGCAATGAAATCTATGTCATCAGGCCCGTAGCAGCATAATGAGTGGATTCAGGTACGATGATTCTAACTGAAATAAGTCACACAGAAAAAGAAACATCATAATATATCACTAATACACGGAATGTAAACTTGGCTACACAGGAACTGAATTCCAAAACAGAACAGGGTCTCAAATTTAGAAAACCAACTTATGCTTGCTTAAGGGGAAAGGTGAGTTGGGGTGCTGCATAAAACCAAAGATAGAAATGAGCACAGATAAATTTCCTTAAGCCAAATATGGAATAGACAAGAGCTACTCCTTGCTCAACGAAATGGACTCAACACCCCATATTAAACGCCTAAGAATGTACGTGACTAGTAAGTATCTTAAAACCTATGGATTGCTATGTCTCCAAAAGAGAATCAAGCGTGTGTACAGGGGCATAAACACAGCAGTGAAAGGATTGGAGAGGTTCGGTGAGCAAAAGAAGACCCTTTGAAGTCATATTACATGGTACCCATTCCACGGGTTTCAACTACCCAGGTTTAAGGTATTCTTCCTTCAGCTAAAACATGCATGTGGAACCTAGAGTATGATCAACCATGTGATCGGGAGACGTGTTCAAATATGTCTCAGTTTTCATACCCTGGTACTCGGGTGCAACATTCCAGACGCTATACTAACACTCTCCCGACTTGGAGAGTCAGTCCCTTTAACCTCCTGTTTGGCCCAGTTTGCAATTTCTGCGGAAGATGAACAGGAATAGCGAGAACCAATGAGAGACTAGCTGGAGGTGTCTGGACGGGCAAATTTAACTCTCATTTCCCACCAGGAAGATGAATTAACCAAAGGCTCAGCGTGCCGTGCCAGAACCAGATTAGGGCCTGAAGCCATCCTGCGGTGTTGCGGCCAGCTCAAAAGAAAGCGAGTTGAAGAAAGGAGCTCAGGGGCACTGTAATTCACAAACCTGCAGAGTTATAAATGACAGCTATCGTCCAAAAATAGACTGAAGTAAGGCTGCCAAGAGGACTTGAAAGCAGGGCAGAATTGCAGGAAACCGATTTCAGGAGGTAGACTGGAAATGCACTGAAAGCATAGGAAAAGAGGCAGAACGTCCACAATGATGCACTTGGCCAAAAAGGGCGTATGCGTTTTTTCCTGAATATATTCAGGAAAAAACGCATACGCCCTTTTTGGCCAACGAAGCAAGCTTGCAAAGGAAATCTGCACTAAAAAGAAGTCTCACTTCCCCCCGGTCAAAAGGGCCATCTGAAAAAGGTGTAAAATCCAGAAAGGCAGGACAGGCCATGGAGAACTGGGAGCTTTGTTATGCTGATGGGCGGGATGTAAATTGTCAACAGACACTCCTGAGAAGTGTATGGTGTTTCCTGAAACATCTAAAAAACAAAGCAACAGAGCCTAGGGCACTTCCACTTATGGTCCTATAGCTTAGGGAAATTAAAATCAAAAAGACACAGCCACCCAAAAGTTTGGGACTCCTCTGTTTACAAGAACCTCGTTTACTGTAAAAGTTCAATATCGCAGAAAGTGAAAAATGGATAAAGAAGTTGTGGTACTTACGTACAATGCAGTATCACTCAGCAATGAAATCTTTGTCATCAGGCCCGTAGCAGCTTAATGAGTGGATTCAGGTACGATGTTTCTAACTGAAATAAGTCACACAGAAAAAGAAACATCATAAGATATCACTAATACACGGAATGTAAACTTGGCTACACAGGAACTGAATTACAGAACAGAAAAGGGTCTCAAATTTAGAAAACCAACTTATGCTTGCTTAAGGGTAAAGGTGAGTTGGGGTGCTGCATAAAACCAGAGATTGAAATGAGCACAGATAAAGTTCCTTAAGCCAAATATGGAATAGACAAGAGCTACTGCTTGCTCAACGAAATGGACTCGACACCGCATATTAAACGCCTAAGAATGTACCTGACTAGTAAGTATCTTAAAACCTATGGATTGCTATGTCTCTGAAAGAGAATGAAGCATGTGTACAGGGGCATAAACACAGCAGTGAAAGGATTGGAGAGGTTCGGTGAGCAAAAGAAGACCCTTTGAAGTCATATTACATGGTACCCATTCCATGGGTTTTAACTACCCAGGTTTAAGGCATTCTTCCTTCAGCTAAAACTTGCATGTGGAACCTAGAGTATGATCAACCATGTGATCGGGAGACGTGTTCAAATATGTCTCAGTTTTCGTACCCTGGTACTCGGGTGCAACATTCCAGACGCTTTACTGACACTCTCCCCACTTGGAGAGTCAGTCCCTTTAACCTCCTGTTTGGCCCAGTTTGCAATTTCTGCGGAAGATGAACAGGAATAGCGAGAACCAATGAGAGACTAGCTGAAGGTGTCTGGATGGGCAAATTTAACTCTCATTTCCCACCAGGAAGAGGAATTAACCAAAGGCTCAGCGTGCCGTGCCAGAACCAGATTAGGGCCTGAAGACATCCTGCGGTGTTGTGGCCAGCTCACAAGAAAGCGAGTTGAAGAAAGGAGCTCAGGGGCACTGTAATTCACAAACCTGCAGAGTTATAAATGACAGCTATCGTCCAAAAATAGACTGAAGTAAGGCTGCCAAGAGGACTTGAAAGCGGGGCAGAATTGCAGGAAACCGATTTCAGGAGGTAGACTGGAATTGCATTGAAAGCATAGGAAAAGAGGCAGAACGTCCACAATGATGCACTTGGCCAAAAAGGGCGTATGCGTTTTTTCCTGAATATGTTCAGGAAAAAACACATACGCCCTTTTTGGCCAACCAAGCAAACTTGCAAAGGAAATCTGCACTACAAAGAAGTCTCACTTCTCCCCGGTCAAAAGGGCCATCTGAAAAAAGTGTAAAATCCAGAAAGGCAGGACAGGCCATGGAGAACTGGGAGCCTTGTTATGCTGATGGGCGGGATGTAAATTGCCAACAGAAACTCGGGAGAAGTGTATGGTGTTTCCTGAAACATCGAAAAAACAAAACAACAGAGTCTAGGGCACTTCCACTTATGGTCCTATAGCTTAGGGAAATTAAAATCAAAAAGACACAGCCACCCCAAAGCTTGGGACGCCTCTGTTTACAAGAACCTCGTTTACCGTGCAAGTTCAATATCACAGAAAGTGAAAAATGGATAAAGAACTTGTGGTACTTACGTACAATGCAGTATCAATCAGCAATGAAATCTATGTCATCAGGCCCATAGCAGCATAATGAGTGGATTCAGGTACGATGATTCTAACTGAAATAAGTCACACAGAAAAAGAAACATCATAAAATATCACTAATACACGGAATGTAAACTTGGCTACACAGGAACTGAATTCCAAAACAGAACAGGGTCTCAAATTTAGAAAAGCAACTTATGCTTGCTTAAGGGGAAAGGTGAGTTGGGGTGCTGCATAAAACCAAAGATTGAAATGAGCACAGATAAATTTCCTTAAGCCAAATATGGAATAGACAAGAGCTACTCCTTGCTCAGCGAAATGGACTCAACACCCCATATTAAACGCCTAAGAATGTACCTGACTAGTAAGTATCTTAAAACCTATGGATTGCTATGTCTCCGAAAGAGAATCAAGCATGTGTACAGGGGCATAAACGCAGCAGTGATAGGATTGGAGAGGTTTGGTGAGCAAATGAAGACCCTTTGAAGTCATATTGCATGGTACCCATTCCACGGGTTTCAACTACCCAGGTTTAAGGTATTCTTCCTTCAGCTAAAACATGCATGTGGAACCTATAGTATGATCAACCATGTGATCGGGAGACGTGTTCAAATATTTCTCAGTTTTCGTACCCTGGTACTCGGGTGCAACATTCCAGACGCTTTACTAACACTCTCCCCACTTGGAGAGTCAGTCCCTTTAACCTCCTGTTTCGCCCAGTTTGCAATTTCTGCAGAAGATGAACAGAAATAGCGAGAACCAATGAGAGACTAGCTGGAGGTGTCTGGACGGGCAAATTTAACTCTCATTTCCCACCAGGAAGAGGAATTAACCAAAGGCTCAGCGTGCCGTGCCAGAACCAGATTAGGGCCTGAAGCCATCCTGCGGTGTTGCGGCCAGCTCACAAGAAAGCGAGTTGAAGAAAGGAGCTCAGGGGCACTGTAATTCACAAACCTGCAGAGTTATAAATGACAGCTATCGTCCAAAAATAGACTGAAGTAAGGCTGCCAAGAGGACTTGAAAGCGGGGCAGAATTGCAGGAAACCGATTTCAGGAGGTAGACTGGAATTGCATTGAAAGCATAGGAAAAGAGGCAGAACGTCCACAATGATGCACTTGGCCAAAAAGGGCGTATGCGTTTTTTCCTGAATATATTCAGGAAAAAACGCATACGCCCTTTTTGGCCAACCAAGCAAGCTTGCAAAGGAAATCTGCACTACAATGAAGTCTCACTTCCCCCCGGTCAAAAGGGCCATCTGAAAAAAGTGTAAAATCCAGAAAGGCAGGACAGGCCATGGAGAACTGGGAGCCTTGTTATTCTGAAGGGCGGGATGTAAATTGCCAACAGACACTCGGGAGAAGTGTATGGTGTTTCCTGAAACATCTAAAAAACAATGCAACAGAGCCTAGGACACTGCCACTTATGGTCCTATAGCTTAGGGAAATTAAAATCAAAAAGACACAGCCACCCCAAAGTTTGGGACGCCTCTGTTTACAAGAACCTCGTTTACAGTACAAGTTCAACATTGTAGAAAGTGAAAAATGGATAAAGAAGTTGTGGTATTTACTTACATAGCAATATCACTCAGCAATGAAATCTGTGTCATCAGGCCCTTAGCAGCACAATGAGTGGATTCAGGTATGATGATTCTAACTGAAATAAGTCACACAGAAAAAGAAACATCATAAGATATCAGTAATACATGGAATGTAAACTTGGCTACACAGGAACTGAATTACAGAACAGAACAGGGTCTCAAACTTAGAAAACCAACTTATGCTTGCTTAAGGGTAAAGGTGAGTTGGGGTGCTGCATAAAAGCAGAGATTGAAATGAGCACAGATAAAGTTCCTTAAGCCAAATATGGAATAGACAAGAGCTACTCCTTGCTCAACGAAATGGACTCAACACAGCATATTAAACGCCTAAGAATGTACCTGACTTGTAAGTATCTTAAAACCTATGGATGGCTATGTCTCCGAAAGAGAATCAAGCATGTGTACAGGGGCATAAACGCAGCAGTGATAGGATTGGAGAGGTTTGGTGAGCAAATGAAGACCCTTTGAAGTCATATTGCATGGTACCCATTCCACGGGTTTCAACTACCCAGGTTTAAGGTATTCTTCCTTCAGCTAAAACATGCATGTGGAACCTAGAGTATGATCAACCATGTGATCGGGAGACGTGTTCAAATATGTCTCAGTTTTCGTACCCTGGTACTCGGGTGCAACATTCCAGACGCTTTACTAACACTCTCCCGACTTGGAGAGTCAGTCCCTTTAACCTCCTGTTTGGCCCAGTTTGCAATTTCTGCGGAAGATAAACAGGAATAGCGAGAACCAATGAGAGACTAGCTGGAGGTGTCTGGACAGGCAAATTTAACTCTCATTTCCCACCAGGAAGAGGAATTAACCAAAGGCTCAGCGTGCCGTGCCGGAACCAGATTAGGGCCTGAAGCCATCATGCGGTGTTGCGGCCAGCTCACAAGAAAGCGAGTTGAAGAAAGGAGCTCAGGGGCACTGTAATTCACAAACCTGCAGAGTTATAAATGACAGCTATCGTCCAAAAATATACTGAAGTAAGGCTGCCAAGAGGACTTGAAAGCGGGGCAGAATTGCAGGAAACCGATTTCAGGAGGTAGACTGGAATTGCATTGAAAGCATAGGAAAAGAGGCAGAACGTCCACAATGATGCACTTGGCCAAAAAGGGCGTATGCGTTTTTTCCTGAATATATTCAGGAAAAAACGCATACGCCCTTTTTGGCCAACCAAGCAAGCTTGCAAAGGAAATCTGCACTACAATGAAGTCTCACTTCCCCCCGGTCAAAAGGGCCATCTGAAAAAAGTGTAAAATCCAGAAAGGCAGGACAGGCCATGGAGAACTGGGAGCCTTGTTATGCTGATGGGCGGGATGTAAATTGCCAACAGACACTCGGGAGAAGTGTATGGTGTTTCCTGAAACATCTAAAAAACAAAGCAACAGAACCTAGGGCACTTCCACTTATGGTCCTATAGCTTAGGGAAATTAAAATCAAAAAGACACAGCCACCCCAAAGTTTGGAACGGCTCTGTTTACAAGAACCTCGTTTACAGTCCAAGTTCAACATCGCAGAAAGTGAAAAATGGATAAAGAAGTTGTGGTATTTACTTACAAAGCAATATTACTCAGCAATGAAATCTGTGTCATCAGGCCCTTAGCAGCACAATGAGTGGATTCAGGTATGATGATTCTAACTGAAATAAGTCACACAGAAAAAGAAACATCATAAGATATCAGTAATACACGGAATGTAAACTTGGCTACACAGGAACTGAATTACAGAACAGAACAGGGTCTCAAATTTAGAAAACCAACTTATGCTTGCTTAAGGGTAAAGGTGAGTTGGGGTGCTGCATAAAACCAGAGATTGAAATGAGCACAGATAAAGTTCCTTAAGCCAAATATGGAATACACAAGAGCTATTCCTTGCTCAACGAAATGGACTCAACACCGCATATTAAACGCCTAAGAATGTACCTGACTAGTAAGTATCTTAAAACCTATGGATTGCTATGTCTCCGAAAGAGAATCAAGCATGTGTACAGGGGCATAAATGCAGCAGTGATAGGATTGGAGAGGTTCGGTGAGCAAATGAAGACCCTTTGAAGTCATATTGCATGGTACCCACTCCACGGGTTTCAACTACCCAGGTTTTAGGTATTCTTCCTTCAGCTAAAACATTCATGTGGAACACAGAGTATGATCAACCATGTGATCGGGAGACGTGTTCAAATATGTCTCAGTTTTCGTACCCTGGTACTCGGGTGCAACATTCCAGACGCTTTACTAACACTCTCCCGACTTGGAGAGTCAGTGCCTTTAACCTCCTGTTTGGCCCAGTTTGCAATTTCTGCGGAAGATGAACAGGAATAGCGAGAACCAATGAGAGACTAGCTGGAGGTGTCTGGACGGGCAAATTTAACTCTCATTTCCCATCAGGAAGAGGAATTAACCAAAGGCTCAGCGTGCCGTGCCGGAACCAGATTAGGGCCTGAAGCCATCCTGCGGTGTTGCGGCCAGCTCACAAGAAAGCGAGTTGAAGAAAGGAGCTCAGGGGCACTGTAATTCACAAACCTGCAGAGTTATAAATGACAGCTATCGTCCAAAAATAGACTGAAGTAAGGCTGCCAAGAGGACTTGAAAGCGGGGCAGAATTGCAGGAAACCGATTTCAGGAGGTAGACTGGAATTGCATTGAAAGCATAGGAAAAGAGGCAGAACGTCCACAATGATGCACTTGGCCAAAAAGGGCGTATGCGTTTTTTCCTGAATATATTCAGGAAAAAACGCATACGCCCTTTTTGGCCAACCAAGCAAGCTTGCAAAGGAAATCTGCACTACAATGAAGTCTCACTTCCCCCCGGTCAAAAGGGCCATCTGAAAAAAGTGTAAAATCCAGAAAGGCAGGACAGGCCATGGAGAACTGGGAGCCTTGTTATGCTGATGGGCGGGATGTAAATTGCCAACAGACACTCGGGAGAAGTGTATGGTGTTTCCTGAAACATCTAAAAAACAAAGCAACAGAGCCTAGGGCACTTCCACTTATGGTCCTATAGCTTAGGGAAATTAAAATAAAAAAGACACAGACACCCCAAAGTTTGGGACGCCTCTGTTTACAAGAACCTCGTTTACAGTACAAGTTCAACATCGCAGAAAGTGAAAAATGGATAAAGAAGTTGTGGTATTTACTTACAAAGCAATATCACTCAGCAATGAAATCTGTGTCATCAGGCCCTTAGCAGCACAATGAGTGGATTCAGGTATGATGATTCTAACTGAAATAAGTCACACAGAAAAAGAAACATCATAAGATATCAGTAATACACGGAATGTAAACTTGGCTACACAGGAACTGAATTACAGAACAGAACAGGGTCTCAAATTTAGAAAACCAACTTATGCTTGCTTAAGGGTAAAGGTGAGTTGCGGTGCTGCATAAAACCAGAGATTGAAATGAGCACAGATAAAGTACCTTAAGCCAAATATGGAATAGACAAGAGCTACTCCTTGCTCAACGAAATGGACTCAACACCGCATATTAAACGCCTAAGAATGTACCTGACTAGTAAGTATCTTAAAACCTATGGATTGCAATGTCTCCGAAAGAGAATCAAGCATGTGTACAGGGGCATAAACGCAGCAGTGATAGGTTTGGAGATGTTCGGTGAGCAAATGAAGACCCTTTGAAGTCATATTGCATGGTACCCATTCCACGGGTTTCAACTACCCAGGTTTAAGGTATTCTTCCTTCAGCTAAAACATGCATGTGGAACCTAGAGTATGATCAACCATGTGATCGGGAGACGTGTTCAAATATGTCTCAGTTTTCGTACCCTGGTACTCGGGTGCAACATTCCAGACGCTTTACTAACACTCTCCCCACTTGGAGAGTCAGTCCCTTTAACCTCCTGTTTGGCCCAGTTTGCAATTTCTGCGGAAGATGAACAGGAATAGCGAGAACCAATGAGAGACTAGCTGGAGGTGTCTGAACGGGCAAATTTAACTCTCATTTCCCACCAGGAAGAGGAATTAACCAAAGGCTCAGCATGCCGTGCCAGAACCAGATTAGGGCCTGAAGCCATCCTGCGGTGTTGCGGCCAGCTCACAAGAAAGCGAGTTGAAGAAAGGAGCTCAGGGGCACTGTAATTCACAAACCTGCAGAGTTATAAATGACAGCTATCGTCCAAAAATAGACTGAAGTAAGGCTGCCAAGAGGACTTGAAAGCGGGGCAGAATTGCAGGAAACCGATTTCAGGAGGTAGACTGGAATTGCACTGAAAGCATAGGAAAAGAGGCAGAACGTCCACAATGATGCACTTGGCCAAAAAGGGCGTATGCGTGTTTTCCTGAATATATTCAGGAAAAAACGCATACGCCCTTTTTGGCCAACCAAGCAAGCTTGCAAAGGAAATCTGCACTACAATGAAGTCTCACTTCCCCCCGGTCAAAAGGGCCATCTGAAAAAAGTGTAAAATCCAGAAAGGCAGGACAGGCCATGGAGAACTGGGAGCCTTGTTATGCTGATGGGCGGGATGTAAATTGCCAACAGACACTCAGGAGAAGTGTATGGTGTTTCCTGAAACATCTAAAAAACAGAGCAACAGAGCCTAGGGCAATGCCACTTATGGTCCTATAGCTTAGGGAAATTAAAATCAAAAAGACACAGCCACCCCAAAATTTGGGACGCCTCTGTTTACAAGAACCTCGTTTACAGTACAAGTTCAACATCGCAGAAAGTGAAAAATGGATAAAGAAATTGTGGTACTTACGTACAATGCAGTATCACTCAGCAATGAAATCTATGTCATCAGGCCCGTAGCAGCATAATGAGTGGATTCAGGTACGATGATTCTAACTGAAATAAGTCACACAGAAAAAGAAACATCATAAGATATCACTAATACACGGAATGTAAACTTGGCTACACAGGAACTGCATTCCAAAACAGAACAGGGTCTCAAATTTAGAAAACCAACTTATGCTTGCTTAAGGGGAAAGGTGAGTTGGGGTGCTGCATAAAACCAGAGATTGAAATGAGCACAGATAAAGTTCCTTAAGCCAAATATGGAATAGACAAGAGCTACTCCTTGCTCAACGAAATGGACTCAACACCCCATATTAAACGCCTAAGAATGTACCTGACTAGTAAGTATCTTAAAACCTATGGATTGCTATGTCTCCAAAAGAGAATCAAGCTTGTGTACAGGGGCATAAACGCAGCAGTGATAGGATTGGAGAGGTTCGGTGAGCAAATGAAGACCCTTTGAAGTCATATTGCATGGTACCCATTACACGGGTCTCAACTCTCCAGGTTTAAGGTATTCTTCCTTCAGCTAAAACATGCATGTTGAACCCAGAGTATGATCAACCATGTGAACGGGAGACGTGTTCAAATATGTCTCAGTTTTCCTCCCCTGGTACTCGGGTGCAACATTCCAAACGCTTTACTAACACTCTCCCGACTTGGAGAGTCAGTGCCTTTAACCTCCTGTTTGGCCCAGTTTGCAATTTCTGCGGAAGATGAACAGGAATAGCGAGAACCAATGAGAGGCTAGCTGGAGGTGTCTGGATGGGCAAATTTAACTCTCATTTCCCACCAGGAAGAGGAATTAACCAAAGGCTCAGCGTGCCGTGCCAGAACCAGATTAGGACCTGAAGCCATCCTGCGGTGTTGCGGCCAGGTCACAAGAAAGCGAGTTGAAGAAAGGAGCTCAGGGGCACTGTAATTCACAAACCTGCAGAGTTATAAATGACAGCTATCGTCCAAAAATAGACTGAAGTAAGGCTGCCAAGAGGACTTGAAAGCGGGGCAGAATTGCAGGAAACCGATTTCAGGAGGTAGACTGGAATTGTATTGAAAGCATAGGAAAAGAGGCAGAACGTCCACAATGATGCACTTGGCCAAAAAGGGCGTATGCGTTTTTTCCTGAATATATTCAGGAAAAAACGCATACGCCCTTTTTGGCCAACCAAGCAAGCTTGCAAAGGAAATCTACACTACAATGAAGTCTCACTTCCCCCCGGTCAAAAGGGCAATCTGAAAAATGTGTAAAATCCAGAAAGGCAGGACAGGCCATGGAGAACTGGGAGCCTTGTTATGCTGATGGGCGGGATGTAAATTGCCAACAGACACTCGGGAGAAGTGTATGGTGTTTCCTGAAACATCTAAAAAACAAAGCAACAGAGCCTAGGGCACTTCCACTTATGGTCCTATAGCTTAGGGAAATTAAAATCAAAAAGACACAGCCACCCCAAAGTTTGGGACGCCTCTGTTTACAAGAACCTCGTTTACAGTACAATTTCAACATCGCAGAAAGTGAAAAATGGATAAAGAAGTTGTGGTATTTACTTACAAAGCAATATCACTCAGCAATGAAATCTATGTCATCAGGCCCTTAGCAGCACAATGAGTGGATTCAGGTATGATGATTCTAACTGAAATAAGTCACACAGAAAAAGAAACATCATAAGATATCAGTAATATATGGAATGTAAACTTGGCTACACAGGAACTGAATTACAGAACAGAACAGGATCTCAAATTTAGAAAACCAACTTATGCTTGCTTAAGGGGAAAGGTGAGTTGTGGTGCTGCATAAAACCAGAGATTGAAATGAGCACAGATAAAGTTCCTTAAGCCAAATATGGAATAGACAAGAGCTACTCCTTGCTCAACGAAATGGACTCAACACCGCATATTAAACGCCTAAGAATGTACCTGACTAGTAAGTATCTTAAAACCTATAGATTGCTATGTCTCCGAAAGAGAATCAAGCATGTGTACAGGGGCAAAAACGCAGCAGTGATAGGATTGGAGAGGTTTGGTGAGCAAATGAAGACCCTTTGAAGTCATATTGCATGGTACCCATTCCACGGGTTTCAACTACCCAGGTTTTAGGTATTCTTCCTTCAGCTAAAACATGCATGTGGAACCCAGAGTATGATCAACCATGTGATCGGGAGACGTGTTCAAATATGTCTCAGTTTTCCTTCCCTGGTACTCGGGTGCAACATTCCAGACGCTTTACTAACACTCTCCCCACTTGGAGAGCCAGCGCCTTTAACCTCCTGTTTGGCCCAGTTTGCTATTTCTGCGGAAGATGAACAGGAATAGCGAGAACCAATGAGAGACTAGCTGGAGGTGTCTGGACAGGCAAATTTAACTCTCATTTCCCACCAGGAAGAGGAAATAACCAAAGGCTCAGCGTGCAGTGCCGGAACCAGATTAGGGCCTGAAGCCATCCTGCGGTTTTGCGGCCAGCTCAACAGAAAGCGAGTTGAGGAAAGGAGCTCAGGGGCACTGTAATTCACAAACCTGCAGAGTTATAAATGACAGCTATCGTCCAAAAATAGACTGAAGTAAGGCTGCCAAGAGGACTTGAAAGCGGGGCAGAATTGCAGGAAACCGATTTCAGGAGGTAGACTGGAATTGCATTGAAAGCATAGGAAAAGAGGCAGAACGTCCACAATGATGCACTTGGCCAAAAAGGGCGTATGCGTTTTTTCCTGAATATATTCAGGAAAAAACGCATACGCCCTTTTTGGCCAACCAAGCAAGCTTGCAAAGGAAATCTGCACTACAATGAAGTCTCACTTCCCCCCGGTCAAAAGGGCCATCTGAAAAAAGTGTAAAATCCAGAAAGGCAGGACAGGCCATGGAGAACTGGGAGCCTTGTTATGCTGATGGGCGGGATGTAAATTGCCAACAGACACTCCGGAGAAGTGTATGGTGTTTCCTGAAACATCTAAAAAACAAAGCAACAGAGCCTAGGACTCTTCCATTAATGGTCGTATAGCTTACGGAAATTAAAATCAAAAAGACACAGCCACCCCAAAGTTTGGGACGCCTCTGTTTACAAGAACCTCGTTTACAGTACAAGTTCAACATCGCAGAATGTGAAAAATGGATAAAGAAGTTGTGGTATTTACTTACAAAGAAATATCACTCAGCAATGAAATCTATGTCATCAGGCCCTTAGCAGCACAATGAGTGGATTCAGGTATGATGATTCTAACTGAAATAAGTCACACAGAAAAAGAAACATCATAAGATATCAGTAATACACGGAATGTAAACTTGGCTACACAGGAACTGAATTACAGAACAGAACAGGGTCTCAAATTTAGAAAACCAACTTATGCTTGCTTAAGGGGAAAGGTGAGTTGGGGTGCTGCATAAAACCAGAGATCGAAATGAGCACAGATAAAGTTCCTTAAGCCAAATATGGAATAGACAAGAGCTACTCCTTGCTCAACGAAATGGACTCAACACCCCATATTAAACGCCTAAGAATGTACCTGACTAGTAAGTATCTTAAAACCTATGGATTGCTATGTCTCCAAAAGGGAATCAAGCGTGTGTACAGGGGCATAAACGCAGGAGTGATAGGATTGGAGAGGTTCGGTGAGCAAATGAAGACCCTTTGAAGTCATATTGCATGGTACACATTCCACAGGTCTCAACTCTGCAGGTTTCAGGTATTCTTCCTTCAGCTAAAACATGCATGTGGAACCCAGAGTATGATCAACTGTGTGAACGGGAGACGTGTTCAAATATGTCTCAGTTTTCCTCCCCTGGTACTCGGGTGCAACATTCCAGATGCTTTATTAACACTCTCCCCACTTGGAGAGTCAGCACCTTTAACCTCCTGTTTGGCCCAGTTTGCAATTTCTGCGGAAGATGAACAGGAATAGGGAGAACCAATGGGAGATTAGATGGAGGTGTCTGGACGGGCAAATTTAACTCTCATTTCCCACCAGGAAGAGGAATTAACCAAAGGCTCAGCGTGCCGTGCCGGTACCAGATTAGGGCCTCAAGCAATCCTGCAGTGTGGCGGCCAGGTCACAAGAAAGTGAGTTGAAGAAAGGAGCTCAGGGGCACTGTAATTCACAAACCTGCAGAGTTATAAATGACAGCTATCGTCCAAAAATAGACTGAAGTAAGGCTGCCAAGAGGACTTGAAAGCGGGGCAGAATTGCAGGAAACCGATTTCAGGAGGTAGACTGGAATTGCATTGAAAGCATAGGAAAAGAGGCAGAACGTCCACAATGATGCACTTGGCCAAAAAGGGCGTATGCGTTTTTTCCTGAATATATTCAGGAAAAAACGCATACGCCCTTTTTGGCCAAACAAGCAAACTTGCAAAGGAAATCTGCACTACAATGAAGTCTCACTTCCCCCCAGTCAAAAGGGCCATCTGAAAAAAGTGTAAAATCCAGAAAGGCAGGACAGGCCATGGACAACTGGGAGACTTGTTATGCTGATGGGCGGGATGTAAATTGCCAACAGACACTCCGGAGAAGTGTATGGTGTTAACTGAAACATCTAAAAAACAAAGCAACAGAGCCTAGGGCACTTCCACTTATGGTCCTATAGCTTAGGGAAATTAAAATCAAAAAGACACAGCCACCCCAAAGTTTGGGACGTCTCTGTTTACAAGAACCTCGTTTACCGTACAAGTTCAATATCACAGAAAGTGAAAAATGGATAAAGAACTTGTGGTACTTACGTACAATGCAGTATCACTCAGCAATGAAATCTATGTCATCAGGCCCGTGGCAGCATAATGAGTGGATTCAGGTACGATGATGCTAACTGAAATAAGTCACACAGAAAAAGAAACATCATAAGATATCTGTAATACACGGAATGGAAACTTGGCTACACAGGAACTGAATTACAGAACAGAACAGGGTCTCAAATTTAGAAAGCCAACTTATGCTTGCTGAAGGGGAAAGGTGAGTTGGGGTGCTGCATAAAACCAGAGATTGAAATGAGCACAGATAAAGTTCCTTAAGCCAAATATGGAATAGACAAGAGCTACTCCTTGCTCAACGAAATGGACTCGACACCCCGTATTAAACGCCTAAGAATGTACCTGACTAGTAAGTATCTTAAAACCTATGGATTGCTATGTCTCCAAAAGAGAATCAAGCGTGTGTACAGGGGCATAAACACAGCAGTGAAAGGATTGGAGAGGTTCGGTGAGCAAAAGAAGACCCTTTGAAGTCATATTACATGGTACCCATTCCACGGGTTTCAACTACCCAGGTTTAAGGTATTCTTCCTTCAGCTAAAACATGCATGTGGAACCTAGAGTATGATCAACCATGTGATCAGGAGACGTGTTCAAATATGTCTCAGTGTTCGTACCCTGGTACTCGGGTGCAACATTCCAGACGCTTTACTAACACTCTCCCGACTTGGAGAGTCAGTCCCTTTAACCTCCTGTTTGGCCCAGTTTGCAATTTCTGCGGAAGATGAACAGGAATAGCGAGAACCAATGAGATACTAGCTGGAGGTGTCTGGACGGGCAAATTTAACTCTCATTTCCCACCAGGAAGAGGAATTAACCAAAGGCTCAGCGTGCCGTGCCAGAACCAGATTAGGGCCTGAAGCCATCCTGCGGTGTTGCGGCCAGCTCACAAGAAAGCGAGTTGAAGAAAGGAGCTCAGGGGCACTGTAATTCACAAACCTGCAGAGTTATAAATGACAGCTATCGTCCAAAAATAGACTGAAGTAAGGCTGCCAAGAGGACTTGAAAGCGGGGCAGAATTGCAGGAAACCGATTTCAGGAGGTAGACTGGAATTGCATTGAAAGCATAGGAAAAGAGGCAGAACGTCCACAATGATGCACTTGGCCAAAAAGGGCGTATGCGTTTTTTCCTGAATATATTCAGGAAAAAACGCATACGCCCTTTTTGGCCAACCAAGCAAACTTGCAAAGGAAATCTGCACTACAATGAAGTCTCACTTCCCCCCGGTCAAAAGGGCCATCTGAAAAAAGTGTAAAATCCAGAAAGACAGGACAGGCCATGGAGAACTGGGAGCCTTGTTATGCTGATGGGCGGGATGTAAATTGCCAACAGACACTCGGGAGAAGTGTATGGTGTTTCCTGAAACATCTAAAAAACAATGCAACAGAGCCTAGGACACTGCCACTTATGGTCCTATAGCTTAGGGAAATTAAAATAAAAAAGACACAGACACCCCAAAGTTGGGGCGCCTCTGTTTACAAGAACCTCGTTTACAGTACAAGTTCAACATTGTAGAAAGTGAAAAATGGATAAAGAAGTTGTGGTATTTACTTACAAAGCAATATCACTCAGCAATGAAATCTGTGTCATCAGGCCCTTAGCAGCACAATGAGTGGATTCAGGTATGATGATTCTACCTGAAATAAGTCACACAGAAAAAGAAACATCATAAGATATCAGTAATACATGGAATGTAAACTTGGCTACACAGGAACTGAATTACAGAACAGAACAGGGTCTCAAATTTAGAAAACCAACTTATGCTTGCTTAAGGGTAAAGGTGAGTTGGGGTGCTGCATAAAACCAGAGATTGAAATGAGCACAGATGAAGTTCCATAAGCCAAATATGGAATAGACAAGAGCTACTCCTTGCTCAACGAAATGGACTCAACACCGCATATTAAACGCCTAAGAATGTACCTGACTAGTAAGTATCTTAAAACCTATGGATTGCTATGTCTCCGAAAGAGAATCAAGCATGTGTACAGGGGCATAAACGCAGCAGTGATAGGATTGGAGAGGTTTGGTGAGCAAATGAAGACCCTTTGAAGTCATATTGCATGGTACCCATTCCACGGGTTTCAACTACCCAGGTTTAAGGTATTCTTCCTTCAGCTAAAACATGCATGTGGAACCTAGAGTATGATCAACCATGTGATCAGGAGACGTGTTCAAATATGTCTCAGTTTTCGTACCCTGGTACTCGGGTGCAACATTCCAGACGCTTTACTAACACTCTCCCCACTTGGAGAGTCAGTCCCTTTAACCTCCTGTTTGGCCCAGTTTGCAATTTCTGCGGAAGATAAACAGGAATAGCGAGAACCAATGAGAGACTAGCTGGAGGTGTCTGGACAGGCAAATTTAACTCTCATTTCCCACCAGGAGGAGGAATTAACCAAAGGCTCAGCGTGCCGTGCCGGAACCAGATTAGGGCCTGAAGCCATCCTGCGGTGTTGCGGCCAGCTCACAAGAAAGCGAGTTGAAGAAAGGAGCTCAGGGGCACTGTAATTCACAAACCTGCAGAGTTATAAATGACAGCTATCGTCCAAAAATAGACTGAAGTAAGGCTGCCAAGAGGACTTGAAAGCGGGGCAGAATTGCAGGAAACCGATTTCAGGAGGTAGACTGGAATTGCATTGAAAGCATAGGAAAAGAGGCAGAACGTCCACAATGATGCACTTGGTCAAAAAGGGCGTATGCGTTTTTTCCTGAATATATTCAGGAAAAAACGCATACGCCCTTTTTGGCCAACCAAGCAAGCTTGCAAAGGAAATCTGCACTACAATGAAGTCTCACTTCCCCCCGGTCAAAAGGGCCATCTGAAAAAAGTGTAAAATCCAGAAAGGCAGGACAGGCCATGGAGAACTGGGAGAATTGTTATGCTGATGGGCGGGATGTAAATTGCCAACAGACACTCGGGAGAAGTGTATGGTGTTTCCTGAAACATCTAAAAAACAAAGCAACAGAACCTAGGGCACTTCCACTTATGGTCCTATAGCTTAGGGAAATTAAAATCAAAAAGACACAGCCACCCCAAAGTTTGGAACGGCTCTGTTTACAAGAACCTCGTTTACAGTACAAGTTCAACATCGCAGAAAGTGAAAAATGGATAAAGAAGTTGTGGTATTTACTTACAAAGCAATATCACTCAGCAATGAAATCTGTGTCATCAGGCCCTTAGCAGCACAATGAGTGGATTCAGGTATGATGATTCTAACTGAAATAAGTCACACAGAAAAAGAAACATCATAAGATATCAGTAATACACGGAATGTAAACTTGGCTACACAGGAACTGAATTACAGAACAGAACAGGGTCTCAAATTTAGAAAACCAACTTATGCTTGCTTAAGGGGAAAGGTGAGTTGGGGTGCTGCATAAAACCAGAGATTGAAATGAGCACAGATAAAGTTCCTTAAGCCAAATATGGAATACACAAGAGCTACTCCTTGCTCAACGAAATGGACTCAACACCGCATATTAAACGCCTAAGAATGTACCTGACTAGTAAGTATCTTAAAACCTATGGATTGCTATGTCTCCGAAAGAGAATCAAGCATGTGTACAGGGGCATAAACGCAGCAGTGATAGCATTGGAGAGGTTCGGTGAGCAAATGAAGACCCTTTGAAGTCATATTGCATGGTACCCATTCCACGGGTTTCAACTACCCAGGTTTTAGGTATTCTTCCTTCAGCTAAAACATGCATGTGGAACCCAGAGTATGATCAACCATGTGATCGGGAGATGTGTTCAAATATGTCTCAGTTTTTGTACCCTGGTACTCGGGTGCAACATTCCAGACGCTTTACTAACACTCTCCCCACTTGGAGAGTCAGTCCCTTTAACCTCCTGTTTGGCCCAGTTTGCAATTTCTGCGGAAGATGAACAGGAATAGTGAGAACCAATGAGAGACTAGCTGGAGGTGTCTGGACGGGCAAATTTAACTCTCATTTCCCACCAGGAAGAGGAATTAACCAAAGGCTCAGCGTGCCGTGCCAGAACCAGATTAGGGCCTGAAGCCATCCTGCGGTGTTGCGGCCAGCTCAAAAGAAAGCGAGTTGAAGAAAGGAGCTCAGGGGCACTGTAATTCACAAACCTGCAGAGTTATAAATGACAGCTATCGTCCAAAAATAGACTGAAGTAAGGCTGCCAAGAGGACTTGAAAGCGGGGCAGAATTGCAGGAAACCGATTTCAGGAGGTAGACTGGAATTGCATTGAAAGCATAGGAAAAGAGGCAGAACGTCCACAATGATGCACTTGGCCAAAAAGGGCGTATGCGTTTTTTCCTGAATATATTCAGGAAAAAACGCATACGCCCTTTTTGGCCAACCAAGCAAGCTTGCAAAGGAAATCTGCACTACAATGAAGTCTCACTTCCCCCCGGTCAAAAGGGCCATCTGAAAAAAGTGTAAAATCCAGAAAGGCAGGACAGGCCATGGAGAACTAGGAGCCTTGTTATTCTGAAGGGCGGGATGTAAATTGCCAAGAACCACTCCGGAGAAGTGTATGGTGTTAACTGAAACATCTAAAAAACAAAGCAACAGAGCCTACGGCACTTCCACTTATGGTCCTATAGCTTAGGGAAATTAAAATCAAAAAGACACAGCCACCCCAAAGTTTGGGACGCCTCTGTTTACAAGAACCTCGTTTACCGTACAAGTTCAATATCACAGAAAGTGAAAAATGCATAAAGAACTTGTGGTACTTACGTACAATGCAGTATCACTCAGCAATGAAATCTATGTCATCAGGCCCGTAGCAGCATAATGAGTAGATTCAGGTACGATGATTCTAACTGAAATAAGTCACACAGAAAAAGAAACATCATAAGATATCACTAATACACGGAATGTAAACTTGGCTACACAGGAACTGCATTCCAAAACAGAACAGGGTCTCAAATTTAGAAAACCAACTTATGCTTGCTTAAGGGGAAAGGTGAGTTGGGGTGCTGCATAAAACCAGAGATTGAAATGAGCACAGATAAAGTTCCTTAAGCCAAATATGGAATAGACAAGAGCTACTCCTTGCTCAACGAAATGGACTCAACACCGCATATTAAACGCCTAAGAATGTACCTGACTAGTAAGTATCTTAAAACCTATAGATTGCTATGTCTCCGAAAGAGAATCAAGCATGTGTACAGGGGCAAAAACGCAACAGTGATAGGATTGGAGAGGTTCGGTGAGCAAATGAAGACCCTTTGAAGTCATATTGCATGGTATCCATTCCACGGGTTTCAACTACCCAGGTTTTAGGTATTCTTCCTTCAGCTAAAACATGCATGTGGAACCCAGAGTATGATCAACCATGTGATCGGGAGACGTGTTCAAATATGTCTCAGTTTTCGTACCCTGGTACTCGGGTGCAACATTCCAGACGCTTTACTAACACTCTCCCCACTTGGAGAGTCAGCACCTTTAACCTCCTGTTTGGCACAGTTTGCAATTTCTGCCGAAGTTGAACAGGAATAGCGAGAACGAATGAGAGGCTAGCTGGAGGTGTCTGGACGGGCAAATTTAACTCTCATTTTCCACCAGGAAGAGGAAATAACCAAAGGCTCAGCGTGCCGTACCGGAACCAATTTAGGGCCTGAAGCCATCCTGCGGTGTTGCGGCCAGCTCAAAAGAAAGCGAGTTGAAGAAAGGAGCTCAGGGGCACTGTAATTCACAAACCTGCAGAGTTATAAATGACAGCTATCGTCCAAAAATAGACTGAAGTAAGGCTGCCAAGAGGACTTGAAAGCGGGGCAGAATTGCAGGAAACCGATTTCAGGAGGTAGACTGGAATTGCATTGAAAGCATAGGAAAAGAGGCAGAACGTCCACAATGATGCACTTGGCCAAAAAGGGCGTATGCGTTTTTTCCTGAATATATTCAGGAAAAAACGCATACGCCCTTTTTGGCCAACCAAGCAAGCTTGCAAAGGAAATCTGCACTACAATGAAGTCTCACTTCCCCCCGGTCAAAAGGGCCATCTGAAAAAAGTGTAAAATCCAGAAAGGCAGGACAGGCCATGGAGAACTGGGAGCCTTGTTATGCTGATGGGCGGGATGTAATTTGCCAACAGACACTCGGGAGAAGTGTATGGTGTTTCCTGAAACATCTAAAAAACAAAGCAACAGAGCCTAGGGCACTTCCACTTATGGTCCTATAGCTTAGGGAAATTAAAATCAAAAAGACACAGCCACCCCAAAGTTTGGAACGGCTCTGTTTACAAGAACCTCGTTTACAGTACAAGCTCAACATCGCAGAAAGTGAAAAATGGATAAAGAAGTTGTGGTATTTACTTACAAAGCAATATCACTCAGCAATGAAATCTGTGTCATCAGGCCCTTAGCAGCACAATGAGTGGATTCAGGTATGATGATTCTAACTGAAATAAGTCACACAGAAAAAGAAACATCATAAGATATCAGTAATACACGGAATGTAAACTTGGCTACACAGGAACTGAATTACAGAACAGAACAGGGTCTCAAATTTAGAAAACAAACTTATGCTTGCTTAAGGGTAAAGGCGAGGTGGGGTGCTGCATAAAACCAGAGATTGAAATGAGCACAGATAAAGTTCCTTAAGCCAAATATGGAATAGACAAGAGCTACTCCTTGCTCAACGAAATGGACTAAACACCGCATATTAAACGCCTAAGAATGTACCTGACTAGTAAGTATCTTAAAACCTATGGATTTCTATGTCTCCGAAAGAGAATCAAGCATGTGTACAGGGGCATAAACGCAGCAGTGATAGGATTGGAGAGGTTCGGTGAGCAAATGAAGACCCTTTGAAGTCATGTTGCATGGTACCCATTCCACGGGTTTCAACTACCCAGGTTTAAGGTATTCTTCCTTCAGCTAAAACATGCATGTGGAACCTACAGTATGATCAACCATTTGATCGGGAGACGTGTTCAAATATGTCTCAGTTTTCGTACCCTGGTACTCGGGTGCAACATTCCAGACGCTTTACTAACACTCTCCCGATTTGGAGAGTCAGTCCCTTTAACCTCCTGTTTGGCCCAGTTTGCAATTTCTGCGGAAGATGAACAGGAATAGCGAGAACCAATGAGAGACTAGCTGGAGGTGTCTGAACGGGCAAATTTAACTCTCATTTCCCACCAGGAAGAGGAATTAACCAAAGGCTCAGCATGCCGTGCCAGAACCAGATTAGGGCCTGAAGCCATCCTGCGGTGTTGCGGCCAGGTCACAAGAAAGCGAGTTGAAGAAAGGAGCTCAGGGGCACTGTAATTCACAAACCTGCAGAGTTATAAATGACAGCTATCGTCCAAAAATATACTGAAGTAAGGCGGCCAAGAGGACTTGAAAGCAGGGCAGAATTGCAGGAAACCGATTTCAGGAGGTAGACTGGAATTGCATTGAAAGCATAGGAAAAGAGGCAGAACGTCCACAATGATGCACTTAGCCAAAAAGGGCGTATGCGTTTTTTCCTGAATATATTCAGGAAAAAACGCATACGCCCTTTTTGGCCAACCAAGCAAGCTTGCAAAGGAAATCTGCACTACAATGAAGTCTCACTTCCCCCCGGTCAAAAGGGCCATCTGAAAAAAGTGTAAAATCCAGAAAGGCAGGACAGGCCATGGAGAACTGGGAGCCTTGTTATGCTGATGGGCGGGATGTAAATTGCCAACAACCACTCGGGAGAAGTGTATGGTGTTTCCTGAAACATCTAAAAAACAAAGCAACAGAACCTAGGGCACTTCCACTTATGGTCCTATAGCTTAGGGAAATTAAAATCAGAAAGACACAGCCACCCCAAAGTTTGGAATGGCTCTGTTTACAAGAAACTCATTTATAATACAAGTTCAACATCGCAGAAAGTGAAAAATGGATAAAGAAGTTGTGGTATTTACTTACAAAGCAACATCACTCAGCAATGAAATCTGTGTCACAAGGCCCTTAGCAGCACAATGAGTGGATTCAGGTATGATGATTCTAACTGAAATAAGTCACACAGAAAAAGAAACATCATAAGATATCAGTAATACACGGAATGTAAACTTGGCTACACAGGAACTGAATTACAGAACAGAACAGGGTCTCAAATTTAGAAAACCAACTTATGCTTGCTTAAGGGGAAAGGTGAGTTGGGGTGCTGCATAAAACCAGAGATTGAAATGAGCACAGATAAAGTTCCTTAAGCCAAATATGGAATAGACAAGAGCTACTCCTTGCTCAAAGAAATGGACTCAACACCGCATATTAAACGCCTAAGAATGTACCTGACTAGTAAGTATCTTAAAACCTATGGATTGCTATGTCTCCGAAAGAGAATCAAGCATGTGTACAGGGGCATAAACGCAGCAGTGATAGGATTGGAGAGGTTCGGTGAGCAAATGAAGACCCTTTGAAGTCATATTGCATGGTACCCATTCCACGGGTTTCAACTACCCAGGTTTTAGGTATTCTTCCTTCAGCTAAAAGATGCATGTGGAACCCAAGTATGATCAACCATGTGAACGGGAGACGTGTTCAAATATGTCTCAGTTTTCCTCCCCTGGTACTCGGGTGCAACATTCCAGACGCTTTACTAACACTCTCCCCACTTGGAGAGTCAGCACCTTTAACCTCCTGTTTGGCCCAGTTTGCAATTTCTGTGGAAGATGAACAGGAATAGCGAGAACCAATGAGAGGCTAGCTGGAGGTGTCTGGACGGGCAAATTTAACTCTCATTTCCCACCAGGAAGAGGAAATAACCAAAGGCTCAGTGTGCCATGCCGGAACCAGATTAGGGCCTGAAGCCATCCTGCGGTGTTGCGGCCAGCTCACAAGAAAACGAGTTGAAGAAAGGAGCTCAGGGGCACTGTAATTCACAAACCTGCAGAGTTATAAATGACAGCTATCGTCCAAAAATAGACTGAAGTAAGGCTGCCAAGAGGACTTGAAAGCGGGGCAGAATTGCAGGAAACCGATTTCAGGAGGTAGACTGGAATTGCATTGAAAGCATAGGAAAAGAGGCCGAACGTCCACAATCATGCACTTGGCCAAAAAGGGCGTATGCGTTTTTTCCTGAATATATTCAGGAAAAAACGCATACGCCCTTTTTGGCCAACCAAGCAAGCTTGCAAAGGAAATCTGCACTACAATGAAGTCTCACTTCCCCCCGGTCAAAAGGGCCATCTGAAAAAAGTGTAAAATCCAGAAAGGCAGGACAGGCCATTGAGAACTGGGAGCCTTGTTATGCTGATGGGCGGGATGTAAATTGCCAACAACCACTCGGGAGAAGTGTATGGTGTTTCCTGAAACATCTAAAATACAAAGCAACAGAACCTAGGGCACTTCCACTTATGGTCCTATAGCTTAGGGAAATTAAAATCGAAAAGACACAGCCACCCCAAAGTTTGGAACGGCTCTGTTTACAAGAACCTCGTTTACAGTACAAGTTCAACATCGCAGAAAGTGAAAAATGGATAAAGAAGTTGTGGTATTTACTTACAAAGCAATATCACTCAGCAATGAAATCTGTGTCATCAGGCCCTTAGCAGCACAATGAGTGGATTCAGGTATGATGATTCTAACTGAAATAAGTCACACAGAAAAAGAAACATCATAAGATATCAGTAATACACGGAATGGAAACTTGGCTACACAGGAACTGAATTACAGAACAGAACAGGGTCTCAAATTTAGAAAACCAACTTATGCTTGCTTAAGGGGAAAGGTGAGTTGGGGTGCTGCATAAAACCAGAGATTGAAATGAGCACAGATAAAGTTCCTTAAGCCAAATATGGAATAGACAAGAGCTACTCCTTGCTCAACGAAATGGACTCAACACCGCATATTAAACGCCTAAGAATGTACCTGACTAGTAAGTATCTTAAAACCTATGGATTGCTATGTCTCCGAAAGAGAATCAAGCATGTGTACAGGGGCATAAACGCAGCAGTGATAGGATTGGAGAGGTTCGGTGAGCAAATGAAGACCCTTTGAAGTCATATTGCATGGTACCCATTCCACGGGTTTCAACTACCCAGGTTTTAGGTATTCTTCCTTCAGCTAAAACATGCATGTGGAACCCAAGTATGATCAACCATGTGAACGGGAGACGTGTTCAAATATGTCTCAGTTTTCGTCCCCTGGTACTCGGGTGCAACATTCCAGACGCTTTACTAACACTCTCCCCACTTGGAGAGTCAGCACCTTTAACCTCCTGTTTGGCCCAGTTTGCAATTTCTGTGGAAGATGAACAGGAATAGCGAGAACCAATGAGAGGCTAGCTGGAGGTGTCTGGACGGGCAAATTTAACTCTCATTTCCCACCAGGAAGAGGAAATAACCAAAGGCTCAGTGTGCCGTGCCGGAACCAGATTAGGGCCTGAAGCCATCCTGCGGTGTTGCGGCCAGCTCACAAGAAAACGAGTTGAAGAAAGGAGCTCAGGGGCACTGTAATTCACAAACCTGCAGAGTTATAAATGACAGCTATCGTCCAAAAATAGACTGAAGTAAGGCTGCCAAGAGGACTTGAAAGCGGGGCAGAATTGCAGGAAACCGATTTCAGGAGGTAGACTGGAATTGCATTGAAAGCATAGGAAAAGAGGCCGAACGTCCACAATGATGCACTTGGCCAAAAAGGGCGTATGCGTTTTTTCCTGAATATATTCAGGAAAAAACGCATACGCCCTTTTTGGCCAACCAAGCAAGCTTGCAAAGGAAATCTGCACTACAATGAAGTCTCACTTCCCCCCGGTCAAAAGGGCCATCTGAAAAAAGTGTAAAATCCAGAAAGGCAGGACAGGCCATGGAGAACTGGGAGCCTTGTTATGCTGATGGGCGGGATGTAAATTGCCAACAACCACTCGGGAGAAGTGTATGGTGTTTCCTGAAACATCTAAAATACAAAGCAACAGAACCTAGGGCACTTCCACTTATGGTCCTATAGCTTAGGGAAATTAAAATCAAAAAGACACAGCCACCCCAAAGTTTGGAACGGCTCTGTTTACAAGAACCTCGTTTACAGTACAAGTTCAACATCGCAGAAAGTGAAAAATGGATAAAGAAGTTGTGGTATTTACTTACAAAGCAATATCACTCAGCAATGAAATCTGTGTCATCAGGCCCTTAGCAGCACAATGAGTGGATTCAGGTATGATGATTCTAACTGAAATAAGTCACACAGAAAAAGAAACATCATAAGATATCAGTAATACACGGAATGGAAACTTGGCTACACAGGAACTGAATTACAGAACAGAACAGGGTCTCAAATTTAGAAAACCAACTTATGCTTGCTTAAGGGGAAAGGTGAGTTGGGGTGCTGCATAAAACCAGAGATTGAAATGAGCACAGATAAAGTTCCTTAAGCCAAATATGGAATAGACAAGAGCTACTCCTTGCTCAACGAAATGGACTCAACACCGCATATTAAACGCCTAAGAATGTACCTGACTAGTAAGTATCTTAAAACCTATGGATTGCTATGTCTCCGAAAGAGAATCAAGCATGTGTACAGGGGCATAAATGCAGCAGTGATAGGATTGGAGAGGTTCGTGAGCAAATGAAGACCCTTTGAAGTCATATTGCATGGTACCCATTCCACGGGTTTCAACTACCCAGGTTTTAGGTATTCTTCCTTCAGCTAAAACATGCATGTGGAACCCAAGTATGATCAACCATGTGAACGGGAGACGTGTTCACATATGTCTCAGTTTTCGTACCCTGGTACTCGGGTGCAACATTCCAGACGCTTTACTAACACTCTCCCGACTTGGAGAGTCAGTCCCTTTAACCTCCTGTTTGGCCCAGTTTGCAATTTCTGCGGAAGATGAACAGGAATAGCGAGAACCAATGAGAGGCTAGCTGGAGGTGTCTGGACGGGCAAATTCAACTCTCATTTCCCACCAGGAAGAGGAATTAACGAAAGGCTCAGCATGCCGGGCCGGAACCAGATTAGGGCCTGAAGCCATCCTGCGGTGTTGCGGCCAGGTCACAAGAAAGCGAGTTGAAGAAAGGAGCTCAGGGGCACTGTAATTCACAAACCTGCAGAGTTATAAATGACAGCTATCGTCCAAAAATAGACTGAAGTAAGGCTGCCAAGAGGACTTGAAAGCGGGGCAGAATTGCAGGAAACCGATTTCAGGAGGTAGACTGGAATTGCATTGAAAGCATAGGAAAAGAGGCAGAACGTCCACAATGATGCACTTGGCCAAAAAGGGCGTATGCGTTTTTTCCTGAATATATTCAGGAAAAAACGCATACGCACTTTTTGGCCAACCAAGCAAGCTTGCAAAGGAAATCTGCACTACAATGAAGTCTCACTTCCCCCCGGTCAAAAGGGCCATCTGAAAAAAGTGTAAAATCCAGAAAGGCAGGACAGGCCATGGAGAACTGGGAGCCTTGTTATGCTGATGGGCGGGATGTAATTTGCCAACAACCACTCGAGAGAAGTGTATGGTGTTTCCTGAAACATCTAAAAAACAAAGCAACAGAACCTAGGGCACTTCCACTTATGGTCCTATAGCTTAGGGAAATTAAAATGAAAAAGACACAGCCACTCCAAAGTTTGGAACGGCTCTGTTTACAAGAACCTCGTTTACAGTACAAGTTCAACATCGCAGAAAGTGAAAAATGGATAAAGAAGTTGTGGTATTTACTTACAAAGCAATATCACTCAGCAATGAAATCTGTGTCATCAGGCCCTTAGCAGCACAATGAGTGGATTCAGGTATGATGATTCTAACTGAAATAAGTCACACAGAAAAAGAAACATCATAAGATATCACTAATACACGGAATGTAAACTTGGCTACACAGGAACTGCATTCCAAAACAGAACAGGGTCTCAAATTTAGAAAACCAACTTATGCTTGCTTAAGGGGAAAGGTGAGTTGGGGTGCTGCATAAAACCAGAGATTGAAATGAGCACAGATAAAGTTCCTTAAGCCAAATATGGAATAGACAAGAGCTACTCCTTGCTCAAAGAAATGGACTCAAAACCCCATATTAAACGCCTAAGAATGTACCTGACTAGTAAGTATCTTAAAACCTATGGATTGCTATGTCTCCAAAAGAGAATCAAGCGTGTGTACAGGGGCATAAACGCAGCAGTGATAGGATTGGAGAGGTTCGGTGAGCAAATGAAGACCCTTTGAAGTCATATTGCATGGTACCCATTACACGGGTCTCAACTCTCCAGGTTTAAGGTATTCTTCCTTCAGCTAAAACATGCATGTGGAACCCAGAGTATGATCAACCATGTGAATGGGAGACGTGTTCAAATATGTCTCAGTTTTCCTCCCCTGGTACTCGGGTGCAACATTCCAGATGCTTTACTAACACTCTCCCGACTTGGAGAGTCAGTCCCTTTAACCTCCTGTTTGGCCCAGTTTGCAATTTCTGCGGAAGATGAACAGGAATAGCGAGAACCAATGAGAGGCTAGCTGGAGGTGTCTGGACGGGCAAATTCAACTCTCATTTCCCACCAGGAAGAGGAATTAACCAAAGGCTCAGCATGCCGGGCCGGAACCAGATTAGGGCCTGAAGCCATCCTGCGGAGTTGCGGCCAGGTCACAAGAAAGCGAGTTGAAGAAAGGAGCTCAGGGGCACTGTAATTCACAAACCTGCAGAGTTATAAATGACAGCTATCGTCCAAAAATAGACTGAAGTAAGGCTGCCAAGAGGACTTGAAAGCGGGGCAGAATTGCAGGAAACCGATTTCAGGAGGTAGACTGGAATTGCATTGAAAGCATAGGAAAAGAGGCAGAACGTCCACAATGATGCACTTGGCCAAAAAGGGCGTATGCGTTTTTTCCTGAATATATTCAGGAAAAAACGCATACGCCCTTTTTGGCCAACCAAGCAAGCTTGCAAAGGAAATCTGCACTACAATGAAGTCTCACTTCCCCCCGGTCAAAAGGGCCATCTGAAAAAAGTGTAAAATCCAGAAAGGCAGGACAGGCCATGGAGAACTGGGAGCCTTGTTATGCTGATGGGCGGGATGTAAATTGCCAAGAACCACTTGGGAGAAGTGTATGGTGTTTCCTGAAACAACTAAAAAACAAAGCAACAGAACCTAGGGCACTTCCACTTATGGTCCTATAGCTTAGGGAAATTAAAATGAAAAAGACACAGCCACCCCAAAGTTTGGAACGGCTCTGTTTACAAGAACCTCGTTTACAGTACAAGTTCAACATCGCAGAAAGTGAAAAATGGATAAAGAAGTTGTGGTATTTACTTACAAAGCAATATCACTCAGCAATGAAATCTGTGTCATCAGGCCCTTAGCAGCACAATGAGTGGATTCAGGTATGATGATTCTAACTGAAATAAGTCACACAGAAAAAGAAACATCATAAGATATCACTAATACACGGAATGTAAACTTGGCTACACAGGAACTGCATTCCAAAACAGAACAGGGTCTCAAATTTAGAAAACCAACTTATGCTTGCTTAAGGGGAAAGGTGAGTTGGGGTGCTGCATAAAACCAGAGATTGAAATGAGCACAGATAAAGTTCCTTAAGCCAAATATGGAATAGACAAGAGCTACTCCTTGCGCAACCAAATGGACTCAACACCGCATATTAAACGCCTAAGAATGTACCTGACTAGTAAGTATCTTAAAACCTATGGATTGCTATGTCTCCGAAAGAGAATCAAGCATGTGTACATGGGCATAAATACAGCAGTGATAGGATTGGAGGGGTTCGTGAGCAAATGAAGACCCTTTGAAGTCATATTGCATGGTACCCATTCCAAGGGTCTCAACTCTCCAGGTTTAAGGTATTGTTCCTTCAGCTAAAACATGCATGTGGAACCTAGATTATGATCAACCATGTGATCGGGAGACGTGTTCAAATATGTCTCAGTTTTCGTACCCTGGTACTCGGGTGCAACATTCCAGACGCTTTACTAACACTCTCCCCACTTGGAGAGTCAGTCCCTTTAACCTCCTGTTTGGCCCAGTTTGCAATTTCTGTGGAAGATGAACAGGAATAGTGAGAACCAATGAGAGACTAGCTGGAGGTGTCTGGATGGGCAAATTTAACTCTCATTTCCCACCAGGAAGAGGAATTAACCAAAGGCTCAGCGTGCCGTGCCGGAACCAGATTAGGGCCTGTAGACATCCTGCGGTGTTGCGGCCAGGTCACAAGAAAGCGAGTTGAAGAAAGGAGCTCAGGGGCACTGTAATTCACAAACCTGCAGAGTTATAAATGACAGCTATCGTCCAAAAATAGACTGAAGTAAGGCTGCCAAGAGGACTTGAAAGCGGGGCAGAATTGCAGGAAACCGATTTCAGGAGGTAGACTGGAATTGCATTGAAGGCATAGGAAAAGAGGCAGAACGTCCACAATGATGCACTTGGCCAAAAAGGGCGTATGCGTTTTTTCCTGAATATATTCAGGAAAAAACGCATACGCCCTTTTTGGCCAACCAAGCAAACTTGCAAAGGAAATCTGCACTACAATGAAGTCTCACTTCCCCCCGGTCAAAAGGGCCATCTTAAAATAGTGTAAAATCCAGAAAGGCAGGACAGGCCATGGAGAACTGGGAGCCTTGTTATGCTGATGGGCGGGATGTAAATTGCCAACAGACACTCAGGAGAAGTGTATGGTGTTTCCTGAAACATCTAAAAAACAAAGCAACAGAGCCGAGGGCACTTGCGCTTATGGTCCTATAGCTTAGGGAAATTAAAATCAAAAAGACACAGCCACCCCAAAGTTTGGGACGCCTCCGTTTACAAGAACCTCGTTTACCGTACAAGTTCAATATCACAGAAAGTGAAAAATGGATAAAGAACTTGTGGTACTTACGTACAATGCAGTATCACTCAGCAATGAAATCTATGTCATCAGGCCTGTAGCAGCATAATGAGTGGATTCAGGTACGATGATTCTAACTGAAATAAGTCACACAGAAAAAGAAACATCATAAGATATCACTAATACACGGAATGTAAACTTGGCTACACAGGAACTGCATTCCAAAACAGAACAGGGTCTCAAATTTAGAAAACCAACTTATGCTTGCTTAAGGTGAAAGGTGAGTTGGGGTGCTGCATAAAACCAGAGATTGAAATGAGCACAGATAAAGTTCCTTAAGCCAAATATGGAATACACAAGAGCTACTCCTTGCTCAACGATATGGACACAAAACCCCATATTAAACGCCTAAGAATGCACCTGACTAGTAAGTATCTTAAAACCTATGGATTGCTATGTCTCCGAAAGAGAATCAAGCATGTGTACAGGGGCATAAACGCAGCAGTGATAGGATTGGAGAGGTTCGTGAGCAAATGAAGACCCTTTGAAGTCATATTGCATGGTACCCATTCCACGGGTTTCAACTACCCAGGTTTAAGGTATTCTTCCTTCATCTAAAACATGCATGTGGAACCTAGAGTATGATCAACCATGTGATTGGGAGACATGTTCAAATATGTCTCAGTTTTCGTACCCTGGTACTCGGGTGCAACATTCCAGATGCTTTACTAACACGCTCCCCACTTGGAGAGTCAGTCCCTTTAACTTCCTGTTTGGCCCAGTTTGCAATTTCTGTGGAAGATGAACAGGAATAGCGAGAACAAATGAAAGACTAGCTGGAGGTGTCTGGATGGGCAAATATAACTCTCATTTCCCACCAGGAAGAGGAATTAACCAAAGGCTCAGCGTGCCGTGCCAGAACCAGATTAGGGCCTGAAGCCATCCTGCGGTGTTGCGGCCAGGTCACAAGAAAGCGAGTTGAAGAAAGGAGCTCAGGGGCACTGTAATTCACAAACCTGCAGAGTTATAAATGACAGCTATCGTCCAAAAATATACTGAAGTAAGGCTGCCAAGAGGACTTGAAAGCGGGGCAGAATTGCAGGAAACCGATTTCAGGACGTAGATTGGAATTGCATTGAAAGCATAGGAAAAGAGGCAGAACGTCCACAATGATGCACTTGGCCAAAAAGGGCGTATGCGTTTTTTCCTGAATATATTCAGGAAAAAACGCATACGCCCTTTTTGGCCAACCAAGCAAGCTTGCAAAGGAAATCTGCACTACAATGAAGTCTCACTTCCCCCCGGTCAAAAGGGCCATCTGAAAAAAGTGTAAAATCCAGAAAGGCAGGACAGGCCATGGAGAACTGGGAGCCTTGTTATGCTGATGGGCGGGATGTAAATTGCCAACAACCACTTGGGAGAAGTGTATGGTGTTTCCTGAAACATCTAAAAAACAAAGCAACAGAGCCTAGGGCACTTCCACTTATGGTCCTATAGCTTAGGGAAATTAAAATCAAAAAGACACAGCCACCCCAAAATTTGGAACAGCTCTGTTTACAAGAACCTCGTTTACAGTACAAGTTCAACATCGAAGAAAGTGAAAAATGGATAAAGAAGTTGTGGTATTTACTTACAAAGCAATATCACTCAGCAATGAAATCTGTGTCATCAGGCCCTTAGCAGCACAATGAGTGGATTCAGGTATGATGATTCTAACTGAAATAAGTCACACAGAAAAAGAAACATCATAAGATATCAGTAATACACGGAATGTAAACTTGGCTACACAGGAACTGAATTACAGAACAGAACAGGGTCTCAAATTTAGAAAACCAACTTATGCTTGCTTAAGGGTAAAGGTGAGTTGGGGTGCTGCATAAAACCAGAGATTGAAATGAGCACAGATAAAGTTCCTTAAGCCAAATATGGAATAGACAAGAGCTACTCCTTGCTCAACGAAATGGACTCAAAACCGCATATTAAACGCCTAAGAATGTACCTGACTATTAAGTATCTTAAAACCTATAGATTGCTATGTCTCCGAAAGAGAATCAAGCATGTGTACAGGGGCATAAACGCAGCAGTGATAGGATTGGAGAGGTTCAGTGAGCAAATGAAGACCCTTTGAAGTCATATTGCATGGTACCCATTCCACGGGTTTCAACTACCCAGATTTTAGGTATTCTTCCTTCAGCTAAAACATGCATGTGGAACCCAGAGTATGATCAACCATGTGATCTGGAGACGTGTTCAAATATGTCTCAGTTTTCCTCCCCTGGTACTCGGGTGCAACATTCCAGACGCTTTACTAACACTCTCCCCACTTGGAGAGTCAGCACCTTTAACCTCCTGTTTGGCCCATTTTGCAATTTCTGCGGAAGTTGAACAGGAATAGCGAGAACCAATGAGAGGCTAGCTGGAGGTGTCTGGACGGGCAAATTTAACTCTCATTTCCCACCAGGAAGAGGAAATAACCAAAGGCTCAGCATGCCGTGCCAGAACCAGATTAGGGCCTGAAGACATCCTGCGGTGTTGCGGCCAGGTCACAAGAAAGCGAGTTGAAGAAAGGAGCTCAGGGGCACTGTAATTCACAAACCTGCAGAGTTATAAATGACAGCTATCGTCCAAAAATAGACTGAAGTAAGGCTGCCAAGAGGACTTGAAAGCGGGGCAGAATTGCAGGAAACCGATTTCAGGAGGTAGACTGGAATTGCATTGAAAGCATAGGAAAAGAGGCAGAACGTCCACAATGATGCACTTGGCCAAAAAGGGCGTATGCGTTTTTTCCTGAATATATTCAGGAAAAAACGCATACGCCCTTTTTGGCCAACCAAGCAAGCTTGCAAAGGAAATCTGCACTACAATGAAGTCTCACTTCCCCCCGGTCAAAAGGGCCATCTGAAAAAAGTGTAAAATCCAGAAAGGCAGGACAGGCCATGGAGAACTGGGAGCCTTGTTATGCTGATGGGCGGGATGTAATTTGCCAACAACCACTCGGGAGAAGTGTATGGTGTTTCCTGAAACATCTAAAAAACAAAGCAACAGAACCTAGGGCACTTCCACTTATGGTCCTATAGCTTAGGGAAATTTAAATCAAAAAGACACAGCCACCCAAAAGTTTGGAACGGCTCTGTTTACAAGAACCTCGTTTACAGTACAAGTTCAACATCGCAGAAAGTGAAAAATGGATAAAGAATTTGTGGTATTTACTTACAAAGCAATATCACTCAGCAATGAAATCTGTGTCATCACGCCCTTAGCAGCACAATGAGTGGATTCAGGTATGATGATTCTAACTGAAATAAGTCACACAGAAAAAGAAACATCATAAGATATCACTAATACACGGAATGTAAACTTGGCTACACAGGAACTGCATTCCAAAACAGAACAGGGTCTCAAATTTAGAAAACCAACTTATGCTTGCTTAAGGGGAAAGGTGAGTTGGGGTGCTGCATAAAACCAGAGATTGAAATGAGCACAGATAAAGTTCCTTAAGCCAAATATGGAATAGACAAGAGCTACTCCTTGCTCAACGAAATGGACTCAAAACCCCATATTAAACGCCTAAGAATGTACCTGACTAGTAAGTATCTTAAAACCTATGGATTGCTATGTCTCCAAAAGAGAATCAAGCGTGTGTACAGGGGCATAAACGCAGCAGTGATAGGATTGGAGAGGTTCGGTGAGCAAATGAAGACCCTTTGAAGTCATATTGCATGGTACCCATTACACGGGTCTCAACTCTCCAGGTTTAAGGTATTCTTCCTTCAGCTAAAACATGCATGTGGAACCCAGAGTATGATCAACCATGTGAACGGGAGACGTGTTCAAATATGTCTCAGTTTTCCTCCCCTGGTACTCGGGTGCAACATTCCAGATGCTTTACTAACACTCTCCCGACTTGGAGAGTCAGTCCCTTTAACCTCCTGTTTGGCCCAGTTTGCAATTTCTGCGGAAGATGAACAGGAATAGCGAGAACCAATGAGAGGCTAGCTGGAGGTGTCTGGACGGGCAAATTCAACTCTCATTTCCCACCAGGAAGAGGAATTAACCAAAGGCTCAGCATGCCGGGCCGGAACCAGATTAGGGCCTGAAGCCATCCTGCGGAGTTGCGGCCAGGTCACAAGAAAGCGAGTTGAAGAAAGGAGCTCAGGGGCACTGTAATTCACAAACCTGCAGAGTTATAAATGACAGCTATCGTCCAAAAATAGACTGAAGTAAGGCTGCCAAGAGGACTTGAAAGCGGGGCAGAATTGCAGGAAACCGATTTCAGGAGGTAGACTGGAATTGCATTGAAAGCATAGGAAAAGAGGCAGAACGTCCACAATGATGCACTTGGCCAAAAAGGGCGTATGCGTTTTTTCCTGAATATATTCAGGAAAAAACGCATACGCCCTTTTTGGCCAACCAAGCAAGCTTGCAAAGGAAATCTGCACTACAATGAAGTCTCACTTCCCCCCGGTCAAAAGGGCCATCTGAAAAAAGTGTAAAATCCAGAAAGGCAGGACAGGCCATGGAGAACTGGGAGCCTTGTTATGCTGATGGGCGGGATGTAAATTGCCAAGAACCACTTGGGAGAAGTGTATGGTGTTTCCTGAAACAACTAAAAAACAAAGCAACAGAACCTAGGGCACTTCCACTTATGGTCCTATAGTTTAGGGAAATTAAAATGAAAAAGACACAGCCACCCCAAAGTTTGGAACGGCTCTGTTTACAAGAACCTCGTTTACAGTACAAGTTCAACATCGCAGAAAGTGAAAAATGGATAAAGAAGTTGTGGTATTTACTTACAAAGCAATATCACTCAGCAATGAAATCTGTGTCATCAGGCCCTTAGCAGCACAATGAGTGGATTCAGGTATGATGATTCTAACTGAAATAAGTCACACAGAAAAAGAAACATCATAAGATATCAGTAATACACGGAATGGAAACTTGGCTACACAGGAACTGAATTACAGAACAGAACAGGGTCTCAAATTTAGAAAACCAACTTATGCTTGCTTAAGGGGAAAGGTGAGTTGGGGTGCTGCATAAAACCAGAGATTGAAATGAGCACAGATAAAGTTCCTTAAGCCAAATATGGAATAGACAAGAGCTACTCCTTGCTCAACGAAATGGACTCATCACCGCATATTAAACGCCTAAGAATGTACCTGACTAGTAAGTATCTTAAAACCTATGGATTGCTATGTCTCCGAAAGAGAATCAAGCATGTGTACATGGGCATAAATGCAGCAGTGATAGGATTGGAGGGGTTCGTGAGCAAATGAAGACCCTTTGAAGTCATATTGCATGGTACCCATTCCACGGGTCTCAACTCTCCAGGTTTAAGGTATTGTTCCTTCAGCTAAAACATGCATGTGGAACCTAGATTATGATCAACCATGTGATCGGGAGACGTGTTCAAATATGTCTCAATTTTCGTACCCTGGTACTCGGGTTCAACATTCCAGACGCTTTACTAACACTCTCCCCACTTGGAGAGTCAGTCCCTTTAACCTCCTGTTTGGCCCAGTTTGCAATTTCTGTGGAAGATGAACAGGAATAGCGAGAACCAATGAGAGACTAGCTGGAGGTGTCTGGATGGGCAAATTTAACTCTCATTTCCCACCAGGAAGAGGAATTAACCAAAGGCTCAGCGTGCCGTGCCGGAACCAGATTAGGGCCTGAAGACATCCTGCGGTGTTGCGGCCAGGTCACAAGAAAGCGAGTTGAAGAAAGGAGCTCAGGGGCACTGTAATTCACAAACCTGCAGAGTTATAAATGACAGCTATCGTCCAAAAATAGACTGAAGTAAGGCTGCCAAGAGGACTTGAAAGCGGGGCAGAATTGCAGGAAACCGATTTCAGGAGGTAGACTGGAATTGCATTGAAAGCATAGGAAAAGAGGCAGAACGTCCACAATGATGCACTTGGCCAAAAAGGGCGTATGCGTTTTTTCCTGAATATATTCAGGAAAAAACGCATACGCCCTTTTTGGCCAACCAAGCAAGCTTGCAAAGGAAATCTGCACTACAATGAAGTCTCACTTCCCCCCGGTCAAAAGGGCCATCTGAAAAAAGTGTAAAATCCAGAAAGGCAGGACAGGCCATGGAGAACTGGGAGCCTTGTTATGCTGATGGGCGGGATGTAAATTGCCAACAACCACTCGGGAGAAGTGTATGGTGTTTCCTGAAACATCTAAAAAACAAAGCAACAGAACCTAGGGCACTTCCACTTATGGTCCTATAGCTTAGGGAAATTTAAATCAAAAAGACACAGCCACCCAAAAGTTTGGAACGGCTCTGTTTACAAGAACCTCGTTTACAGTACAAGTTCAACATCGCAGAAAGTGAAAAATGGATAAAGAATTTGTGGTATTTACTTACAAAGCAATATCACTCAGCAATGAAATCTGTGTCATCAGGCCCTTAGCAGCACAATGAGTGGATTCAGGTATGATGATTCTAACTGAAATAAGTCACACAGAAAAAGAAACATCATAAGATATCACTAATACACGGAATGTAAACTTGGCTACACAGGAACTGCATTCCAAAACAGAACAGGGTCTCAAATTTAGAAAACCAACTTATGCTTGCTTAAGGGGAAAGGTGAGTTGGGGTGCTGCATAAAACCAGAGATTGAAATGAGCACAGATAAAGTTCCTTAAGCCAAATATGGAATAGACAAGAGCTACTCCTTGCTCAACGAAATGGACTCAAAACCCCATATTAAACGCCTAAGAATGTACCTGACTAGTAAGTATCTTAAAACCTATGGATTGCTATGTCTCCAAAAGAGAATCAAGCGTGTGTACAGGGGCATAAACGCAGCAGTGATAGGATTGGAGAGGTTCGGTGCGCAAATGAAGACCCTTTGAAGTCATATTGCATGGTACCCATTACACGGGTCTCAACTACCCAGGTTTAAGGTATTCTTCCTTCAGCTAAAACATGCATGTGGAACCCAGAGTATGATCAACCATGTGAACGGGAGACGTGTTCAAATATGTCTCAGTTTTCCTCCCCTGGTACTCGGGTGCAACATTCCAGATGCTTTACTAACACTCTCCCGACTTGGAGAGTCAGTCCCTTTAACCTCCTGTTTGGCCCAGTTTGCAATTTCTGCGGAAGATGAACAGGAATAGCGAGAACCAATGAGAGGCTAGCTGGAGGTGTCTGGACGGGCAAATTCAACTCTCATTTCCCACCAGGAAGAGGAATTAACCAAAGGCTCAGCATGCCGGGCCGGAACCAGATTAGGGCCTGAAGCCATCCTGCGGAGTTGCGGCCAGGTCACAAGAAAGCGAGTTGAAGAAAGGAGCTCAGGGGCACTGTAATTCACAAACCTGCAGAGTTATAAATGACAGCTATCGTCCAAAAATAGACTGAAGTAAGGCTGCCAAGAGGACTTGAAAGCGGGGCAGAATTGCAGGAAACCGATTTCAGGAGGTAGACTGGAATTGCATTGAAAGCATAGGAAAAGAGGCAGAACGTCCACAATGATGCACTTGGCCAAAAAGGGCGTATGCGTTTTTTCCTGAATATATTCAGGAAAAAACGCATACGCCCTTTTTGGCCAACCAAGCAAGCTTGCAAAGGAAATCTGCACTACAATGAAGTCTCACTTCCCCCCGGTCAAAAGGGCCATCTGAAAAAAGTGTAAAATCCAGAAAGGCAGGACAGGCCATGGAGAACTGGGAGCCTTGTTATGCTGATGGGCGGGATGTAAATTGCCAAGAACCACTTGGGAGAAGTGTATGGTGTTTCCTGAAACAACTAAAAAACAAAGCAACAGAACCTAGGGCACTTCCACTTATGGTCCTATAGTTTAGGGAAATTAAAATGAAAAAGACACAGCCACCCCAAAGTTTGGAACGGCTCTGTTTACAAGAACCTCGTTTACAGTACAACTTCAACATCGCAGAAAGTGAAAAATGGATAAAGAAGTTGTGGTATTTACTTACAAAGCAATATCACTCAGCAATGAAATCTGTGTCATCAGGCCCTTAGCAGCACAATGAGTGGATTCAGGTATGATGATTCTAACTGAAATAAGTCACACAGAAAAAGAAACATCATAAGATATCAGTAATACACGGAATGGAAACTTGGCTACACAGGAACTGAATTACAGAACAGAACAGGGTCTCAAATTTAGAAAACCAACTTATGCTTGCTTAAGGGGAAAGGTGAGTTGGGGTGCTGCATAAAACCAGAGATTGAAATGAGCACAGATAAAGTTCCTTAAGCCAAATATGGAATAGACAAGAGCTACTCCTTGCTCAACGAAATGGACTCATCACCGCATATTAAACGCCTAAGAATGTACCTGACTAGTAAGTATCTTAAAACCTATGGATTGCTATGTCTCCGAAAGAGAATCAAGCATGTGTACATGGGCATAAATGCAGCAGTGATAGGATTGGAGGGGTTCGTGAGCAAATGAAGACCCTTTGAAGTCATATTGCATGGTACCCATTCCACGGGTCTCAACTCTCCAGGTTTAAGGTATTGTTCCTTCAGCTAAAACATGCATGTGGAACCTAGATTATGATCAACCATGTGATCGGGAGACGTGTTCAAATATGTCTCAATTTTCGTACCCTGGTACTCGGGTTCAACATTCCAGATGCTTTACTAACACTCTCCCCACTTGGAGAGTCAGTCCCTTTAACCTCCTGTTTGGCCCAGTTTGCAATTTCTGTGGAAGATGAACAGGAATAGCGAGAACCAATGAGAGACTAGCTGGAGGTGTCTGGATGGGCAAATTTAACTCTCATTTCCCACCAGGAAGAGGAATTAACCAAAGGCTCAGCGTGCCGTGCCGGAACCAGATTAGGGCCTGAAGACATCCTGCGGTGTTGCGGCCAGGTCACAAGAAAGCGAGTTGAAGAAAGGAGCTCAGGGGCACTGTAATTCACAAACCTGCAGAGTTATAAATGACAGCTATCGTCCAAAAATAGACTGAAGTAAGGCTGCCAAGAGGACTTGAAAGCGGGGCAGAATTGCAGGAAACCGATTTCAGGAGGTAGACTGGAATTGCATTGAAGGCATAGGAAAAGAGGCAGAATGTCCACAATGATGCACTTGGCCAAAAAGGGCATATGCGTTTTTTCCTGAATATATTCAGGAAAAAACGCATACGCCCTTTTTGGCCAACCAAGCAAACTTGCAAAGGAAATCTGCACTACAATGAAGTCTCACTTCTCCCCGGTCAAAAGGGTCATCTGAAAAAAGTGTAAACTCCAGAAAGGCAGGACAGGCCATGGAGAACTGGGAGCCTTGTTATGCTGATGGGCGGGATGTAAATTGTCAACAGACACTCAGGAGAAGTGTATGGTGTTTCCTGAAACATCTAAAAAACAAAGCATCAGAGCCTAGGGCACTTCCACTTATGGTCCTATAGCTTAGGGAAATTAAAATCAAAAAGACACAGCCACCCCAAAGTTTGGGACACCTCCGTTTACAAGAACCTCGTTTACCGTACATGTTCAATATCACAGAAAGTGAAAAATGGATAAAGAACTTGTGGTACTTACGTACAATGCAGTATCACTCAGCAATGAAATCTATGTCATCAGGCCCGTAGCAGCATAATGAGTGGATTCAGGTATGATGATTCTAACTGAAATAAGTCACACAGAAAAAGAAACATCATAAGATATCACTAATACACGGAATGTAAACTTGGCTACACAGGAACTGCATTCCAAAACAGAACAGGGTCTCAAATTTAGAAAACCAACTTATGCTTGCTTAAGGGGAAAGGTGAGTTGGGGTGCTGCATAAAACCAGAGATTGAAATGAGCACAGATAAAGTTCCTTAAGCCAAATATGGAATAGACAAGAGCTACTCCTTGCTCAACGAAATGGACTCAAAACCCCATATTAAACGCCTAAGAATGTACCTGACTAGTAAGTATCTTAAAACCTATGGATTGCTATGTCTCCGAAAGAGAATCAAGCATGTGTACATGGGCATAAATGCAGCAGTGATAGGATTGGAGGGGTTCGTGAGCAAATGAAGACCCTTTGAAGTCATATTGCATGGTACCCATTCCAAGGGTCTCAACTCTCCAGGTTTAAGGTATTGTTCCTTCAGCTAAAACATGCATGTGGAACCTAGATTATGATCAACCATGTGATCGGGAGACGTGTTCAAATATGTCTCAATTTTCGTACCCTGGTACTCGGGTGCAACATTCCAGACGCTTTACTAACACTCTCCCCACTTGGAGAGTCAGTCCCTTTAACCTCCTGTTTGGCCCAGTTTGCAATTTCTGTGGAAGATGAACAGGAATAGCGAGAACCAATGAGAGACTAGCTGGAGGTGTCTGGATGGGCAAATTTAACTCTCATTTCCCACCAGGAAGAGGAATTAACCAAAGGCTCAGCGTGCCGTGCCGGAACCAGATTAGGGCCTGTAGACATCCTGGGGTGTTGCGGCCAGGTCACAAGAAAGCGAGTTGAAGAAAGGAGCTCAGGGGCACTGTAATTCACAAACCTGCAGAGTTATAAATGACAGCTATCGTCCAAAAATAGACTGAAGTAAGGCTGCCAAGAGGACTTGAAAGCGGGGCAGAATTGCAGGAAACCGATTTCAGGAGGTAGACTGGAATTGCATTGAAGGCATAGGAAAAGAGGCAGAACGTCCACAATGATGCACTTGGCCAAAAAGGGCGTATGCGTTTTTTCCTGAATATATTCAGGAAAAAACGCATACGCCCTTTTTGGCCAACCAAGCAAACTTGCAAAGGAAATCTGCACTACAATGAAGTCTCACTTCCCCCCGGTCAAAAGGGCCATCTTAAAATAGTGTAAAATCCAGAAAGGCAGGACAGGCCATGGAGAACTGGGAGCCTTGTTATGCTGATGGGCGGGATGTAAATTGCCAACAGACACTCAGGAGAAGTGTATGGTGTTTCCTGAAACATCTAAAAAACAAAGCAACAGAGCCGAGGGCACTTGCGCTTATGGTCCTATAGCTTAGGGAAATTAAAATCAAAAAGACACAGCCACCCCAAAGTTTGGGACGCCTCCGTTTACAAGAACCTCGTTTACCGTACAAGTTCAATATCACAGAAAGTGAAAAATGGATAAAGAACTTGTGGTACTTACGTACAATGCAGTATCACTCAGCAATGAAATCTATGTCATCAGGCCCGTAGCAGCATAATGAGTGGATTCAGGTACGATGATTCTAACTGAAATAAGTCACACAGAAAAAGAAACATCATAAGATATCACTAATACACGGAATGTAAACTTGGCTACACAGGAACTGCATTCCAAAACAGAACAGGGTCTCAAATTTAGAAAACCAACTTATGCTTGCTTAAGGTGAAAGGTGAGTTGGGGTGCTGCATAAAACCAGAGATTGAAATGAGCACAGATAAAGTTCCTTAAGCCAAATATGGAATACACAAGAGCTACTCCTTGCTCAACGATATGGACACAAAACCCCATATTAAACGCCTAAGAATGCACCTGACTAGTAAGTATCTTAAAACCTATGGATTGCTATGTCTCCGAAAGAGAATCAAGCATGTGTACAGGGGCATAAACGCAGCAGTGATAGGATTGGAGAGGTTCGTGAGCAAATGAAGACCCTTTGAAGTCATATTGCATGGTACCCATTCCACGGGTTTCAACTACCCAGGTTTAAGGTATTCTTCCTTCATCTAAAACATGCATGTGGAACCTAGAGTATGATCAACCATGTGATCGGGAGACGTGTTCAAATATGTCTCAGTTTTCGTACCCTGGTACTCGGGTGCAACATTCCAGACGCTTTACTAACACGCTCCCCACTTGGAGAGTCAGTCCCTTTAACTTCCTGTTTGGCCCAGTTTGCAATTTCTGTGGAAGATGAACAGGAATAGCGAGAACAAATGAAAGACTAGCTGGAGGTGTCTGGATGGGCAAATATAACTCTCATTTCCCACCAGGAAGAGGAATTAACCAAAGGCTCAGCGTGCCGTGCCAGAACCAGATTAGGGCCTGAAGACATCCTGCGGTGTTGCGGCCAGGTCACAAGAAAGCGAGTTGAAGAAAGGAGCTCAGGGGCACTGTAATTCACAAACCTGCAGAGTTATAAATGACAGCTATCGTCCAAAAATAGACTGAAGTAAGGCTGCCAAGAGGACTTGAAAGCGGGGCAGAATTGCAGGAAACCGATTTCAGGAGGTAGACTGGAATTGCATTGAAAGCATAGGAAAAGAGGCAGAACGTCCACAATGATGCACTTGGCCAAAAAGTGCGTATGCGTTTTTTCCTGAATATATTCAGGAAAAAACGCATACGCCCTTTTTGGCCAACCAAGCAAGCTTGCAAAGGAAATCTGCACTACAATGAAGTCTCACTTCCCCCCGGTCAAAAGGGCCATCTGAAAAAAGTGTAAAATCCAGAAAGGCAGGACAGGCCATGGAGAACTGGGAGCCTTGTTATGCTGATGGGCGGGATGTAAATTGCCAACAACCACTTGGGAGAAGTGTATGGTGTTTCCTGAAACATCTAAAAAACAAAGCAACAGAGCCTAGGGCACTTCCACTTATGGTCCTATAGCTTAGGGAAATTAAAATCAAAAAGACACAGCCACCCCAAAATTTGGAACAGCTCTGTTTACAAGAACCTCGTTTACAGTACAAGTACAACATCGAAGAAAGTGAAAAATGGATAAAGAAGTTGTGGTATTTACTTACAAAGCAATATCACTCAGCAATGAAATCTGTGTCATCAGGCCCTTAGCAGCACAATGAGTGGATTCAGGTATGATGATTCTAACTGAAATAAGTCACACAGAAAAAGAAACATCATAAGATATCAGTAATACACGGAATGTAAACTTGGCTACACAGGAACTGAATTACAGAACAGAACAGGGTCTCAAATTTAGAAAACCAACTTATGCTTGCTTAAGGGTAAAGGTGAGTTGGGGTGCTGCATAAAACCAGAGATTGAAATGAGCACAGATAAAGTTCCTTAAGCCAAATATGGAATAGACAAGAGCTACTCCTTGCTCAACGAAATGGACTCAACACCGCATATTAAACGCCTAAGAATGTACCTGACTATTAAGTATCTTAAAACCTATAGATTGCTATGTCTCCGAAAGAGAATCAAGCATGTGTACAGGGGCATAAACGCAGCAGTGATAGGATTGGAGAGGTTCAGTGAGCAAATGAAGACCCTTTGAAGTCATATTGCATGGTACCCATTCCACGGGTTTCAACTACCCAGATTTTAGGTATTCTTCCTTCAGCTAAAACATGCATGTGGAACCCAGAGTATGATCAACCATGTGATCTGGAGACGTGTTCAAATATGTCTCAGTTTTCCTCCCCTGGTACTCGGGTGCAACATTCCAGACGCTTTACTAACACTCTCCCCACTTGGAGAGTCAGCGCCTTTAACCTCCTGTTTGGCCCATTTTGCAATTTCTGCGGAAGTTGAACAGGAATAGCGAGAACCAATGAGAGGCTAGCTGGAGGTGTCTGGACGGGCAAATTTAACTCTCATTTCCCACCAGGAAGAGGAAATAACCAAAGGCTCAGCATGCCGTGCCAGAACCAGATTAGGGCCTGAAGACATCCTGCGGTGTTGCGGCCAGGTCACAAGAAAGCGAGTTGAAGAAAGGAGCTCAGGGGCACTGTAATTCACAAACCTGCAGAGTTATAAATGACAGCTATCGTCCAAAAATAGACTGAAGTAAGGCTGCCAAGAGGACTTGAAAGCGGGGCAGAATTGCAGGAAACCGATTTCAGGAGGTAGACTGGAATTGCATTGAAAGCATAGGAAAAGAGGCAGAACGTCCACAATGATGCACTTGGCCAAAAAGGGCGTATGCGTTTTTTCCTGAATATATTCAGGAAAAAACGCATACGCCCTTTTTGGCCAACCAAGCAAGCTTGCAAAGGAAATCTGCACTACAATGAAGTCTCACTTCCCCCCGGTCAAAAGGGCCATCTGAAAAAAGTGTAAAATCCAGAAAGGCAGGACAGGCCATGGAGAACTGGGAGCCTTGTTATGCTGATGGGCGGGATGTAATTTGCCAACAACTACTTGGGAGAAGTGTATGGTGTTTCCTGAAACATCTAAAAAACAAAGCAACAGAACCTAGGGCACTTCCACTTATGGTCCTATAGCTTAGGGAAATTTAAATCAAAAAGACACAGCCACCCAAAAGTTTGGAACGGCTCTGTTTACAAGAACCTCGTTTACAGTACAAGTTCAACATCGCAGAAAGTGAAAAATTGATAAAGAATTTGTGGTATTTACTTACAAAGCAATATCACTCAGCAATGAAATCTGTGTCATCACGCCCTTAGCAGCACAATGAGTGGATTCAGGTATGATGATTCTAACTGAAATAAGTCACACAGAAAAAGAAACATCATAAGATATCAGTAATACACGGAATGTAAACTTGGCTACACAGGAACTGAATTCCAAAACAGAACAGGGTCTCAAATTTAGAAAACCAACTTATGCTTGCTTAAGGGGAAAGGTGAGTTGGGGTGCTGCATAAAACCAGAGATTGAAATGAGCACAGATAAAGTTCCTTAAGCCAAATATGGAATAGACAAGAGCTACTCCTTGCTCAACGAAATGGACTCAAAACCCCATATTAAACGCCTAAGAATGTACCTGACTAGTAAGTATCTTAAAACCTATGGATTGCTATGTCTCCAAAAGAGAATCAAGCGTGTGTACAGGGGCATAAACGCAGCAGTGATAGGATTGGAGAGGTTCGGTGAGCAAATGAAGACCCTTTTAAGTCATATTGCATGGTACCCATTACACGGGTCTCAACTCTCCAGGTTTAAGGTATTCTTCCTTCAGCTAAAACATGCATGTGGAACCCAGAGTATGATCAACCATGTGAACGGGAGACGTGTTCAAATATGTCTCAGTTTTCCTCCCCTGGTACTCGGGTGCAACATTCCAGATGCTTTACTAACACTCTCCCGACTTGGAGAGTCAGTCCCTTTAACCTCCTGTTTGGCCCAGTTTGCAATTTCTGCGGAAGATGAACAGGAATAGCGAGAACCAATGAGAGGCTAGCTGGAGGTGTCTGGACGGGCAAATTCAACTCTCATTTCCCACCAGGAAGAGGAATTAACCAAAGGCTCAGCATGCCGGGCCGGAACCAGATTAGGGCCTGAAGCCATCCTGCGGAGTTGCGGCCAGGTCACAAGAAAGCGAGTTGAAGAAAGGAGCTCAGGGCCACTGTAATTCACAAACCTGCAGAGTTATAAATGACAGCTATCGTCCAAAAATAGACTGAAGTAAGGCTGCCAAGAGGACTTGAAAGCGGGGCAGAATTGCAGGAAACCGATTTCAGGAGGTAGACTGGAATTGCATTGAAAGCATAGGAAAAGAGGCAGAACGTCCACAATGATGCACTTGGCCAAAAAGGGCGTATGCGTTTTTTCCTGAATATATTCAGGAAAAAACGCATACGCCCTTTTTGGCCAACCAAGCAAGCTTGCAAAGGAAATCTGCACTACAATGAAGTCTCACTTCCCCCCGGTCAAAAGGGCCATCTGAAAAAAGTGTAAAATCCAGAAAGGCAGGACAGGCCATGGAGAACTGGGAGCCTTGTTATGCTGATGGGCGGGATGTAAATTGCCAAGAACCACTCGGGAGAAGTGTATGGTGTTTCCTGAAACAACTAAAAAACAAAGCAACAGAACCTAGGGCACTTCCACTTATGGTCCTATAGCTTAGGGAAATTAAAATGAAAAAGACACAGCCACCCCAAAGTTTGGAACGGCTCTGTTTACAAGAACCTCGTTTACAGTACAAGTTCAACATCGCAGAAAGTGAAAAATGGATAAAGAAGTTGTGGTATTTACTTACAAAGCAATATCACTCAGCAATGAAATCTGTGTCATCAGGCCCTTAGCAGCACAATGAGTGGATTCAGGTATGATGATTCTAACTGAAATAAGTCACACAGAAAAAGAAACATCATAAGATATCACTAATACACGGAATGTAAACTTGGCTACACAGGAACTGCATTCCAAAACAGAACAGGGTCTCAAATTTAGAAAACCAACTTATGCTTGCTTAAGGGGAAAGGTGAGTTGGGGTGCTGCATAAAACCAGAGATTGAAATGAGCACAGATAAAGTTCCTTAAGCCAAATATGGAATAGACAAGAGCTACTCCTTGCTCAACGAAATGGACTCAAAACCCCATATTAAACGCCTAAGAATGTACCTGACAAGTAAGTATCTTAAAACCTATGGATTGCTATGTCTCCAAAAGAGAATCAAGCGTGTGTACAGGGGCATAAACGCAGCAGTGATAGGATTGGAGAGGTTCGGTGAGCAAATGAAGACCCTTTGAAGTCATATTGCATGGTACCCATTACACGGGTCTCAACTCTCCAGGTTTAAGGTATTCTTCCTTCAGCTAAAACATGCATGTGGAACCCAGAGTATGATCAACCATGTGAACGGGAGACGTGTTCAAATATGTCTCAGTTTTCCTCCCCTGGTACTCGGGTGCAACATTCCAGATGCTTTACTAACACTCTCCCGACTTGGAGAGTCAGTCCCTTTAACCTCCTGTTTGGCCCAGTTTGCAATTTCTGTGGAATATGAACAGGAATAGCGAGAACCAATGAAAGAATAGCTGGAGGTGTCTGGACGGGCAAATTTAACTCTCATTTCCCACCAAGAAGAGGAATTAACCAAAGGCTCAGCGTGCCGTGCCAGAACCAGATTAGGGCCTGAAGACATCCTGCGGTGTTGCGTCCAGGCCACAAGAAAGCGAGTTGAAGAAAGGAGCTCAGGGGCACTGTAATTCACAAACCTGCAGAGTTATAAATGACAGCTATCGTCCAAAAATAGACTGAAGTAAGGCTGCCAAGAGGACTTGAAAGCGGGGCAGAATTGCAGGAAACCGATTTCAGGAGGTAGACTGGAATTGCATTGAAAGCATAGGAAAAGAGGCAGAACGTCCACAATGATGCACTTGGCCAAAAAGGGCGTATGCGTTTTTTCCTGAATATATTCAGGAAAAAACGCATACGCCCTTTTTGGCCAACCAAGCAAACTTGCAAAGGAAATCTGCACTACAATGAAGTCTCACTTCCCCCCGGTCAAAAGGGCCATCTGAAAAAAGTGTAAAATACAGAAAGGCAGGACAGGCCATGGAGAACTGGGAGCCTTGTTATGCTGATGGGCGGGATGTAAATTGCCAACAGACACTCAGGAGAAGTGTATGGTGTTTCCTGAAACATCTAAAAAACAAAGCAACAGAGCCGAGGGCACTTGCGCTTATGGTCCTATAGCTTAGGGAAATTAAAATCAAAAAGACACAGCCACCCCAAAGTTTGGGACGCCTCCGTTTACAAGAACCTCGTTTACCGTACAAGTTCAATATCACAGAAAGTGAAAAATGGATAAAGAACTTGTGGTACTTACGTACAATGCAGTATCACTCAGCAATGAAATCTATGTCATCAGGCCCGTAGCAGCATAATGAGTGGATTCAGGTACGATGATTCTAACTGAAATAAGTCACACAGAAAAAGAAACATCATAAGATATCACTAATACACGGAATGTAAACTTGGCTACACATGAACTGCATTCCAAAACAGAACAGGGTCTCAAATTTAGAAAACCAACTTATGCTTGCTTAAGGTGAAAGGTGAGTTGGGGTGCTGCATAAAACCAGAGATTGAAATGAGCACAGATAAAGTTCCTTAAGCCAAATATGGAATACACAAGAGCTACTCCTTGCTCAACGAAATGGACACAAAACCCCATATTAAACGCCTAAGAATGCACCTGACTAGTAAGTATCTTAAAACCTATGGATTGCTATCTCTCCGAAAGAGAATCAAGCATGTGTACAGGGGCATAAACGCAGCAGTGATAGGATTGGAGAGGTTCGTGAGCAAATGAAGACCCTTTGAAGTCATATTGCATGGTACCCATTCCACGGGTTTCAACTACCCAGGTTTAAGGTATTCTTCCTTCATCTAAAACATGCATGTGGAACCTAGAGTATGATCAGCCATGTGATCGGGAGACGTGTTCAAATATGTCTCAGTTTTCGTACCCTGGTACTCGGGTGCAACATTCCAGACGCTTTATTAACACTCTCCCCACTTGGAGAGTCAGTCCCTTTAACCTCCTGTTTGGCCCAGTTTGCAATTTCTGTGGAAGATGAACAGGAATAGCGAGAACCAATGAAAGACTAGCTGGAGGTGTCTGGATGGGCAAATATAACTCTCATTTCCCACCAGGAAGTTGAATTAACCAAAGGCTCAGCGTGCTGTGCCAGAACCAGATTAGGGCCTGAAGACATCCTGCGGTGTTGCGGCCAGGTCACAAGAAAGCGAGTTGAAGAAGGGAGCTCAGGGGCACTGTAATTCACAAACCTGCAGAGTTATAAATGACAGCTATCGTCCAAAAATAGACTGAAGTAAGGCTGCCAAGAGGACTTGAAAGCGGGGCAGAATTGCAGGAAACCGATTTCAGGAGGTAGACTGCAATTGCATTGAAAGCATAGGAAAAGAGGCAGAACGTCCACAATGATGCACTTGGCCAAAAAGGGCGTATGCGTTTTTTCCTGAATATATTCAGGAAAAAACGCATACGCCCTTTTTGGCCAACCAAGCAAGCTTGCAAAGGAAATCTGCACTACAATGAAGTCTCACTTCCCCCCGGTCAAAAGGGCCATCTGAAAAAAGTGTAAAATCCAGAAAGGCAGGACAGGCCATGGAGAACTGGGAGCCTTGTTATGCTGATGGGCGGGATGTAAATTGCCAACAACCACTTGGGAGAAGTGTATGGTGTTTCCTGAAACATCTAAAAAACAAAGCAACAGAACCTAGGGCACTTCCACTTATGGTCCTATAGCTTAGGGAAATTAAAATCAAAAAGACACAGCCACCCCAAAGTTTGGAACGGCTCTCTTTACAAGAACCTCGTTTACAGTACAAGTTCAACATCGCAGAAAGTGAAAAATGGATAAAGAAGTTGTGGTATTTACTTACAAAGCAATATCACTCAGCAATGAAATCTGTGTCATCAGGCCCTTAGCATCACAATGAGTGGATTCAGGTATGATGATTCTAACTGAAATAAGTCACACAGAAAAAGAAACATCATAAGATATCAGTAATACACGGAATGTAAACTTGGCTACACAGGAACTGAATTACAGAACAGAACAGGGTCTCAAATTTAGAAAACCAACTTATGCTTGCTTAAGGGGAAAGGTGAGTTGGGGTGCTGCATAAAACCAGAGATTGAAATGAGCACAGATAAAGTTCCTTAAGCCAAATATGGAATAGACAAGAGCTACTCCTTGCTCAACGAAATGGACTCAACACCGCATATTAAACGCCTAAGAATGTACCTGACTAGTAAGTATCTTAAAACCTATGGATTGCTATGTCTCCGAAAGAGAATCAAGCATGTGTACATGGGCATAAATGCAGCAGTGATAGGATTGGAGGGGTTCGTGAGCAAATGAAGACCCTTTGAAGTCATATTGCATGGTACCCATTCCACGGGTCTCAACTCTCCAGGTTTAAGGTACTGTTCCTTCAGCTAAAACATGCATGTGGAACCTAGATTATGATCAACCATTTGATCGCGAGACGTGTTCAAATATGTCTCAGTTTTCGTACCCTGGTACTCGGGTTCAACATTCCAGACGCTTTACTAACACTCTCCCCTCTTGGAGAGTCAGTCCCTTTAACCTCCTGTTTGGCCCAGTTTGCAATTTCTGTGGAAGATGAACAGGAATAGCGAGAACCAATGAGAGACTAGCTGGAGGTGTCTGGATGGGCAAATTTAACTCTCATTTCCCACCAGGAAGAGGAATTAACCAAAGGCTCAGCGTGCCGTGCCGGAACCAGATTAGGGCCTGTAGACATCCTGCGGTGTTGCGGCCAGGTCACAAGAAAGCGAGTTGAAGAAAGGAGCTCAGGGGCACTGTAATTCACAAACCTGCAGAGTTATAAATGACAGCTATCGTCCAAAAATAGACTGAAGTAAGGCTGCCAAGAGGACTTGAAAGCGGGGCAGAATTGCAGGAAACCGATTTCAGGAGGTAGACTGGAATTGCATTGAAGGCATAGGAAAAGAGGCAGAACGTCCACAATGATGCACTTGGCCAAAAAGGGCGTATGCGTTTTTTCCTGAATATATTCAGGAAAAAACGCATACGCCCTTTTTGGCCAACCAAGCAAGCTTGCAAAGGAAATCTGCACTACAATGAAGTCTCACTTCCCCCCGGTCAAAAGGGCCATCTGAAAAAAGTGTAAAATCCAGAAAGGCAGGACAGGCCATGGAGAACTGGGAGCCTTGTTATGCTGATGGGCGGGATATAAATTGCCAACACTCAGGAGAAGTGTATGGTGTTTCCTGAAACATCTAAAAAACCAAGCAACAGAGCCGAGGGCACTTGCGCTTATGGTCCTATAGCTTAGGGAAATTAAAATCAAAAAGACACAGCCACCCCAAAGTTTGGGACGCCTCCGTTTACAAGAACCTCGTTTACCGTACAAGTTCAATATCACAGAAAGTGAAAAATGGATAAAGAACTTGTGGTACTTACGTACAATGCAGTATCACTCAGCAATGAAATCTATGTCATCAGGCCCGTAGCAGCATAATGAGTGGATTCAGGTACGATGATTCTAACTGAAATAAGTCACACAGAAAAAGAAACATCATAAGATATCACTAATACACGGAATGTAAACTTGGCTACACAGGAACTGCATTCCAAAACAGAACAGGGTCTCAAATTTAGAAAACCAACGTATGCTTGCTTAAGGTGAAAGGTGAGTTGGGGTGCAGCATAAAACCAGAGATTGAAATGAGCACAGATAAAGTTCCTTAAGCCAAATATGGAATACACAAGAGCTACTCCTTGCTCAACGAAATGGACACAAAACCCCATATTAAACGCCTAAGAATGTACCTGACTCGTAAGTATCTTAAAACCTATGGATTGCTATGTCTCCGAAAGAGAATCAAGCATGTGTACAGGGGCATAAACGCAGCAGTGATAGGATTGGAGAGGTTCGTGAGCAAATGAAGACCCTTTGAAGTCATATTGCATGGTACCCATTCCACGGGTTTCAACTACCCAGGTTTAAGGTATTCTTCCTTCATCTAAAACATGCATGTGGAACCTAGAGTATGATCAACCATGTGATCGGGAGACGTGTTCAAATATGTCTCAGTTTTCGTACCCTGGTACTCGGGTGCAACATTCCAGACGCTTTACTAACACTCTCCCCACTTGGAGAGTCAGTCCCTTTAACTTCCTGTTTGGCCCAGTTTGCAATTTCTGTGGAAGATGAACAGGAATAGCGAGAACCAATGAGAGACTAGCTGGAGGTGTCTGGATGGGCAAATATAACTCTCATTTCCCACCAGGAAGAGGAATTAACCAAAGGCTCAGCGTGCCGTGCCAGAACCAGATTAGGGCCTGAAGACATCCTGCGGTGTTGCGGCCAGGTCACAAGAAAGCGAGTTGAAGAAAGGAGCTCAGGGGCACTGTAATTCACAAACCTGCAGAGTTATAAATGACAGCTATCGTCCAAAAATAGACTGAAGTAAGGCTGCCAAGAGGACTTGAAAGCGGGGCAGAATTGCAGGAAACCGATTTCAGGAGGTAGACTGGAATTGCATTGAAAGCATAGGAAAAGAGGCAGAACGTCCACAATGATGCACTTGGCCAAAAAGGGCGTATGCGTTTTTTCCTGAATATATTCAGGAAAAAACGCATACGCCCTTTTTGGCCAACCAAGCAAGCTTGCAAAGGAAATCTGCACTACAATGAAGTCTCACTTCCCCCCGGTCAAAAGGGCCATCTGAAAAAAGTGTAAAATCCAGAAAGGCAGGACAGGCCATGGAGAACTGGGAGCCTTGTTATGCTGATGGGCGGGATGTAAATTGCCAAGAACCACTTGGGAGAAGTGTATGGTGTTTCCTGAAACAACTAAAAAACAAAGCAACAGAACCTAGGGCACTTCCACTTATGGTCCTATAGCTTAGGGAAATTAAAATCAAAAAGACACAGCCACCCCAAAGTTTGGAACGGCTCTGTTTACAAGAAACTCGTTTACAGTACAAGTTCAACATCGCAGAAAGTGAAAAATGGATAAAGAAGTTGTGGTATTTACTTACAAAGCAATATCACTCAGCAATGAAATCTGTGTCATCAGGCCCTTAGCATCACAATGAGTGGATTCAGGTATGATGATTCTAACTGAAATAAGTCACACAGAAAAAGAAACATCATAAGATATCAGTAATACACGGAATGTAAACTTGGCTACACAGGAACTGAATTACAGAACAGAACAGGGTCTCAAATTTAGAAAACCAACTTATGCTTGCTTAAGGGGAAAGGTGAGTTGGGGTGCTGCATAAAACCAGAGATTGAAATGAGCACAGATAAATTTCCTTAAGCCAAATATGGAATAGACAAGAGCTACTCCTTGCTCAACGAAATGGACTCAACACCGCATATTAAACGCCTAAGAATGTACCTGACTAGTAAGTATCTTAAAACCTATGGATTGCTATGTCTCCGAAAGAGAATCAAGCATGTGTACATGGGCATAAATGCAGCAGTGATAGGATTGGAGGGGTTCGTGAGCAAATGAAGACCCTTTGAAGTCATATTGCATGGTACCCATTCCACGGGTCTCAACTCTCCAGGTTTAAGGTATTGTTCCTTCAGCTAAAACATGCATGTGGAACCTAGATTATGATCAACCATGTGATCGGGAGACGTGTTCAAATATGTCTCAGTTTTCGTACCCTGGTACTCGGGTTCAACATTCCAGACGCTTTACTAACACTCTCCCCACTTGGAGAGTCAGTCCCTTTAACCTCCTGTTTGGCCCAGTTTGCAATTTCTGTGGAAGATGAACAGGAATAGCGAGAACCAATGAGAGACTAGCTGGAGGTGTCTGGATGGGCAAATTTAACTCTCATTTCCCACCAGGAAGAGGAATTAACCAAAGGCTCAGCGTGCCGTGCCGGAACCAGATTAGGGCCTGTAGACATCCTGCGGTGTTGCGGCCAGGTCACAAGAAAGCGAGTTGAAGAAAGGAGCTCAGGGGCACTGTAATTCACAAACCTGCAGAGTTATAAATGACAGCTATCGTCCAAAAATAGACTGAAGTAAGGCTGCCAAGAGGACTTGAAAGCGGGGCAGAATTGCAGGAAACCGATTTCAGGAGGTAGACTGGAATTGCATTGAAGGCATAGGAAAAGAGGCAGAACGTCCACAATGATGCACTTGGCCACAAAGGGCGTATGCGTTTTTTCCTGAATATATTCAGGAAAAAACGCATACGCCCTTTTTGGCCAACCAAGCAAACTTGCAAAGGAAATCTGCACTACAATGAAGTCTCACTTCTCCCCGGTCAAAAGGGCCATCTGAAAAAAGTGTAAACTCCAGAAAGGCAGGACAGGCCATGGAGAACTGGGAGCCTTGTTATGCTGATGGGCGGGATGTAAATTGCCAACAGACACTCAGGAGAAGTGTATGGTGTTTCCTGAAACATCTAAAAAACAAAGCATCAGAGCCTAGGGCACTTCCACTTATGGTCCTATAGCTTAGGGAAATTAAAATCAAAAAGACACAGCCACCCCAAAGTTTGGGACACCTCCGTTTACAAGAACCTCGTTTACAGTACAAGTTCAACATCGCAGAAAGTGAAAAATGGATAAAGAAGCTGTGGTATTTACTTACAAAGCAATATCACTCAGCAATGAAATCTGTGTCATCAGGCCCTTAGCAGCACAATGAGTGGATTCAGGTATGATGATTCTAACTGAAATAAGTCACACAGAAAAAGAAACATCATAAGATATCAGTAATACACGGAATGGAAACTTGGCTACACAGGAACTGAATTACAGAACAGAACAGGGTCTCAAATTTAGAAAACTAACTTATGCTTGCTTAAGGGGAAAGGTGAGTTGGGGTGCTGCATAAAACCAGAGATTGAAATGAGCACAGATAAAGTTCCTTAAGCCAAATATGGAATAGACAAGAGCTACTCCTTGCTCAACGACATGGACTCAACACCCCATATTAAACGCCTAAGAATGTACCTGACTAGTAAGTATCTTAAAACCTATGGATTGCTATGTCTCCGAAAGAGAATCAAGCATGTGTACAGGGGCATAAACGCAGCAGTGATAGGATTGGAGAGGTTCGTGAGCAAATGAAGACCCTTTGAAGTCATATTGCATGGTACCCATTCCACGGGTTTCAACTACCCAGGTTTAAGGTATTCTTCCTTCAGCTAAAACATGCATGTGGAACCTAGAGTATGATCAACCATGTGATCGGGAGACGTGTTCAAATATGTCTCAGTTTTCGTACCCTGGTACTCGGGTGCAACTGTCCAGACGCTTTACTAACACTCTCCCGACTTGGAGAGTCAGTCCCTTTAACCTCCTGTTTGGCCCAGTTTGCAATTTCTGTGGAAGATGAACAGGAATAGCGAGAACCAATGAAAGAATAGCTGGAGGTGTCTGGACGGGCAAATTTAACTCTCATTTCCCACCAGGAAGAGGAAATAACCAAAGGCTCAGCGTGCCGTGCCAGAAACAGATTAGGGCCTGAAGACATCCTGCGGTGTTGCAGCCAGGCCATAAGAAAGCGAGTTGAAGAAAGGAGCTCAGGGGCACTGTAATTCACAAACCTGCAGAGTTATAAATGACAGCTATCGTCCAAAAATATACTGAAGTGAGGCTGCCAAGAGGACTTGAAAGCGGGGCAGAATTGCAGGAAACCGATTTCAGGAGGTAGACTGGAATTGCATTGAAAGCATAGGAAAAGAGGCAGAACGTCCACAATGATGCACTTGGCCAAAAAGGGCGTATGCGTTTTTTCCTGAATATATTCAGGAAAAAAAGCATACGCCCTTTTTGGCCAACCAAGCAAACTTGCAAAGGAAATCTGCACTACAATGAAGTCGCACTTCCCCCCGGTCAAAAGGGCCATCTGAAAAAAGTGTAAAATCCAGAAAGGCAGGACAGGCCATGGAGAACTGGGAGCCTTGTTATGCTGATGGGCGGGATGTAAATTGCCAACAGACACTCAGGAGAAGTGTATGGTGTTTCCTGAAACATCTAAAAAACAAAGCAACAGAGCTGAGGGCACTTGCGCTTATGGTCCTATAGCTTAGGGAAATTAAAATCAAAAAGACACAGCCACCCCAAAATTTGGGACGCCTCCGTTTACAAGAACCTCGTTTACCGTACAAGTTCAATATCACAGAAAGTGAAAAATGGATAAAGAACTTGTGGTACTTACGTACAATGCAGTATCACTCAGCAATGAAATCTATGTCATCAGGCCCGTAGCAGCATAATGAGTGGATTCAGGTACGATGATTCTAACTGAAATAAGTCACACAGAAAAAGAAACATCATAAGATATCACTAATACACGGAATGTAAACTTGGCTACACAGGAACTGCATTCCAAAACAGAACAGGGTCTCAAATTTAGAAAACCAACTTATGCTTGCTTAAGGTGAAAGGTGAGTTGGGGTGCTGCATAAAACCAGAGATTGAAATGAGCACAGATAAAGTTCCTTAAGCCAAATATGGAATACACAAGAGCTACTCCTTGCTCAACGAAATGGACACAAAACCCCATATTAAACGCCTAAGAATGCACCTGACTAGTAAGTATCTTAAAACCTATGGATTGCTATGTCTCCGAAAGAGAATCAAGCATGTGTACAGGGGCATAAACGCAACAGTGATAGGATTGGAGAGGTTCGTGAGCAAATGAAGACCCTTTGAAGTCATATTGCATGGTACCCATTCCACGGGTTTCAACTACCCAGGTTTAAGGTATTCTTCCTTCATCTAAAACATGCATGTGGAACCTAGAGTATGATAAACCATGTGATCGGGAGACGTGTTCAAATATGTCTCAGTTTTCGTACCCTGGTACTCGGGTGCAACATTCCAGACGCTTTACTAACACTGTCCCCACTTGGAGAGTCAGTTCCTTTAACTTCCTGTTTGGCCCAGTTTGCAATTTCTGTGGAAGATGAACAGGAATAACGAGAACCAATGAAAGACTAGCTGGAGGTGTCTGGACGGGCAAATTTAACTCTCATTTCCCACCAGGAAGAGGAATTAACCAAAGGCTCAGCGTGCCGTGCCAGAACCAGATTAGGGCCTGAAGACATCCTGCGGTGTTGCGGCCAGGTCACAAGAAAGCGAGTTGAAGAAAGGAGCTCAGGGGCACTGTAATTCACAAACCTGCAGAGTTATAAATGACAGCTATCGTCCAAAAATAGACTGAAGTAAGGCTGCCAAGAGGACTTGAAAGCGGGGCAGAATTGCAGGAAACCGATTTCAGGAGGTAGACTGGAATTGCATTGAAAGCATAGGAAAAGAGGCAGAACGTCCACAATGATGCACTTGGCCAAAAAGGGCGTATGCGTTTTTTCCTGAATATATTCAGGAAAAAACGCATACGCCCTTTTTGGCCAACCAAGCAAGCTTGCAAAGGAAATCTGCACTACAATGAAGTCTCACTTCCCCCCGGTCAAAAGGGCCATCTGAAAAAAGTGTAAAATCCAGAAAGGCAGGACAGGCCATGGAGAACTGGGAGCCTTGTTATGCTGATGGGCGGGATGTAATTTGCCAACAACCACTCGGGAGAAGTGTATGGTGTTTCCTGAAACATCTAAAAAACAAAGCAACAGAACCTAGGGCACTTCCACTTATGGTCCTATAGCTTAGGGAAATTAAAATGAAAAAGACACAGCCACCCCAAAGTTTGGAACGGCTCTGTTTACAAGAACCTCATTTACAGTACAAGTTCAACATCGCAGAAAGTGAAAAATGGATAAAGAAGTTGTGGTATTTACTTACAAAGCAATATCACTCAGCAATGAAATCTGTGTCATCAGGCCCTTAGCAGCACAATGAGTGGATTCAGGTATGATGATTCTAACTGAAATAAGTCACACAGAAAAAGAAACATCATAAGATATCACTAATACACGGAATGTAAACTTGGCTACACAGGAACTGCATTCCAAAACAGAACAGGGTCTCAAATTTAGAAAACCAACTTATGCTTGCTTAAGGGGAAAGGTGAGTTGGGGTGCTGCATAAAACCAGAGATTGAAATGAGCACAGATAAAGTTCCTTAAGCCAAATATGGAATAGACAAGAGCTACTCCTTGCTCAACGAAATGGACTCAAAACCCCATATTAAACACCTAAGAATGTACCTGACTAGTAAGTATCTTAAAACCTATGGATTGCTATGTCTCCAAAAGAGAATCAAGCGTGTGTACAGGGGCATAAACGCAGCAGTGATAGGATTGGGGAGGTTCGGTGAGCAAATGAAGACCCTTTGAAGTCATATTGCATGGTACCCATTACACGGGTCTCAACTACCCAGGTTTAAGGTATTTTTCCTTCAGCTAAAACATGCATGTGGAACCCAGAGTATGATCAACCATGTGAACGGGAGACGTGTTCAAATATGCCTCAGTTTTCCTCCCCTGGTACTCGGGTGCAACATTCCAGACGCTTTACTAACACTCTCCCGACTTGGAGAGTCAGTCCCTTTAACCTCCTGTTTGGCCCAGTTTGCAATTTCTGCGGAAGATGAACAGGAATAGCGAGAACCAATGAGAGGCTAGCTGGAGGTGTCTGGACGGGCAAATTCAACTCTCATTTCCCACCAGGAAGAGGAATTAACCAAAGGCTCAGCATGCCGGGCCGAAATCAGATTAGGGCCTGAAGCCATCCTGCGGTGTTGCCGCCAGGTCACAAGAAAGCGAGTTGAAGAAAGGAACTCAGGGGCACTGTAATTCACAAACCTGCAGAGTTATAAATGACAGCTATCGTCCAAAAATAGACTGAAGTAAGGCTGCCAAGAGGACTTGAAAGCGGGGCAGAATTGCAGGAAACCGATTTCAGGAGGTAGACTGGAATTGCATTGAAAGCATAGGAAAAGAGGCAGAACGTCCACAATGATGCACTTGGCCAAAAAGGGCGTATGCGTTTTTTCCTGAATATATTCAGGAAAAAACGCATACGCCCTTTTTGGCCAACCAAGCAAGCTTGCAAAGGAAAACTGCACTACAATGAAGTCTCACTTCCCCCCGGTCAAAAGGGCCATCTGAAAAAAGTGTAAAATCCAGAAAGGCAGGACAGGCCATGGAGAACTGGGAGCCTTGTTATGCTGATGGGCGGGATTTAAATTGCCAAGAACCACTTGGGAGAAGTGTATGGTGTTTCCTGAAACAACTAAAAAACAAAGCAACAGAACCTAGAGCACTTCCACTTATGGTCCTATAGCTTAGGGAAATTAAAATGAAAAAGACACAGCCACCCCAAAGTTTGGAACGGCTCTGTTTACAAGAACCTCGTTTACCGTACAAGTTCAATATCACAGAAAGTGAAAAATGGATAAAGAACTTGTGGTACTTACGTACAATGCAGTATCACTCAGCAACGAAATCTATGTCATCAGGCCCGTAGAAGCATAATGAGTGGATTCAGGTATGATGATTCTAACTGAAATAAGTCACACAGAAAAAGAAACATCATAAGATATCACTAATACACGGAATGTAAACTTGGCTACACAGGAACTGCATTCCAAAACAGAACAGGGTCTCAAATTTAGAAAACCAACTTATGCTTGCTTAAGGGGAAAGGTGAGTTGGGGTGCTGCATAAAACCAGAGATTGAAATGAGCACAGATAAAGTTCCTTAAGCCAAATATGGAATAGACAAGAGCTACTCCTTGCTCAAAGAAATGGACTCAAAACCCCATATTAAACGCCTAAGAATGTACCTGACTAGTAAGTATCTTAAAACCTATGGATTGCTATGTCTCCGAAAGAGAATCAAGCATGTGTACAGGGGCATAAACGCAGCAGTGATAGGATTGGAGAGGTTCGGTGAGCAAATGAAGACCCTTTTAAGTCATATTGCATGGTACCCATTACACGGGTCTTAACTCTCCAGGTTTAAGGTATTCTTCCTTCAGCTAAAACATGCATGTGGAACCCAGAGTATGATCAACCATGTGAACGGGAGACGTGTTCAAATATGTCTCAGTTTTCCTCCCCTGGTACTCGGGTGCAACATTCCAGACGCTTTACTAACACTCTCCCCACTTGGAGAGTCAGTCCCTTTAACCTCCTGTTTGGCCCACTTTGCAATTTCTGCGGAAATGAACAGGAATAGCGAGAACCAATGAGAGACTAGCTGGAGGTGTCTGGACGGGCAAATTTAACTCTCATTTCCCACCAGGAAGAGGAATTAACCAAAGGCTCAGCGTGCCGTGCCAGAACCAGATTAGGGCCTGAAGCCATCCTGCGGTGTTGCAGCCAGCTCACAAGAAAGCGAGTTGAAGAAAGGAGCTCAGGGGCACTGTAATTCACAAACCTGCAGAGTTATAAATGACAGCTATCGTCCAAAAATAGACTGAAGTAAGGCTGCCAAGAGGACTTGAAAGCGGGGCAGAATTGCAGGAAACCGATTTCAGGAGGTAGACTGGAATTGCATTGAAAGCATAGGAAAAGAGGCAGAACGTCCACAATGATGCACTTGGCCAAAAAGGGCGTATGCGTTTTTTCCTGAATATATTCAGGAAAAAACGCATACGCCCTTTTCGGCCAACCAAGCAAACTTGCAAAGGAAATCTGCACTACAATGAAGTCTCACTTCCCCCCGGTCAAAAGGGCCATCTGAAAAAAGTGTAAAATCCAGAAAGGCAGGACAGGCCATGGAGAACTGGGAGCCTTGTTATGCTGATGGGCGGGATGTAAATTGCCAACAGACACTCAGGAGAAGTGTATGGTGTTTCCTGAAACATCTAAAAAACAAAGCAACAGAGCCGAGGGCACTTGCGCTTATGGTCCTATAGCTTAGGGAAATTAAAATCAAAAAGACACAGCCACCCCAAAGTTTGGGACGCCTCCGTTTACAAGAACCTCGTTTACCGTACAAGTTCAATATCACAGAAAGTGAAAAATGGATAAAGAACTTGTGGTACTTACGTACAATGCAGTATCACTCAGCAATGAAATCTATGTCATCAGGCCCGTAGCAGCATAATGAGTGGATTCAGGTACGATGATTCTAACTGAAATAAGTCACACAGAAAAAGAAACATCATAAGATATCACTAATACACGGAATGTAAACTTGGCTACACAGGAACTGCATTCCAAAACAGAACAGGGTCTCAAATTTAGAAAACCAACTTATGCTTGCTTAAGGTGAAAGGTGAGTTGGGGTGCTGCATAAAACCAGAGATTGAAATGAGCACAGATAAAGTTCCTTAAGCCAAATATGGAATACACAAGAGCTACTCCTTGCTCAACGAAATGGACACAAAACCCCATATTAAACGCCTAAGAATGCACCTGACTAGTAAGTATCTTAAAACCTATGGATTGCTATGTCTCCGAAAGAGAATCAAGCATGTGTACAGGGGCATAAACGCAGCAGTGATAGGATTGGAGAGGTTCGTGAGCAAATGAAGACCCTTTGAAGTCATATTGCATGGTACCCATTCCACGGGTTTCAACTACCCAGGTTTAAGGTATTCTTCCTTCATCTAAAACATGCATGTGGAACCTAGAGTATGATCAACCATGTGATCGGGAGACGTGTTCAAATATGTCTCAGTTTTCGTACCCTGGTACTCGGGTGCAACATTCCAGACGCTTTACTAACACTCTCCCCACTTGGAGAGTCAGTCCCTTTAACTTCCTGTTTGGCCCAGTTTGCAATTTCTGTGGAAGATGAACAGGAATAGCGAGAACCAATGAAAGACTAGCTGGAGGTGTCTGGATGGGCAAATATAACTCTCATTTCCCACCAGGAAGAGGAATTAACCAAAGGCTCAGCGTGCCGTGCCAGAACCAGATTAGGGCCTGAAGACATCCTGCGGTGTTGCGGCCAGGTCACAAGAAAGCGAGTTGAAGAAAGGAGCTCAGGGGCACTGTAATTCACAAACCTGCAGAGTTATAAATGACAGCTATCGTCCAAAAATAGACTGAAGTAAGGCTGCCAAGAGGACTTGAAAGCGGGGCAGAATTGCAGGAAACCGATTTCAGGAGGTAGACTGGAATTGCATTGAAAGCATAGGAAAAGAGGCAGAACGTCCACAATGATGCACTTGGCCAAAAAGGGCGTATGCGTTTTTTCCTGAATATATTCAGGAAAAAACGCATACGCCCTTTTTGGCCAACCAAGCAAGCTTGCAAAGGAAATCTGCACTACAATGAAGTCTCACTTCCCCCCGGTCAAAAGGGCCATCTGAAAAAAGTGTAAAATCCAGAAAGGCAGGACAGGCCATGGAGAACTGGGAGCCTTGTTATGCTGATGGGCAGGATGTAAATTGCCAACAACCACTTGGGAGAAGTGTATGGTGTTTCCTGAAACATCTAAAAAACAAAGCAACAGAACCTAGGGCACTTCCACTTATGGTCCTATAGCTTAGGGAAATTAAAATCAAAAAGACACAGCCACTGCAAAGTTTGGAACGGCTCTGTTTACAAGAAACTCGTTTACAGTACAAGTTCAACATCGCAGAAAGTGAAAAATGGATAAAGAAGTTGTGGTATTTACTTACAAAGCAATATCACTCAGCAATGAAATCTGTGTCATCAGGCCCTTAGCATCACAATGAGTGGATTCAGGTATGATGATTCTAACTGAAATAAGTCACACAGAAAAAGAAACATCATAAGATATCAGTAATACACGGAATGTAAACTTGGCTACACAGGAACTGAATTACAGAACAGAACAGGGTCTCAAATTTAGAAAACCAACTTATGCTTGCTTAAGGGGAAAGGTGAGTTGGGGTGCTGCATAAAACCAGAGATTGAAATGAGCACAGATAAAGTTCCTTAAGCCAAATATGGAATAGACAAGAGCTACTCCTTGCTCAACGAAATGGACTCAACACCGCATATTAAACGCCTAAGAATGTACCTGACTAGTAAGTATCTTAAAACCTATGGATTGCTATGTCTCCAAAAGAGAATCAAGCGTGTGTACAGGGGCATAAACGCAGCAGTGATAGGATTGGAGAGGTTCGTGAGCAAATGAAGACCCTTTTAAGTCATATTGCATGGTACCCATTACACGGGTCTCAACTCTCCAGGTTTAAGGTATTGTTCCTTCAGCTAAAACATGCATGTGGAACCTAGATTATGATCAACCATGTGATCGGGAGACGTGTTCAAATATGTCTCAGTTTTCGTACCCTGGTACTCGGGTGCAACATTCCAGACGCTTTACTAACACTCTCCCGACTTGGAGAGTCAGTCCCTTTAACTTCCTGTATGGCCCAGTTTGCAATTTCTGTGGAAGATGAACAGGAATAGCGAGAACCAATGAGAGACTAGCTGGAGGTGTCTGGATGGGCAAATTTAACTCTCATTTCCCACCAGGAAGAGGAATTAACCAAAGGCTCAGCGTGCCGTGCCGGAACCAGATTAGGGCCTGTAGACATCCTGCGGTGTTGCGGCCAGGTCACAAGAAAGCGAGTTGAAGAAAGGAGCTCAGGGGCACTGTAATTCACAAACCTGCAGAGTTATAAATGACAGCTATCGTCCAAAAATAGACTGAAGTAAGGCTGCCAAGAGGACTTGAAAGCGGGGCAGAATTGCAGGAAACCGATTTCAGGAGGTAGACTGGAATTGCATTGAAGGCATAGGAAAAGAGGCAGAACGTCCACAATGATGCACTTGGCCAAAAAGGGCGTATGCGTTTTTTCCTGAATATATTCAGGAAAAAACGCATACGCCCTTTTTGGCCAACCAAGCAAACTTGCAAAGGAAATCTGCAGTACAATGAAGTCTCACTTCTCCCCGGTCAAAAGGGCCATCTGAAAAAAGTGTAAACTCCAGAAAGGCAGGACAGGCCATGGAGAACTGGGAGCCTTGTTATGCTGATGGGCGGGATGTAAATTGCCAACAGACACTCAGGAGAAGTGTATGGTGTTTCCTGAAACATCTAAAAAACAAAGCATCAGAGCCTAGGGCACTTCCACTTATGGTCCTATAGCTTAGGGAAATTAAAATCAAAAAGACACAGCCACCCCAAAGTTTGGGACACCTCCGTTTACAAGAACCTCGTTTACCGTACAAGTTCAATATCACAGAAAGTGAAAAATGGATAAAGAACTTGTGGTACTTACGTACAATGCAGTATCACTCAGCAACGAAATCTATGTCATCAGGCCCGTAGAAGCATAATGAGTGGATTCAGGTATGATGATTCTAACTGAAATAAGTCACACAGAAAAAGAAACATCATAAGATATCACTAATACACGGAATGTAAACTTGGCTACACAGGAACTGCATTCCAAAACAGAACAGGGTCTCAAATTTAGAAAACCAACTTATGCTTGCTTAAGGGGAAAGGTGAGTTGGGGTGCTGCATAAAACCAGAGATTGAAATGAGCACAGATAAAGTTCCTTAAGCCAAATATGGAATAGACAAGAGCTACTCCTTGCTCAAAGAAATGGACTCAAAACCCCATATTAAACGCCTAAGAATGTACCTGACTAGTAAGTATCTTAAAACCTATGGATTGCTATGTCTCCGAAAGAGAATCAAGCATGTGTACAGGGGCATAAACGCAGCAGTGATAGGATTGGAGAGGTTCGGTGAGCAAATGAAGACCCTTTTAAGTCATATTGCATGGTACCCATTACACGGGTCTTAACTCTCCAGGTTTAAGGTATTCTTCCTTCAGCTAAAACATGCATGTGGAACCCAGAGTATGATCAACCATGTGAACGGGAGACGTGTTCAAATATGTCTCAGTTTTCCTCCCCTGGTACTCGGGTGCAACATTCCAGACGCTTTACTAACACTCTCCCCACTTGGAGAGTCAGTCCCTTTAACCTCCTGTTTGGCCCACTTTGCAATTTCTGCGGAAATGAACAGGAATAGCGAGAACCAATGAGAGACTAGCTGGAGGTGTCTGGACGGGCAAATTTAACTCTCATTTCCCACCAGGAAGAGGAATTAACCAAAGGCTCAGCGTGCCGTGCCAGAACCAGATTAGGGCCTGAAGCCATCCTGCGGTGTTGCAGCCAGCTCACAAGAAAGCGAGTTGAAGAAAGGAGCTCAGGGGCACTGTAATTCACAAACCTGCAGAGTTATAAATGACAGCTATCGTCCAAAAATAGACTGAAGTAAGGCTGCCAAGAGGACTTGAAAGCGGGGCAGAATTGCAGGAAACCGATTTCAGGAGGTAGACTGGAATTGCATTGAAAGCATAGGAAAAGAGGCAGAACGTCCACAATGATGCACTTGGCCAAAAAGGGCGTATGCGTTTTTTCCTGAATATATTCAGGAAAAAACGCATACGCCCTTTTCGGCCAACCAAGCAAACTTGCAAAGGAAATCTGCACTACAATGAAGTCTCACTTCCCCCCGGTCAAAAGGGCCATCTGAAAAAAGTGTAAAATCCAGAAAGGCAGGACAGGCCATGGAGAACTGGGAGCCTTGTTATGCTGATGGGCGGGATGTAAATTGCCAACAGACACTCAGGAGAAGTGTATGGTGTTTCCTGAAACATCTAAAAAACAAAGCAACAGAGCCGAGGGCACTTGCGCTTATGGTCCTATAGCTTAGGGAAATTAAAATCAAAAAGACACAGCCACCCCAAAGTTTGGGACGCCTCCGTTTACAAGAACCTCGTTTACCGTACAAGTTCAATATCACAGAAAGTGAAAAATGGATAAAGAACTTGTGGTACTTACGTACAATGCAGTATCACTCAGCAATGAAATCTATGTCATCAGGCCCGTAGCAGCATAATGAGTGGATTCAGGTACGATGATTCTAACTGAAATAAGTCACACAGAAAAAGAAACATCATAAGATATCACTAATACACGGAATGTAAACTTGGCTACACAGGAACTGCATTCCAAAACAGAACAGGGTCTCAAATTTAGAAAACCAACTTATGCTTGCTTAAGGTGAAAGGTGAGTTGGGGTGCTGCATAAAACCAGAGATTGAAATGAGCACAGATAAAGTTCCTTAAGCCAAATATGGAATACACAAGAGCTACTCCTTGCTCAACGAAATGGACACAAAACCCCATATTAAACGCCTAAGAATGCACCTGACTAGTAAGTATCTTAAAACCTATGGATTGCTATGTCTCCGAAAGAGAATCAAGCATGTGTACAGGGGCATAAACGCAGCAGTGATAGGATTGGAGAGGTTCGTGAGCAAATGAAGACCCTTTGAAGTCATATTGCATGGTACCCATTCCACGGGTTTCAACTACCCAGGTTTAAGGTATTCTTCCTTCATCTAAAACATGCATGTGGAACCTAGAGTATGATCAACCATGTGATCGGGAGACGTGTTCAAATATGTCTCAGTTTTCGTACCCTGGTACTCGGGTGCAACATTCCAGACGCTTTACTAACACTCTCCCCACTTGGAGAGTCAGTCCCTTTAACTTCCTGTTTGGCCCAGTTTGCAATTTCTGTGGAAGATGAACAGGAATAGCGAGAACCAATGAAAGACTAGCTGGAGGTGTCTGGATGGGCAAATATAACTCTCATTTCCCACCAGGAAGAGGAATTAACCAAAGGCTCAGCGTGCCGTGCCAGAACCAGATTAGGGCCTGAAGACATCCTGCGGTGTTGCGGCCAGGTCACAAGAAAGCGAGTTGAAGAAAGGAGCTCAGGGGCACTGTAATTCACAAACCTGCAGAGTTATAAATGACAGCTATCGTCCAAAAATAGACTGAAGTAAGGCTGCCAAGAGGACTTGAAAGCGGGGCAGAATTGCAGGAAACCGATTTCAGGAGGTAGACTGGAATTGCATTGAAAGCATAGGAAAAGAGGCAGAACGTCCACAATGATGCACTTGGCCAAAAAGGGCGTATGCGTTTTTTCCTGAATATATTCAGGAAAAAACGCATACGCCCTTTTTGGCCAACCAAGCAAGCTTGCAAAGGAAATCTGCACTACAATGAAGTCTCACTTCCCCCCGGTCAAAAGGGCCATCTGAAAAAAGTGTAAAATCCAGAAAGGCAGGACAGGCCATGGAGAACTGGGAGCCTTGTTATGCTGATGGGCAGGATGTAAATTGCCAACAACCACTTGGGAGAAGTGTATGGTGTTTCCTGAAACATCTAAAAAACAAAGCAACAGAACCTAGGGCACTTCCACTTATGGTCCTATAGCTTAGGGAAATTAAAATCAAAAAGACACAGCCACCGCAAAGTTTGGAACGGCTCTGTTTACAAGAAACTCGTTTACAGTACAAGTTCAACATCGCAGAAAGTGAAAAATGGATAAAGAAGTTGTGGTATTTACTTACAAAGCAATATCACTCAGCAATGAAATCTGTGTCATCAGGCCCTTAGCATCACAATGAGTGGATTCAGGTATGATGATTCTAACTGAAATAAGTCACACAGAAAAAGAAACATCATAAGATATCAGTAATACACGGAATGTAAACTTGGCTACACAGGAACTGAATTACAGAACAGAACAGGGTCTCAAATTTAGAAAACCAACTTATGCTTGCTTAAGGGGAAAGGTGAGTTGGGGTGCTGCATAAAACCAGAGATTGAAATGAGCACAGATAAAGTTCCTTAAGCCAAATATGGAATAGACAAGAGCTACTCCTTGCTCAACGAAATGGACTCAACACCGCATATTAAACGCCTAAGAATGTACCTGACTAGTAAGTATCTTAAAACCTATGGATTGCTATGTCTCCGAAAGAGAATCAAGCATGTGTACATGGGCATAAATGCAGCAGTGATAGGATTGGAGGGGTTCGTGAGCAAATGAAGACCCTTTGAAGTCATATTGCATGGTACCCATTCCACGGGTCTCAACTCTCCAGGTTTAAGGTATTGTTCCTTCAGCTAAAACATGCATGTGGAACCTAGATTATGATCAACCATTTGATCGGGAGACGTGTTCAAATATGTCTCAGTTTTCGTACCCTGGTACTCGGGTTCAACATTCCAGACGCTTTACTAACACTCTCCCGACTTGGAGAGTCAGTCCCTTTAACTTCCTGTATGGCCCAGTTTGCAATTTCTGTGGAAGATGAACAGGAATAGCGAGAACCAATGAGAGACTAGCTGGAGGTGTCTGGATGGGCAAATTTAACTCTCATTTCCCACCAGGAAGAGGAATTAACCAAAGGCTCAGCGTGCCGTGCCGGAACCAGATTAGGGCCTGTAGACATCCTGCGGTGTTGCGGCCAGGTCACAAGAAAGCGAGTTGAAGAAAGGAGCTCAGGGACACTGTAATTCACAAACCTGCAGAGTTATAAATGACAGCTATCGTCCAAAAATAGACTGAAGTAAGGCTGCCAAGAGGACTTGAAAGCGGGGCAGAATTGCAGGAAACCGATTTCAGGAGGTAGACTGGAATTGCACTGAAGGCATAGGAAAAGAGGCAGAACGTCCACAATGATGCACTTGGCCAAAAAGGGCGTATGCGTTTTTTCCTGAATATATTCAGGAAAAAACGCATACGCCCTTTTTGGCCAACCAAGCAAACTTGCAAAGGAAATCTGCAGTACAATGAAGTCTCACTTCTCCCCGGTCAAAAGGGCCATCTGAAAAAAGTGTAAACTCCAGAAAGGCAGGACAGGCCATGGAGAACTGGGAGCCTTGTTATGCTGATGGGCGGGATGTAAATTGCCAACAGACACTCAGGAGAAGTGTATGGTGTTTCCTGAAACATCTAAAAAACAAAGCATCAGAGCCTAGGGCACTTCCACTTATGGTCCTATAGCTTAGGGAAATTAAAATCAAAAAGACACAGCCACCCCAAAGTTTGGGACACCTCCGTTTACAAGAACCTCGTTTACCGTACAAGTTCAATATCACAGAAAGTGAAAAATGGATAAAGAACTTGTGGTACTTACGTACAATGCAGTATCACTCAGCAACGAAATCTATGTCATCAGGCCCGTAGAAGCATAATGAGTGGATTCAGGTATGATGATTCTAACTGAAATAAGTCACACAGAAAAAGAAACATCATAAGATATCACTAATACACGGAATGTAAACTTGGCTACACAGGAACTGCATTCCAAAACAGAACAGGGTCTCAAATTTAGAAAACCAACTTATGCTTGCTTAAGGGGAAAGGTGAGTTGGGGTGCTGCATAAAACCAGAGATTGAAATGAGCACAGATAAAGTTCCTTAAGCCAAATATGGAATAGACAAGAGCTACTCCTTGCTCAAAGAAATGGACTCAAAACCCCATATTAAACGCCTAAGAATGTACCTGACTAGTAAGTATCTTAAAACCTATGGATTGCTATGTCTCCGAAAGAGAATCAAGCATGTGTACAGGGGCATAAACGCAGCAGTGATAGGATTGGAGAGGTTCGGTGAGCAAATGAAGACCCTTTTAAGTCATATTGCATGGTACCCATTACACGGGTCTTAACTCTCCAGGTTTAAGGTATTCTTCCTTCAGCTAAAACATGCATGTGGAACCCAGAGTATGATCAACCATGTGAACGGGAGACGTGTTCAAATATGTCTCAGTTTTCCTCCCCTGGTACTCGGGTGCAACATTCCAGACGCTTTACTAACACTCTCCCCACTTGGAGAGTCAGTCCCTTTAACCTCCTGTTTGGCCCAGTTTGCAATTTCTGCGGAAATGAACAGGAATAGCGAGAACCAATGAGAGACTAGCTGGAGGTGTCTGGACGGGCAAATTTAACTCTCATTTCCCACCAGGAAGAGGAATTAACCAAAGGCTCAGCGTGCCGTGCCGGAACCAGATTAGGGCCTGAAGCCATCCTGCGGTGTTGCAGCCAGGTCACAAGAAAGCGAGTTGAAGAAAGGAGCTCAGGGGCACTGTAATTCACAAACCTGCAGAGTTATAAATGACAGCTATCGTCCAAAAATAGACTGAAGTAAGGCTGCCAAGAGGACTTGAAAGCGGGGCAGAATTGCAGGAAACCGATTTCAGGAGGTAGACTGGAATTGCATTGAAGGCATAGGAAAAGAGGCTGAACGTCCACAATGATGCACTTGGCCAAAAAGGGCGTATGCGTATTTTCCTGAATATATTCAGGAAAAAACGCATACGCCCTTTTTGGCCAACCAAGCAAGCTTGCAAAGGAAATCTGCACTACAATGAAGTCTCACTTCCCCCCGGTCAAAAGGGCCATCTGAAAAAAGTGTAAAATCCAAAAAGGCATGACAGGCCATGGAGAACTGGGAGCCTTGTTATGCTGATGGGCGGGATGTAATTTGCCAACAACCACTCGGGAGAAGTGTATGGTGTTTCCTGAAACATCTAAAAAACAAAGCAACAGAACCTAGGGCACTTCCACTTATGATCCTATAGCTTAGGGAAATTAAAATGAAAAAGACACAGCCACCCCAAAGTTTGGAACGGCTCTGTTTACAAGAACCTCGTTTACAGTACAAGTTCAACATCGCAGAAAGTGAAAAATGGATAAAGAAGTTGTGGTATTTACTTACAAAGCAATATCACTCAGCAATGAAATCTGTGTCATCAGGCCCTTAGCAGCACAATGAGTGGATTCAGGTATGATGATTCTAACTGAAATAAGTCACACAGAAAAAGAAACATCATAGGATATCAGTAATACACGGAATGGAAACTTGGCTACACAGGAACTGAATTACAGAACAGAACAGGGTCTCAAATTTAGAAAACCAACTTATGCTTGCTTAAGGGTAAAGGTGAGTTGGGGTGCTGCATAAAACCAGAGATTGAAATGAGCACAGATAAAGTTCCTTAAGTCAAATATGCAATAGACAAGAGCTACTCCTTGCTCAACGAAATGGACTCAACACCGCATATTAAACGCCTAAGAATGACCTGACTAGTAAGTATCGTAAAACCTATGGATTGCTATGTCTCCAAAAGAGAATCAAGCATGTGTACAGGGGCATAAACGCAGCAGTGATAGGATTGGAGAGGTTCGGTGAGCAAATGAAGACCCTTTGAAGTCATATTGCATGGTACCCATTACACGGGTCTCAACTCTCCAGGTTTAAGGTATTCTTCCTTCAGCTAAAACATGCATGTGGAACCCAAGTATGATCAACCATGTGAATGGGAGACGTGTTCAAATATGTCTCAGTTTTCCTCCCCTGGTACTCGGGTGCAACATTCCAGATGCTTTACTAACACTCTCCCCACTTGGAGAGTCAGCGCCTTTAACCTCCTGTTTGGCCCAGTTTGCAATTTCTGCGGAAGATGAACAGGAATAGCGAGAACCAATGAGAGACTAGCTGGCGGTGTCTGGACGGGCAAATTTAACTCTCATTTCCCACCAGGAAGAGGAAATAACCAAAGGGTCAGCGTGCCGTACCGGAGCCAGATTAGGGCCTGAAGCCATCCTGCGGTGTTGCGGCCAGCTCACAAGAAAGCGAGTTGAAGAAAGGAGCTCAGGGGCACTGTAATTCACAAACCTGCAGAGTTATAAATGACAGCTATCGTCCAAAAATAGACTGAAGTAAGGCTGCCAAGAGGACTTGAAAGCGGGGCAGAATTGCAGGAAACCGATTTCAGGAGGTAGACTGGAATTGCATTGAAAGCATAGGAAAAGAGGCAGAACGTCCACAATGATGTACTTGGCCAAAAAGGGCGTATGCGTTTTTTCCTGAATATATTCAGGAAAAAACGCATACGCCCTTTTTGGCCAACCAAGCAAGCTTGCAAAGGAAATCTGCACTACAATGAAGTCTCACTTCCCCCCGGTCAAAAGGGCCATCTGAATAAAGTGTAAAATCCAGAAAGGCAGGACAGGCCATGGAGAACTGGGAGCCTTGTTATGCTGATGGGCGGGATGTAAATTGCCAACAACCACTCGGGAGAAGTGTATGGTGTTTCCTGAAACATCTAAAAAACAAAGCAACAGAACCTAGGGCACTTCCACTTATGGTCCTATAGCTTAGGGAAATTAAAATCAAAAAGACACAGCCACCCCAAAGTTTGGAATGGCTCTGTTTACAAGAACCTCGTTTACAGTACAAGTTCAACATCGCAGAAAGTGAAAAATGGATAAAGAACTTGTGGTACTTACGTACAATGCAGTATCACTCAGCAATGAAATCTATGTCATCAGGCCCGTAGCAGCATAATGAGAAGATTCAGGTACGATGATTCTAACTGAAATAAGTCACACAGAAAAAGAAACATCATAAGATATCACTAATACACGGAATGTAAACTTGGCTACACAGGAACTGAATTCCAAAACAAAACAGGTTCTCAAATTTAGAAAACCAACTTATGCTTGCTTAAGGGTAAAGGTGAGTTGGGGTGCTGCATAAAACCAGAGATTGAAATGAGCACAGATAAAGTTCCTTAAGCCAAATATGGAATAGACAAGAGCTACTCCTTGCTCAACGAAATGGACTCAACACCGCATATTAAACGCCTAAGAATGTACCTGACTAGTAAGTATCTTAAAACCTATGGATTGCTATCTCTCCGAAAGAGAATCAAGCATGTGTACAGGGGCATAAACGCAGCAGTGATAGGATTGGAGAGGTTCGGTGAGCAAATGAAGACCCTTTGAAGTCATATTGCATGGTACCCATTCCACGGGTTTCAACTACCCAGGTTTTAGGTATTCTTCCTTCAGCTAAAACATGCATGTGGAACCCAGAGTATGATCAACCATGTGATCAGGAGACGTGTTCAAATATGTCTCAGTTTTCGTACCCTGGTACTCGGGTGCAACATTCCAGACGCTTTACTAACACTCTCCCAACTTGGAGAGTCAGCGCCTTTAACCTCCTGTTTGGCCCAGTTTGCAATTTCTGCGGAAGATGAACAGGAATAGCGAGAACCAATGAGAGGCTAGCTGGAGGTGTCTGGACGGGCAAATTTAACTCTTATTTCCCAACAGGAAGAGGAAATAACCAAAGGCTCAGCGTGCCGTACCGGAACCAGATTAGGACCTGAAGCCATCCTGCGGTGTTGCGGCCAGCTCAAAAGAAAGCGAGTTGAAGAAAGGAGCTCAGGGGCACTGTAATTCACAAACCTGCAGAGTTATAAATGACAGCTATCGTCCAAAAATAGACTGAAGTAAGGCTGCCAAGAGGACTTGAAAGCGGGGCAGAATTGCAGGAAACCGATTCCAGGAGGTAGACTGGAATTGCATTGAAAGCATAGGAAAAGAGGCAGAACGTCCACAATGATGCACTTGGCCAAAAAGGGCGTATGCGTTTTTTCCTGAATATATTCAGGAAAAAACGCATACGCCCTTTTTGGCCAACCAAGCAAGCTTGCAAAGGAAATCTGCACTACAATGAAGTCTCACTTCCCCCCGGTCAAAAGGGCCATCTGAAAAAAGTGTAAAATCCAGAAAGGCAGGACAGGCCATGGAGAACTGGGAGCCTTGTTATGCTGATGGGCGGGATGTAAATTGCCAACAACCACTCGGGAGAAGTGTATGGTGTTTCCTGAAACATCTAAAAAACAAAGCAACAGAACCTAGGGCACTTCCACTTATGGTCCTATAGCTTAGGGAAATTAAAATCAAAAAGACACAGCCACCCCAAAGTTTGGAACGGCTCTGTTTACAAGAACCTCGTTTACAGTACAAGTTCAACATCGCAGAAAGTGAAAAATGGATAAAGAAGTTGTGGTATTTACTTACAAAGCAATATCACTCAGCAATGAAATCTGTGTCATCAGGCCCTTAGCAGCACAATGAGTGGATTCAGGTATGATGATTCTAACTGAAATAAGTCACACAGAAAAAGAAACATCATAAGATATCAGTAATACACGGAATGTAAACTTGGCTACACAGGAACTGAATTACAGAACAGAACAGGGTCTCAAATTTAGAAAACCAACTTATGCTTGCTTAAGGGTAAAGGTGAGTTGGGGTGCTGCATAAAACCAGAGATTGAAATGAGCACAGATAAAGTTCCTTAAGCCAAATATGGAATAGACAAGAGCTACTCCTTGCTCAACGAAATGGACTCAACACCGCATATTAAACGCCTAAGAATGTACCTGACTAGTAAGTATCTTAAAACCTATAGATTGCTATGTCTCTAAAAGAGAATCAAGCATGTGTACAGGGGCATAAACGCAGCAGTGATAGGATTGGAGAGGTTCGGTGAGCAAATGAAGACCCTTTGAAGTCATATTGCATGGTACCCATTCCACGGGTTTCAACTACCCAGGTTTTAGGTATTCTTCCTTCAGCTAAAACATGCATGTGGAACCCAGAGTATGATCAACCATTTAATCGGGAGACGTGTTCAAATATGTCTCAGTTTTCCTCCCCTGGTACTCGGGTGCAACATTCCAGACGCTTTACTAACACTCTCCCCACTTGGAGAGTCAGCGCCTTTAACCTCCTGTTTGGCCCAGTTTGCAATTTCTGTGGAAGATGAACAGGAATAGCGAGAACCAATGAGAGGCTAGCTGGAGGTGTCTGGACGGGCAAATTTAACTCTCATTTCCCACCAGGAGGAGGAAATAAACAAAGGCTCAACGTGCCGTGCCAGAACCAGATTAGGGCCTGAAGCCATCCTGCGGTGTTGCGGCCAGGTCACAAGAAAGCGAGTTGAAGAAAGGAGCTCAGGGGCACTGTAATTCACAAACCTGCAGAGTTATAAATGACAGCTATCGTCCAAAAATAGACTGAAGTAAGGCTGCCAAGAGGACTTGAAAGCGGGGCAGAATTGCAGGAAACCGATTTCAGGAGGTAGACTGGAATTGCATTGAAAGCATAGGAAAAGAGGCAGAACGTCCACAATGATGCACTTGGCCAAAAAGGGCGTATGCATTTTTTCCTGAATATATTCAGGAAAAAACGCATACGCCCTTTTTGGCCAACCAAGCAAGCTTGCAAAGGAAATCTGCACTACAATGAAGTCTCACTTCCCCCCGGTCAAAAGGGCCATCTGAAAAAAGTGTAAAATCCAGAAAGGCAGGACAGGCCATGGAGAACTGGGAGCCTTGTTATGCTGATGGGCGGGATGTAAATTGCCAACAGACACTCGGGAGAAGTGTATGGTGTTTCCTGAAACATCTAAAACACAAAGCAACAGAGCCTAGGGCACTTCCACTTATGGTCCTATAGCTTAGGGAAATTAAAATCAAAAAGACACAGCCACCCCAAAGTTTGGGACGCCTCTGTTTACAAGAACCTCGTTTACAGTACAAGTTCAACATCGCAGAAAGTGAAAAATGGATAAAGAAGTTGTGGTATTTACTTACAAAGCAATATCACTCAGCAATGAAATCTGTGTCATCAGGCCCTTAGCATCACAATGAGTGGATTCAGGTATGATGATTCTAACTGAAATAAGTCACACAGAAAAAGAAACATCATAAGATATCAGTAATACACGGAATGTAAACTTGGCTACACAGGAACTGAATTACAGAACAGAACAGGGTCTCAAATTTAGAAAACCAACTTATGCTTGCTTAAGGGTAAAGGCGAGGTGGGGTGCTGCATAAAACCAGAGATTGAAATGAGCACAGATAAAGTTCCTTAAGTCAAATATGGAATAGACAAGAGCTACTCCTTGCTCAACGAAATGGACTCAACACCGCATATTAAACGCCTAAGAATGTACCTGACTAGTAAGTATCGTAAAACCTATGGATTGCTATGTCTCCAAAAGAGAATCAAGCATGTGTACAGGGGCATAAACGCAGCAGTGATAGGATTGGAGAGGTTCGGTGAGCAAATGAAGACCCTTTGAAGTCATATTGCATGGTACCCATTCCACGGGTCTCAACTCTCCAGGTTTAAGGTATTCTTCCTTCAGCTAAAACATGCATGTGGAACCCAAGTATGATCAACCATGTGAACGGGAGACGTGTTCAAATATGTCTCAGTTTTCCTCCCCTGCTACTCGGGTGCAACATTCCAGACGCTTTACTAACACTCTCCCGACTTGGAGAGTCAGACCCTTTAACCTCCTGTTTGGCCCAGTTTGCAATTTCTGCGGAAGATGAACAGGAATAGCGAGAACCAATGAGAGGCTAGCTGGAGGTGTCTGGCCGGGCAAATTTAACTCTTATTTCCCAACAGGAAGAGGAAATAACCAAAGGCTCAGCGTGCCGTACCGGAACCAGATTAGGACCTGAAGCCATCCTGCGGTGTTGCGGCCAGCTCAAAAGAAAGCGAGTTGAAGAAAGGAGCTCAGGGGCACTGTAATTTACAAACCTGCAGAGTTATAAATGACAGCTATCGTCCAAAAATAGACTGAAGTAAGGCTGCCAAGAGGACTTGAAAGCGGGGCAGAATTGCAGGAAACCGATTTCAGGAGGTAGACTGGAATTGCATTGAAAGCATAGGAAAAGAGGCAGAACGTCCACAATGATGCACTTGGCCAAAAAGGGCGTATGCGTTTTTTCCTGAATATATTCAGGAAAAAACGCATACGCCCTTTTTGGCCAACCAAGCAAGCTTGCAAAGGAAATCTGCACTACAATGAAGTCTCACTTCCCCCCGGTCAAAAGGGCCATCTGAAAAAAGTGTAAAATCCAGAAAGGCATGACAGGCCATGGAGAACTGGGAGCCTTGTTATGCTGATGGGCGGGATGTAATTTGCCAACAACCACTTGGGAGAAGTGTATGGTGTTTCCTGAAACATCTAAAAAACAAAGCAACAGAACCTAGGGCACTTCCACTTATGGTCCTATAGCTTAGGGAAATTAAAATGAAAAAGACACAGCCACCCCAAAGTTTGGAACGGCTCTGTTTACAAGAACCTCGTTTACAGTACAAGTTCAACATCGCAGAAAGTGAAAAATGGATAAAGAAGTTGTGGTATTTACTTACAAAGCAATATCACTCAGCAATGAAATCTGTGTCATCAGGCCCTTAGCAGCACAATGAGTGGATTCAGGTATGATGATTCTAACTGAAATAAGTCACACAGAAAAAGAAACATCATAAGATATCAGTAATACACGGAATGTAAACTTGGCTACACAGGAACTGAATTACAGAACAGAACAGGGTCTCAAATTTAGAAAACCAACTTATGCTTGCTTAAGGGTAAAGGTGAGTTGGGGTGCTGCATAAAACCAGAGATTGAAATGAGCACAGATAAAGTTCCTTAAGCCAAATATGGAATAGACAAGAGCTACTCCTTGCTCAACGAAATGGACTCAACACCGCATATTAAACGCCTAAGAATGTACCTGACTAGTAAGTATCTTAAAACCTATAGATTGCTATGTCTCCAAAAGAGAATCAAGCATGTGTACAGGGGCATAAACGCAGCAGTGATAGGATTGGAGAGGTTCGGTGAGCAAATGAAGACCCTTTGAAGTCATATTGCATGGTACCCATTCCACGGGTTTCAACTACCCAGGTTTTAGGTATTCTTCCTTCAGCTAAAACATGCATGTGGAACCCAGAGTATGATCAACCATTTGATCGGGAGACGTGTTCAAATATGTCTCAGTTTTCCTCCCCTGGTACTCGGGTGCAACATTCCAGACGCTTTACTAACACTCTCCCCACTTGGAGAGTCAGCGCCTTTAACCTCCTGTTTGGCCCAGTTTGCAATTTCTGTGGAAGATGAACAGGAATAGCGAGAACCAATGAGAGGCTAGCTGGAGGTGTCTGGACGGGCAAATTTAACTCTCATTTCCCACCAGGAGGAGGAAATAAACAAAGGCTCAGCGTGCCGTGCCAGAACCAGATTAGGGCCTGAAGCCATCCTGCGGTGTTGCGGCCAGGTCACAAGAAAGCGAGTTGAAGAAAGGAGCTCAGGGGCACTGTAATTCACAAACCTGCAGAGTTATAAATGACAGCTATCGTCCAAAAATAGACTGAAGTAAGGCTGCCAAGAGGACTTGAAAGCGGGGCAGAATTGCAGGAAACCGATTTCAGGAGGTAGACTGGAATTGCATTGAAAGCATAGGAAAAGAGGCAGAACGTCCACAATGATGCACTTGGCCAAAAAGGGCGTATGCGTTTTTTCCTGAATATATTCAGGAAAAAACGCATACGCCCTTTTTGGCCAACCAAGCAAGCTTGCAAAGGAAATCTGCACTACAATGAAGTCTCACTTCCCCCCGGTCAAAAGGGCCATCTGAAAAAAGTGTAAAATCCAGAAAGGCAGGACAGGCCATGGAGAACTGGGAGCCTTGTTATGCTGATGGGCGGGATGTAAATTGCCAACAGACACTTGGGAGAAGTGTATGGTGTTTCCTGAAACATCTAAAACACAAAGCAACAGAGCCTAGGGCACTTCCACTTATGGTCCTATAGCTTAGGGAAATTAAAATCAAAAAGACACAGCCACCCCAAAGTTTGGGACGCCTCTGTTTACAAGAACCTCGTTTACAGTACAAGTTCAACATCGCAGAAAGTGAAAAATGGATAAAGAAGTTGTGGTATTTACTTAAAAAGCAATATCACTCAGCAATGAAATCTGTGTCATCAGGCCCTTAGCAGCACAATGAGTGGATTCAGGTATGATGATTCTAACTGAAATAAGTCACACAGAAAAAGAAACATCATAAGATATCAGTAATACACGGAATGTAAACTTGGCTACACAGGAACTGAATTACAGAACAGAACAGGGTCTCAAATTTAGAAAACCAACATATGCTTGCTTAAGGGTAAAGGCGAGGTGGGGTGCTGCATAAAACCAGAGATTGAAATGAGCACAGATAAAGTTCCTTAAGTCAAATATGGAATAGACAAGAGCTACTCCTTGCTCAACGAAATGGACTCAACACCGCATATTAAACGCCTAAGAATGTACCTGACTAGTAAGTATCGTAAAACCTATGGATTGCTATGTCTCCAAAAGAGAATCAAGCATGTGTACAGGGGCATAAACGCAGCAGTGATAGGATTGGAGAGGTTCGGTGAGCAAATGAAGACCCTTTGAAGTCATATTGCATGGTACCCATTACACGGGTCTCAACTCTCCAGGTTTAAGGTATTCTTCCTTCAGCTAAAACATGCATGTGGAACCCAGAGTATGATCAACCATGTGAACGGGAGACGTGTTCAAATATGTCTCAGTTTTCCTCCCCTGCTACTCGGGTGCAACATTCCAGACGCTTTACTAACACTCTCCCGACTTGGAGAGTCAGTCCCTTTAACCTCCTGTTTGGCCCAGTTTGCAATTTCTGCGGAAGATGAACAGGAATAGCGAGAACCAATGAGAGGCTAGCTGGAGGTGTCTGGACGGGCAAATTCAACTCTCATTTCCCACCAGGAAGAGGAATTAACCAAAGGCTCAGCATGCCAGGCCGGAACCAGATTAGGGCCTGAAGCCATCCTGCGGTGTTGCGGCCAGGTCACAAGAAAGCGAGTTGAAGAAAGGAGCTCAGGGGCACTGTAATTCACAAACCTGCAGAGTTATAAATGACAGCTATCGTCCAAAAATAGACTGAAGTAAGGCTGCCAAGAGGACTTGAAAGCGGGGCAGAATTGCAGGAAACCGATTTCAGGAGGTAGACTGGAATTGCATTGAAAGCATAGGAAAAGAGGCAGAACGTCCACAATGATGCACTTGGCCAAAAAGGGCGTATGCGTTTTTTCCTGAATATATTCAGGAAAAAACGCATACGCCCTTTTTGGCCAACCAAGCAAGCTTGCAAAGGAAATCTGCACTACAATGAAGTCTCACTTCCCCCCGGTCAAAAGGGCCATCTGAAAAAAGTGTAAAATCCAGAAAGGCAGGACAGGCCATGGAGAACTGGGAGCCTTGTTATGCTGATGGGCGGGATGTAAATTGCCAAGAACCACTTGGGAGAAGTGTATGGTGTTTCCTGAAACAACTAAAAAACAAAGCAACAGAACCTAGGGCACTTCCACTTATGGTCCTATAGCTTAGGGAAATTAAAATGAAAAAGACACAGCCACCCCAAAGTTTGGAACAGCTCTGTTTACAAGAACCTCGTTTACAGTACAAGTTCAACATCGCAGAAAGTGAAAAATGGATAAAGAAGTTGTGGTATTTACTTACAAAGCAATATCACTCAGCAATGAAATCTGTGTCATCAGGCCCTTAGCAGCACAATGAGTGGATTCAGGTATGATGATTCTAACTGAAATAAGTCACACAGAAAAAGAAACATCATAAGATATCACTAATACACGGAATGTAAACTTGGCTACACAGGAACTGCATTCCAAAACAGAACAGGGTCTCAAATTTAGAAAACCAACATATGCTTGCTTAAGGGGAAAGGTGAGTTGGGGTGCTGCATAAAACCAGAGATTGAAATGAGCACAGATAAAGTTCCTTAAGCCAAATATGGAATAGACAAGAGCTACTCCTTGCTCAACGAAATGGACTCAAAACCCCATATTAAACGCCTAAGAATGTACCTGACTAGTAAGTATCTTAAAACCTATGGATTGCTATGTCTCCAAAAGAGAATCAAGCGTGTGTACAGGGGCATAAACGCAGCAGTGATAGGATTGGAGAGGTTCGGTGAGCAAATGAAGACCCTTTGAAGTCATATTGCATGGTACCCATTACACGGGTCTCAACTCTCCAGGTTTAAGGTATTCTTCCTTCAGCTAAAACATGCATGTGGAACCCAGAGTATGATCAACCATGTGAACGGGAGACGTGTTCAAATATGTCTCAGTTTTCCTCCCCTGGTACTCGGGTGCAACATTCCAGACGCTTTACTAACACTCTCCCGACTTGGAGAGTCAGTCCCTTTAACCTCCTGTTTGGCCCAGTTTGCAATTTGTGCGGAAGATGAACAGGAATAGCGAGAACCAATGAGAGGCTAGCTGGAGGTGTCTGGACGGGCAAATTCAACTCTCATTTCCCACCAGGAAGAGGAATTAACCAAAGGCTCAGCATGCCGGGCCGGAACCAGATTAGGGCCTGAAGCCATCCTGCGGTGTTGCGGCCAGGTCACAAGAAAGCGAGTTGAAGAAAGGAGCTCAGGGGCACTGTAATTCACAAACCTGCAGAGTTATAAATGACAGCTATCGTCCAAAAATAGACTGAAGTAAGGCTGCCAAGAGGACTTGAAAGCGGGGCAGAATTGCAGGAAACCGATTTCAGGAGGTAGACTGGAATTGCATTGAAAGCATAGGAAAAGAGGCAGAACGTCCACAATGATGCACTTGGCCAAAAAGGGCGTATGCGTTTTTTCCTGAATATATTCAGGAAAAAACGCATACGCCCTTTTTGGCCAACCAAGCAAGCTTGCAAAGGAAATCTGCACTACAATGAAGTCTCACTTCCCCCCGGTCAAAAGGGCCATCTGAAAAAAGGGTAAAATCCAGAAAGGCAGGACAGGCCATGGAGAACTGGGAGCCTTGTTATGCTGATGGGCGGGATGTAAATTGCCAACAACCACTCGGGAGAAGTGTATGGTGTTTCCTGAAACAACTAAAAAACAAAGCAACAGAACCTAGGGCACTTCCACTTATGGTCCTATAGCTTAGGGAAATTAAAATGAAAAAGACACAGCCACCCCAAAGTTTGGAACGGCTCTGTTTACAAGAACCTCGTTTACAGTACAAGTTCAACATCGCAGAAAGTGAAAAATGGATAAAGAAGTTGTGGTATTTACTTACAAAGCAATATCACTCAGCAATGAAATCTGTGTCATCAGGCCCTTAGCAGCACAATGAGTGGATTCAGGTATGATGATTCTAACTGAAATAAGTCACACAGAAAAAGAAACATCATAAGATATCACTAATACACGGAATGTAAACTTGGCTACACAGGAACTGCATTCCAAAACAGAACAGGGTCTCAAATTTAGAAAACCAACTTATGCTTGCTTAAGGGGAAAGGTGAGTTGGGGTGCTGCATAAAACCAGAGATTGAAATGAGCACAGATAAAGTTCCTTAAGCCAAATATGGAATAGACAAGAGCTACTCCTTGCTCAACGAAATGGACTCAAAACCCCATATTAAACACCTAAGAATGTACCTGACTAGTAAGTATCTTAAAACCTATGGATTGCTATGTCTCCAAAAGAGAATCAAGCATGTGTACAGGGGCATAAACGCAGCAGTGATAGGATTGGAGAGGTTCGGTGAGCAAATGAAGACCCTTTGAAGTCATATTGCATGGTACCCATTACACGGGTCTCAACTCTCCAGGTTTAAGGTATTCTTCCTTCAGCTAAAACATGCATGTGGAACCCAGAGTATGATCAACCATGTGAACGGGAGACGTGTTCAAATATGTCTCAGTTTTCCTCCCCTGCTACTCGGGTGCAACATTCCAGACGCTTTACTAACACTCTCCCGACTTGGAGAGTCAGTCCCTTTAACCTCCTGTTTGGCCCAGTTTGCAATTTCTGCGGAAGATGAACAGGAATAGCGAGAACCAATGAGAGGCTAGCTGGAGGTGTCTGGACGGGCAAATTCAACTCTCATTTCCCACCAGGAAGAGGAATTAACCAAAGGCTCAGCATGCCAGGCCGGAACCAGATTAGGGCCTGAAGCCATCCTGCGGTGTTGCGGCCAGGTCACAAGAAAGCGAGTTGAAGAAAGGAGCTCAGGGGCACTGTAATTCACAAACCTGCAGAGTTATAAATGACAGCTATCGTCCAAAAATAGACTGAAGTAAGGCTGCCAAGAGGACTTGAAAGCGGGGCAGAATTGCAGGAAACCGATTTCAGGAGGTAGACTGGAATTGCATTGAAAGCATAGGAAAAGAGGCAGAACGTCCACAATGATGCACTTGGCCAAAAAGGGCGTATGCGTTTTTTCCTGAATATATTCAGGAAAAAACGCATACGCCCTTTTTGGCCAACCAAGCAAGCTTGCAAAGGAAATCTGCACTACAATGAAGTCTCACTTCCCCCCGGTCAAAAGGGCCATCTGAAAAAAGTGTAAAATCCAGAAAGGCAGGACAGGCCATGGAGAACTGGGAGCCTTGTTATGCTGATGGGCGGGATGTAAATTGCCAAGAACCACTTGGGAGAAGTGTATGGTGTTTCCTGAAACAACTAAAAAACAAAGCAACAGAACCTAGGGCACTTCCACTTATGGTCCTATAGCTTAGGGAAATTAAAATGAAAAAGACACAGCCACCCCAAAGTTTGGAACAGCTCTGTTTACAAGAACCTCGTTTACAGTACAAGTTCAACATCGCAGAAAGTGAAAAATGGATAAAGAAGTTGTGGTATTTACTTACAAAGCAATATCACTCAGCAATGAAATCTGTGTCATCAGGCCCTTAGCAGCACAATGAGTGGATTCAGGTATGATGATTCTAACTGAAATAAGTCACAAAGAAAAAGAAACATCATAAGATATCACTAATACACGGAATGTAAACTTGGCTACACAGGAACTGCATTCCAAAACAGAACAGGGTCTCAAATTTAGAAAACCAACTTATGCTTGCTTAAGGGGAAAGGTGAGTTGGGGTGCTGCATAAAACCAGAGATTGAAATGAGCACAGATAAAGTTCCTTAAGCCAAATATGGAATAGACAAGAGCTACTCCTTGCTCAACGAAATGGACTCAAAACCCCATATTAAACGCCTAAGAATGTACCTGACTAGTAAGTATCTTAAAACCTATGGATTGCTATGTCTCCAAAAGAGAATCAAGCGTGTGTACAGGGGCATAAACGCAGCAGTGATAGGATTGGAGAGGTTCGGTGAGCAAATGAAGACCCTTTGAAGTCATATTGCATGGTACCCATTACACGGGTCTCAACTCTCCAGGTTTAAGGTATTCTTCCTTCAGCTAAAACATGCATGTGGAACCCAGAGTATGATCAACCATGTGAACGGGAGACGTGTTCAAATATGTCTCAGTTTTCCTCCCCTGGTACTCGGGTGCAACATTCCAGACGCTTTACTAACACTCTCCCGACTTGGAGAGTCAGTCCCTTTAACCTCCTGTTTGGCCCAGTTTGCAATTTGTGCGGAAGATGAACAGGAATAGCGAGAACCAATGAGAGGCTAGCTGGAGGTGTCTGGACGGGCAAATTCAACTCTCATTTCCCACCAGGAAGAGGAATTAACCAAAGGCTCAGCGTGCCGTGCCAGAACCAGATTAGGGCCTGAAGACATCCTGCAGTGTTGCGGCCAGGTCACAAAAAAGCGAGTTGAAGAAAGGAGCTCAGGGGCACTGTAATTCACAAACCTGCAGAGTTATAAATGACAGCTATCGTCCAAAAATAGACTGAAGTAAGGCTGCCAAGAGGACTTGAAAGCGGGGCAGAATTGCAGGAAACCGATTTCAGGAGGTAGACTGGAATTGCATTGAAAGCATAGGAAAAGAGGCAGAACGTCCACAATGATGCACTTGGCCAAAAAGGGCGTATGCGTTTTTTCCTGAATATATTCAGGAAAAAACGCATACGCCCTTTTTGGCCAACCAAGCAAGCTTGCAAAGGAAATCTGCACTACAATGAAGTCTCACTTCCCCCCGGTCAAAAGGGCCATCTGAAAAAAGTGTAAAATCCAGAAAGGCAGGACAGGCCATGGAGAACTGGGAGCCTTGTTATGCTGATGGGCGGGATGTAAATTGCCAACAACCACTTGGGAGAAGTGTATGGTGTTTCCTGAAACATCTAAAAAACAAAGCAACAGAACCTAGGGCACTTCCACTTATGGTCCTATAGCTTAGGGAAATTAAAATGAAAAAGACACAGCCACCCCAAAGTTTGGAACGGCTCTGTTTACAAGAACCTCGTTTACAGTACAAGTTCAACATCGCAGAAAGTGAAAAATGGATAAAGAAGTTGTGGTATTTACTTACAAAGCAATATCACTCAGCAATGAAATCTGTGTCATCAGGCCCTTAGCATCACAATGAGTGGATTCAGGTATGATGATTCTAACTGAAATAAGTCACACAGAAAAAGAAACATCATAAGATATCAGTAATACACGGAATGTAAACTTGGCTACACAGGAACTGAATTACAGAACAGAACAGGGTCTCAAATTTAGAAAACCAACTTATGCTTGCTTAAGGGGAAAGGTGAGTTGGGGTGCTGCATAAAACCAGAGATTGAAATGAGCACAGATAAAGTTCCTTAAGCCAAATATGGAATAGACAAGAGCTACTCCTTGCTCAACGAAATGGACTCAACACCGCATATTAAACGCCTAAGAATGTACCTGACTAGTAAGTATCTTAAAACCTATGGATTGCTATGTCTCCGAAAGAGAATCAAGCATGTGTACATGGGCATAAATGCAACAGTGATAGGATTGGAGGGGTTCGTGAGCAAATGAAGACCCTTTGAAGTCATATTGCATGGTACCCATTCCACGGGTCTCAACTCTCCAGGTTTAAGGTATTGTTCCTTCAGCTAAAACATGCATGTGGAACCTAGATTATGATCAACCATGTGATCGGGAGATGTGTTCAAATATGTCTCAGTTTTCGTACCCTGGTACTCGGGTTCAACATTCCAGACGCTTTACTAACACTCTCCCCACTTGGAGAGTCAGTCCCTTTAAACTCCTGTTTGGCCCAGTTTGCAATTTCTGTGGAAGATGAACAGGAATAGCGAGAACCAATGAGAGACTAGCTGGAGGTGTCTGGATGGGCAAATTTAACTCTCATTTCCCACCAGGAAGAGGAATTAACCAAAGGCTCAGCGTGCCGTGCCGGAACCAGATTAGGGCCTGTAGACATACTGCGGTGTTGCGGCCAGGTCACAAGAAAGTGAGTTGAAGAAAGGAGCTCAGGGGCACTGTAATTCACAAACCTGCAGAGTTATAAATGACAGCTATCGTCCAAAAATAGACTGAAGTAAGGCTGCCAAGAGGACTTGAAAGCGGGGCAGAATTGCAGGAAACCGATTTCAGGAGGTAGACTGGAATTGCATTGAAGGCATAGGAAAAGAGGCAGAACGTCCACAATGATGCACTTGGCCAAAAAGGGCGTATGCGTTTTTTCCTGAATATATTCAGGAAAAAACGCATACACCCTTTTTGGCCAACCAAGCAAACTTGCAAAGGAAATCTGCACTACAATGAAGTCTCACTTCCCCCCGGTCAAAAGGGCCATCTGAAAAAAGTGTAAAATACAGAAAGGAAGGACAGGCCATGGAGAACTGGGAGCCTTGTTATGCTGATGGGCGGGATGTAAATTGCCAACAGGCACTCAGGAGAAGTGTATGGTGTTTCCTGAAACATCTAAAAAACAAAGCAACAGAGCCGAGGGCACTTGCCCTTATGGTCCTATAGCTTAGGGAAATTAAAATCAAAAAGACACAGCCACCCCAAAGTTTGGGACGCCTCCGTTTACAAGAACCTCGTTTACCGTACAAGTTCAATATCACAGAAAGTGAAAAATTGATAAAGAACTTGTGGTACTTACGTACAATGCAGTATCACTCAGCAATGAAATCTATGTCATCAGGCCCGTAGCAATATAGTGAGTGGATTCAGGTACGATGATTCTAACTGAAATAAGTCACACAGAAAAAGAAACATCATAAGATATCACTAATACACGGAATGTAAACTTGGCTACACAGGAACTGCATTCCAAAACAGAACAGGTTCTTAAATTTAGAAAACCAACTTATGCTTGCTTAAGGTGAAAGGTGAGTTGGGGTGCTTCATAAAACCAGAGATTGAAATGAGCACAGATAAAGTTCCTTAAGCCAAATATGGAATACACAAGAGCTACTCCTTGCTCAACGAAATGGACACAAAACCCCATATTAAACGCCTAAGAATGCACCTGACTAGTAAGTATCTTAAAACCTATGGATTGCTATGTCTCCGAAGGAGAATCAAGCATGTGTACAGGGGCATAAACGCAGCAGTGATAGGATTGGAGAGGTTCGTGAGCAAATGAAGACCCTTTGAAGTCATATTGCATGGTACCCATTCCACGGGTTTCAACTACCCAGGTTTAAGGTATTCTTCCTTCATCTAAAACATGCATGTGGAACCTAGAGTATGATCAACCATGTGATCGGGAGACGTGTTCAAATATGTCTCAGTTTTCGTACCCTGGTACTCGGGTGCAACATTCCAGACGCTTTACTAACACTCTCCCCACTTGGAGAGTCAGTCCCTTTAACTTCCTGTTTGGCCCAGTTTGCAATTTCTGTGGAAGATGAACAGGAATAGCGAGAACCAATGAAAGACTAGCTGGAGGTTTCTGGATGGGCAAATATAACTCTCATTTCCCACCAGGAAGAGGAATTAACCAAAGGCTCAGCGTGCCGTGCCAGAACCAGATTAGGGCCTGAAGACATCCTGCGGTGTTGCGGCCAGGTCACAAGAAAGCGAGTTGAAGAAAGGAGCTCAGGGGCACTGTAATTCACAAACCTGCAGAGTTATAAATGACAGCTATCGTCCAAAAATAGACTGAAGTAAGGCTGCCAAGAGGACTTGAATGCGGGGCAGAATTGCAGGAAACCGATTTCAGGAGGTAGACTGGAATTGCATTGAAAGCATAGGAAAAGAGGCAGAACGTCCACAATGATGCACTTGGCCAAAAAGGGCGTATGCGTTTTTTCCTGAATATATTCAGGAAAAAACGCATACGCCCTTTTTGGCCAACCAAGCAAGCTTGCAAAGGAAATCTGCACTACAATGAAGTCTCACTTCCCCCCGGTCAAAAGGGCCATCTGAAAAAAGTGTAAAATCCAGAAAGGCAGGACAGGCCATGGAGAACTGGGAGCCTTGTTATGCTGATGGGCGGGATGTAATTTGCCAACAACCACTCGGGAGAAGTGTATGGTGTTTCCTGAAACATCTAAAAAACAAAGCAACAGAACCTAGGGCACTTCCACTTATGGTCCTATAGCTTAGGGAAATTAAAATGAAAAAGACACAGCCACCCCAAAGTTTGGAACGGCTCTGTTTACAAGAACCTCGTTTACAGTACAAGTTCAACATCGCAGAAAGTGAAAAATGGATAAAGAAGTTGTGGTATTTACTTACAAAGCAATATCACTCAGCAATGAAATCTGTGTCATCAGGACCTTAGCAGCACAATGAGTGGATTCAGGTATGTTGATTCTAACTGAAATAAGTCACACAGAAAAAGAAACATCATAAGATATCACTAATACACGGAATGTAAACTTGGCTACACAGGAACTGCATTCCAAAACAGAACAGGGTCTCAAATTTAGAAAACCAACTTATGCTTGCTTAAGGGGAAAGATGAGTTGGGGTGCTGCATAAAACCAGAGATTGAAATGAGCACAGATAAAGTTCCTTAAGCCAAATATGGAATAGACAAGAGCTACTCCTTGCTCAACGAAATGGACTCAAAACCCCATATTAAGCGCCTAAGAATGTACCTGACTAGTAAGTATCTTAAAACCTATGGATTGCTATGTCTCCAAAAGAGAACCAAGCGTGTGTACAGGGGCATAAACGCAGCAGTGATAGGATTGGAGAGGTTCGGTGAGCAAATGAAGACCCTTTGAAGTCACATTGCATGGTACCCATTACACGGGTCTCAACTCTCCAGGTTTAAGGTATTCTTCCTTCAGCTAAAACATGCATGTGGAACCTAGAGTATGATCAACCATGTGAACGGGAGACGTGTTCAAATATGTCTCAGTTTTCTTCCCCTGGTACTCGGGTGCAACATTCCAGACACTTTACTAACACTCTCTAGACTTGGAGAGTCAGTCCCTTTAACCTCCTGTTTGGCCCAGTTTGCAATTTCTGCGGAAGATGAACGGGAATAGCGAGAACCAATGAGAGGCTAGTTGGAGGTGTCTGGACGGGCAAATTCAACTCTCATTTCCCACCAGGAAGAGGAATTAACCAAAGGCTCAGCGTGCCGTGCCGGAACCAGATTAGGGCCTGAAGCCATCCTGCGGTGTTGCGGCCAGGTCACAAGAAAGCGAGTTGAAGAAAGGAGCTCAGGGGCACTGTAATTCACAAACCTGCAGAGTTATAAATGACAGCTATCGTCCAAAAATAGACTGAAGTAAGGCTGCCAAGAGGACTTGAAAGCGGGGCAGAATTGCAGGAAACCGATTTCAGGAGGTAGACTGGAATTACATTGAAAGCATAGGAAAAGAGGCAGAACGTCCACAATGATGCACTTGGCCAAAAAGGGCGTATGCGTTTTTTCCTGAATATATTCAGGAAAAAACGCATACGCCCTTTTTGGCCAACCAAGCAAGCTTGCAAAGGAAATCTGCACTACAATGAAGTCTCACATCCTCCCGGTCAAAAGGGCCATCTGAAAAAAGTGTAAAATCCAGAAAGGCAGGACAGGCCATGGAGAACAGGGAGCCTTGTTATGCTGATGGGCGGGATGTAATTTGCCAACAACCACTCGGGAGAAGTGTATGGTGTTTCCTGAAACAACTAAAAAACAAAGCAACAGAACCTAGGGCACTTCCACTTATGGTCCTATAGCTTAGGGAAATTAAAATGAAAAAGACACAGCCACCCCAAAGTTTGGAACGGCTCTGTTTACAAGAACCTCGTTTACAGTACAAGTTCAACATCGTAGAAAGTGAAAAATGGATAAAGAAGTTGTGGTATTTACTTACAAAGCAATATCACTCAGCAATGAAATCTGTGTCATCAGGCCCTTAGCAGCACAATTGGTGGATTCAGGTATGATGATTCTAACTGAAATAAGTCACACAGAAAAAGAAACATCATAAGATATCACTAATACACGGAATGTAAACTTGGCTACACAGGAACTGCATTCCAAAACAGAACAGGGTCTCAAATTTAGAAAACTAACTTATGCTTGCTTAAGGGGAAAGGTGAGTTGGGGTGCTGCATAAAACCAGAGATTGAAATGAGCACAGATAAAGTTCCTTAAGCCAAATATGGAATAGACAAGAGCTACTCCTTGCTCAACGAAATGGACTCAAAACCCCATATTAAGCGCCTAAGAATGTACCTGACTAGTAAGTATCTTAAAACCTATGGATTGCTATGTCTCCAAAAGAGAATCAAGCGTGTGTACAGGGGCATAAACGCAGCAGTGATAGGATTGGAGAGGTTCGGTGAGCAAATGAAGACCCTTTGAAGTCATATTGCATGGTACCCATTACACGGGTCTCAACTCTCCAGGTTTAAGGTATTCTTCCTTCAGCTAAAACATGCATGTGGAACCCAGAGTATGATCAACCATGTGAACGGGAGACGTGTTCAAATATGTCTCAGTTTTCCTCCCCTGGTACTCGGGTGCAACATTCCAGACGCTTTACTAACACTCTCCCGACTTGGAGAGTCAGTCCCTTTAACCTCCTGTTTGGCCCAGTTTGCAATTTCTGCGGAAGATGAACAGGAATAGCGAGAACCAATGAGAGGCTAGCTGGAGGTGTCTGGACGGGCAAATTCAACTCTCATTTCCCACCAGGAAGAGGAATTAACCAAAGGCTCAGCATACCGGGCCAGAACCAGATTAGGGCCTGAAGCCATCCTGCGGTGTTGCGGCCAGGTCACAAGAAAGCGAGTTGAAGAAAGGAGCTCAGGGGCACTGTAATTCACAAACCTGCAGAGTTATAAATGACAGCTATCGTCCAAAAATAGACTGAAGTAAGGCTGCCAAGAGGACTTGAAAGCGGGGCAGAATTGCAGGAAACCGATTTCAGGAGGTAGACTGGAATTGCATTGAAAGCATAGGAAAAGAGGCAGAACGTCCACAATGATGCACTTGGCCAAAAAGGGCGTATGCGTTTTTTCCTGAATATATTCAGGAAAAAACGCATACGCCCTTTTTGGCCAACCAAGCAAGCTTGCAAAGGAAATCTGCACTACAATGAAGTCTCACTTCCCCCGGTCAAAAGGGCCATCTGAAAAAGGGTAAAATCCAGAAAGGCAGGACAGGCCATGGAGAACTGGGAGCCTTGTTATGCTGATGGGCGGGATGTAAATTGCCAAGAACCACTTGGGAGAAGTGTATGGTGTTTCCTGAAACAACTAAAAAACAAAGCAACAGAACCTAGGGCACTTCCACTTATGGTCCTATAGCTTAGGGAAATTAAAATGAAAAAGACACAGCCACCCCAAAGTTTGGAACGGCTCTGTTTACAAGAACCTCGTTTACAGTACAAGTTCAACATCGCAGAAAGTGAAAAATGGATAAAGAAGTTGTGGTATTTACTTACAAAGCAATATCACTCAGCAATGAAATCTGTGTCATCAGGCCCTTAGCAGCACAATGAGTGGATTCAGGTATGATGATTCTAACTGAAATAAGTCACACAGAAAAAGAAACATCATAAGATATCACTAATACACGGAATGTAAACTTGGCTACACAGGAACTGCATTCCAAAACAGAACAGGGTCTCAAATTTAGAAAACCAACTTATGCTTGCTTAAGGGGAAAGGTGAGTTGGGGTGCTGCATAAAACCAGAGATTGAAATGAGCACAGATAAAGTTCCTTAAGCCAAATATGGAATACACAAGAGCTACTCCTTGCTCAACGAAATGGACTCAAAACCCCATATTAAACGCCTAAGAATGTACCTGACTAGTAAGTATCTTAAAACCTATGGATTGCTATGTCTCCAAAAGAGAATCAAGCGTGTGTACAGGGGCATAAAAGCAGCAGTGATAGGATTGGAGAGGTTCGGTGAGCAAATGAAGACCCTTTGAAGTCATATTGCATGGTACCCATTCCACGGGTCTCAACTCTCCAGGTTTAAGGTATTCTTCCTTCAGCTAAAACATGCATGTGGAACCTAGATTATGATCAACCATGTGATCGGGAGACGTGTTCAAATATGTCTCAGTTTTCGTACCCTGGTACTCGGGTTCAACATTCCAGACGCTTTACTAACACTCTCCTCACTTGGAGAGTCAGTCCCTTTAACCTCCTGTTTGGCCCAGTTTGCAATTTCTGTGGAAGATGAACAGGAATAGCGAGAACCAATGAGAGACTAGCTGGAGGTGTCTGGATGGGCAAATTTAACTCTCATTTCCCACCAGGAAGAGGAATTAACCAAAGGCTCAGCGTGCCGTGCCGGAACCAGATTAGGGCCTGTAGACATCCTGCGGTGTTGCGGCCAGGTCACAAGAAAGCGAGTTGAAGAAAGGAGCTCAGGGGCACTGTAATTCACAAACCTGCAGAGTTATAAATGACAGCTATCGTCCAAAAATAGACTGAAGTAAGGCTGCCAAGAGGACTTGAAAGTGGGGCAGAATTGCAGGAAACCGATTTCAGGAGGTAGACTGGAATTGCATTGAAGGCATAGGAAAAGAGGCAGAACGTCCACAATGATGCACTTGGCCAAAAAGGGCGTATGCGTTTTTTCCTGAATATATTCAGGAAAAAATGCATACGCCCTTTTTGGCCAACCAAGCAAACTTGCAAAGGAAATCTGCACTACAATGAAGTCTCACTTCCCGCCGGTCAAAAGGGCCATCTGAAAAAAGTGTAAAATCCAGAAAGGCAGGACAGGCCATGGAGAACTGGGAGCCTTGTTATGCTGATGGGTGGGATGTAAATTGCCAACAGACACTCAGGAGAAGTGTATGGTGTTTCCTGAAACATCTAAAAAACAAAGCATCAGAGCCTAGGGCACTTCCACTTATGGTCCTATAGCTTAGGGAAATTAAAATCAAAAAGACACAGCCAGCCCAAAATTTGGAACGGCTCTGTTTACAAGAACCTCGTTTACAGTACAAGTTCAACATCGCAGAAAGTGAAAAATGGATAAAGAAGTTGTGGTATTTACTTACAAAGCAATATCACTCAGCAATGAAATCTGTGTCATCAGGCCCTTAGCAGCACAATGAGTGGATTCAGGTATGATAATTCTAACTGAAATAAGTCACACAGAAAAAGAAACATCATAAGATATCACTAATACACGGAATGTAAACTTGGCTACACAGGAACTGCATTCCAAAACAGAACAGGGTCTCAAATTTAGAAAACCAACTTATGCTTGCTTAAGGGGAAAGGTGAGTTGGGGTGCTGCATAAAACCAGAGATTGAAATGAGCACAGATAAAGTTCCTTAAGCCAAATATGGAATAGACAAGAGCTACTCCTTGCTCAACGAAATGGACTCAAAACCCCATATTAAACGCCTAAGAATGTACCTGACTAGTAAGTATCTTAAAACCTATGGATTGCTATGTCTCCAAAAGAGAATCAAGCGTGTGTACAGGGGCATAAACGCAGCAGTGATAGGATTGGAGAGGTTCGGTGAGCAAATGAAGACCCTTTGAAGTCATATTGCATGGTACCCATTACACGGGTCTCAACTCTCCAGGTTTAAGGTATTCTTCCTTCAGCTAAAACATGCATGTGGAACCCAGAGTATGATCAACCATGTGAACGGGAGACGTGTTCAAATATGTCTCAGTTTTCCTCCCCTGGTACTCGGGTGCAACATTCCAGACGCTTTACTAACACTCTCCCGACTTGGAGAGTCAGTCCCTTTAACCTCCTGTTTGGCCCAGTTTGCAATTTCTGCGGAAGATGAACAGGAATAGTGAGAACCAATGAGAGGCTAGCTGGAGGTGTCTGGACGGGCAAATTCAACTCTCATTTCCCACCAGGAAGAGGAATTAACCAAAGGCTCAGCATGCCGGGCCGGAACCAGATTAGGGCCTGAAGCCATCCTGCGGTGTTGCGGCCAGGTCACAAGAAAGCGAGTTGAAGAAAGGAGCTCAGGGGCACTGTAATTCACAAACCTGCAGAGTTATAAATGACAGCTATCGTCCAAAAATAGACTGAAGTAAGGCTGCCAAGAGGACTTGAAAGCGGGGCAGAATTGCAGGAAACCGATTTCAGGAGGTAGACTGGAATTGCATTGAAAGCATAGGAAAAGAGGCAGAACGTCCACAATGATGCACTTGGCCAAAAAGGGCGTATGCGTTTTTTCCTGAATATATTCAGGAAAAAACGCATACGCCCTTTTTGGCCAACCAAGCAAGCTTCCAAAGGAAATCTGCACTACAATGAAGTCTCACTTCCCCCTGGTCAAAAGGGACATCTGAAAAAAGTGTAAAATCCAGAAAGGCAGGACAGGCCATGGAGAATTGGGAGCCTTGTTATGCTGATGGGCGGGATGTAAATTGCCAAGAACCACTTGGGAGAAGTGTATGGTGTTTCCTGAAACAACTAAAAAACAAAGCAACAGAACCTAGGGCACTTCCACTTATGGTCCTATAGCTTAGGGAAATTAAAATGAAAAAGACACAGCCACCCCAAAGTTTGGAACGGCTCTGTTTACAAGAACCTCGTTTACAGTACAAGTTCAACATCGCAGAAAGTGAAAAATGGATAAAGAAGTTGTGGTATTTACTTACAAAGCAATATCACTCAGCAATGAAATCTGTGTCATCAGGCCCTTAGCAGCACAATGAGTGGATTCAGGTATGATGATTCTAACTGAAATAAGTCACACAGAAAAAGAAACATCATAAGATATCACTAATACACGGAATGTAAACTTGGCTACACAGGAACTGCATTCCAAAACAGAACAGGGTCTCAAATTTAGAAAACCAACTTATGCTTGCTTAAGGGGAAAGGTGAGTTGGGGTGCTGCATAAAACCAGAGATTGAAATGAGCACAGATAAAGTTCCTTAAGCCAAATATGGAATAGACAAGAGCTACTCCTTGCTCAACGAAATGGACTCAAAACCCCATATTAAACGCCTAAGAATGTACCTGACTAGTAAGTATCTTAAAACCTATGGATTGCTATGTCTCCAAAAGAGAATCAAGCGTGTGTACAGGGGCATAAACGCAGCAGTGATAGGATTGGAGAGGTTCGGTGAGCAAATGAAGACCCTTTGAAGTCATATTGCATGGTACCCATTACACGGGTTTCAACTCTCCAGGTTTAAGGTATTCTTCCTTCAGCTAAAACATGCATGTGGAACCCAGAGTATGATCAACCATGTGAACGGGAGACGTGTTCAAATATGTCTCAGTTTTCCTCCCCTGGTACTCGGGTGCAACATTCCAGACGCTTTACTAACACTCTCCCGACTTGGAGAGTCAGTCCCTTTAACCTCCTGTTTGGCCCAGTTTGCAATTTCTGCGGAAGATGAACAGGAATAGCGAGAACCAATGAGAGGCTAGCTGGAGGTGTCTGGACGGGCAAATTCAACTCTCATTTCCCACCAGGAAGAGGAATTAACCAAAGGCTCAGCATGCCGGGCCGGAACCAGATTAGGCCTGAAGCCATCCTGCGGTGTTGCGGCCAGGTCACAAGAAAGCGAGTTGAAGAAAGGAGCTCAGGGGCACTGTAATTCACAAACCTGCAGAGTTATAAATGACAGCTATCGTCCAAAAATAGACTGAAGTAAGGCTGCCAAGAGGACTTGAAAGCGGGGCAGAATTGCAGGAAACCGATTTCAGGAGGTAGACTGGAATTGCATTGAAAGCATAGGAAAAGAGGCAGAACGTCCACAATGATGCACTTGGCCAAAAAGGGCGTATGCGTTTTTTCCTGAATATATTCAGGAAAAAACGCATACGCCCTTTTTGGCCAACCAAGCAAACTTGCAAAGGAAATCTGCACTACAATGAAGTCTCACTTCCCCCCGGTCAAAAGGGCCATCTGAAAAAAGTGTAAAATCCAGAAAGACAGGACAGGCCATGGAGAACTGGGAGCCTTGTTATGCTGATGGGCGGGATGTAAATTGCCAAGAACCACTTGGTAGAAGTGTATGGTGTTTCCTGAAACATCTAAAAAACAAAGCAACAGAGCCTAGGGCACTTCCACTTATGGTCCTATAGCTTAGGGAAATTAAAATCAAAAAGACACAGCCACCCCAAAGTTTGGAACGGCTCTGTTTACAAGAACCTCGTTTACAGTACAAGTTCAACATCGCAGAAAGTGAAAAATGGATAAAGAACTTGTGGTACTTACGTACAATGCAGTATCACTCAGCAATGAAATCTATGTCATCATGCCCGTAGCAGCATAATGAGTGGATTAAGGTACGATGATTCTAACTGAAATAAGTCACACAGAAAAAGAAACATCATAAGATATCAGTAATACACGGAATGTAAACTTGGCTACACAGGAACTGAATTACAGAACAGAACAGGGTCTCAAATTTAGAAAACCAACTTATGCTTGCTTAAGGGTAAAGGTGAGTTGGCGTGCTGCATAAAACCAGAGATTGAAATGAGCACAGATAAAGTTCCTTAAGCCAAATATGGAATAGGCAAGAGCTACTCCTTGCTCAACGAAATGGACTCAACACCGCATATTAAACGCCTAAGAATGTACCTGACTAGTAAGTATCTTAAAACCTATGGATTGCTATGTCTCCGAAAGAGAATCAAGCATGTGTACAGGGGCATAAAAGCAGCAGTGATAGGATTGGAGAGGTTCGGTGAGCAAATGAAGACCCTTTGAAGTCATATTGCATGGTACCCATTCCACGGGTTTCAACTCTCCAGGTTTAAGGTATTCTTCCTTCAGCTAAAATATGCATGTGGAACCTAGAGTATGATCAACCATGTGATCGGGAGACGTGTTCAAATATGTCTCAGTTTTCGTACGCTGGTACTCGGATGCAACATTCCAGACGCTTTACTAACACTCTCCCCACTTGGAGAGTCAGTCCCTTTAACCTCCTGTTTGGCCCAGTTTGCAATTTCTGTGGAAGATGAACAGGAATAGCGAGAACCAATGAGAGACTAGCTGGAGGTGTCTGGATGGGCAAATTTAACTCTCATTTCCCACCAGGAAGAGGAATTAACCAAAGGCTCAGCGTGCCGTGCCAGAACCAGATTAGGGCCTGAAGACATCCTGCGGTGTTGCGGCCAGGTCACAAGAAAGCGAGTTGAAGAAAGGAGCTCAGGGGCACTGTAATTCACAAACCTGCAGAGTTATAAATGACAGCTATCGTCCAAAAATAGACTGAAGTAAGGCTGCCAAGAGGACTTGAAAGCGGGGCAGAATTGCAGGAAACCGATTTCAGGAGGTAGACTGGAATTGCATTGAAAGCATAGGAAAAGAGGCAGAACGTCCACAATGATGCACTTGGCCAAAAAGGGCGTATGCGTTTTTTCCTGAATATATTCAGGAAAAAACGCATACGCCCTTTTTGGCCAACCAAGCAAGCTTGCAAAGGAAATCTGCACTACAATGAAGTCTCACTTCCCCCCGGTCAAAAGGGCCATCTGAAAAAAGTGTAAACTCCAGAAAGGCAGGACAGGCCATGGAGAACTGGGAGCCTTGTTATGCTGATGGGCGGGATGTAAATTACCAACAGACACTCAGGAGAAGTGTATGGTGTTTCCTGAAACATCTAAAAAACAAAGCAACAGAGCCTAGGGCACTTCCACTTATGGTCCTATAGCTTAGGGAAATTAAAATCAAAAAGACACAGCCACCCCAAAGTTTGGGACGCCTCTGTTTACAAGAACCTCGTTTACAGTACAAGTTCAACATCGCAGAAAGTGAAAAATGGATAAAGAAGTTGTGGTATTTACTTACAAAGCAATATCACTCAGCAATGAAATCTGTGTCATCAGGCCCTTAGCAGCACAATGAGTGGATTCAGGTATGATGATTCTAACTGAAATAAGTCACACAGAAAAAGAAACATCATAAGATATCAGTAATACACGGAATGTAAACTTGGCTACACAGGAACTGAATTACAGAACAGAACAAGGTCTCAAATTTAGAAAACCAACTTATGCTTGCTTAAGGGGAAAGGTGAGTTGGGGTGCTGCATAAAACCAGAGATTGAAATGAGCACAGATAAAGTTCCTTAAGCCAAATATGGAATAGACAAGAGCTACTCCTTGCTCAACGAAATGGACTCAACACCCCATATTAAACGCCTAAGAATGTACCTGACTAGTAAGTATCTTAAAACCTATGGATTGCTATGTCTCCGAAAGAGAATCAAGCATGTGTACAGGGGCATAAACGCAGCAGTGATAGGATTGGAGAGGTTCGGTGAGCAAATGAAGACCCTTTGAAGTGATATTGCATGGTACCCATTCCACGGGTTTCAACTACCCAGGTTTTAGGTATTGTTCCTTCAGCTAAAACATGCATGTGGAACCTAGATTATGATCAACCATGTGATCGGGAGACGTGTTCAAATATGTCTCAGTTTTCCTCCCCTGGTACTCGGGTGCAACATTCCAGACGCTTTACTAACACTCTCCCCACTTGGAAAGTCAGCACCTTTAACCTCCTGTTTGGCCCATTAGCAATTTCTGCGGGAGATGAACAGGAATAGCGAGAACCAATGAGAGGCTAGCTGGAGGTGTCTGGACGGGCAAATTTAACTCTCATTTCCCACCAGGAAGAGGAAATAACCAAAGGCTCAGTGTGCCGTTCCGGAACCAGATTAGGGCCTGAAGCCATCCTGCGGTGTTGCGGCCAGCTCAAAAGAAAGCGAGTTGAAGAAAGGAGCTCATGGGCACTGTAATTCACAAACCTGCAGAGTTATAAATGACAGCTATCGTCCAAAAATAGACTGAAGTAAGGCTGCCAAGAGGACTTGAAAGCGGGGCAGAATTGCAGGAAACCGATTTCAGGAGGTAGACTGGAATTGCATTGAAAGCATAGGAAAAGAGGCAGAACGTCCACAATGATGCACTTGGCCAAAAAGGGCGTATGCGTTTTTTCCTGAATATATTCAGGAAAAAACGCATACGCCCTTTTTGGCCAACCAAGCAAGCTTGCAAAGGAAATCTGCACTACAATGAAGTCTCACTTCCCCCCAGTCAAAAGGGCCATCTGAAAAAAGTGTAAAATCCAGAAAGGCAGGACAGGCCATGGAGAACTGGGAGCCTTGTTATGCTGATGGGCGGGATGTAAATTGCCAACAACCACTCGGGAGAAGTGTATGGTGTTTCCTGAAACATCTAAAAAACAAAGCAACAGAACCTAGGGCACTTCCACTTATGGTCCTATAGCTTAGGGAAATTAAAATCAAAAAGACACAGCCACCCCAAAGTTTGGAACGGCTCTGTTTACAAGAACCTCATTTACAGTACAAGTTCAACATCGCAGAAAGTGAAAAATGGATAAAGAAGTTGTGGTATTTACTTACAAAGCAATATCACTCAGCAATGAAATCTGTGTCATCAGGCCCTTAGCATCACAATGAGTGGATTCAGGTATGATGATTCTAACTGAAATAAGTCACACAGAAAAAGAAACATCATAAGATATCAGTAATACACGGAATGTAAACTTGGCTACACAGGAACTGAATTACAGAACAGAACAGGGTCTCAAATTTAGAAAACCAACTTATGCTTGCTTAAGGGGAAAGGTGAGTTGGGGTGCTGCATAAAACCAGAGATTGAAATGAGCACAGATAAAGTTCCTTAAGCCAAATATGGAATAGACAAGAGCTACTCCTTGCTCAACGAAATGGACTCAACACCGCATATTAAACGCCTAAGAATGTACCTGACTAGTAAGTATCTTAAAACCTATGGATTGCTATGTCTCCGAAAGAGAATCAAGCATGTGTACAGGGGCATAAACGCAGCAGTGATAGGATTGGAGAGGTTCGGTGAGCAAATGAAGACCCTTTGAAGTCATATTGCATGGTACCCATTCCACGGGTTTCAACTCTCCAGGTTTAAGGTATTCTTCTTTCAGCTAAAACATGCATGTGGAACCTAGAGTATGATCAACCATGTGATCGGGAGACGTGTTCAAATATGTCTCAGTTTTCGTACCCTGGTACTCGGGTGCAACATTCCAGACGCTTTACTAACACTCTCCCCACTTGGAGAGTCAGTCCCTTTAACCTCCTGTTTGGCCCAGTTTGCAATTTCTGTGGAAGATGAACAGGAATAGCGAGAACCAATGAGAGACTAGCTGGAGGTGTTTGGACGGGCAAATTTAACTCTCATTTCCCACCAGGAAGAGGAATTAACCAAAGGCTCAGCGTGCCGTGCCAGAACCAGATTAGGGCCTGAAGACATCCTGCGGTGTTGCGGCCAGGTAACAAGAAAGCGAGTTGAAGAAAGGAGCTCAGGAGCACTGTAATTCACAAACCTGCAGAGTTATAAATGACAGCTATCGTCCAAAAATAGACTGAAGTAAGGCTGCCAAGAGGACTTGAAAGTGGGGCAGAATTGCAGGAAACCGATTTCAGGAGGTAGACTGGAATTGCATTGAAAGCATAGGAAAAGAGGCAGAACGTCCACAATGATGCACTTGGCCAAAAAGGGCGTATGCGTTTTTTCCTGAATATATTCAGGAAAAAACGCATACGCCCTTTTTGGCCAACCAAGCAAGCTTGCAAAGGAAATCTGCACTACAATGAAGTCTCACTTCCCCCCGGTCAAAAGGGCCATCTGAAAAAAGTGTAAACTCCAGAAAGGCAGGACAGGCCATGGAGAACTGGGAGCCTTGTTATGCTGATGGGCGGGATGTAAATTACCAACAGACACTCAGGAGAAGTGTATGGTGTTTCCTGAAACATCTAAAAAACAAAGCAACAGAGCATAGGGCACTGCCACTTATGGTCCTATAGCTTAGGGAAATTAAAATCAAAAAGACACAGCCACCCCAAAGTTTGGGACGCCTCTGTTTACAAGAACCTCGTTTACAGTACAAGTTCAACATCGCAGAAATTGAAAAATGGATAAAGAGGTTGTGGTATTTACTTACAAAGCAATATCACTCAGCAATGAAATCTGTGTCATCAGGCCCTTAGCAGCACAATGAGTGGATTCAGGTATGATGATTCTAACTGAAATAAGTCACACAGAAAAAGAAACATCATAAGATATCAGTAATACACTGAATGTAAACTTGGCTACACAGGAACTGAATTACAGAACAGAACAAGGTCTCAAATTTAGAAAACCAACTTATGTTTGCTTAAGGGGAAAGGTGAGTTGGGGTGCTGCATAAAACCAGAGATTGAAATGAGCACAGATAAAGTTCCTTAAGCCAAATATGGAATAGACAAGAGTTACTCCTTGCTCAACGAAATGGACTCAACACCGCATATTAAACGCCTAAGAATGTACCTGACTAGTAAGTATCTTAAAACCTATGGATTGCTATGTCTCCGAAAGAGAATCAAGCATGTGTACAGGGGCATAAACGCAGCAGTGATAGGATTGGAGAGGTTCGGTGAGCAAATGAAGACCCTTTGAAGTCATATTGCATGGTACCCATTCCACGGGTTTCAACTACCCAGGTTTTAGGTATTCTTCCTTCAGCTAAAACATGCATGTGGAACCCAAGTATGATCAACCATGTGAATGGGAGACGTGTTCAAATATGTCTCAGTTTTCCTCCCCTGTTACTCGGGTGCAACATTCCAGACGCTTTACTAACACTCTCCCCACTTGGAGAGTCAGTCCCTTTAACCTCCTGTTTGGCCCAGTTTGCAATTTCTGCGGAAGATGAACAGGAATAGCGAGAACCAATGAGAGACTAGCTGGAGGTGTCTGGACGGGCAAATTTAACTCTCATTTCCCACCAGGAAGAGGAATTAACCAAAGGCTCAGCATGCCGTGCCGGAACCAGATTAGGGCCTGAAGCCATCCTGCGGTGTTGCGGCCAGGTCACAAGAAAGCGAGTTGAAGAAAGGAGCTCAGGGGCACTGTAATTCACAAACCTGCAGAGTTATAAATGACAGCTATCGTCCAAAAATAGACTGAAGTAAGGCTGCCAAGAGGACTTGAAAGCGGGGCAGAATTGCAGGAAACCGATTTCAGGAGGTAGACTGGAATTGCATTGAAAGCATAGGAAAAGAGGCAGAACGTCCACAATGATGCACTTGGCCAAAAAGGGCGTATGCGTTTTTTCCTGAATATATTCAGGAAAAAACGCATACGCCCTTTTTGGCCAACCAAGCAAGCTTGCAAAGGAAATCTGCACTACAATGAAGTCTCACTTCCCCCCGGTCAAAAGGGCCATCTGAAAAAAGTGTAAAATCCAGAAAGGCAGGACAGGCCATGGAGAACTGGGAGCCTTGTTATGCTGATGGGCGGGATGTAAATTGCCAACAACCACTCGGGAGAAGTGTATGGTGTTTCCTGAAACATCTAAAAAACAAAGCAACAGAACCTAGGGCACTGCCACTTATGGTCTTATAGCTTAGGGAAATTAAAATCAAAAAGACACAGCCACCCCAAAGTTTGGAACGGCTCTGTTTACAAGAACCTCATTTACAGTACAAGTTCAACATCACAGAAAGTGAAAAATGGATAAAGAAGTTGTGGTATTTACTTACAAAGCAATATCACTCAGCAATGAAATCTGTGTCATCAGGCCCTTAGCAGCACAATGAGTGGATTCAGGTATGATGATTCTAACTGAAATAAGTCACACAGAAAAAGAAACATCATAAGATATCAGTAATACACGGAATGTAAACTTGGCTACACAGGAACTGAATTACAGAACAGAACAAGGTCTCAAATTTAGAAAACCAACTTATGCTTGCTTAAGGGGAAAGGTGAGTTGGGGTGCTGCATAAAACCAGAGATTGAAATGAGCACAGATAAAGTTCCTTAAGCCAAATATGGAATAGACAAGAGCTACTCCTTGCTCAACGAAATGGACTCAACACCGCATATTAAACGCCTAAGAATGTACCTGACTAGTAAGTATCTTAAAACCTATGGATTGCTATGTCTCCGAAAGAGAATCAAGCATGTGTACAGGGGCATAAACGCAGCAGTGATAGGATTGGAGAGGTTCGGTGAGCAAATGAAGACCCTTTGAAGTCATATTGCATGGTACCCATTCCACGGGTTTCAACTACCCAGGTTTTAGGTATTCTTCCTTCAGCTAAAACATGCATGTGGAACCCAAGTATGATCAACCATGTGAATGGGAGATGTGTTCAAATATGTCTCAGTTTTCCTCCCCTGGTACTCGGGTGCAACATTCCAGACGCTTTACTAACACTCTCCCCACTTGGAAAGTCAGCGCCTTTAACCTCCTGTTTGGCCCAGTTTGCAATTTCTGCGGAAGATGAACAGGAATAGCGAGAACCAATGAGAGGCTAGCTGGGGGTGTCTGTACGGGCAAATTTAACTCTCATTTCCCACCAGGAAGAGGAAATAACCAAAGGCTCAGTGTGCCGTGCCGGAACCAGATTAGGGCCTGAAGCCATCCTGCGGTGTTGCGGCCAGCTCACAAGAAAGCGAGTTGAAGAAAGGAGCTCAGGGGCACTGTAATTCACAAACCTGCAGAGTTATAAATGACAGCTATCGTCCAAAAATAGACTGAAGTAAGGCTGCCAAGAGGACTTGAAAGCGGGGCAGAATTGCAGGAAACCGATTTCAGGAGGTAGACTGGAATTGCATTGAAAGCATAGGAAAAGAGGCAGAACGTCCACAATGATGCACTTGGCCAAAAAGGGCGTATGCGTTTTTTCCTGAATATATTCAGGAAAAAACGCATACGCCCTTTTTGGCCAACCGAGCAAGCTTGCAAAGGAAATCTGAACTACAATGAAGTCTCACTTCCCCCCGGTCAAAAGGGCCATCTGAAAAAAGTGTAAAATCCAGAAAGGCAGGACAGGCCATGGAGAACTGGGAGCCTTGTTATGCTGATGGGCGGTATGTAAATTGCCAACAACCACTCAGGAGAAGTGTATGGTGTTTCCTGAAACATCTAAAATACAAAGCAACAGACCCTACGGCACTTCCACTTATGGTCCTATAGCTTAGGGAATTTAAAATCAAAAAGACACAGCCACCCCAAAGTTTCGAACGGCTCTGTTTACAAGAACCTCGTTTACAGTACAAGTTCAACATCGCAGAAATTGAAAAATGGATAAAGAAGTTGTGGTATTTACTTACAAAGCAATATCACTCAGCAATGAAATCTGTGTCATCAGGCCCTTAGCAGCACAATGAGTGGATTCAGGTATGATGATTCTAACTGAAATAAGTCACACAGAAAAAGAAACATCATAAGATATCAGTAATACACGGAATGTAAACTTGGCTACACAGGAACTGAATTGCAGAACAGAACAGGGTCTCAAATTTAGAAAACCAACTTATGCTTGCTTAAGGGGAAAGGTGAGTTGGGGTGCTGCATAAAACCAGAGATTGAAATGAGCACAGATAAAGTTCCTTAAGCCAAATATGGAATAGGCAAGAGCTACTCCTTGCTCAACGAAATGGACTCAACACCGCATATTAAACGCCTAAGAATGTACCTGACTAGTAAGTATCTTAAAACCTATGGATTGCTATGTCTCCAAAAGAGAATGAAGCATGTGTACAGGGGCATAAACGCAGCAGTGATAGGATTGGAGAGGTTCGGTGAGCAAATGAAGACCCTTTGAATTCATATTGCATGGTACCCATTCCACGGGTTTCAAATACCCAGGTTTAAGGTTTTCTTCCTTCAGCTAAAACATGCATGTGGAACCTAGAGTATGATCAACCATGTGATCGGGAGACGTGTTCAAATATGTCTCAGTTTTCCTCCCCTGGTACTCGGGTGCAACATTCCAGACGCTTTACTAACACTCTCCCCACTTGGAGAGTCAGTCCCTTTAACCTCCTGTTTGGCCAGTTTGCAATTTCTGCGGAAGATGAACAGGAATAGCGAGAACCAATGAGAGACTAGCTGGAGGTGTCTGGACGGGCAAATTTAACTCTCATTTCCCACCAGGAAGAGGAATTAACCAAAGGCTCAGCGTGCCGTGCCGGAACCAGATTAGGGCCTGAAGCCATCCTGCGGTGTTGCGGCCAGGTCACAAGAAAGCGAGTTGAAGAAAGGAGCTCAGGGGCACTGTAATTCACAAACCTGCAGAGTTATAAATGACAGCTATCGTCCAAAAATAGACTGAAGTAAGGCTGCCAAGAGGACTTGAAAGCGGGGCAGAATTGCAGGAAACCGATTTCAGGAGGTAGACTGGAATTGCATTGAAAGCATAGGAAAAGAGGCAGAACGTCCACAATGATGCACTTGGCCAGAAAGGGCGTATGCGTTTTTTCCTGAATATATTCAGGAAAAAACGCATACGCCCTTTTTGGCCAACCAAGCAAGCTTGCAAAGGAAATCTGCACTACAATGAAGTCTCACTTCCCCCCGGTCAAAAGGGCCATCTGAAAAAAGTGTAAAATCCAGAAAGGCAGGACAGGCCATGGAGAACTGGGAGCCTTGTTATGCTGATGGGCGGGATGTAAATTGCCAACAACCACTCGGGAGAAGTGTATGGTGTTTCCTGAAACATCTAAAAAACAAAGCAACAGAACCTAGGGCACTTCCACTTATGGTCCTATAGCTTAGGGAAATTAAAATCAAAAAGACACAGCCACCCCAAAGTTTGGAACGGCTCTGTTTACAAGAACCTCATTTACAGTACAAGTTCAACATCACAGAAAGTGAAAAATGGATAAAGAAGTTGTGGTATTTACTTACAAAGCAATATCACTCAGCAATGAAATCTGTGTCATCAGGCCCTTAGCAGCACAATGAGTGGATTCAGGTATGATGATTCTAACTGAAATAAGTCACACAGAAAATGAAACATCATAAGATATCAGTAATACACGGAATGTAAACTTGGCTACACAGGAACTGAATTACAGAACAGAACAAGGTCTCAAATTTAGAAAACCAACTTATGCTTGCTTAAGGGGAAAGGTGAGTTGGGGTGCTGCATAAAACCAGAGATTGAAATGAGCACAGATAAAGTTCCTTAAGCCAAATATGGAATAGACAAGAGCTACTCCTTGCTCAACGAAATGGACTCAACACCGCATATTAAACGCCTAAGAATGTACCTGACTAGTAAGTATCTTAAAACCTATGGATTGCTATGTCTCCGAAAGAGAATCAAGCATGTGTACAGGGGCATAAACGCAGCAGTGATAGGATTGGAGAGGTTCGGTGAGCAAATGAAGACCCTTTGAAGTCATATTGCATGGTACCCATTCCACGGGTTTCAACTACCCAGGTTTTAGGTATTCTTCCTTCAGCTAAAACATGCATGTGGAACCCAGAGTATGATCATCCGTGTGAACGGGAGACGTGTTCAAATATGTCTCAGTTTTCCTCCCCTGGTACTCGGCTGCAACATTCCAGACGCTTTACTAACACTCTCCCGACTTGGAGAGTCATCGCCTTTAACCTCCTGTTTGGCCCAGTTTGCAATTTCTGTGGAAGATGAACAGGAATAGCGAGAACCAATGAGAGATTAGCTGGAGGTGTCTGGACGGGCAAATTTAACTCTCATTTCCCACCAGGAAGAGGAAATAACCAAAGGCTCAGCGTGCCGTGCCGGAACCAGATTAGGGCCTGAAGCCATCCTGCGGTGTTGCGGCCAGCTCACAAGAAAGCGAGTTGAAGAAAGAGCTCAGGGGCACTGTAATTCACAAACCTGCAGAGTTATAAATGACAGCTATCGTCCAAAAATAGACTGAAGTAAGGCTGCCAAGAGGACTTGAAAGCGGGGCAGAATTGCAGGAAACCGATTTCAGGAGGTAGACTGGAATTGCATTGAAAGCATAGGAAAAGAGGCAGAACGTCCACAATGATGCACTTGGCCAAAAAGGGCGTATGCGTTTTTTCCTGAATATATTCAGGAAAAAACGCATACGCCCTTTTTGGCCAACCAAGCAAGCTTGCAAAGGAAATCTGCACTACAATGAAGTCTCACTTCCCCCCGGTCAAAAGGGCCATCTGAAAAAAGTGTAAAATCCAGAAAGGCAGGACAGGCCATGGAGAACTGGGAGCCTTGTTATGCTGATGGGCGGGATGTAAATTACCAACAGACACTCAGGAGAAGTGTATGGTGTTTCCTGAAACATCTAAAAAACAAAGCAACAGAGCCTAGGGCACTGCCACTTATGGTCTTATAGCTTAGGGAAATTAAAATCAAAAAGACACAGCCACCCCAATGTTTGGGACGCCTCTGTTTACAAGAACCTCGTTTACAGTACAAGTTCAACATCGCAGAAATTGAAAAATGGATAAAGAAGTTGTGGTATTTACTTACAAAGCAATATCACTCAGCAATGAAATCTGTGTCATCAGGCCCTTAGCAGCACAATGAGTGGATTCAGGTATGATGATTCTAACTGAAATAAGTCACACAGAAACAGAAACATCATAAGATATCAGTAATACACGGAATGTAAACTTGGCTACACAGGAACTGAATTACAGAACAGAACAGGGTTTCAAATTTAGAAAACCAATTTATGCTTGCTTAAGGGGAAAGGTGAGTTGGGGTGCTGCATAAAACCAGAGATTGAAATGAGCACAGATAAAGTTCCTTAAGCCAAATATGGAATAGACAAGAGCTACTCCTTGCTCAACGAAATGGACTCAACACCCCATATTAAACGCCTAGGAATGTACCTGACTAGTAAGTATCTTAAAACCTATGGATTGCTATGTCTCCGAAAGAGAATCAAGCATGTGTACAGGGGCATAAACGCAGCAGTGATAGGATTGGAGAGGTTCGGTGAGCAAATGAAGACCCTTTGAAGTCATATTGCATGGTACCCATTCCACGGGTTTCAACTACCCAGGTTTTAGGTATTCTTCCTTCAGCTAAAACATGCATGTGGAACCCAAGTATGATCAACCATGTCAATGGGAGACGTGTTCAAATATGTCTCAGTTTTCCTCCCCTGGAACTCGGGTGCAACATTCCAGACGCTTTACTAACACTCTCCCCACTTGGAGAGTCAGCGCCTTTAACCTCCTGTTTGGCCCAGTTTGCAATTTCTGCGGAAGATGAACAGGAAGAGCGAGAACCAATGAGAGGCTAGCTGGAGGTGTCTGGACGGGCAAATTTAACTCTCATTTCCCACCAGGAAGAGGAAATAACCAAAGGCTCAGTGTGCCGTGCCGGAACCAGATTAGGGCCTGAAGCCATCCTGCGGTGTTGCGGCCAGGTCACAAGAAAGCGAGTTGAAGAAAGGAGCTCAGGGGCACTGTAATTCACAAACCTGCAGAGTTATAAATGACAGCTATCGTCCAAAAATAGACTGAAGTAAGGCTGCCAAGAGGACTTGAAAGCGGGGCAGAATTGCAGGAAACCGATTTCAGGAGGTAGACTGGAATTGCATTGAAAGCATAGGAAAAGAGGCAGAACGTCCACAATGATGCACTTGGCCAAAAAGGGCGTATGCGTTTTTTCCTGAATATATTCAGGAAAAAACGCATACGCCCTTTTTGGCCAACCAAGCAAGCTTGCAAAGGAAATCTGCACTACAATGAAGTCTCACTTCCCCCCGGTCAAAAGGGCCATCTGAAAAAAGTGTAAAATCCAGAAAGGCAGGACAGGCCATGGAGAACTGGGAGCCTTGTTATGCTGATGGGCGGGATGTAAATTACCAACAGACACTCAGGAGAAGTGTATGGTGTTTCCTGAAACATCTAAAAAACAAAGCAACAGAGCCTAGGGCACTGCCACTTATGGTCTTATAGCTTAGGGAAATTAAAATCAAAAAGACACAGCCACCCCAATGTTTGGGACGCCTCTGTTTACAAGAACCTCGTTTACAGTACAAGTTCAACATCACAGAAATTGAAAAATGGATAAAGAAGTTGTGGTATTTACTTACAAAGCAATATCACTCAGCAATGAAATCTGTGTCATCAGGCCCTTAGCAGCACAATGAGTGGATTCAGGTATGATGATTCTAACTGAAATAAGTCACACAGAAACAGAAACATCATAAGATATCAGTAATACACGGAATGAAAACTTGGCTACACAGGAACTGAATTACAGAACAGAACAGGGTCTCAAATTTAGAAAACCAACTTATGCTTGCTTAAGAGGAAAGGTGAGTTGGGGTGCTGCATAAAACCAGAGATTGAAATGAGCACAGATAAAGTTCCTTAAGCCAAATATGGAATACACAAGAGCTACTCCTTGCTCAACGAAATGGACTCAACACCCCATATTAAACGCCTAGGAATGTACCTGAATAGTAAGTATCTTAAAACCTATGGATTGCTATGTCTCCGAAAGAGAATCAAGCATGTGTACAGGGGCATAAACGCAGCAGTGATAGGATTTGAGAGGTGCGGTGAGCAAATGAAGACCCTTTGAAGTCATATTGCATGGTACCCATTCCACGGGTTTCAACTACCCAGGTTTTAGGTATTCTTCCTTCAGCTAAAACATGCATGTGGAACCCAGAGTATGATCAACCATGTGATCGGGAGACGTGTTCAAATATGTCTCAGTTTTCGTACCCTGGTACTCGGGTGCAAGATTCCAGACGCTTTACTAACACTCTCCCAACTTGGAGAGTCAGTCCCTTTAACCTCCTGTTTGGCCCAGTTTGCAATTTCTGTGGAAGATGAACAGGAATAGCGAGAACCAATGAGAGACTAGCTGGAGGTGTCTGGATGGGCAAATTTAACTCTCATTTCCCACCAGGAAGAGGAATTAACCAAAGGCTCAGCGTGCCGTGCCAGAACCAGATTAGGGCCTGAAGCCATCCTGCGGTGTTGCGGCCAGGTCACAAGAAAGCGAGTTGAAGAAAGGAGCTCAGGGGCACTGTAATTCACAAACCTGCAGAGTTATAAATGACAGCTATCGTCCAAAAATAGACTGAAGTAAGGCTGCCAAGAGGACTTGAAAGCGGGACAGAATTGCAGGAAACCGATTTCAGGAGGTAGATTGGAATTGCATTGAAAGCATAGGAAAAGAGGCAGAACGTCCACAATGATGCACTTGGCCAAAAAGGGCGTATGCGTTTTTTCCTGAATATATTCAGGAAAAAACGCATACGCCCTTTTTGGCCAACCAAGCAAACTTGCAAAGGAAATCTGCACTACAATGAAGTCTCACTTCCCCCCGGTCAAAAGGGCCATCTGAAAAAAGTGTAAAATCCAGAAAGGCAGGACAGGCCATGGAGAACTGGGAGCCTTGTTATGCTGATGGGCGGGATGTAAATTGCCAACAGACACTCAGGAGAAGTGTATGGTGTTTCCTGAAACATCTAAAAAACAAAGCAACAGAGCCTAGGGCACTTCCACTTATGGTCCTATAGCTTAGGGAAATTAAAATCAAAAAGACACAGCCACCCCAAAGTTTGGGACGCCTCTGTTTACAAGAACCTCGTTTACCGTACAAGTTCAACATCACAGAAAGTGAAAAATGGATAAAGAACTTGTGGTACTTACGTACAATGCAGTATCACTCAGCAATGAAACCTATGTCATCAGGCCCGTAGCAGCATAATGAGTGGATTCAGGTACGATGATTCTAACTGAAATAAGTCACACAGAAAAAGAAACATCATAAGATATCAGTAATACACGGAATGTAAAGTTGGCTACACAGGAACTGAATTACAGAACAGAACAGGGTCTCAAATTTAGAAAACCAACTTATGCTTGCTTAAGGGGAAAGGTGAGTTGGGGTGCTGCATAAAACCAGAGATTGAAATGAGCACAGATAAAGTTCCTTAAGCCAAATATGGAATAGACAAGAGCTACTCCTTGCTCAATGAAATGGACTCAACACCGCATATTAAACGCCTAAGAATGTACCTGACTAGTAAGTATCTTAAAACCTATAGATTGCTATGTCTCCGAAAGAGAATCAAGCATGTGTACAGGGGCATAAACGCAGCAGTGATAGGATTGGAGAGGTGCGGTGAGCAAATGAAGACCCTTTGAAGTCATATTGCATGGTACCCATTCCACGGGTTTCAACTACCCAGGTTTTAGGTATTCTTCCTTCAGCTAAAACATGCATGTGGAACCCAAGTATGATCAACCATGTCAATGGGAGACGTGTTCAAATATGTCTCAGTTTTCCTCCCCTGGAACTCGGGTGCAACATTCCAGACGCTTTACTAACACTCTCCCCACTTGGAGAGTCAGCGCCTTTAACCTCCTGTTTGGCCCAGTTTGCAATTTCTGCGGAAGATGAACAGGAAGAGCGAGAACCAATGAGAGGCTAGCTGGAGGTGTCTGGACGGGCAAATTTAACTCTCATTTCCCACCAGGAAGAGGAAATAACCAAAGGCTCAGTGTGCCGTGCCGGAACCAGATTAGGGCCTGAAGCCATCCTGCGGTGTTGCGGCCAGGTCACAAGAAAGCGAGTTGAAGAAAGGAGCTCAGGGGCACTGTAATTCACAAACCTGCAGAGTTATAAATGACAGCTATCGTCCAAAAATAGACTGAAGTAAGGCTGCCAAGAGGACTTGAAAGCGGGGCAGAATTGCAGGAAACCGATTTCAGGAGGTAGACTGGAATTGCATTGAAAGCATAGGAAAAGAGGCAGAACGTCCACAATGATGCACTTGGCCAAAAAGGGCGTATGCGTTTTTTCCTGAATATATTCAGGAAAAAACGCATACGCCCTTTTTGGCCAACCAAGCAAGCTTGCAAAGGAAATCTGCACTACAATGAAGTCTCACTTCCCCCCGGTCAAAAGGGCCATCTGAAAAAAGTGTAAAATCCAGAAAGGCAGGACAGGCCATGGAGAACTGGGAGCCTTGTTATGCTGATGGGCGGAATGTAAATTGCCAACAACCACTTGGGAGAAGTGTATGGTGTTTCCTGAAACATCTAAAAAACAAAGCAACAGAACCTAGGGCACTTCCACTTATGGTCCTATAGCTTAGGGAAATTAAAATCAAAAAGACACAGCCACCTCAAAGTTCGGAACGGCTCTGTTTACAAGAACCTCGTTTACAGTACAAGTTCAACATCGCAGAAAGTGAAAAATGGATAAAGAAGTTGTGGTATTTACTTACAAAGCAATATCACTCAGCAATGAAATCTGTGTCATCAGGCCCTTAGCAGCACAATGAGTGGATTCAGGTATGATGATTCTAACTGAAATAAGTCACACAGAAAAAGAAACATCATAAGATATCAGTAATACACGGAATGTAAACTTGGCTACACAGGAACTGAATTACAGAACAGAACAGTGTCTCAAATTTAGAAAACCAACTTATGCTTGCTTAAGGGGAAAGGTGAGTTGGGGTGCTGCATAAAACCAGAGATTGAAATGAGCACAGATAAAGTTCCTTAAGCCAAATATGGAATAGACAAGAGCTACTCCTTGCTCAACGAAATGGACTCAACACCGCATATTAAACGCCTAAGAATGTACCTGACTAGTAAGTATCTTAAAACCTATGGATTGCTATGTCTCCGAAAGAGAATCAAGCATGTGTACAGGGGCATAAACGCAGCAGTGATAGGATTGGAGAGTTTCGGTGAGCAAATGAAGACCCTTTGAAGTCATATTGCATGGTACCCATTCCACGGGTTTCAACTACCCAGGTTTTAGGTATTCTTCCTTCAGCTAAAACATGCATGTGGAACCCAGAGTATGATCAACCATGAGATCGGGAGACGTGTTCAAATATGTCTCAGTTTTCCTCCCCTGGTACTCGGGTGCAACATTCCAGACGCTTTACTAACACTCTCCCCACTTGGAAAGTCAGCGCCTTTAACCTCCTGTTTGGCCCAGTTTGCAATTTCTGCGGAAGATGAACAGGAATAGCGAGAACCAATGAGAGGCTAGCTGGAGGTGTCTGGACGGGCAAATTTAACTCTCATTTCCCACCAGGAAGAGGAAATAACCAAAGGCTCAGTGTGCCATGCCGGAACCAGATTAGGGCCTGAAGCCATCCTGCGGTGTTGCGGCCAGCTCACAAGAAAGCGAGTTGAAGAAAGAGCTCAGGGGCACTGTAATTCACAAACCTGCAGAGTTATAAATGACAGCTATCGTCCAAAAATAGACTGAAGTAAGGCTGCCAAGAGGACTTGAAAGCGGGGCAGAATTGCAGGAAACCGATTTCAGGAGGTAGACTGGAATTGCATTGAAAGCATAGGAAAAGAGGCAGAACGTCCACAATGATGCACTTGGCCAAAAAGGGCGTATGCGTTTTTTCCTGAATATATTCAGGAAAAAACGCATACGCCCTTTTTGGCCAACCAAGCAAGCTTGCAAAGGAAATCTGCACTACAATGAAGTCTCACTTCCCCCCTGTCAAAAGGGCCATCTGAAAAAAGTGTAAAATCCAGAAAGGCAGGACAGGCCATGGAGAACTGGGAGCCTTGTTATGCTGATGGGCGGGATGTAAATTACCAACAGACACTCAGGAGAAGTGTATGGTGTTTCCTGAAACATCTAAAAAACAAAGCAACAGAGCCTAGGGCACTGCCACTTATGGTCTTATAGCTTAGGGAAATTAAAATCAAAAAGACACAGCCACCCCAATGTTTGGGACGCCTCTGTTTACAAGAACCTCGTTTACAGTACAAGTTCAACATCACAGAAATTGAAAAATGGATAAAGAAGTTGTGGTATTTACTTACAAAGCAATATCACTCAGCAATGAAATCTGTGTCATCAGGCCCTTAGCAGCACAATGAGTGGATTCAGGTATGATGATTCTAACTGAAATAAGTCACACAGAAACAGAAACATCATAAGATATCAGTAATACACGGAATGAAAACTTGGCTACACAGGAACTGAATTACAGAACAGAACAGGGTCTCAAATTTAGAAAACCAATTTATGCTTGTTAAGGGGAAAGGTGAGTTGGGGTGCTGCATAAAACCAGAGATTGAAATGAGCACAGATAAAGTTCCTTAAGCCAAATATGGAATAGACAAGAGCTACTCCTTGCTCAACGAAATGGACTCAACACCCCATATTAAACGCCTAGGAATGTACCTGACTAGTAAGTATCTTAAAACCTATGGATTGCTATGTCTCCGAAAGAGAATCAAGCATGTGTACAGGGGCATAAACACAGCAGTGATAGGATTGGAGAGGTGCGGTGAGCAAATGAAGACCCTTTGAAGTCATATTGCATGGTACCCATTCCACGGGTTTCAACTACCCAGGTTTTAGGTATTCTTCCTTCAGCTAAAACATGCATGTGGAACCCAAGTATGATCAACCATGTCAATGGGAGACGTGTTCAAATATGTCTCAGTTTTCCTCCCCTGGAACTCGGGTGCAACATTCCAGACGCTTTACTAACACTCTCCCCACTTGGAGAGTCAGCGCCTTTAACCTCCTGTTTGGCACAGTTTGCAATTTCTGAGGAAGATGAACAGGAATAGCGAGAACCAATGAGAGGCTAGCTGGAGGTGTCTGGACGGGCAAATTTAACTCTCATTTCCCACCAGGAAGAGGAAATAACCAAAGGCTCAGTGTGCCGTGCCGGAACCAGATTAGGGCCTGAAGCCATCCTGCAGTGTTGCGGCCAGCTCAAAAGAAAGCGAATTGAAGAAAGGAGCTCAGGGGCACTGTAATTCACAAACCTGCAGAGTTATAAATGACAGCTATCATCCAAAAATAGACTGAAGTAAGGCTGCCAAGAGGACTTGAAGCGGGGCAGAATTGCAGGAAACCGATTTCAGGAGGTAGACTGGAATTGCATTGAAAGCATAGGAAAAGAGGCAGAACGTCCACAATGATGCACTTGGCCAAAAAGGGCGTATGCGTTTTTTCCTGAATATATTCAGGAAAAAACGCATACGCCCTTTTTGGCCAACCAAGCAAGCTTGCAAAGGAAATCTGCACTACAATGAAGTCTCACTTCCCCCCGGTCAAAAGGGCCATCTGAAAAAAGGGTAAAATCCAGAAAGGCAGGACAGGCCATGGAGAACTGGGAGCCTTGTTATGCTGATGGGCGGGATGTAAATTGCCAACAGACACTCAGGAGAAGTGTATGGTGTTTCCTGAAACATCTAAAAAACAAAGCAACAGAACCTAGGGCACTTCCACTTATGGTCCTATAGCTTAGGGAAATTAAAATCAAAAAGACACAGCCACCTCAAAGTTCGGAACGGCTCTGTTTACAAGAACCTCGTTTACTGTACAAGTTCAACATCGCAGAAAGTGAAAAATGGATAAAGAAGTTGTGGTATTTACTTACAAAGCAATATCACTCAGCAATGAAATCTGTGTCATCAGGCCCTTAGCAGCACAATGAGTGGATTCAGGTATGATGATTCTAACTGAAATAAGTGACACAGAAAAAGAAACATCATAAGATATCAGTAATACACGGAATGTAAACTTGGCTACACAGGAACTGAATTACAGAACAGAACAGGTTCTCAAATTTAGAAAAGCAACTTATGCTTGCTTAAGGGGAAAGGTGAGTTGGGGTGCTGCATAAAACCAGAGATTGAAATGAGCACAGATAAAGTTCCTTAAGCCAAATATGGAATAGACAAGAGCTACTCCTTGCTCAACGAAATGGACTCAACACCGCATATTAAACGCCTAAGAATGTACCTGACTAGTAAGTATCTTAAAACCTATGGATTGCTATGTCTCCGAAAGAGAATCAAGCATGTGTACAGGGGCATAAACGCAGCAGTGATAGGATTGGAGATGTTCGGTGAGCAAATGAAGACCCTTTGAAGTCATATTGCATTGTACCCATTCCATGGTTTTCAACTACCCAGGTTTTAGGTATTCTTCCTTCAGCTAAAACATGCATGTGGAACCCAGAGTATGATCAACCATGTGATCGGGAGATGTGTTCAAATATGTCTCAGTTTTCGTACCCTGGTACTCGGGTGCAAGATTCCAGACGCTTTACTAACACTCTCCCGACTTGGAGAGTCAGTCCCTTTAACCTCCTGTTTGGCCCAGTTTGCAATTTCTGTGGAAGATGAACAGGAATAGCGAGAACCAATGAGAGACTAGCTGGAGGTGTCTGGATGGGCAAATTTAACTCTCATTTCCCACCAGGAAGAGGAATTAACCAAAGGCTCAGCGTGACGTGCCAGAACCAGATTAGGGCCTGAAGCCATCCTGCGGTGTTGCGGCCAGGTCACAAGAAAGCGAGTTGAAGAAAGGAGCTCAGGGGCACTGTAATTCACAAACCTGCAGAGTTATAAATGACAGCTATCGTCCAAAAATAGACTGAAGTAAGGCTGCCAAGAGGACTTGAAAGCGGGGCAGAATTGCAGGAAACCGATTTCAGGAGGTAGATTGGAATTGCATTGAAAGCATAGGAAAAGAGGCAGAACGTCCACAATGATGCACTTGGCCAAAAAGGGCGTATGCGTTTTTTCCTGAATATATTCAGGAAAAAACGCATACGCCCTTTTTGGCCAACCAAGCAAACTTGCAAAGGAAATCTGCACTACAATGAAGTCTCACTTCCCCCCGGTCAAAAGGGCCATCTGAAAAAAGTGTAAAATCCAGAAAGGCAGGACAGGCCATGGAGAACTGGGAGCCTTGTTATGCTGATGGGCGGGATGTAAATTGCCAACAGACACTCAGGAGAAGTGTATGGTGTTTCCTGAAACATCTAAAAAACAAAGCAACAGAGCCTAGGGCACTTCCACTTATGGTCCTATAGCTTAGGGAAATTAAAATCAAAAAGACACAGCCACCCCAAAGTTTGGGACGCCTCCGTTTACAAGAACCTCGTTTACCGTACAAGTTCAATATCACAGAAAGTGAAAAATGGATAAAGAACTTGTGGTACTTACGTACAATGCAGTATCACTCAGCAATGAAACCTATGTCATCAGGCCCGTAGCAGCATAATGAGTGGATTCAGGTACGATGATTCTAACTGAAATAAGTCACACAGAAAAAGAAACATCATAAGATATCAGTAATACACGGAATGTAAAGTTGGCTACACAGGAACTGAATTACAGAACAGAACAGGGTCTCAAATTTAGAAAACCAACTTATGCTTGCTTAAGGGGAAAGGTGAGTTGGGGTGCTGCATAAAACCAGAGATTGAAATGAGCACAGATAAAGTTCCTTAAGCCAAATATGGAATAGACAAGAGCTACTCCTTGCTCAACGAAATGGACTCAACACCGCATATTAAACGCCTAAGAATGTACCTGACTAGTAAGTATCTTAAAACCTATAGATTGCTATGTCTCCGAAAGAGAATCAAGCATGTGTACAGGGGCATAAACGCAGCAGTGATAGGATTGGAGAGGTTCGGTGAGCAAATGAAGACCCTTTGAAGTCATATTGCATGGTACCCATTCCACGGGTTTCAACTACCCAGGTTTTAGGTATTCTTCCTTCAGCTAAAACATGCATGTGGAACCCAGAGTATGATCAACCATGTGATCGGGAGACGTGTTCAAATATGTCTCAGTTTTCCTCCCCTGGTACTCGGGTGCAACATTCCAGACGCTTTACTAACACTCTCCCCACCTGGAGAGTCCGCGCCTTTAACCTCCTGTTTGGCCCAGTTTGCAATTTCTGCGGAAGATGAACTGGAATAGCGAGAACCAATGAGAGGCTAGCTGCAGGTGTCTGGACAGGCAAATTTAACTCTCATTTCCCACCAGGAAGAGGAATTAACCAAAGGCTCAGCATGCCGGGCCGGAACCAGATTAGGGCCTGAAGCCATCCTGCGGTGTTGCGGCCAGGTCACAAGAAAGCGAGTTGAAGAAAGGAGCTCAGGGGCACTGTAATTCACAAACCTGCAGAGTTATAAATGACAGCTATCGTCCAAAAATAGACTGAAGTAAGGCTGCCAAGAGGACTTGAAAGCGGGGCAGAATTGCAGGAAACCGATTTCAGGAGGTAGACTGGAATTGCATTGAAAGCATAGGAAAAGAGGCAGAACGTCCACAATGATGCACTTGGCCAAAAAGGGCGTATGCGTTTTTTCCTGAATATATTCAGGAAAAAACGCATACGCCCTTTTTGGCCAACCAAGCAAGCTTGCAAAGGAAATCTGCACTACAATGAAGTCTCACTTCCCCCCCGGTCAAAAGGGCCATCTGAAAAAAGTGTAAAATCCAGAAAGGCAGGACAGGCCATGGAGAACTGGCAGCCTTGTTATGCTGAAGGGCGGGATGTAAATTGCCAACAACCACTTGGGAGAAGTGTATGGTGTTTCCTGAAACATCTAAAAAACAAAGCAAGAGAGCCTAGGGCACTTCCACTTATGGTCCTATAGCTTAGGGAATGTAAAATCAAAAAGACACAGCCACCCCAAAGTTTGGACCGGCTCTGTTTACAAGAACCTCGTTTACAGTACAAGTTCAACATCGCAGAAAGTGAAAAATGGATAAAAAAGTTGTGGTATTTACTTACAAAGCAATATCACTCAGCAATGAAATCTATGTCATCAGGCCTGTAGCAGCATAATGAGTGGATTCAGGTACGATGATTCTAACTGAAATAAGTCACACAGAAAAAGAAACATCATAAGATATCACTAATACACGGAATGTAAACTTGGCTACACAGGAACTGAATTACAGAACAGAACAGGTTCTCAAATTTAGAAAACCAACTTATGCTTGCTTAAGGGGAAAGGTGAGTTGGGGTGCTGCATAAAACCAGAGATTGAAATGAGCACAGATAAAGTTCCTTAAGCCAAATATGGAATAGACAAGAGCTACTCCTTGCTCAATGAAATGGACTCAACACCACATATTAAACGCCTAAGAATGTACCTGACTAGTAAGTATCTTAAAACCTATGGATTGCTATGTCTCCGAAAGAGAATCAAGCATGTGTACAGGGGCATAAACGCAGCAGTGATAGGATTGGAGAGGTTCGGTGAGAAAATGAAGACCCTTTGAAGTCATATTGCATGGTACCCATTCCACGGGTTTCACCTACCCAGGTTTAAGGTATTCTTCCTTCAGCTAAAACATGTATGTGGAACCTAGAGTATGATCAACCATGTGATCGGGAGACGTGTTCAAATATGTCTCAGTTTTCGTACCCTGGTACTCGGGTGCAACATTCCAGACGCTTTACTAACACTCTCCCGACTTGGAGAGTCAGTCCCTTTAACCTCCTGTTTGGTCCAGTTTGCAATTTCTGTGGAAGATGAACAGGAATAGCGAGAACCAATGAGAGACTAGCTGGAGGTGTCTGAACGGGCAAATTTAACTCTCATTTCCCACCAGGAAGAGGAATTAACCAAAGGCTCAGCGTGCCGTGCCGGAACCAGATTAGGGCCTGAAGACATCCTGCGGTGTTGCGGCCAGGTCACAAGAAAGCGAGTTGAAGAAAGGAGCTCAGGGGCACTGTAATTCACAAACCTGCAGAGTTATAAATGACAGCTATCGTCCAAAAATACACTGAAGTAAGGCTGCCAAGAGGACTTGAAAGCGGGGCAGAATTGCAGGAAACCGATTTCAAGAGGTAGACTGGAATTGCATTGAAAGCATAGGAAAAGAGGCAGAACGTCCACAATGATGCACTTGGCCAAAAAGGGCGTATGCGTTTTTTCCTGAACATATTCAGGAAAAAACGCATACGCACTTTTTGGCCAACCAAGCAAGCTTGCAAAGGAAATCTGCACTACAATGAAGTCTCACTTCCCCCCGGTCAAAAGGGCCATCTGAAAAAAGTGTAAAATCCAGAAAGGCAGGACAGGCCATGGAGAACTGGGAGCTTTGTTATGCTGATGGGCGGGATGTAAATTGCCAACAGACACTCGGGAGAAGTGTATGGTGTTTCCTGAAACATCTAAAAAACAAAGCAACAGAGCCTAGGGCACTTCCACTTATGGTCCTATAGCTTAGGGAAATTAAAATCAAAAAGACACAGCCACCCCAAAGTTTGGGACGCCTCTGTTTACAAGAACCTCGTTTACCGTACAAGTTCAATATCACAGAAAGTGAAAAATGGATAAAGAACTTGTGGTACTTACGTACAATGCAGTATCACTCAGCAATGAAATCTATGTCATCAGGCCTGTAGCAGCATAATGAGTGGATTCAGGTACGATGATTCTAACTGAAATAAGTCACACAGAAAAAGAAACATCATAAGATATCACTAATACACGGATTGTAAACTTGGATACACAGGAACTGAATTACAGAACAGAACAGGTTCTCAAATTTAGAAAACCAACTTATGCTTGCTTAAGGGGAAAGGTGAGTTGGGGTGCTGCATAAAACCAGAGATTGAAATGAGCACAGATAAAGTTCCTTAAGCCAAATATGGAATAGACAAGAGCTACTCCTTGCTCAAAGAAATGGACTCAAGACCGCATATTAAACGCCTAAGAATGTACCTGACTAGTAAGTATCTTAAAACCTATGGATTGCTATGTCTCCGAAAGAGAATCAAGCATGTGTACAGGGGCATAAACGCAGCAGTGATAGGATTGGAGAGGTTCGGTGAGTAAATGAAGACCCTTTGAAGTCATATTGCATGGTACCCATTCCACGGGTTTCAACTACCCAGGTTTTAGGTATTCTTCCTTCAGCTAAAACATGCATGTGGAACCCAGAGTATGATCAACCATGAGATCGGGAGACGTGTTCAAATATGTCTCAGTTTTCCTCCCCTGGTACTCGGCTGCAACATTCCAGACGCTTTACTAACACTCTCCCCACTTGGAGAGTCAGCGCCTTTAACCTCCTGTTTGCCCCAGTTTGCAATTTCTGCGGAAGATGAACAGGAATAGCGAGAACCAATGAGAGACTAGCTGGAGGTGTCTGGACGGGCAAATTTAACTCTCATTTCCCACCAGGAAGAGGAAATAACCAGAGGCTCAGCGTGCTGTGCCGGAACCAGATTAGGGCCTGAAGCTATCCTGCGGTGTTGCGGCCAGCTCACAAGAAAGCGAGTTGAAGAAAGCAGCTCAGGGGCACTGTAATTCACAAACCTGCAGAGTTATAAATGACAGCTATCGTCCAAAAATATACTGAAGTAAGGCTGCCAAGAGGACTTGAAAGCGGGGCAGAATTGCAGGAAACCGATTTCAAGAGGTAGACTGGAATTGCATTGAAAGCATAGGAAAAGAGGCAGAACGTCCACAATGATGCACTTGGCCAAAAAGGGCGTATGCGTTTTTTCCTGAACATATTCAGGAAAAAACGCATACGCCCTTTTTGGCCAACCAAGCAAACTTGCAAAGGAAATCTGCACTACAATGAAGTCTCACTTCCCCCCGGTCAAAAGGGCCATCTGAAAAAAGTGTAAAATCCAGAAAGGCAGGACAGGCCATGGAGAACTGGGAGCCTTGTTATGCTGATGGGCGGGATGTAAATTGCCAACAGACACTCGGGAGATGTGTATGGTGTTTCCTGAAACATCTAAAAAACAAAGCAACAGAGCCTAGGGCACTTCCACTTATGGTCTTATAGCTTAGGGAAATTAAAATCAAAAAGACACAGCCACCCCAAAGTTTGGGACGCCTCTGTTTACAAGAACCTCGTTTACCGTACAAGTTCAACATCGCAGAAAGTGAAAAATGGATAAAGAAGTTGTGGTATTTACATACAAAGCAATATCACTCAGCAATGAAATCTATGTCATCAGGCCCTTAGCAGCACAATGAGTGGATTCAGGTACGATGATTCTAACTGAAATAAGTCACACAGAAAAAGAAACATCATAAGATATCAGTAATACACGGAATGTAAACTTGGCTACACAGGAACTGAATTACAGAACAGAACAGGGTCTCAAATTTAGAAAACCAACTTATGCTTGCTTAAGAGGAAAGGTGAGTTGGGGTGCTGCATAAAACCAGAGATTGAAATGAGCACAGATAAAGTTCCTTAAGCCAAATATGGAATAGACAAGAGCTACTCCTTGCTCAACGAAATGGACTCAACACCGCATATTAAACGCTTAAGAATGTACCTGACTAGTAAGTATCTTAAAACCTATGGATTGCTATGTCTCCGAAAGAGAATCAAGCATGTGTACAGGTGCATAAACGCAGCAGTGATAGGATTGGAGAGGTTCGGTGAGCAAATGAAGACCCTTTGAAGTCATATTGCATGGTACCCATTCCACGGGTTTCAACTACCCAGGTTTTAGGTATTCTTCCTTCAGCTAAAACATGCATGTGGAACCCAAGTATTATCAACCATGTGAACGGGAGACGTGTTCAAATATGTCTCAGTTTTCGTACCCTGGTACTCGGGTGCAACATTCCAGACGCTTTACTAACACTCTCCCCACTTGGAAAGTCAGCGCCTTTAACCTCCTGTTTGGCCCAGTTTGCAATTTCTGCGGAAGATGAACAGGAATAGCGAGAACCAATGAGAGGCTAGCTGGAGGTGTCTGGACGGGCAAATTTAACTCTCATTTCCCACCAGGAAGAGGAAATAACCAAAGGCTCAGCGTGCCGTGCCGGAACCAGATTAGGGCCTGAAGCCATCCTGCGGTGTTGCGGCCAGCTCAAAAGAAAGCGAGTTGAAGATAGCAGCTCAGGGGCACTGTAATTCACAAACCTGCAGAGTTATAAATGACAGCTATCGTCCAAAAATAGACTGAAGTAAGGCTGCCAAGAGGACTTGAAAGCGGGGCAGAATTGCAGGAAACCGATTTCAGGAGGTAGACTGGAATTGCATTGAAAGCATAGGAAAAGAGGCCGAACGTCCACAATGATGCACTTGGCCAAAAAGGGCGTATGCGTTTTTTCCTGAATATATTCAGGAAAAAACGCATACGCCCTTTTTGGCCAACCAAGCAAGCTTGCAAAGGAAATCTGCACTACAATGAAGTCTCACTTCCCCCCGGTCAAAAGGGCCATCTGAAAAAAGTGTAAAATCCAGAAAGGCAGGACAGGCCATGGAGAACTGGGAGCCTTGTTATGCTGATGGGCGGGATGTAAATTGCCAACAAACACTCCGGAGAAGTGTATGGTGTTTCCTGAAACATCTAAAAAACAAAGCAACAGAGCCTAGGGCACTTCCACTTATGGTCCTATAGCTTAGGGAAATTAAAATGAAAAAGACACAGCCACCCCAAAGTTTGGAACGGCTCTGTTTACAAGAACCTCGTTTACAGTACAAGTTCAACATCGCAGAAAGTGAAAAATGGATAAAGAAGTTGTGGTATTTACTTACAAAGCAATATCACTCAGCAATGAAATCTGTGTCATCAGGCCCTTAGCAGCACAATGAGTGGATTCAGGTATGATGATTCTAACTGAAATAAGTCACACAGAAAAAGAAACATCATAAGATATCAGTAATACACGGAATGTAAACTTGGCTACACAGGAACTGAATTACAGAACAGAACAGGTTCTCAAATTTAGAAAACCAACTTATGCTTGCTTAAGGGGAAAGGTGAGTTGGGGTGCTGCATAAAACCAGAGATTGAAATGAGCACAGATAAAGTTCCTTAAGCCAAATATGGAATAGACAAGAGCTACTCCTTGCTCAACGAAATGGACTCAAAACCCCATATTAAACGCCTAAGAATGTACCTGACTAGTAAGTATCTTAAAACCTATGGATTGCTATGTCTCCAAAAGAGAATCAAGCGTGTGTACAGGGGCATAAACGCAGCAGTGATAGGATTGGAGAGGTTCGGTGAGCAAATGAAGACCCTTTGAAGTCATATTGCATGGTACCCATTCCACGGGTTTCAAATACCCAGGTTTAAGGTATTCTTCCTTCAGCTAAAACATGCATGTGGAACCCAAGTATGATCAACCATGTGAACGGGAGACGTGTTCAAATATGTCTCAGTTTTCCTCCCCTGGTACTCGGGTGCAACATTCCAGACGCTTTACTAACACTCTCCCCACTTGGAGAGTCAGCGCTTTAAACTCCTGTTTGGCCCAGTTTGCAATTTCTGCGGAAGATGAACAGGAATAGCGAGAACCAATGAGACTAGCTGGAGGTGTCTGGACGGGCAAATTTAACTCTCATTTCCCACCAGGAAGAGGAAATAACCAAAGGCTCAGCGTGTCGTGCCGGAACCAGATTAGGGCCTGAAGCCATCCAGCGGTGTTGCGGCCAGCTCACAAGAAAGCGAGTTGAAGAAAGGAGCTCAGGGGCACTGTAATTCACAAACCTGCAGAGTTATAAATGACAGCTATCGTCCAAAAATAGACTGAAGTAAGGCTGCCAAGAGGACTTGAAAGCGGGGCAGAATTGCAGGAAACCAATTTCAGGAGGTAGACTGGAATTGCATTGAAAGCATAGGAAAAGAGGCAGAACGTCCACAATGATGCACTTGGCCAAAAAGGGCGTATGCGTTTTTTCCTGAATATATTCAGGAAAAAACGCATACGCCCTGTTCGGCCAACCAAGCAAGCTTGCAAAGGAAATCTGCACTACAATGAAGTCTCACTTCCCCCCGGTCAAAAGGGCCATCTGAAAAAAGTGTAAAATTCAGAAAGGCAGGACAGGCCATGGAGAACTGGGAGCCTTGTTATGCTGATGGACGGGATGTAAATTGCCAACAACCACTTGGGAGAAGTGTATGGTGTTTCCTGAAACATCTAAAAAACAAAGCAACAGAGCCTAGGGCACTTCCACTTATGGTCCTATAGCTTAGGGAAATTAAAATCAAAAAGACACAGCCACCCCAAAGTTTGGAACGGCTCTGTTTACAAGAACCTCGTTTACAGTACAAGTTCAACATCGCAGAAAGTGAAAAATGGATAAAGAACTTGTGGTACTTACGTACAATGCAGTATCACTCAGCAATGAAATCTATGTCATCATGCCCGTAGCAGCATAATGAGTGGATTAAGGTACGATGATTCTAACTGAAATAAGTCACACAGAAAAAGAAACATCATAAGATATCACTAATACACGGAATGTAAACTTGGCTACACAAGAACTGCATTCCAAAACAGAACAGGGTCTCAAATTTAGAAAACCAACTTATGCTTGCTTAAGGGTAAAGGTGAGTTGGGGTGCTGCATAAAACCAGAGATTGAAATGAGCACAGATAAAGTTCCTTAAGCCAAATATGGAATAGACAAGAGCTACTCCTTGCTCAACGAAATGGACTCAAAACCCCATATTAAACGCCTAAGAATGTACCTGACTAGTAAGTATCTTAAAACCTATGGATTGGTATGTCTCCAAAAGAGAATCAAGCGTGTGTACAGGGACATAAACGCAGCAGTGATAGGATTGGAGAGGTTCGGTGAGCAAATGAAGACCCTTTGAAGTCATATTGCATGGTACCCATTCCACGGGTCTCAACTCTCCAGGTTTAAGGTATTCTTCCTTCAGCTAAAACATGCATGTGGAACCCAGAGTATGATCAACCATGTGATCGGGAGACGTGTTCAAATATGTCTCAGTTTTCCTCCCCTGGTACTCGGGTGCAGCATTCCAGACGCTTTACTAACACTCTCCCCACTTGGAGAGTCAGTCCCTTTAACCTCCTGTTTGGCCCAGTTTGCAATTTCTGCGGAAGATGAACAGGAATAGCGAGAACCAATGAAAGGCTAGCTGGAGGTGTCTGGACGGGCAAATTTAACTCTCATTTCCCACCAGGAAGAGGAATTAACCAAAGGCTCAGCGTGCCGGGCCGGAACCAGATTAGGGCCTGAAGCCATCCTGCGGTGTTGCGGCCAGGTCACAAGAAAGCGAGTTGAAGAAAGGAGCTCAGGGGCACTGTAATTCACAAACCTGCAGAGTTATAAATGACAGCTATCGTCCAAAAATAGACTGAAGTAAGGCTGCCAAGAGGACTTGAAAGCGGGGCAGAATTGCAGGAAACCGATTTCAGGAGGTAGACTGGAATTGCATTGAAAGCATAGGAAGAGGCAGAACGTCCACAATGATGCACTTGGCCAAAAAGGGCGTATGCGTTTTTTCCTGAATATATTCAGGAAAAAACGTATACGCCCTTTTTGGCCAACCAAGCAAGCTTGCAAAGGAAATCTGCACTACAATGAAGTCTCACTTCCCTTTGGTCAAAAGGGCCATCTGAAAAAAGTGTAAAATCCAGAAAGGCAGGACAGGCCATGGAGAACTGGGAGCCTTGTTATGCTGATGGGCGGGATGTAAATTGCCAAGAACCACTTGGGAGAAGTGTATGGTGTTTCCTGAAACATCTAAAAAACAAAGCAACAGAACCTAGGGCACTTCCACTTATGGTCCTATAGCTTAGGGAAATTAAAATCAAAAAGACACAGCCACCCCAAAGTTTGGAACGGCTCTGTTTACAAGAACCTCGTTTACAGTACAAGTTCAACATCGCAGAAAGTGAAAAATGGATAAAGAAGTTGTGGTATTTACTTACAAAGCAATATCACTCAGCAATGAAATCTGTGTCATCAGGCCCTTAGCAGCACAATGAGTGGATTCAGGTATGATGATTCTAACTGAAATAAGTCACACAGAAAAAGAAACATCATAAGATATCACTAATACACGGAATGTAAACTTGGCTACACAGGAACTGCATTCCAAAACAGAACAGGGTCTCAAATTTAGAAAACCAACTTATGCTTGCTTAAGGGGAAAGGTGAGTTGGGGTGCTGCATAAAACCAGAGATTGAAATGAGCACAGATAAAGTTCCTTAAGCCAAATATGGAATAGACAAGAGCTACTCCTTGCTCAACGAAATGGACTCAAAACCCCATATTAAACGCCTAAGAATGTACCTGACTAGTAAGTATCTTAAAACCTATGGATTGCTATGTCTCCAAAAGAGAATCAAGCGTGTGTACAGGGGCATAAACGCAGCAGTGATAGGATTGGAGAGGTTCGGTGAGCAAATGAAGACCCTTTGAAGTCATATTGCATGGTACCCATTACACGGGTCTCAACTCTCCAGGTTTAAGGTATTCTTCCTTCAGCTAAAACATGCATGTGGAACCCAGAGTATGATCAACCATGTGAACGGGAGACGTGTTCAAATATGTCTCAGTTTTCCTCCCCTGGTACTCGGGTGCAACATTCCAGACGCTTTACTAACACTCTCCCGACTTGGAGAGTCAGTCCCTTTAACCTCCTGTTTGGCCCAGTTTGCAATTTCTGCGGAAGATGAACAGGAATAGCGAGAACCAATGAGAGGCTAGCTGGAGGTGTCTGGACGGGCAAATTCAACTCTCATTTCCCACCAGGAAGAGGAATTAACCAAAGGCTCAGCATGCCGGGCCGGAACCAGATTAGGGCCTGAAGCCATCCTGCGGTGTTGCGGCCAGGTCACAAGAAAGCGAGTTGAAGAAAGGAGCTCAGGGGCACTGTAATTCACAAACCTGCAGAGTTATAAATGACAGCTATCGTCCAAAAATAGACTGAAGTAAGGCTGCCAAGGGGACTTGAAAGCGGGGCAGAATTGCAGGAAACCGATTTCAGGAGGTAGACTGGAATTGCATTGAAAGCATAGGAAAAGAGGCAGAACGTCCACAATGATGCACTTGGCCAAAAAGGGCGTATGCGTTTTTTCCTGAATATATTCAGGAAAAAACGCATACGCCCTTTTTGGCCAACCAAGCAAGCTTGCAAAGGAAATCTGCACTACAATGAAGTCTCACTTCCCCCCGGTCAAAAGGGCCATCTGAAAAAAGTGTAAAATCCAGAAAGGCAGGACAGGCCATGGAGAACTGGGAGCCTTGTTATGCTGATGGGCGGGATGAAAATTGCCAAGAACCACTTGGGAGAAGTGTATGGTGTTTCCTGAAACAACTAACAAACAAAGCAACAGAACCTAGGGCACTTCCACTTATGGTCCTATAGCTTAGGGAAATTAAAATCAAAAAGACACAGCCACCCCAAAGTTTGGAACGGCTCTGTTTACAAGAACCTCGTTTACAGTACAAGTTCAACATCGCAGAAAGTGAAAAATGGATAAAGAAGTTGTGGTATTTACTTACAAAGCAATATCACTCAGCAATGAAATCTGTGTCATCAGGCCCTTAGCAGCACAATGAGTGGATTCAGGTATGATGATTCTAACTGAAATAAGTCACACAGAAAAAGAAACATCATAAGATATCAGTAATACACGGAATGTAAACTTGGCTACACAGGAACTGCATTCCAAAACAGAACAGGGTCTCAAATTTAGAAAACCAACTTATGCTTGCTTAAGGGGAAAGGTGAGTTGGGGTGCTGCATAAAACCAGAGATTGAAATGAGCACAGATAAAGTTCCTTAAGCCAAATATGGAATAGACAAGAGCTACTCCTTGCTCAACGAAATGGACTCAAAACCCCATATTAAACGCCTAAGAATGTACCTGACTAGTAAGTATCTTAAAACCTATGGATTGCTATGTCTCCAAAAGAGAATCAAGCGTGTGTACAGGGGCATAAACGCAGCAGTGATAGGATTGGAGAGGTTCGGTGAGCAAATGAAGACCCTTTGAAGTCATATTGCATGGTACCCATTCCACGGGTTTCAACTACCCAGGTTTTAGGTATTCTTCCTTCAGCTAAAACATGCATGTGGAACCCGGAGTATGATCAACCATGTGAACGGGAGACGTGTTCAAATATGTCTCAGTTTTCGTACCCTGGTACTCGGGTGCAACATTCCAGACGCTTCACTAACACTCTCCCGACTTGGAGAGTCAGTCCCTTTAACCTCCTGTTTGGCCCAGTTTGCAATTTCTGTGGAAGATGAACAGGAATAGCGAGAACCAATGAGAGACTAGCTGGAGGTGTCTGGATGGGCAAATTTAACTCTCATTTCCCACCAGGAAGGGGAATTAACCAAAGGCTCAGCGTGCCGTGCCAGAACCAGATTAGGGCCTGAAGACATCCTGCGGTGTTGCAGCCAGGTCACAAGAAAGCGAGTTGAAGAAAGGAGCTCAGGGGCACTGTAATTCACAAACCTGCAGAGTTATAAATGACAGCTATCGTCCAAAAATAGACTGAAGTAAGGCTGCCAAGAGGACTTGAAAGCGGGGCAGAATTGCAGGAAACCGATTTCAGGAGGTAGACTGGAATTGCATTGAAAGCATAGGAAAAGAGGCAGAACGTCCACAATGATGCACTTGGCCAAAAAGGGCGTATGCGTTTCTTCCTGAATATATTCAGGAAGAAACGCATACGCCCTTTTTGGCCAACCAAGCAAACTTGCAAAGGAAATCTGCACTACAATGAAGTCTCACTTCCCTCCGGTCAAAAGGGCCATCTGAAAAAAGTGTAAAATCCAGAAAGGCAGGACAGGCCATGGAGAACTGGGAGCCTTGTTATGCGGATGGGCGGGATGTAAATTGCCAACAGACATTCAGGAGAAGGGTATGGTGTTTTTGAAACATCTAAAAAACAAAGCAACAGAGCCTAGGGCACTTCCACTTATGGTCCTATAGCTTAGGGAAATTAAAATCAAAAAGACACAGCCACCCCAAAGTTTGGAATGGCTCTGTTTACAAGAACCTCGTTTACAGTACAAGTTCAACATCGCAGAAAGTGAAAAATGGATAAAGAAGTTGTGGTATTTACTTACAAAGCAATATCACTCAGCAATGAAATCTGTGTCATCAGGCCCTTAGCAGCACAATGAGTGGATTCAGGTATGATGATTCTAACTGAAATAAGTCACACAGAAGAAGAAACATCATAAGATATCAGTAATACACGGAATGTAAACTTGGCTACACAGGAACTGAATTACAGAACAGAACAGGGTCTCAAATTTAGAAAACCAACTTATGCTTGCTTAAGGGGAAAGGTGAGTTGGGGTGCTGCATAAAACCAGAGATTGAAATGAGCACAGATAAAGTTCCTTAAGCCAAATATGGAATAGACAAGAGCTACTCCTTGCTCAACGAAATGGACTCAACACCGCATATTAAACGCCTAAGAATGTACCTGACTAGTAAGTATCTTAAAACCTATGGATTGCTATGTCTCCAAAAGAGAATCAAGCGTGTGTACAGGGGCATAAACGCAGCAGTGATAGGATTGGAGAGGTTCGGTGAGCAAATGAATACCCTTTGAAGTCATATTGCATGGTACCCATTCCACGGGTTTCAAATACCCAGGTTTAAGGTATTCTTCCTTCAGCTAAAACATGCATGTGGAACCTAGAGTATGATCAACCATGTGATCGGGAGACGTGTTCAAATATGTCTCAGTTTTCGTACCCTGGTACTCGGGTGCAACATTCCATACGCTTTACTAACACTCTCCCGACTTGGAGAGTCAGTCCCTTTAACCTCCTGTTTGGCCCAGTTTGCAATTTCTGCGGAAGATGAACAGGAATAGCGAGAACCAATGAGAGGCTAGCTGGAGGTGTCTGGACGGGCAAATTTAACTCTCATTTCCCACCAGGAAGAGGAAATAACCAAAGGCTCAGCGTGCCCTGCCGGAACCAGATTAGGGCCTGAAGCCATCCTGCGGTGTTGCGGCCAGCTCAAAAGAAAGCGAGTTGAAGAAAGGAGCTCAGGGGCACTGTAATTCACAAACTTGCAGAGTTATAAATGACAGCTATCATCCAAAAATAGACTGAAGTAAGGCTGCCAAGAGGACTTGAAGCGGGGCAGAATTGCAGGAAACCGATTTCAGGAGGTAGACTGGAATTGCATTGAAAGCATAGGAAAAGAGGCAGAACGTCCACAATGATGCACTTGGCCAAAAAGGGCGTATGCGTTTTTTCCTGAATATATTCAGGAAAAAACGCATACGCCCTTTTTGGCCAACCAAGCAAGCTTGCAAAGGAAATCTGCACTACAATGAAGTCTCACTTCCCCCCGGTCAAAAGGGCCATCTGAAAAAAGTGTAAAATCCAGAAAGGCAGGACAGGCCATGGAGAACTGGGAGCCTTGTTATGCTGATGGGCGGGATGTAAATTGCCAACAACCACTCGGGAGAAGTGTATGGTGTTTCCTGAAACATCTAAAAAACAAAGCAACAGAACCTAGCGCACTTCCACTTATGGTCCTATAGCTTAGGGAAATTAAAATCAAAAAGACACAGCCACCCCAAAGTTTGGATTGGCTCTGTTTACAAGAAGCTCGTTTACAGTACAAGTTCAACATCGCAGAAAGTGAAAAATGGATAAAGAAGTTGTGGTATTTACTTACAAAGCAATATCACTCAGCAATGAAATCTGTGTCATCAGGCCCTTAGCAGCACAATGAGTGGATTCAGGTATGATGATTCTAACTGAAATAAGTCACACAGAAAAAGAAACATCATAACATATCAGTAATACACGGAATATAAACTTGGCTACACAGGAACTGAATTACAGAACAGAACAGGGTCTCAAATTTAGAAAACCAACTTATGCTTGCTTAAGGGTAAAGGTGAGTTGGGGTGCTGCATAAAACCAGAGATTGAAATGAGCACAGATAAAGTTCCTTAAGCCAAATATGGAATAGACAAGAGCTACTCCTTGCTCAACGAAATGGACTCAACACCCCATATTAAACGCCTAAGAATGTACCTGACTAGTAAGTATCTTAAAACCTATGGATTGCTATGTCTCCGAAAGAGAATCAAGCATGTGTACAGGGGCATAAACGCAGCAGTGATAGGATTGGAGAGGTTCGGTGAGCATATGAAGACCCTTTGAAGTCATATTGCATGGTACCCATTACACGGGTCTCAACTCTCCAGGTTTAAGGTATTCTTCCTTCAGCTAAAACATGCATGTGGAACCTAGAGTATGATCAACCATGTGATCGGGAGACGTGTTCAAATATGTCTCAGTTTTCGTACCCTGGTACTCGGGTGCAACATTCCATACGCTTTACTAACACTCTCCCGACTTGGAGAGTCAGTCCCTTTAACCTCCTGTTTGGCCCAGTTTGCAATTTCTGCGGAAGATGAACAGGAATAGCGAGAACCAATGAGAGGCTAGCTGGAGGTGTCTGGACGGGCAAATTTAACTCTCATTTCCCACCAGGAAGAGGAAATAACCAAAGGCTCAGCGTGCCGTGCCGGAACCAGATTAGGGCCTGAAGCCATCCTGCGGTGTTGCGGCCAGCTCAAAAGAAAGCGAGTTGAAGAAAGGAGCTCAGGGGCACTGTAATTCACAAACCTGCAGAGTTATAAATGACAGCTATCGTCCAAAAATAGACTGAAGTAAGGCTGCCAAGAGGACTTGAAAGCGGGGCAGAATTGCAGGAAACCGATTTCAGGAGGTAGACTGGAATTGCATTGAAAGCATAGGAAAAGAGGCAGAACGTCCACAATGATGCACTTGGCCAAAAAGGGCGTATGCGTTTTTTCCTGAATATATTCAGGAAAAAACGCATACGCCCTTTTTGGCCAACCAAGCAAGCTTGCAAAGGAAATCTGCACTACAATGAAGTCTCACTTCCCCCCGGTCAAAAGGGCCATCTGAAAAAAGTGTAAAATCCAGAAAGGCAGGACAGGCCATGGAGAACTGGGAGCCTTGTTATGCTGATGGGCGGGATGTAAATTGCCAACAACCACTCGGGAGAAGTGTATGGTGTTTCCTGAAACATCTAAAAAACAAAGCAACAGAACCTAGGGCACTTCCACTTATGGTCCTATAGCTTAGGGAAATTAAAATCAAAAAGACACAGCCACCCCAAAGTTTGGATTGGCTCTGTTTACAAGAAGCTCGTTTACAGTACAAGTTCAACATCGCAGAAAGTGAAAAATGGATAAAGAAGTTGTGGTATTTACTTACAAAGCAATATCACTCAGCAATGAAATCTGTGTCATCAGGCCCTTAGCAGCACAATGAGTGGATTCAGGTATGATGATTCTAACTGAAATAAGTCACACAGAAAAAGAAACATCATAACATATCAGTAATACACGGAATATAAACTTGGCTACACAGGAACTGAATTACAGAACAGAACAGGGTCTCAAATTTAGAAAACCAACTTATGCTTGCTTAAGGGTAAAGGTGAGTTGGGGTGCTGCATAAAACCAGAGATTGAAATGAGCACAGATAAAGTTCCTTAAGCCAAATATGGAATAGACAAGAGCTACTCCTTGCTCAACGAAATGGACTCAACACCCCATATTAAACGCCTAAGAATGTACCTGACTAGTAAGTATCTTAAAACCTATGGATTGCTATGTCTCCGAAAGAGAATCAAGCATGTGTACAGGGGCATAAACGCAGCAGTGATAGGATTGGAGAGGTTCGGTGAGCATATGAAGACCCTTTGAAGTCATATTGCATGGTACCCATTACACGGGTCTCAACTCTCCAGGTTTAAGGTATTCTTCCTTCAGCTAAAACATGCATGTGGAACCCAGAGTATGATCAACCATGTGAACGGGAGACGTATTCAAATATGTCTCAGTTTTCCTCCCCTGGCACTCGGGTGCAACATTCCAGACGCTTTACTAACACTCTCCCGACTTGGAGAGTCAGTGCCTTTAACCTCCTGTTTGGCCCAGTTTGCAATTTCTGCGGAAGATGAACAGGAATAGCGAGAACCAATGAGAGGCTAGCTGGAGGTGTCTGGACGGGCAAATTTAACTCTCATTTCCCACCAGGAAGAGGAAATAACCCAAGGCTCAGCATGCCGTGCCGGAACCAGATTAGGGCCTGAAGCCATCCTGCGGTGTTGCGGCCAGCTCAAAAGAAAGCGAGTTGAAGAAAGGAGCTCAGGGGCACTGTAATTCACAAACCTGCAGAGTTATAAATGACAGCTATCGTCCAAAAATAGACTGAAGTAAGGCTGCCAAGAGGACTTGAAAGCGGGGCAGAATTGCAGGAAACCGATTTCAGGAGGTAGACTGGAATTGCATTGAAAGCATAGGAAAAGAGGCAGAACGTCCACAATGATGCACTTGGCCAAAAAGGGCGTATGCGTTTTTTCCTGAATATATTCAGGAAAAAACGCATACGCCCTTTTTGGCCAACCAAGCAAGCTTGCAAAGGAAATCTGCACTACAATGAAGTCTCACTTCCCCCCGGTCAAAAGGGCCATCTGAAAAAAGTGTAAAATCCAGAAAGGCAGGACAGGCCATGGAGAACTGGGAGCCTTGTTATGCTGATGGGCGGGATGAAAATTGCCAAGAACCACTTGGGAGAAGTGTATGGTGTTTCCTGAAACATCTAAAACACAAAGCAACAGAGCCTAGGGCACTTCCACTTATGGTCCTATAGCTTAGGGAAATTAAAATCAAAAAGACACAGCCACCCCAAAGTTTGGAATGGCTCTGTTTACAAGAACCTCGTTTACAGTACAAGTTCAACATCGCAGAAAGTGAAAAATGGATAAAGAAGTTGTGGTATTTACTTACAAAGCAATATCACTCAGCAATGAAATCTGTGTCATCAGGCCCTTAGCAGCACAATGAGTGGATTCAGGTATGATGATTCTAACTGAAATAAGTCACACAGAAGAAGAAACATCATAAGATATCAGTAATACACGGAATGTAAACTTGGCTACACAGGAACTGAATTACAGAACAGAACAGGGTCTCAAATTTAGAAAACCAACTTATGCTTGCTTAAGGGGAAAGGTGAGTTGGGGTGCTGCATAAAACCAGAGATTGAAATGAGCACAGATAAAGTTCCTTAAGCCAAATATGGAATAGACAAGAGCTACTCCTTGCTCAACGAAATGGACTCAACACCCCATATTAAACGCCTAAGAATGTACCTGACTAGTAAGTATCTTAAAACCTATGGATTGCTATGTCTCCGAAAGAGAATCAAGCATGTGTACAGGGGCATAAACGCAGCAGTGATAGGATTGGAGAGGTTCGGTGAGCATATGAAGACCCTTTGAAGTCATATTGCATGGTACCCATTCCACGGGTCTCAACTCTCCAGGTTTAAGGTATTCTTCCTTCAGCTAAAACATGCATGTGGAACCCAGAGTATGATCAACCATGTGAACGGGAGACGTATTCAAATATGTCTCAGTTTTCCTCCCCTGGTACTCGGGTGCAACATTCCAGACGCTTTACTAACACTCTCCCGACTTGGAGAGTCAGTGCCTTTAACCTCCTGTTTGGCCCAGTTTGCAATTTCTGCGGAAGATGAACAGGAATAGCGAGAACCAATGAGAGGGTAGCTGGAGGTGTCTGGACGGGCAAATTTAACTCTCATTTCCCACCAGGAAGAGGAAATAACCAAAGGCTCAGCGTGCCGTGCCGGAACCAGATTAGGGCCTGAAGCCATCCTGCGGTGTTGCGGCCAGCTCAAAAGAAAGCGAGTTGAAGAAAGGAGCTCAGGGACACTGTAATTCACAAACCTGCAGAGTTATAAATGACAGCTATCGTCCAAAAATAGACTGAAGTAAGGCTGCCAAGAGGACTTGAAAGCGGGGCAGAATTGCAGGAAACCGATTTCAGGAGGTAGACTGGAATTGCATTGAAAGCATAGGAAAAGAGGCAGAACGTCCACAATGATGCACTTGGCCAAAAAGGGCGTATGCGTTTTTTCCTGAATATATTCAGGAAAAAACGCATACGCCCTTTTTGGCCAACCAAGCAAGCTTGCAAAGGAAATCTGCACTACAATGAAGTCTCACTTCCCCCCGGTCAAAAGGGCCATCTGAAAAAAGTGTAAAATCCAGAAAGGCAGGACAGGCCATGGAGAACTGGGAGCCTTGTTATGCTGATGGGCGGGATGTAAATTGCCAAGAACCACTTGGGAGAAGTGTATGGTGTTTCCTGAAACAACTAACAAACAAAGCAACAGAACCTAGGGCACTTCCACTTATGGTCCTATAGCTTAGGGAAATTAAAATGAAAAAGACACAGCCACCCCAAAGTTTGGAACGGCTCTGTTTACAAGAACCTCGTTTACAGTACAAGTTCAACATCGCAGAAAGTGAAAAATGGATAAAGAAGTTGTGGTATTTACTTACAAAGCAATATCACTCAGCAATGAAATCTGTGTCATCAGGCCCGTAGCAGCACAATGAGTGGATTCAGGTATGATGATTCTAACTGAAATAAGTCACACAGAAAAAGAAACATCATAAGATATCACTAATACACGGAATGTAAACTTGGCTACACAGGAACTGCATTCCAAAACAGAACAGGGTCTCAAATTTAGAAAACCAACTTATGCTTGCTTAAGGGGAAAGGTGAGTTGGGGTGCTGCATAAAACCAGAGATTGAAATGAGCACAGATAAAGTTCCTTAAGCCAAATATGGAATAGACAAGAGCTACTCCTTGCTCAACGAAATGGACTCAACACCGCATATTAAACGCCTAAGAATGTACCTGACTAGTAAGTATCTTAAAACCTATGGATTGCTATGTCTCCAAAAGAGAATCAAGCGTGTGTACAGGGGCATAAACGCAGCAGTGATAGGATTGGAGAGGTTCGGTGAGCAAATGAAGACCCTTTGAAGTCATATTGCATGGTACCCATTCCACGGGTTTCAACTACCCAGATTTTAGGTATTCTTCCTTCAGCTAAAACATGCATGTGGAACCCAGAGTATGATCAACCATGTGAACGGGAGACGTGTTCAAATATGTCTCAGTTTTCGTACCCTGGTACTCGGGTGCAACATTCCAGACGCTTTACTAACACTCTCCCGACTTGGAGAGTCAGTCCCTTTAACCTCCTGTTTGGCCCAGTTTGCAATTTCTGCGGAAGATGAACAGGAATAGCGAGAACCAATGAGAGACTAGCTGGAGGTGTCTGGATGGGCAAATTTAACTCTCATTTCCCACCAGGAAGAGGAATTAACCAAAGGCTCAGCGTGCCGTGCCAGAACCAGATTAGGGCCTGAAGACATCCTGCGGTGTTGCAGCCAGGTCACAAGAAAGCGAGTTGAAGAAAGGAGCTCAGGGGCACTGTAATTCACAAACCTGCAGAGTTATAAATGACAGCTATCGTCCAAAAATAGACTGAAGTAAGGCTGCCAAGAGGACTTGAAAGCGGGGCAGAATTGCAGGAAACCGATTTCAGGAGGTAGACTGGAATTGCATTGAAAGCATAGGAAAAGAGGCAGAACGTCCACAATGATGCACTTGGCCAAAAAGGGCGTATGCGTTTCTTCCTGAATATATTCAGGAAGAAACGCATACGCCCTTTTTGGCCAACCAAGCAAACTTGCAAAGGAAATCTGCACTACAATGAAGTCTCACTTCCCTCCGGTCAAAAGGGCCATCTGAAAAAAGTGTAAAATCCAGAAAGGCAGGACAGGCCATGGAGAACTGGGAGCCTTGTTATGCTGATGGGCGGGATGTAAATTGCCAACAGACATTCAGGAGAAGGGTATGGTGTTTTTGAAACATCTAAAAAACAAAGCAACAGAGCCTAGGGCACTTCCACTTATGGTCCTATAGCTTAGGGAAATTAAAATCAAAAAGACACAGCCACCCCAAAGTTTGGAATGGCTCTGTTTACAAGAACCTCGTTTACAGTACAAGTTCAACATCGCAGAAAGTGAAAAATGGATAAAGAAGTTGTGGTATTTACTTACAAAGCAATATCACTCAGCAATGAAATCTGTGTCATCAGGCCCTTAGCAGCACAATGAGTGGATTCAGGTATGATGATTCTAACTGAAATAAGTCACACAGAAGAAGAAACATCATAAGATATCAGTAATACACGGAATGTAAACTTGGCTACACAGGAACTGAATTACAGAACAGAACAGGGTCTCAAATTTAGAAAACCAACTTATGCTTGCTTAAGGGTAAAGGTGAGTTGGGGTGCTGCATAAAACCAGAGATTGAAATGAGCACAGATAAAGTTCCTTAAGCCAAATATGGAATAGACAAGAGCTACTCCTTGCTCAACGAAATGGACTCAACACCGCATATTAAACGCCTAAGAATGTACCTGACTAGTAAGTATCTTAAAACCTATGGATTGCTATGTCTCCAAAAGAGAATCAAGCGTGTGTACAGGGGCATAAACGCAGCAGTGATAGGATTGGAGAGGTTCGGTGAGCAAATGAATACCCTTTGAAGTCATATTGCATGGTACCCATTCCACGGGTTTCAAATACCCAGGTTTAAGGTATTCTTCCTTCAGCTAAAACATGCATGTGGAACCTAGAGTATGATCAACCATGTGATCGGGAGACGTGTTCAAATATGTCTCAGTTTTCGTACCCTGGTACTCGGGTGCAACATTCCATACGCTTTACTAACACTCTCCCGACTTGGAGAGTCAGTCCCTTTAACCTCCTGTTTGGCCCAGTTTGCAATTTCTGCGGAAGATGAACAGGAATAGCGAGAACCAATGAGAGGCTAGCTGGAGGTGTCTGGACGGGCAAATTTAACTCTCATTTCCCACCAGGAAGAGGAAATAACCAAAGGCTCAGCGTGCCCTGCCGGAACCAGATTAGGGCCTGAAGCCATCCTGCGGTGTTGCGGCCAGCTCAAAAGAAAGCGAGTTGAAGAAAGGAGCTCAGGGGCACTGTAATTCACAAACTTGCAGAGTTATAAATGACAGCTATCATCCAAAAATAGACTGAAGTAAGGCTGCCAAGAGGACTTGAAGCGGGGCAGAATTGCAGGAAACCGATTTCAGGAGGTAGACTGGAATTGCATTGAAAGCATAGGAAAAGAGGCAGAACGTCCACAATGATGCACTTGGCCAAAAAGGGCGTATGCGTTTTTTCCTGAATATATTCAGGAAAAAACGCATACGCCCTTTTTGGCCAACCAAGCAAGCTTGCAAAGGAAATCTGCACTACAATGAAGTCTCACTTCCCCCCGGTCAAAAGGGCCATCTGAAAAAAGTGTAAAATCCAGAAAGGCAGGACAGGCCATGGAGAACTGGGAGCCTTGTTATGCTGATGGGCGGGATGTAAATTGCCAACAACCACTCGGGAGAAGTGTATGGTGTTTCCTGAAACATCTAAAAAACAAAGCAACAGAACCTAGGGCACTTCCACTTATGGTCCTATAGCTTAGGGAAATTAAAATCAAAAAGACACAGCCACCCCAAAGTTTGGATTGGCTCTGTTTACAAGAAGCTCGTTTACAGTACAAGTTCAACATCGCAGAAAGTGAAAAATGGATAAAGAAGTTGTGGTATTTACTTACAAAGCAATATCACTCAGCAATGAAATCTGTGTCATCAGGCCCTTAGCAGCACAATGAGTGGATTCAGGTATGATGATTCTAACTGAAATAAGTCACACAGAAGAAGAAACATCATAAGATATCAGTAATACACGGAATGTAAACTTGGCTACACAGGAACTGAATTACAGAACAGAACAGGGTCTCAAATTTAGAAAACCAACTTATGCTTGCTTAAGGGGAAAGGTGAGTTGGGGTGCTGCATAAAACCAGAGATTGAAATGAGCACAGATAAAGTTCCTTAAGCCAAATATGGAATAGACAAGAGCTACTCCTTGCTCAACGAAATGGACTCAACACCCCATATTAAACGCCTAAGAATGTACCTGACTAGTAAGTATCTTAAAACCTATGGATTGCTATGTCTCCGAAAGAGAATCAAGCATGTGTACAGGGGCATAAACGCAGCAGTGATAGGATTGGAGAGGTTCGGTGAGCATATGAAGACCCTTTGAAGTCATATTGCATGGTACCCATTACACGGGTCTCAACTCTCCAGGTTTAAGGTATTCTTCCTTCAGCTAAAACATGCATGTGGAACCCAGAGTATGATCAACCATGTGAACGGGAGACGTATTCAAATATGTCTCAGTTTTCCTCCCCTGGCACTCGGGTGCAACATTCCAGACGCTTTACTAACACTCTCCCGACTTGGAGAGTCAGTGCCTTTAACCTCCTGTTTGGCCCAGTTTGCAATTTCTGCGGAAGATGAACAGGAATAGCGAGAACCAATGAGAGGCTAGCTGGAGGTGTCTGGACGGGCAAATTTAACTCTCATTTCCCACCAGGAAGAGGAAATAACCAAAGGCTCAGCGTGCCGTGCCGGAACCAGATTAGGGCCTGAAGCCATCCTGCGGTGTTGCGGCCAGCTCAAAAGAAAGCGAGTTGAAGAAAGGAGCTCAGGGGCACTGTAATTCACAAACCTGCAGAGTTATAAATGACAGCTATCGTCCAAAAATAGACTGAAGTAAGGCTGCCAAGAGGACTTGAAAGCGGGGCAGAATTGCAGGAAACCGATTTCAGGAGGTAGACTGGAATTGCATTGAAAGCATAGGAAAAGAGGCAGAACGTCCACAATGATGCACTTGGCCAAAAAGGGCGTATGCGTTTTTTCCTGAATATATTCAGGAAAAAACGCATACGCCCTGTTCGGCCAACCAAGCAAGCTTGCAAAGGAAATCTGCACTACAATGAAGTCTCACTTCCCCCCGGTCAAAAGGGCCATCTGAAAAAAGTGTAAAATTCAGAAAGGCAGGACAGGCCATGGAGAACTGGGAGCCTTGTTATGCTGATGGGCGGGATGTAAATTGCCAACAACCACTTGGGAGAAGTGTATGGTGTTTCCTGAAACATCTAAAAAACAAAGCAACAGAGCCTAGGGCACTTCCACTTATGGTCCTATAGCTTAGGGAAATTAAAATCAAAAAGACACAGCCACCCCAAAGTTTGGAACGGCTCTGTTTACAAGAACCTCGTTTACAGTACAAGTTCAACATCGCAGAAAGTGAAAAATGGATAAAGAACTTGTGGTACTTACGTACAATGCAGTATCACTCAGCAATGAAATCTATGTCATCATGCCCATAGCAGCATAATGAGTGGATTAAGGTACGATGATTCTAACTGAAATAAGTCACACAGAAAAAGAAACATCATAAGATATCACTAATACACGGAATGTAAACTTGGCTACACAAGAACTGCATTCCAAAACAGAACAGGGTCTCAAATTTAGAAAACCAACTTATGCTTGCTTAAGGGTAAAGGTGAGTTGGGGTGCTGCATAAAACCAGAGATTGAAATGAGCACAGATAAAGTTCCTTAAGCCAAATATGGAATAGACAAGAGCTACTCCTTGCTCAACGAAATGGACTCAAAACCCCATATTAAACGCCTAAGAATGTACCTGACTAGTAAGTATCTTAAAACCTATGGATTGGTATGTCTCCAAAAGAGAATCAAGCGTGTGTACAGGGACATAAACGCAGCAGTGATAGGATTGGAGAGGTTCGGTGAGCAAATGAAGACCCTTTGAAGTCATATTGCATGGTACCCATTCCACGGGTCTCAACTCTCCAGGTTTAAGGTATTCTTCCTTCAGCTAAAACATGCATGTGGAACCCAGAGTATGATCAACCATGTGATCGGGAGACGTGTTCAAATATGTCTCAGTTTTCCTCCCCTGGTACTCGGGTGCAGCATTCCAGACGCTTTACTAACACTCTCCCCACTTGGAGAGTCAGTCCCTTTAACCTCCTGTTTGGCCCAGTTTGCAATTTCTGCGGAAGATGAACAGGAATAGCGAGAACCAATGAAAGGCTAGCTGGAGGTGTCTGGACGGGCAAATTTAACTCTCATTTCCCACCAGGAAGAGGAATTAACCAAAGGCTCAGCGTGCCGGGCCGGAACCAGATTAGGGCCTGAAGCCATCCTGCGGTGTTGCGGCCAGGTCACAAGAAAGCGAGTTGAAGAAAGGAGCTCAGGGGCACTGTAATTCACAAACCTGCAGAGTTATAAATGACAGCTATCGTCCAAAAATAGACTGAAGTAAGGCTGCCAAGAGGACTTGAAAGCGGGGCAGAATTGCAGGAAACCGATTTCAGGAGGTAGACTGGAATTGCATTGAAAGCATAGGAAGAGGCAGAACGTCCACAATGATGCACTTGGCCAAAAAGGGCGTATGCGTTTTTTCCTGAATATATTCAGGAAAAAACGTATACGCCCTTTTTGGCCAACCAAGCAAGCTTGCAAAGGAAATCTGCACTACAATGAAGTCTCACTTCCCTTTGGTCAAAAGGGCCATCTGAAAAAAGTGTAAAATCCAGAAAGGCAGGACAGGCCATGGAGAACTGGGAGCCTTGTTATGCTGATGGGCGGGATGTAAATTGCCAAGAACCACTTGGGAGAAGTGTATGGTGTTTCCTGAAACATCTAAAAAACAAAGCAACAGAACCTAGGGCACTTCCACTTATGGTCCTATAGCTTAGGGAAATTAAAATGAAAAAGACACAGCCACCTCAAAGTTTGGAACGGCTCTGTTTACAAGAACCTCGTTTACAGTACAAGTTCAACATCGCAGAAAGTGAAAAATGGATAAAGAACTTGTGGTACTTACGTACAAAGCAATATCACTCAGCAATGAAATCTGTGTCATCAGGCCCTTAGCAGCACAATGAGTGGATTCAGGTATGATGATTCTAACTGAAATAAGTCACACAGAAAAAGAAACATCATAAGATATCACTAATACACGGAATGTAAACTTGGCTACACAGGAACTGCATTCCAAAACAGAACAGGGTCTCAAATTTAGAAAACCAACTTATGCTTGCTTAAGGGGAAAGGTGAGTTGGGGTGCTGCATAAAACCAGAGATTGAAATGAGCACAGATAAAGTTCCTTAAGCCAAATATGGAATAGACAAGAGCTACTCCTTGCTCAACGAAATGGACTCAAAACCCCATATTAAACGCCTAAGAATGTACCTGACTAGTAAGTATCTTAAAACCTATGGATTGCTATGTCTCCAAAAGAGAATCAAGCGTGTGTACAGGGGCATAAACGCAGCAGTGATAGGATTGGAGAGGTTCGGTGAGCAAATGAAGACCCTTTGAAGTCATATTGCATGGTACCCATTACACGGGTCTCAACTCTCCAGGTTTAAGGTATTCTTCCTTCAGCTAAAACATGCATGTGGAACCCAGAGTATGATCAACCATGTGAACGGGAGACGTGTTCAAATATGTCTCAGTTTTCCTCCCCTGGTACTCGGGTGCAACATTCCAGACGCTTTACTAACACTCTCCCGACTTGGAGAGTCAGTCCCTTTAACCTCCTGTTTGGCCCAGTTTGCAATTTCTGCGGAAGATGAACAGGAATAGCGAGAACCAATGAGAGGCTAGCTGGAGGTGTCTGGACGGGCAAATTCAACTCTCATTTCCCACCAGGAAGAGGAATTAACCAAAGGCTCAGCATGCCGGGCCGGAACCAGATTAGGGCCTGAAGCCATCCTGCGGTGTTGCGGCCAGGTCACAAGAAAGCGAGTTGAAGAAAGGAGCTCAGGGGCACTGTAATTCACAAACCTGCAGAGTTATAAATGACAGCTATCGTCCAAAAATAGACTGAAGTAAGGCTGCCAAGAGGACTTGAAAGCGGGGCAGAATTGCAGGAAACCGATTTCAGGAGGTAGACTGGAATTGCATTGAAAGCATAGGAAAAGAGGCAGAACGTCCACAATGATGCACTTGGCCAAAAAGGGCGTATGCGTTTTTTCCTGAATATATTCAGGAAAAAACGCATACGCCCTTTTTGGCCAACCAAGCAAGCTTGCAAAGGAAATCTGCACTACAATGAAGTCTCACTTCCCCCCGGTCAAAAGGGCCATCTGAAAAAAGTGTAAAATCCAGAAAGGCAGGACAGGCCATGGAGAACTGGGAGCCTTGTTATGCTGATGGGCGGGATGAAAATTGCCAAGAACCACTTGGGAGAAGTGTATGGTGTTTCCTGAAACAACTAACAAACAAAGCAACAGAACCTAGGGCACTTCCACTTATGGTCCTATAGCTTAGGGAAATTAAAATCAAAAAGACACACCCACCCCAAAGTTTGGAACGGCTCTGTTTACAAGAACCTCGTTTACAGTACAAGTTCAACATCGCAGAAAGTGAAAAATGGATAAAGAAGTTGTGGTATTTACTTACAAAGCAATATCACTCAGCAATGAAATCTGTGTCATCAGGCCCTTAGCAGCACAATGAGTGGATTCAGGTATGATGATTCTAACTGAAATAAGTCACACAGAAAAAGAAACATCATAAGATATCAGTAATACACGGAATGTAAACTTGGCTACACAGGAACTGCATTCCAAAACAGAACAGGGTCTCAAATTTAGAAAACCAACTTATGCTTGCTTAAGGGGAAAGGTGAGTTGGGGTGCTGCATAAAACCAGAGATTGAAATGAGCACAGATAAAGTTCCTTAAGCCAAATATGGAATAGACAAGAGCTACTCCTTGCTCAACGAAATGGACTCAACACCGCATATTAAACGCCTAAGAATGTACCTGACTAGTAAGTATCTTAAAACCTATGGATTGCTATGTCTCCAAAAGAGAATCAAGCGTGTGTACAGGGGCATAAACGCAGCAGTGATAGGATTGGAGAGGTTCGGTGAGCAAATGAAGACCCTTTGAAGTCATATTGCATGGTACCCATTCCACGGGTTTCAACTACCCAGGTTTTAGGTATTCTTCCTTCAGCTAAAACATGCATGTGGAACCCAGAGTATGATCAACCATGTGAACGGGAGACGTGTTCAAATATGTCTCAGTTTTCGTACCCTGGTACTCGGGTGCAACATTCCAGACGCTTTACTAACACTCTCCCGACTTGGAGAGTCAGTCCCTTTAACCTCCTGTTTGGCCCAGTTTGCAATTTCTGCGGAAGATGAACAGGAATAGCGAGAACCAATGAGAGACTAGCTGGAGGTGTCTGGATGGGCAAATTTAACTCTCATTTCCCACCAGGAAGAGGAATTAACCAAAGGCTCAGCGTGCCGTGCCAGAACCAGATTAGGGCCTGAAGACATCCTGCGGTGTTGCAGCCAGGTCACAAGAAAGCGAGTTGAAGAAAGGAGCTCAGGGGCACTGTAATTCACAAACCTGCAGAGTTATAAATGACAGCTATCGTCCAAAAATAGACTGAAGTAAGGCTGCCAAGAGGACTTGAAAGCGGGGCAGAATTGCAGGAAACCGATTTCAGGAGGTAGACTGGAATTGCATTGAAAGCATAGGAAAAGAGGCAGAACGTCCACAATGATGCACTTGGCCAAAAAGGGCGTATGCGTTTCTTCCTGAATATATTCAGGAAGAAACGCATACGCCCTTTTTGGCCAACCAAGCAAACTTGCAAAGGAAATCTGCACTACAATGAAGTCTCACTTCCCTCCGGTCAAAAGGGCCATCTGAAAAAAGTGTAAAATCCAGAAAGGCAGGACAGGCCATGGAGAACTGGGAGCCTTGTTATGCTGATGGGCGGGATGTAAATTGCCAACAGACATTCAGGAGAAGGGTATGGTGTTTTTGAAACATCTAAAAAACAAAGCAACAGAGCCTAGGGCACTTCCACTTATGGTCCTATAGCTTAGGGAAATTAAAATCAAAAAGACACAGCCACCCCAAAGTTTGGAATGGCTCTGTTTACAAGAACCTCGTTTACAGTACAAGTTCAACATCGCAGAAAGTGAAAAATGGATAAAGAAGTTGTGGTATTTACTTACAAAGCAATATCACTCAGCAATGAAATCTGTGTCATCAGGCCCTTAGCAGCACAATGAGTGGATTCAGGTATGATGATTCTAACTGAAATAAGTCACACAGAAGAAGAAACATCATAAGATATCAGTAATACACGGAATGTAAACTTGGCTACACAGGAACTGAATTACAGAACAGAACAGGGTCTCAAATTTAGAAAACCAACTTATGCTTGCTTAAGGGTAAAGGTGAGTTGGGGTGCTGCATAAAACCAGAGATTGAAATGAGCACAGATAAAGTTCCTTAAGCCAAATATGGAATAGACAAGAGCTACTCCTTGCTCAACGAAATGGACTCAACACCGCATATTAAACGCCTAAGAATGTACCTGACTAGTAAGTATCTTAAAACCTATGGATTGCTATGTCTCCAAAAGAGAATCAAGCGTGTGTACAGGGGCATAAACGCAGCAGTGATAGGATTGGAGAGGTTCGGTGAGCAAATGAATACCCTTTGAAGTCATATTGCATGGTACCCATTCCACGGGTTTCAAATACCCAGGTTTAAGGTATTCTTCCTTCAGCTAAAACATGCATGTGGAACCTAGAGTATGATCAACCATGTGATCGGGAGACGTGTTCAAATATGTCTCAGTTTTCGTACCCTGGTACTCGGGTGCAACATTCCATACGCTTTACTAACACTCTCCCGACTTGGAGAGTCAGTCCCTTTAACCTCCTGTTTGGCCCAGTTTGCAATTTCTGCGGAAGATGAACAGGAATAGCGAGAACCAATGAGAGGCTAGCTGGAGGTGTCTGGACGGGCAAATTTAACTCTCATTTCCCACCAGGAAGAGGAAATAACCAAAGGCTCAGCGTGCCCTGCCGGAACCAGATTAGGGCCTGAAGCCATCCTGCGGTGTTGCGGCCAGCTCAAAAGAAAGCGAGTTGAAGAAAGGAGCTCAGGGGCACTGTAATTCACAAACTTGCAGAGTTATAAATGACAGCTATCATCCAAAAATAGACTGAAGTAAGGCTGCCAAGAGGACTTGAAGCGGGGCAGAATTGCAGGAAACCGATTTCAGGAGGTAGACTGGAATTGCATTGAAAGCATAGGAAAAGAGGCAGAACGTCCACAATGATGCACTTGGCCAAAAAGGGCGTATGCGTTTTTTCCTGAATATATTCAGGAAAAAACGCATACGCCCTTTTTGGCCAACCAAGCAAGCTTGCAAAGGAAATCTGCACTACAATGAAGTCTCACTTCCCCCCGGTCAAAAGGGCCATCTGAAAAAAGTGTAAAATCCAGAAAGGCAGGACAGGCCATGGAGAACTGGGAGCCTTGTTATGCTGATGGGCGGGATGTAAATTGCCAACAACCACTCGGGAGAAGTGTATGGTGTTTCCTGAAACATCTAAAAAACAAAGCAACAGAACCTAGGGCACTTCCACTTATGGTCCTATAGCTTAGGGAAATTAAAATCAAAAAGACACAGCCACCCCAAAGTTTGGATTGGCTCTGTTTACAAGAAGCTCGTTTACAGTACAAGTTCAACATCGCAGAAAGTGAAAAATGGATAAAGAAGTTGTGGTATTTACTTACAAAGCAATATCACTCAGCAATGAAATCTGTGTCATCAGGCCCTTAGCAGCACAATGAGTGGATTCAGGTATGATGATTCTAACTGAAATAAGTCACACAGAAGAAGAAACATCATAAGATATCAGTAATACACGGAATGTAAACTTGGCTACACAGGAACTGAATTACAGAACAGAACAGGGTCTCAAATTTAGAAAACCAACTTATGCTTGCTTAAGGGGAAAGGTGAGTTGGGGTGCTGCATAAAACCAGAGATTGAAATGAGCACAGATAAATTTCCTTAAGCCAAATATGGAATAGACAAGAGCTACTCCTTGCTCAACGAAATGGACTCAACACCGCATATTAAACGCCTAAGAATGTACCTGACTAGTAAGTATCTTAAAACCTATGGATTGCTATGTCTCCGAAAGAGAATCAAGCATGTGTACAGGGGCATAAACGCAGCAGTGATAGGATTGGAGAGGTTCGGTGAGCATATGAAGACCCTTTGAAGTCATATTGCATGGTACCCATTACACGGGTCTCAACTCTCCAGGTTTAAGGTATTCTTCCTTCAGCTAAAACATGCATGTGGAACCCAGAGTATGATCAACCATGTGAACGGGAGACGTATTCAAATATGTCTCAGTTTTCCTCCCCTGGCACTCGGGTGCAACATTCCAGACGCTTTACTAACACTCTCCCGACTTGGAGAGTCAGTGCCTTTAACCTCCTGTTTGGCCCAGTTTGCAATTTCTGCGGAAGATGAACAGGAATAGCGAGAACCAATGAGAGGCTAGCTGGAGGTGTCTGGACGGGCAAATTTAACTCTCATTTCCCACCAGGAAGAGGAAATAACCAAAGGCTCAGCGTGCCGTGCCGGAACCAGATTAGGGCCTGAAGCCATCCTGCGGTGTTGCGGCCAGCTCAAAAGAAAGCGAGTTGAAGAAAGGAGCTCAGGGGCACTGTAATTCACAAACCTGCAGAGTTATAAATGACAGCTATCGTCCAAAAATAGACTGAAGTAAGGCTGCCAAGAGGACTTGAAAGCGGGGCAGAATTGCAGGAAACCGATTTCAGGAGGTAGACTGGAATTGCATTGAAAGCATAGGAAAAGAGGCAGAACGTCCACAATGATGCACTTGGCCAAAAAGGGCGTATGCGTTTTTTCCTGAATATATTCAGGAAAAAACGCATACGCCCTGTTCGGCCAACCAAGCAAGCTTGCAAAGGAAATCTGCACTACAATGAAGTCTCACTTCCCCCCGGTCAAAAGGGCCATCTGAAAAAAGTGTAAAATTCAGAAAGGCAGGACAGGCCATGGAGAACTGGGAGCCTTGTTATGCTGATGGGCGGGATGTAAATTGCCAACAACCACTCGGGAGAAGTGTATGGTGTTTCCTGAAACATCTAAAAAACAAAGCAACAGAGCCTAGGGCACTTCCACTTATGGTCCTATAGCTTAGGGAAATTAAAATCAAAAAGACACAGCCACCCCAAAGTTTGGAACGGCTCTGTTTACAAGAACCTCGTTTACAGTACAAGTTCAACATCGCAGAAAGTGAAAAATGGATAAAGAACTTGTGGTACTTACGTACAATGCAGTATCACTCAGCAATGAAATCTATGTCATCATGCCCATAGCAGCATAATGAGTGGATTAAGGTACGATGATTCTAACTGAAATAAGTCACACAGAAAAAGAAACATCATAAGATATCACTAATACACGGAATGTAAACTTGGCTACACAAGAACTGCATTCCAAAACAGAACAGGGTCTCAAATTTAGAAAACCAACTTATGCTTGCTTAAGGGTAAAGGTGAGTTGGGGTGCTGCATAAAACCAGAGATTGAAATGAGCACAGATAAAGTTCCTTAAGCCAAATATGGAATAGACAAGAGCTACTCCTTGCTCAACGAAATGGACTCAAAACCCCATATTAAACGCCTAAGAATGTACCTGACTAGTAAGTATCTTAAAACCTATGGATTGGTATGTCTCCAAAAGAGAATCAAGCGTGTGTACAGGGACATAAACGCAGCAGTGATAGGATTGGAGAGGTTCGGTGAGCAAATGAAGACCCTTTGAAGTCATATTGCATGGTACCCATTCCACGGGTCTCAACTCTCCAGGTTTAAGGTATTCTTCCTTCAGCTAAAACATGCATGTGGAACCCAGAGTATGATCAACCATGTGATCGGGAGACGTGTTCAAATATGTCTCAGTTTTCCTCCCCTGGTACTCGGGTGCAGCATTCCAGACGCTTTACTAACACTCTCCCCACTTGGAGAGTCAGTCCCTTTAACCTCCTGTTTGGCCCAGTTTGCAATTTCTGCGGAAGATGAACAGGAATAGCGAGAACCAATGAAAGGCTAGCTGGAGGTGTCTGGACGGGCAAATTTAACTCTCATTTCCCACCAGGAAGAGGAATTAACCAAAGGCTCAGCGTGCCGGGCCGGAACCAGATTAGGGCCTGAAGCCATCCTGCGGTGTTGCGGCCAGGTCACAAGAAAGCGAGTTGAAGAAAGGAGCTCAGGGGCACTGTAATTCACAAACCTGCAGAGTTATAAATGACAGCTATCGTCCAAAAATAGACTGAAGTAAGGCTGCCAAGAGGACTTGAAAGCGGGGCAGAATTGCAGGAAACCGATTTCAGGAGGTAGACTGGAATTGCATTGAAAGCATAGGAAGAGGCAGAACGTCCACAATGATGCACTTGGCCAAAAAGGGCGTATGCGTTTTTTCCTGAATATATTCAGGAAAAAACGTATACGCCCTTTTTGGCCAACCAAGCAAGCTTGCAAAGGAAATCTGCACTACAATGAAGTCTCACTTCCCTTTGGTCAAAAGGGCCATCTGAAAAAAGTGTAAAATCCAGAAAGGCAGGACAGGCCATGGAGAACTGGGAGCCTTGTTATGCTGATGGGCGGGATGTAAATTGCCAAGAACCACTTGGGAGAAGTGTATGGTGTTTCCTGAAACATCTAAAAAACAAAGCAACAGAACCTAGGGCACTTCCACTTATGGTCCTATAGCTTAGGGAAATTAAAATGAAAAAGACACAGCCACCCCAAAGTTTGGAACGGCTCTGTTTACAAGAACCTCGTTTACAGTACAAGTTCAACATCGCAGAAAGTGAAAAATGGATAAAGAACTTGTGGTACTTACGTACAAAGCAATATCACTCAGCAATGAAATCTGTGTCATCAGGCCCTTAGCAGCACAATGAGTGGATTCAGGTATGATGATTCTAACTGAAATAAGTCACACAGAAAAAGAAACATCATAAGATATCACTAATACACGGAATGTAAACTTGGCTACACAGGAACTGCATTCCAAAACAGAACAGGGTCTCAAATTTAGAAAACCAACTTATGCTTGCTTAAGGGGAAAGGTGAGTTAGGGTGCTGCATAAAACCAGAGATTGAAATGAGCACAGATAAAGTTCCTTAAGCCAAATATGGAATAGACAAGAGCTACTCCTTGCTCAACGAAATGGACTCAAAACCCCATATTAAACGCCTAAGAATGTACCTGACTAGTAAGTATCTTAAAACCTATGGATTGCTATGTCTCCAAAAGAGAATCAAGCGTGTGTACAGGGGCATAAACGCAGCAGTGATAGGATTGGAGAGGTTCGGTGAGCAAATGAAGACCCTTTGAAGTCATATTGCATGGTACCCATTACACGGGTCTCAACTCTCCAGGTTTAAGGTATTCTTCCTTCAGCTAAAACATGCATGTGGAACCCAGAGTATGATCAACCATGTGAACGGGAGACGTGTTCAAATATGTCTCAGTTTTCCTCCCCTGGTACTCGGGTGCAACATTCCAGACGCTTTACTAACACTCTCCCGACTTGGAGAGTCAGTCCCTTTAACCTCCTGTTTGGCCCAGTTTGCAATTTCTGCGGAAGATGAACAGGAATAGCGAGAACCAATGAGAGGCTAGCTGGAGGTGTCTGGACGGGCAAATTCAACTCTCATTTCCCACCAGGAAGAGGAATTAACCAAAGGCTCAGCATGCCGGGCCGGAACCAGATTAGGGCCTGAAGCCATCCTGCGGTGTTGCGGCCAGGTCACAAGAAAGCGAGTTGAAGAAAGGAGCTCAGGGGCACTGTAATTCACAAACCTGCAGAGTTATAAATGACAGCTATCGTCCAAAAATAGACTGAAGTAAGGCTGCCAAGAGGACTTGAAAGCGGGGCAGAATTGCAGGAAACCGATTTCAGGAGGTAGACTGGAATTGCATTGAAAGCATAGGAAAAGAGGCAGAACGTCCACAATGATGCACTTGGCCAAAAAGGGCGTATGCGTTTTTTCCTGAATATATTCAGGAAAAAACGCATACGCCCTTTTTGGCCAACCAAGCAAGCTTGCAAAGGAAATCTGCACTACAATGAAGTCTCACTTCCCCCCGGTCAAAAGGGCCATCTGAAAAAAGTGTAAAATCCAGAAAGGCAGGACAGGCCATGGAGAACTGGGAGCCTTGTTATGCTGATGGGCGGGATGTAAATTGCCAAGAACCACTTGGGAGAAGTGTATGGTGTTTCCTGAAACAACTAACAAACAAAGCAACAGAACCTAGGGCACTTCCACTTATGGTCCTATAGCTTAGGGAAATTAAAATGAAAAAGACACAGCCACCCCAAAGTTTGGAACGGCTCTGTTTACAAGAACCTCGTTTACAGTACAAGTTCAACATCGCAGAAAGTGAAAAATGGATAAAGAAGTTGTGGTATTTACTTACAAAGCAATATCACTCAGCAATGAAATCTGTGTCATCAGGCCCGTAGCAGCACAATGAGTGGATTCAGGTATGATGATTCTAACTGAAATAAGTCACACAGAAAAAGAAACATCATAAGATATCACTAATACACGGAATGTAAACTTGGCTACACAGGAACTGCATTCCAAAACAGAACAGGGTCTCAAATTTAGAAAACCAACTTATGCTTGCTTAAGGGGAAAGGTGAGTTGGGGTGCTGCATAAAACCAGAGATTGAAATGAGCACAGATAAAGTTCCTTAAGCCAAATATGGAATAGACAAGAGCTACTCCTTGCTCAACGAAATGGACTCAACACCGCATATTAAACGCCTAAGAATGTACCTGACTAGTAAGTATCTTAAAACCTATGGATTGCTATGTCTCCAAAAGAGAATCAAGCGTGTGTACAGGGGCATAAACGCAGCAGTGATAGGATTGGAGAGGTTCGGTGAGCAAATGAAGACCCTTTGAAGTCATATTGCATGGTACCCATTCCACGGGTTTCAACTACCCAGGTTTTAGGTATTCTTCCTTCAGCTAAAACATGCATGTGGAACCCAGAGTATGATCAACCATGTGAACGGGAGACGTGTTCAAATATGTCTCAGTTTTCGTACCCTGGTACTCGGGTGCAACATTCCAGACGCTTTACTAACACTCTCCCGACTTGGAGAGTCAGTCCCTTTAACCTCCTGTTTGGCCCAGTTTGCAATTTCTGTGGAAGATGAACAGGAATAGCGAGAACCAATGAGAGACTAGCTGGAGGTGTCTGGATGGGCAAATTTAACTCTCATTTCCCACCAGGAAGAGGAATTAACCAAAGGCTCAGCGTGCCGTGCCAGAACCAGATTAGGGCCTGAAGACATCCTGCGGTGTTGCAGCCAGGTCACAAGAAAGCGAGTTGAAGAAAGGAGCTCAGGGGCACTGTAATTCACAAACCTGCAGAGTTATAAATGACAGCTATCGTCCAAAAATAGACTGAAGTAAGGCTGCCAAGAGGACTTGAAAGCGGGGCAGAATTGCAGGAAACCGATTTCAGGAGGTAGACTGGAATTGCATTGAAAGCATAGGAAAAGAGGCAGAACGTCCACAATGATGCACTTGGCCAAAAAGGGCGTATGCGTTTCTTCCTGAATATATTCAGGAAGAAACGCATACGCCCTTTTTGGCCAACCAAGCAAACTTGCAAAGGAAATCTGCACTACAATGAAGTCTCACTTCCCTCCGGTCAAAAGGGCCATCTGAAAAAAGTGTAAAATCCAGAAAGGCAGGACAGGCCATGGAGAACTGGGAGCCTTGTTATGCTGATGGGCGGGATGTAAATTGCCAACAACCACTCGGGAGAAGTGTATGGTGTTTCCTGAAACATCTAAAAAACAAAGCAACAGAACCTAGCGCACTTCCACTTATGGTCCTATAGCTTAGGGAAATTAAAATCAAAAAGACACAGCCACCCCAAAGTTTGGATTGGCTCTGTTTACAAGAAGCTCGTTTACAGTACAAGTTCAACATCGCAGAAAGTGAAAAATGGATAAAGAAGTTGTGGTATTTACTTACAAAGCAATATCACTCAGCAATGAAATCTGTGTCATCAGGCCCTTAGCAGCACAATGAGTGGATTCAGGTATGATGATTCTAACTGAAATAAGTCACACAGAAGAAGAAACATCATAAGATATCAGTAATACACGGAATGTAAACTTGGCTACACAGGAACTGAATTACAGAACAGAACAGGGTCTCAAATTTAGAAAACCAACTTATGCTTGCTTAAGGGGAAAGGTGAGTTGGGGTGCTGCATAAAACCAGAGATTGAAATGAGCACAGATAAAGTTCCTTAAGCCAAATATGGAATAGACAAGAGCTACTCCTTGCTCAACGAAATGGACTCAACACCCCATATTAAACGCCTAAGAATGTACCTGACTAGTAAGTATCTTAAAACCTATGGATTGCTATGTCTCCGAAAGAGAATCAAGCATGTGTACAGGGGCATAAACGCAGCAGTGATAGGATTGGAGAGGTTCGGTGAGCATATGAAGACCCTTTGAAGTCATATTGCATGGTACCCATTACACGGGTCTCAACTCTCCAGGTTTAAGGTATTCTTCCTTCAGCTAAAACATGCATGTGGAACCAAGAGTATGATCAACCATGTGAACGGGAGACGTATTCAAATATGTCTCAGTTTTCCTCCCCTGGCACTCGGGTGCAACATTCCAGACGCTTTACTAACACTCTCCCGACTTGGAGAGTCAGTGCCTTTAACCTCCTGTTTGGCCCAGTTTGCAATTTCTGCGGAAGATGAACAGGAATAGCGAGAACCAATGAGAGGCTAGCTGGAGGTGTCTGGACGGGCAAATTTAACTCTCATTTCCCACCAGGAAGAGGAAATAACCAAAGGCTCAGCGTGCCGTGCCGGAACCAGATTAGGGCCTGAAGCCATCCTGCGGTGTTGCGGCCAGCTCAAAAGAAAGCGAGTTGAAGAAAGGAGCTCAGGGGCACTGTAATTCACAAACCTGCAGAGTTATAAATGACAGCTATCGTCCAAAAATAGACTGAAGTAAGGCTGCCAAGAGGACTTGAAAGCGGGGCAGAATTGCAGGAAACCGATTTCAGGAGGTAGACTGGAATTGCATTGAAAGCATAGGAAAAGAGGCAGAACGTCCACAATGATGCACTTGGCCAAAAAGGGCGTATGCGTTTTTTCCTGAATATATTCAGGAAAAAACGCATACGCCCTTTTTGGCCAACCAAGCAAGCTTGCAAAGGAAATCTGCACTACAATGAAGTCTCACTTCCCCCCGGTCAAAAGGGCCATCTGAAAAAAGTGTAAAATCCAGAAAGGCAGGACAGGCCATGGAGAACTGGGAGCCTTGTTATGCTGATGGGCGGGATGTAAATTGCCAAGAACCACTTGGGAGAAGTGTATGGTGTTTCCTGAAACAACTAACAAACAAAGCAACAGAACCTAGGGCACTTCCACTTATGGTCCTATAGCTTAGGGAAATTAAAATGAAAAAGACACAGCCACCCCAAAGTTTGGAACGGCTCTGTTTACAAGAACCTCGTTTACAGTACAAGTTCAACATCGCAGAAAGTGAAAAATGGATAAAGAAGTTGTGGTATTTACTTACAAAGCAATATCACTCAGCAATGAAATCTGTGTCATCAGGCCCGTAGCAGCACAATGAGTGGATTCAGGTATGATGATTCTAACTGAAATAAGTCACACAGAAAAAGAAACATCATAAGATATCACTAATACACGGAATGTAAACTTGGCTACACAGGAACTGCATTCCAAAACAGAACAGGGTCTCAAATTTAGAAAACCAACTTATGCTTGCTTAAGGGGAAAGGTGAGTTGGGGTGCTGCATAAAACCAGAGATTGAAATGAGCACAGATAAAGTTCCTTAAGCCAAATATGGAATAGACAAGAGCTACTCCTTGCTCAACGAAACGGACTCAAAACCGCATATTAAACGCCTAAGAATGTACCTGACTAGTAAGTATCTTAAAACCTATGGATTGCTATGTCTCCGAAAGAGAATCAAGCATGTGTACAGGGGCATAAACGCAGCAGTGATAGGATTGGAGAGGTTCGGTGAGCAAATGAATACCCTTTGAAGTCATATTGCATGGTACCCATTCCACGGGTTTCAAATACCCAGGTTTAAGGTATTCTTCCTTCAGCTAAAACATGCATGTGGAACCTAGAGTATGATCAACCATGTGATCGGGAGACGTGTTCAAATATGTCTCAGTTTTCGTACCCTGGTACTCGGGTGCAACATTCCAGACGCTTTACTAACACTCTCCCGACTTGGAGAGTCAGTCCCTTTAACCTCCTGTTTGGCCCAGTTTGCAATTTCTGCGGAAGATGAACAGGAATAGCGAGAACCAATGAGAGGCTAGCTGGAGGTGTCTGGAAGGGCAAATTTAACTCTCATTTCCCACCAGGAAGAGGAAATAACCAAAGGCTCAGCGTGCCCTGCCGGAACCAGATTAGGGCCTGAAGCCATCCTGCGGTGTTGCGGCCAGCTCAAAAGAAAGCGAGTTGAAGAAAGGAGCTCAGGGGCACTGTAATTCACAAACCTGCAGAGTTATAAATGACAGCTATCGTCCAAAAATAGACTGAAGTACGGCTGCCAAGAGGACTTGAAGCGGGGCAGAATTGCAGGAAACCGATTTCAGGAGGTAGACTGGAATTGCATTGAAAGCATAGGAAAAGAGGCAGAACGTCCACAATGATGCACTTGGCCAAAAAGGGCGTATGCGTTTTTTCCTGAATATATTCAGGAAAAAACGCATACGCCCTTTTTGGCCAACCAAGCAAGCTTGCAAAGGAAATCTGCACTACAATGAAGTCTCACTTCCCCCCGGTCAAAAGGGCCATCTGAAAAAAGTGTAAAATCCAGAAAGGCAGGACAGGCCATGGAGAACTGGGAGCCTTGTTATGCTGATGGGCGGGATGTAAATTGCCAACAACCACTCGGGAGAAGTGTATGGTGTTTCCTGAAACATCTAAAAAACAAAGCAACAGAACCTAGGGCACTTCCACTTATGGTCCTATAGCTTAGGGAAATTAAAATCAAAAAGACACAGCCACCCCAAAGTTTGGATTGGCTCTGTTTACAAAAACCTCGTTTACAGTACAAGTTCAACATCGCAGAAAGTGAAAAATGGATAAAGAAGTTGTGGTATTTACTTACAAAGCAATATCACTCAGCAATGAAATCTGTGTCATCAGGCCCTTAGCAGCACAATGAGTGGATTCAGGTATGATGACTCTAACTGAAATAAGTCACACAGAAAAAGAAACATCATAACATATCAGTAATACACGGAATATAAACTTGGCTACACAGGAACTGAATTACAGAACAGAACAGGGTCTCAAATTTAGAAAACCAACTTATACTTGCTTAAGGGGAAAGGTGAGTTGGGGTGCTGCATAAAACCAGAGATTGAAATGAGCACAGATAAAGTTCCTTAAGCCAAATATGGAATAGACAAGAGCTACTCCTTGCTCAACGAAATGGACTCAACACCCCATATTAAACGCCTAAGAATGTACCTGACTAGTAAGTATCTTAAAACCTATGGATTGCTATGTCTCCGAAAGAGAATCAAGCATGTGTACAGGGGCATAAACGCAGCAGTGATAGGATTGGAGAGGTTCGGTGAGCATATGAAGACCCTTTGAAGTCATATTGCATGGTACCCATTACACGGGTCTCAACTCTCCAGGTTTAAGGTATTCTTCCTTCAGCTAAAACATGCATGTGGAACCCAGAGTATGATCAACCATGTGAACGGGAGACGTATTCAAATATGTCTCAGTTTTCCTCCCCTGGTACTCGGGTGCAACATTCCAGACGCTTTACTAACACTCTCCCGACTTGGAGAGTCAGTGCCTTTAACCTCCTGTTTGGCCCAGTTTGCAATTTCTGCGGAAGATGAACAGGAATAGCGAGAACCAATGAGAGGCTAGCTGGAGGTGTCTGGACGGGCAAATTTAACTCTCATTTCCCACCAGGAAGAGGAAATAACCAAAGGCTCAGCGTGCCGTGCCGGAACCAGATTAGGGCCTGAAGCCATCCTGCGGTGTTGCGGCCAGCTCAAAAGAAAGCGAGTTGAAGAAAGGAGCTCAGGGGCACTGTAATTCACAAACCTGCAGAGTTATAAATGACAGCTATCGTCCAAAAATAGACTGAAGTAAGGCTGCCAAGAGGACTTGAAAGCGGGGCAGAATTGCAGGAAACCGATTTCAGGAGGTAGACTGGAATTGCATTGAAAGCATAGGAAAAGAGGCAGAACGTCCACAATGATGCACTTGGCCAAAAAGGGCGTATGCGTTTTTTCCTGAATATATTCAGGAAAAAACGTATACGCCCTTTTTGGCCAACCAAGCAAACTTGCAAAGGAAATCTGCACTACAATGAAGTCTCATTTCTCCCCGATCAAAAGGGCCATCTGAAAAAAGTGTAAAATCCAGAAAGGCAGGACAGGCCATGGAGAACTGGGAGCCTTGTTATGCTGATGGGCGGGATGTAAATTGCCAACAGAGACTCAGAAGAAGTGTATGGTGTTTCCTGAAACATCTAAAAAACAAAGCAACAGAGCCTAGGGCACTTCCACTTATGGTCCTATAGCTTAGGGAAATTAAAATCAAAAAGACACAGCCACCCCAAAGTTTGGGACGCCTCCGTTTACAAGAACCTCGTTTTCCGTACAAGTGCAATATCACAGAAAGTGAAAAATGGATAAAGAACTTGTGGTACTTACGTACAATGCAGTATCACTCAGCAATGAAATCTATGTCATCAGGCCCTTAGCAGCATAATGAGTGGATTCAGGTACGATGATTCTAACTGAAATAAGTCACACAGAAAAAGAAACATCATAAGATATCACTAATACACGGAATGTAAACTTGGCTACACAGGAACTGCATTCCAAAACAGAACAGGGTCTCAAATTTAGAAAACCAACTTATGCTTGCTTAAGGGGAAAGGTGAGTTGGCGTGCTGCATAAAAACCAGAGATTGAAATGAGCACAGATAAAGTTCCTTAAGCCAAATATGGAATAGACAAGAGCTACTCCTTGCTCAACGAAATGGACTCAACACCGCATATTAAACGCCTAAGAATGTACCTGACTAGTAAGTATCTTAAAACCTATGGATTGGTATGTCTCCAAAAGAGAATCAAGCGTGTGTACAGGGGCATAAACGCAGCAGTGATAGGATTGGAGAGGTTCGGTGAGCAAATGAAGACCCTTTGAAGTCATATTGCATGGTACCCATTACACGGGTCTCAACTCTCCAGGTTTAAGGTATTCTTCCTTCAGCTAAAACATGCATGTGGAACCCAGAGTATGATCAACCATGTGAACGGGAGACGTGTTCAAATATGTCTCAGTTTTCGTACCCTGGTACTCGGGTGCGACATTCCAGACGCTTTACTAACACTCTCCCGACTTGGAGAGTCAGTGCCTTTAACCTCCTGTTTGGCCCAGTTTGCAATTTCTGCGGAAGATGAACAGGAATAGCGAGAACCAATGAGAGGCTAGCTGGAGGTGTCTGAACGGGCAAATTTAACTCTCATTTCCACCAGGAAGAGGAATTAACCAAAGGCTCAGCGTGCCGTGCCGGAACCAGATTAGGGCCTGAAGACATCCTGCGGTGTTGCGGCCAGCTCACAAGAAAGCGAGTTGAAGAAAGGAGCTCAGGGGCACTGTAATTCACAAACCTGCAGAGTTATAAATGACAGCTATCGTCCAAAAATATACTGAAGTAAGGCTGCCAAGAGGACTTGAAAGCGGGGCAGAATTGCAGGAAACCGATTTCAGGAGGTAGACTGGAATTGCATTGAAAGCATAGGAAAAGAGGCAGAACGTCCACAATGATGCACTTGGCCAAAAAGGGCGTATGCGTTTTTTCCTGAATATATTCAGGAAAAAACGCATACGCCCTTTTTGGCCAACCAAGCAAGCTTGCAAAGGAAATCTGCACTACAATGAAGTCTCACTTCCCCCCGGTCAAAAGGGCCATCTGAAAAAAGTGTAAAATCCAGAAAGGCAGGACAGGCCATGGAGAACTGGGAGCCTTGTTATGCTGATGGGCGGGATGTAAATTGCCAACAGACACTTGGGAGAAGTGTATGGTGTTTCCTGAAACATCTAAAAAACAAAGCAACAGAGCCTAGGGCACTTCCACTTATGGTTCTATAGCTTAGGGAAATTAAAATCAAAAAGACACAGCCACCCCAAAGTTTGGGACGGCTCTGTTTACAAGAACCTCGTTTACACTACAAGTTCAACATCGCAGAAAGTGATAAATGGATAAAGAAGTTGTGGTATTCACTTACAAAGCAATATCACTCAGCAATGAAATCTATGTCATCAGGCCCTTAGCAGCACAATGAGTGGATTCAGGTATGATGATTCTAACTGAAATAAGTCACACAGAAAAAGAAACATCATAAGATATCAGTAATACACGGAATGGAAACTTGGCTACACAGGAACTGAATTACAGAACAGAACAGGGTCTCAAATTTAGAAAACCAACTTATGCTTGCTTAAGGGTAAAGGTGAGTTGGGGTGCTGCATAAAACCAGAGATTGAAATGAGCACAGATAAAGTTCCTTAAGCCAAATATGGAATAGACAAGAGCTACTCCTTGCTCAACGAAATGGACTCAACACCGCATATTAAACGCCTAAGAATGTACCTGACTAGTAAGTATCTTAAAACCTATGGATTGCTATGTCTCCGAAAGAGAATCAAGCATGTGTACAGGGGCATAAACGCAGCAGTGATAGGATTGGAGAGGTTCGGTGAACAAATGAAGACCCTTTGAAGTCATATTGCATGGTACTCATTCCACGGGTTTCAACTACCCAGGTTTAAGGTATTCTTCCTTCAGCTAAAACATGCATGTGGAACCTAGAGTATGATCAACCATGTGATCGGGAGACGTGTTCAAATATGTCTCAGTTTTCGTACCCTGGTACTCGGGTGCAACATTTCAGATGCTTTACTAACACTCTCCCGACTTGGAGAGTCAGACCCTTTAACCTCCTGTTTGGCCCAGTTTGCAATTTCTGCGGAAGATGAACAGGAATAGCGAGAACCAATGAGAGGCTAGCTGGAGGTGTCTGGACGGGCAAATTTAACTCTCATTTCCCAACAGGAAGAGGAAATAACCAAAGGCTCAGCGTGCCGTACCGGAACCAGATTAGGGCCTGAAGCCATCCTGCGGTGCTGCGGCCAGGTCACAAGAAAGCGAGTTGAAGAAAGGAGCTCAGGGGCACTGTAATTCACAAACCTGCAGAGTTATAAATGACAGCTATCGTCCAAAAATAGACTGAAGTAAGGCTGCCAAGAGGACTTGAAAGCGGGGCAGAATTGCAGGAAACCGATTTCAGGAGGTAGACTGGAATTGCATTGAAAGCATAGGAAAAGAGGCAGAACGTCCACAATGATGCACTTGGCCAAAAAGGGCATATGCGTTTTTTCCTGAATATATTCAGGAAAAAACGCATACGCCCTTTTTGGCCAACCAAGCAAGCTTGCAAAGGAAATCTGCACTACAATGAAGTCTCACTTCCCCCCGGTCAAAAGGGCCATCTGAAAAAAGTGTAAAATCCAGAAAGGCAGGACAGGCCATGGAGAACTGGGAGCCTTGTTATGCTGATGGGCGGGATGTCAATTGCCAACAACCACTCGGGAGAAGTGTATGGTGTTTCCTGAAACATCTAAAAAACAAAGCAACAGAACCTAGGGCACTTCCACTTATGGTCCTATAGCTTAGGGAAATTAAAATCAAAAAGACACAGCCACCCCAAAGTTTGGAACGGCTCTGTTTACAAGAACCTCGTTTACAGTACAAGTTCAACAACGCAGAAAGTGAAAAATGGATAAAGAAGTTGTGGTATTTACTTACAAAGCAATATCACTCAGCAATGAAATCTGTGTCATCAGGCCCTTAGCAGCACAATGAGTGGATTCAGGTATGATGATTCTAACTGAAATAAGTCACACAGAAAAAGAAACATCATAAGGTATCAGTAATACACGGAATGTAAACTTGGCTACACAGGAACTGAATTACAGAACAGAACAGGCTCTCAAATTTAGAAAACCAACTTATTCTTGCTTAAGGGTAAAGGTGAGTTGGGGTGCTGCATAAAACCAGAGATTGAAATGAGCACAGATAAAGTTCCTTAAGCCAAATATGGAATAGACAAGAGCTACTCCTTGCTCAACGAAATGGACTCAACACCCCATATTAAACGCCTAAGAATGTACCTGACTAGTAAGTATCTTAAAACCTATGGATTGCTATGTCTCCGAAAGAGAATCAAGCATGTGTACAGGGGCATAAACGCAGCAGTGATAGGATTGGAGAGGTTCGGTGAGCAAATGAAGACCCTTTGAAGTCATATTGCATGGTACCCATTCCACGGGTTTCAACTACCCAGGTTTTAGGTATTCTTCCTTCAGCTAAAACATGCATGTGGAACCTAGAGTATGATCAACCATGTGATCGGGAGATGTGTTCAAATATGTCTCAGTTTTCGTACCCTGGTACTCGGGTGCAACATTCCAGACGCTTTACTAACACTCTCCCGACTTGGAGAGTCAGTCCCTTTAACCTCCTGTTTGGCCCAGTTTGCAATTTCTGCGGAAGATGAACAGGAATAGCGAGAACCAATGAGAGACTAGCTGGAGGTGTCTGGACGGGCAAATTTAACTCTCATTTCCCACCAGGAAGAGGAATTAACCAAAGGCTCAGCGTGCCGTGCCAGAACCAGATTAGGGCCTGAAGCCATCCTGCGGTGTTGCGGCCAGCTCACAAGAAAGCGAGTTGAAGAAAGGAGCTCAGGGGCACTGTAATTCACAAACCTGCAGAGTTATAAATGACAGCTATCGTCCAAAAATAGACTGAAGTAAGGCTGCCAAGAGGACTTGAAAGCGGGGCAGAATTGCAGGAAACCGATTTCAGGAGGTAGACTGGAATTGCATTGAAAGCATAGGAAAAGAGGCCGAACGTCCACAATGATGCACTTGGCCAAAAAGGGCGTATGCGTTTTTTCCTGAATATATTCAGGAAAAAACGTATACGCCCTTTTTGGCCAACCAAGCAAACTTGCAAAGGAAATCTGCACTACAATGAAGTCTCATTTCTCCCCGATCAAAAGGGCCATCTGAAAAAAGTGTAAAATCCAGAAAGGCAGGACAGGCCATGGAGAACTGGGAGCCTTGTTATGCTGATGGGCGGGATGTAAATTGCCAACAGAGACTCAGAAGAAGTGTATGGTGTTTCCTGAAACATCTAAAAAACAAAGCAACAGAGCCTAGGGCACTTCCACTTATGGTCCTATAGCTTAGGGAAATTAAAATCAAAAAGACACAGCCACCCCAAAGTTTGGGACGCCTCCGTTTACAAGAACCTCGTTTTCCGTACAAGTGCAATATCACAGAAAGTGAAAAATGGATAAAGAACTTGTGGTACTTACGTACAATGCAGTATCACTCAGCAATGAAATCTATGTCATCAGGCCCTTAGCAGCATAATGAGTGGATTCAGGTACGATGATTCTAACTGAAATAAGTCACACAGAAAAAGAAACATCATAAGATATCACTAATACACGGAATGTAAACTTGGCTACACAGGAACTGCATTCCAAAACAGAACAGGGTCTCAAATTTAGAAAACCAACTTATGCTTGCTTAAGGGTAAAAGTGAGTTGGGGTGCTGCATAAAACCAGAGATTGAAATGAGCACAGATAATGTTCCTTAAGCCAAATATGGAATAGACAAGAGCTACTCCTTGCTCAATGAAATGGACTCAACACCGCATATTAAACGCCTAAGAATGTACCTGACTAGTAAGTATCTTAAAACCTATGGATTGGTATGTCTCCAAAAGAGAATCAAGCGTGTGTACAGGGGCATAAACGCAGCAGTGATAGGATTGGAGAGGTTCGGTGAGCAAATGAAGACCCTTTGAAGTCATATTGCATGGTACCCATTACACGGGTCTCAACTCTCCAGGTTTAAGGTATTCTTCCTTCAGCTAAAACATGCATGTGGAACCCAGAGTATGATCAACCATGTGAACGGGAGACGTGTTCAAATATGTCTCAGTTTTCGTACCCTGGTACTCGGGTGCGACATTCCAGACGCTTTACTAACACTCTCCCGACTTGGAGAGTCAGTGCCTTTAACCTCCTGTTTGGCCCAGTTTGCAATTTCTGCGGAAGATGAACAGGAATAGCGAGAACCAATGAGAGGCTAGCTGGAGGTGTCTGAACGGGCAAATTTAACTCTCATTTCCACCAGGAAGAGGAATTAACCAAAGGCTCAGCGTGCCATGCCGGAACCAGATTAGGGCCTGAAGACATCCTGCGGTGTTGCGGCCAGCTCACAAGAAAGCGAGTTGAAGAAAGGAGCTCAGGGGCACTGTAATTCACAAACCTGCAGAGTTATAAATGACAGCTATCGTCCAAAAATATACTGAAGTAAGGCTGCCAAGAGGACTTGAAAGCGGGGCAGAATTGCAGGAAACCGATTTCAGGAGGTAGACTGGAATTGCATTGAAAGCATAGGAAAAGAGGCAGAACGTCCACAATGATGCACTTGGCCAAAAAGGGCGTATGCGTTTTTTCCTGAATATATTCAGGAAAAAACGCATACGCCCTTTTTGGCCAACCAAGCAAACTTGCAAAGGAAATCTGCACTACAATGAAGTCTCACTTCCCCCCGGTCAAAAGGGCCATCTGAAAAAAGTGTAAAATCCAGAAAGGCAGGACAGGCCATGGAGAACTGGGAGCCTTGTTATGCTGATGGGCGGGATGTAAATTGCCAACAGACACTCGGGAGAAGTGTATGGTGTTTCCTGAAACATCTAAAAAACAAAGCAACAGAGCCTAGGGCACTTCCACTTATGGTCCTATAGCTTAGGGAAATTAAAATCAAAAAGACACAGCCACCCCAAAGTTTGGGACGGCTCTGTTTACAAGAACCTCGTTTACACTACAAGTTCAACATCGCAGAAAGTGAAAAATGGATAAAGAAGTTGTGGTATTCACTTACAAAGCAATATCACTCAGCAATGAAATCTATGTCATCAGGCCCTTAGCAGCACAATGAGTGGATTCAGGTATGATGATTCTAACTGAAATAAGTCACACAGAAAAAGAAACATCATAAGATATCAGTAATACACGGAATGGAAACTTGGCTACACAGGAACTGAATTACAGAACAGAACAGGGTCTCAAATTTAGAAAACCAACTTATGCTTGCTTAAGGGGAAAGGTGAGTTGGCGTGCTGCATAAAAACCAGAGATTGAAATGAGCACAGATAAAGTTCCTTAAGCCAAATATGGAATAGACAAGAGCTACTCCTTGCTCAACGAAATGGACTCAACACCGCATATTAAACGCCTAAGAATGTACCTGACTAGTAAGTATCTTAAAACCTATGGATTGGTATGTCTCCAAAAGAGAATCAAGCGTGTGTACAGGGGCATAAACGCAGCAGTGATAGGATTGGAGAGGTTCGGTGAGCAAATGAAGACCCTTTGAAGTCATATTGCATGGTACCCATTACACGGGTCTCAACTCTCCAGGTTTAAGGTATTCTTCCTTCAGCTAAAACATGCATGTGGAACCCAGAGTATGATCAACCATGTGAACGGGAGACGTGTTCAAATATGTCTCAGTTTTCGTACCCTGGTACTCGGGTGCGACATTCCAGACGCTTTACTAACACTCTCCCGACTTGGAGAGTCAGTGCCTTTAACCTCCTGTTTGGCCCAGTTTGCAATTTCTGCGGAAGATGAACAGGAATAGCGAGAACCAATGAGAGGCTAGCTGGAGGTGTCTGAACGGGCAAATTTAACTCTCATTTCCACCAGGAAGAGGAATTAACCAAAGGCTCAGCGTGCCGTGCCGGAACCAGATTAGGGCCTGAAGACATCCTGCGGTGTTGCGGCCAGCTCACAAGAAAGCGAGTTGAAGAAAGGAGCTCAGGGGCACTGTAATTCACAAACCTGCAGAGTTATAAATGACAGCTATCGTCCAAAAATATACTGAAGTAAGGCTGCCAAGAGGACTTGAAAGCGGGGCAGAATTGCAGGAAACCGATTTCAGGAGGTAGACTGGAATTGCATTGAAAGCATAGGAAAAGAGGCAGAACGTCCACAATGATGCACTTGGCCAAAAAGGGCGTATGCGTTTTTTCCTGAATATATTCAGGAAAAAACGCATACGCCCTTTTTGGCCAACCAAGCAAGCTTGCAAAGGAAATCTGCACTACAATGAAGTCTCACTTCCCCCCGGTCAAAAGGGCCATCTGAAAAAAGTGTAAAATCCAGAAAGGCAGGACAGGCCATGGAGAACTGGGAGCCTTGTTATGCTGATGGGCGGGATGTAAATTGCCAACAGACACTCGGGAGAAGTGTATGGTGTTTCCTGAAACATCTAAAAAACAAAGCAACAGAGCCTAGGGCACTTCCACTTATGGTTCTATAGCTTAGGGAAATTAAAATCAAAAAGACACAGCCACCCCAAAGTTTGGGACGGCTCTGTTTACAAGAACCTCGTTTACACTACAAGTTCAACATCGCAGAAAGTGATAAATGGATAAAGAAGTTGTGGTATTCACTTACAAAGCAATATCACTCAGCAATGAAATCTATGTCATCAGGCCCTTAGCAGCACAATGAGTGGATTCAGGTATGATGATTCTAACTGAAATAAGTCACACAGAAAAAGAAACATCATAAGATATCAGTAATACACGGAATGTAAACTTGGCTACAGAGGAACTGCATTCCAAAACAGAACAGGGTCTCAAATTTAAAAAACCAACTTATGCTTGCTTAAGGGGAAAGGTGAGTTGGGGTGCTGCATAAAACCAGAGATTGAAATGAGCACAGATAAAGTTCCTTAAGCCAAATATGGAATAGACAAGAGCTACTCCTTGCTCAACGAAACGGACTCAACACCGCATATTAAACGCCTAAGAATGTACCTGACTAGTAAGTATCTTAAAACCTATGGATTGCTATGTCTCCGAAAGAGAATCAAGCATGTGTACAGGGGCATAAACGCAGCAGTGATAGGATTGGAGAGGTTCGGTGAGCAAATGAAGACCCTTTGAAGTCATATTGCATGGTACCCATTCCACGGGTTTCAACTACCCAGGTTTTAGGTATTCTTCCTTCAGCTAAAACATGCATGTGGAACCTAGAGTATGATCAACCATGTGATCGGGAGATGTGTTCAAATATGTCTCAGTTTTCGTACCCTGGTACTCGGGTGCAACATTCCAGACGCTTTACTAACACTCTCCCGACTTGGAGAGTCAGTCCCTTTAACCTCCTGTTTGGCCCAGTTTGCAATTTCTGCGGAAGATGAACAGGAATAGCGAGAACCAATGAGAGACTAGCTGGAGGTGTCTGGACGGGCAAATTTAACTCTCATTTTCCACCAGGAAGAGGAATTAACCAAAGGCTCAGCGTGCCGTGCCGGAACCAGATTAGGGCCTGAAGCCATCCTGCGGTGTTGCGGCCAGCTCACAAGAAAGCGAGTTGAAGAAAGGAGCTCAGGGGCACTGTAATTCACAAACCTGCAGAGTTATAAATGACAGCTATCGTCCAAAAATAGACTGAAGTAAGGCTGCCAAGAGGACTTGAAAGCGGGGCAGAATTGCAGGAAACCGATTTCAGGAGGTAGACTGGAATTGCATTGAAAGCATAGGAAAAGAGGCAGAACGTCCACAATGATGCACTTGGCCAAAAAGGGCGTATGCGTTTTTTCCTGAATATATTCAGGAAAAAACGTATACGCCCTTTTTGGCCAACCAAGCAAACTTGCAAAGGAAATCTGCACTACAATGAAGTCTCACTTCTCCCCGATCAAAAGGGCCATCTGAAAAAAGTGTAAAATCCAGAAAGGCAGGACAGGCCATGGAGAACTGGAAGCCTTGTTATGCTGATGGCCGGGATGTAAATTGCCAACAGACACTCGGGAGAAGTGTATGGTGTTTCCTGAAACATCTAAAACACAAAGCAACAGAGCCTAGGGCACTTCCACTTATGGTTCTATAGCTTAGGGAAATTAAAATCAAAAAGACACAGCCACCCCAAAGTTTGGGACGGCTCTGTTTACAAGAACCTCGTTTACACTACAAGTTCAACATCGCAGAAAGTGAAAAATGGATAAAGAAGTTGTGGTATTCACTTACAAAGCAATATCACTCAGCAATGAAATCTATGTCATCAGGCCCTTAGCAGCACAATGAGTGGATTCAGGTATGATGATTCTAACTGAAATAAGTCACACAGAAAAAGAAACATCATAAGATATCAGTAATACACGGAATGGAAACTTGGCTACACAGGAACTGAATTACAGAACAGAACAGGGCCTCAAATTTAGAAAACCAACTTATGCTTGCTTAAGGGTAAAGGTGAGTTGGGGTGCTGCATAAAACCAGAGATTGAAATGAGCACAGATAAAGTTCCTTAAGCCAAATATGGAATAGACAAGAGCTACTCCTTGCTCAACGAAATGGACTCAACACCGCATATTAAACACCTAAGAATGTACCTGACTAGTAAGTATCTTAAAACCTATGGATTGCTATGTCTCCGAAAGAGAATCAAGCATGTGTACAGGGGCATAAACGCAGCAGTGATAGGATTGGAGAGGTTCGGTGAACAAATGAAGACCCTTTGAAGTCATATTGCATGGTACCCATTCCACGGGTTTCAACTACCCAGGTTTAAGGTATTCTTCCTTCAGCTAAAACATGCATGTGGAACCTAGAGTATGATCAACCATGTGATCGGGAGACGTGTTCAAATATGTCTCAGTTTTCGTCCCCTGGTACTCGGGTGCAACATTCCAGATGCTTTACTAACACTCTCCCGACTTGGAGAGTCAGACCCTTTAACCTCCTGTTTGGCCCAGTTTGCAATTTCTGCGCAAGATGAACAGGAAGAGCGAGAACCAATGAGAGACTAGCTGGAGGTGTCTGGACGGGCAAATTTAACTCTCATTTCCCACCAGGAAGAGGAATTAACCAAAGGCTCAGCGTGCCGTGCCAAACCAGATTAGGGACTGAAGCCATCCTGCGGTGTTGCGGCCAGATCACAAGAAAGCGAGTTGAAGAAAGGAGCTCAGGGGCACTGTAATTCACAAACCTGCAGAGTTATAAATGACAGCTATCGTCCAAAAATAGACTGAAGTAAGGCTGCCAAGAGGACTTGAAAGCGGGGCAGAATTGCAGGAAACCGATTTCAGGAGGTAGACTGGAATTGCATTGAAAGCATAGGAAAAGAGGCAGAACGTCCACAATGATGCACTTGGCGAAAAAGTGCGTATGAGTTTTTTCCTGAATATATTCAGGAAAAAATGCATACGCCCTTTTTGGCCAACCAAGCAAGCTTGCAAAGGAAATCTGCACTACAATGAAGTCTCACTTCCCCCCGGTCAAAAGGGCCATCTGAAAAAAGTGTAAAATCCAGAAAGGCAGGACAGGCCATGGAGAACTGGGAGCCTTGTTATGCTGATGGGTGGGATGTAAATTGCCAACAGACACTCGGGAGAAGTGTATGGTGTTTCCTGAAACATCTAAAAAGAAAGCAACAGAGCCTAGGGCACTGCCACTTATGGTCCTATAGCTTAGGGAAATTAAAATAAAAAAGACACAGCCAACCCAAAGTTTGAAACCGCTCTGTTTACAAGAACCTCGTTTACAGTACAAGTTAAACATCGCAGAAAGTGAAAAATGGATAAAGAAGTTGTGGTATTCACTTACAAAGCAATATCACTCAGCAATGAAATCTATGTCATCAGGCCCTTAGCAGCACAATGAGTGGATTCAGGTATGATGATTCTAACTGAAATAAGTCACACAGAAAAAGAAACATCATAAGATATCAGTAATACACGGAATGTAAACTTGGCTACACAGGAACTGAATTACAGAACAGAAGAGGGTCTCAAATTTAGAAAACCAACTTATGCTTGCTTAAGGGGAAAGGTGAGTTGGCGTGCTGCATAAAAACCAGAGATTGAAATGAGCACAGATAAAGTTCCTTAAGTCAAATATGGAATAGACAAGAGCTACTCCTTGCTCAACGAAATGGACTCAATACCGCATATTAAACGCCTAAGAATGTACCTGACTAGAAGTATCTTAAAACCTATGGATTGCTATGTCTCCGAAAGAGAATCAAGCATGTGTACAGGGGCATAAACGCAGCAGTGATAGGATTGGAGAGGTTCGGTGAGCAAATGCAGACCCTTTGAAGTCATATTGCATGGTACCCATTCCACGGGTTTCAACTACCCAGGTTTAAGGTATTCTTCCTTCAGCTAAAACATGCATGTGGAACCTAGAGTATGATCAACCATGTGATCGGGAGACTTGTTCAAATATGTCTCAGTTTTCCTCCCCTGGTACTCGGGTGCAACATTCCAGACGCTTTACTAACACTCTCCCCACTTGGAGAGTCAGCGCCTTTAACCTCCTGTTTGGCACAGTTTGCAATTTCTGCGGAAGATGAACAGGAATAGCGAGAACCAATGAGAGGCTAGCTGGAGGTGTCTGGACGGGCAAATTTAACTCTCATTTCCCAACAGGAAGAGGAAATAACCAAAGGCTCAGCGTGCCGTACCGGAACCAGATTAGGGCCTGAAGCCATCCTGCGGTGCTGCGGCCAGGTCACAAGAAAGCGAGTTGAAGAAAGGAGCTCAGGGGCACTGTAATTCACAAACCTGCAGAGTTATAAATGACAGCTATCGTCCAAAAATAGACTGAAGTAAGGCTGCCAAGAGGACTTGAAAGCGGGGCAGAATTGCAGGAAACCGATTTCAGGAGGTAGACTGGAATTGCATTGAAAGCATAGGAAAAGAGGCAGAACGTCCACAATGATGCACTTGGCCAAAAAGGGCATATGCGTTTTTTCCTGAATATATTCAGGAAAAAACGCATACGCCCTTTTTGGCCAACCAAGCAAGCTTGCAAAGGAAATCTGCACTACAATGAAGTCTCACTTCCCCCCGGTCAAAAGGGCCATCTGAAAAAAGTGTAAAATCCAGAAAGGCAGGACAGGCCATGGAGAACTGGGAGCCTTGTTATGCTGATGGGCGGGATGTCAATTGCCAACAACCACTCGGGAGAAGTGTATGGTGTTTCCTGAAACATCTAAAAAACAAAGCAACAGAACCTAGGGCACTTCCACTTATGGTCCTATAGCTTAGGGAAATTAAAATCAAAAAGACACAGCCACCCCAAAGTTTGGAACGGCTCTGTTTACAAGAACCTCGTTTACAGTACAAGTTCAACATCGCAGAAAGTGAAAAATGGATAAAGAAGTTGTGGTATTTACTTACAAAGCAATATCACTCAGCAATGAAATCTGTGTCATCAGGCCCTTAGCAGCACAATGAGTGGATTCAAGTATGATGATTCTAACTGAAATAAGTCACACAGAAAAAGAAACATCATAAGGTATCAGTAATACACGGAATGTAAACTTGGCTACACAGGAACTGAATTACAGCACAGAACAGGCTCTCAAATTTAGAAAACCAACTTATTCTTGCTTAAGGGTAAAGGTGAGTTGGGGTGCTGCATAAAACCAGAGATTGAAATGAGCACAGATAAAGTTCCTTAAGCCAAATATGGAATAGACAAGAGCTACTCCTTGCTCAACGAAATGGACTCAACACCCCATATTAAACGCCTAAGAATGTACCTGACTAGTAAGTATCTTAAAACCTATGGATTGCTATGTCTCCGAAAGAGAATCAAGCATGTGTACAGGGGCATAAACGCACCAGTGCTAGGATGGGAGAGGTTCGGTGAGCAAATGAAGACCCTTTGAAGTCATATTGCATGGTACCCATTCCACAGGTTTCAACTACCCAGGTTTAAGGTATTCTTCCTTCAGCTATAACATGCATGTGGAACCTAGAGTATGATCAACCATGTGATCGGGAGACGTGTTCAAATATGTCTCAGTTTTCCTCCCCTGGTACTCGGGTGCAACATTCCAGACGCTTTACTAACACTCTCCCCACTTGGAGAGTCAGTCCCTTTAACCTCCTGTTTGGCCCAGTTTGCAATTTCTGCGGAAGATGAACAGGAATAGCGAGAACCAATGAGAGGCTAGCTGGAGGTGTCTGGACGGGCAAATTTAACTCTCATTTCCCACCAGGAAGAGGAATTAACCAAAGGCTCAGCATGCCGGGCCGGAACCAGATTAGGGCCTGAAGCCATCCTGCGGTGTTGCGGCCAGGTCACAAGAAAACGAGTTGAAGAAAGGAGCTCAGGGGCACTGTAATTCACAAACCTGCAGAGTTATAAATGACAGCTATCGTCCAAAAATAGACTGAAGTAAGGCTGCCAAGAGGACTTGAAAGCGGGGCAGAATTGCAGGAAACCGATTTCAGGAGGTAGACTGGAATTGCATTGAAAGCATAGGAAAAGAGGCAGAACGTCCACAATGATGCACTTGGCCAAAAAGGGCGTATGCGTTTTTTCCTGAATATAATCAGGAAAAAACGCATACGCCCTTTTTGGCCAACCAAGCAAGCTTGCAAAGGAAATCTGCACTACAATGAAGTCTCACTTCCCCCCGGTCAAAAGGGCCATCTGAAAAAAGTGTAAAATCCAGAAAGGCAACAGGCCATTGAGAACTGGGAGCCTTGTTATGCTGATGGGCGGGATGTAAATTGCCAACAGACACTCGGGAGAAGTGTATGGTGTTTCCTGAAACATCTAAAAAACAAAGCAACAGAGCCTAGGGCACTTCCACTTATGGTCCTATAGCTTAGGGAAATTAAAATCAAAAAGACACAGCCACCCCAAAGTTTGGAACGGCTCTGTTTACAAGAACCTCGTTTACAGTACAAGTTCAACATCGCAGAAAGTGAAAAATGGATAAAGAACTTGTGGTACTTACGTACAATGCAGTATCACTCAGCAATGAAATCTATGTCATCAGGCCCGTAGCAGCATAATGAGTAGATTCAGGTACGATGATTCTAACTGAAATAAGTCACACAGAAAAAGAAACATCATAAGGTATCAGTAATACACGGAATGTAAACTTGGCTACACAGGAACTGAATTCCAAAACAGAACAGGATCTCAAATTTAGAAAACCAACTTATGCTTGCTTAAGGGGAAAAGTGAGTTGGGTTGCTGCATAAAACCAGAGATTGAAATGAGCACAGATAAAGTTCCTTAAGCCAAATATGGAATAGACAAGAGCTACTCCTTGCTCAATGAAATGGACTCAACACCGCATATTAAACGCCTAAGAATGTACCTGACTAGCAAGTATCCTAAAACCTATGGATTGCTATGTCTCCGAAAGAGAATCAAGCATGTGTACAGGGGCATAAACGCAGCAGTGATAGGATTGGAGAGGTTCGGTGAGCAAATGAAGACCCTTTGAAGTCATATTGCATGGTACCCATTACACGGGTTTCAACTACCCAGGTTTTAGGTATTCTTCCTTCAGCTAAAACATGCATGTGGAACCCAAGTATGATCAACCATGTGAACGGGAGACGTGTTCAAATATGTCTCAGTTTTCCTCCCCTGGTACTCGGGTGCAACATTCCAGACGCTTTACTAACAGTCTCCCAACTTGGAGAGTCAGCGCCTTTAACCTCCTGTTTGGCCCAGTTTGCAATTTCTGCGGAAGATGAACAGGAATAGCGAGAACCAATGAGAGGCTAGCTGGAGGTGTCTGGACGGGCAAATTTAACTCTCATTTCCCACCAGGAAGAGGAATTAACCAAAGGCTCAGCGTGCCATACCGGAACCAGATTAGGGCCTGAAGCCATCCTGCGGTGTTGCGGCCAACTCAAAAGAAAGCGAGTTGAAGAAAGGAGCTCAGGGGCACTGTAATTCACAAACCTGCAGAGTTATAAATGACAGCTATCGTCCAAAAATAGACTGAAGTAAGGCTGCCAAGAGGACTTGAAAGCGGGGCAGAATTGCAGGAAACCGATTTCAGGAGGTAGACTGGAATTGCATTGAAAGCATAGGAAAAGAGGCAGAACGTCCACAATGATGCACTTGGCCAAAAAGGGCGTATGCGTTTTTTCCTGAATATATTCAGGAAAAAACGCATACGCCCTTTTTGGCCAACCAAGCAAGCTTGCAAAGGAAATCTGCACTACAATGAAGTCTCACTTCCCCCCGGTCAAAAGGGCCATCTGAAAAAAGTGTAAAATCCAGAAAGGCAGGACAGGCCATGGAGAACTGGGAGCCTTGTTACGCTGATGGGCGGGATGTAAATTGCCAACAACCACTCGGGAGAAGTGTATGGTGTTTCCTGAAACATCAAAAAAACAAAGCAACAGAACCTAGGGCACTTCCACTTATGGTCCTATAGCTTAGGGAAATTAAAATCAAAAAGACACAGCCACCCCAAAGTTTGGAACGGCTCTGTTTACAAGAACCTCATTTATAGTACAAGTTCAACATCACAGAAAGTGAAAAATGGATAAAGAAGTTGTGGTATTTACTTACAAAGCAATATCACTCAGCAATGAAATCTGTGTCATCAGGCCCTTAGCAGCACAATGAGTGGATTCAGGTATGATGATTCTAACTGAAATAAGTCACACAGAAAAAGAAACATCATAAGATATCAGTAATACACGGAATGTAAACTTGGCTACACAGGAACTGAATTACAGAACAGAACAGGGTCTCAAATTTAGAAAACCAACTTATGCTTGCTTAAGGGGAAAGGTGAGTTGGGGTGCTGCATAAAACCAGAGATTGAAATGAGCACAGATAAAGTTCCTTAAGCCAAATATGGAATAGACAAGAGCTACTCCTTGCTCAACGAAATGGACTCAACACCGCATATTAAACGCCTAAGAATGTACCTGACTAGTAAGTATCTTAAAACCTATGGATTGCTATGTCTCCGAAAGAGAATCAAGCATGTGTACAGGGGCATAAATGCAGCAGTGATAGGATTGGAGAGGTTCGGTGAGCAAATGAAGACCCTTTGAAGTCATATTGCATGGTACCCATTACACGGGTCTCAACTCTCCAGGTTTAAGGTATTCTTCCTTCAGCTAAAACATGCATGTGGAACCCAAGTATGATCAACCATGTGAACGGGAGACGTGTTCAAATATGTCTCAGTTTTCCTCCCCTGGTACTCGGGTGCAACATTCCAGACGCTTTACTAACACTCTCCCCACTTGGAGAGTCAGCGCCTTTAACCTCCTGTTTGGCCCAGTTTGCAATTTCTGTGGAAGATGAACAGGAATAGCGAGAACCAATGAGAGGCTAGCTGGAGGTGTCTGGACGGGCAAATTTAACTCTCATTTCCCACCAGGAAGAGGAAATAACCAAAGGCTCAGCGTGCCGTACCGGAAGCAGAGTAGGGCCTGAAGCCATCCTGCGGTGTTGCGGCCAGCTCAAAAAAAACCGCGATGAAGAAAGGAGCACAGGGGCACTGTAATTCACAAACCTGCAGAGTTATAAATGAGAGCTATCGTCCAAAAATAGACTGAAGTACGGCTCCCAAGAGGACTTGAAAGCGGGGCAGAATTGCAGGAAACCGATTTCAGGAGGTAGACTGGAATTGCATTGAAAGCATAGGAAAAGAGGCAGAACGTCCACAATGATGCACTTGGCCAAAAAGGGCGTATGCGTTTTTTCCTGAATATATTCAGGAAAAACCGCATACGCCCTTTTTGGCCAACCAAGCAAGCTTTCAAAGGAAATCTGCACTACAATGAAGTCTCACTTCCCCCCGGTCAAAAGGGCCATCTGAAAAAAGTGTAAAATCCAGAAAGGCAGGACAGGCCATGGAGAACTGGGAGCCTTGTTATGCTGATGGGCGGGATGTAAATTGCCAACAACCACTCGGGAGAAGTGTATGGTGTTTCCTGAAACATCAAAAAAACAAAGCAACAGAACCTAGGGCACTTCCACTTATGGTCCTATAGCTTAGGGAAATTAAAATCAAAAAGACACAGCCACCCCAAAGTTTGGAACGGCTCTGTTTACAAGAACCTCATTTACAGTACAAGTTCAACATCGCAGAAAGTGAAAAATGGATAAAGAAGTTGTGGTATTTACTTACAAAGCAATATCACTCAGCAATGAAATCTATGTCATCAGGCCCTTAGCATCACAATGAGTGGATTCAGGTATGATGATTCTAACTGAAATAAGTAACACAGAAAAAGAAACATCATAAGATATCAGTAATACACGGAATGTAAACTTGGCTACACAGGAACTGAATTACAGAACAGAACAGGGTCTCAAATTTAGAAAACCAACTTATGCTTGCTTAAGGGTAAAGGTGAGTTGGGGTGCTGCATAAAACCAGAGATTGAAATGAGCACAGATAAAGTTCCTTAAGTCAAATATGGAATAGACAAGAGCTACTCCTTGCTCAACGAAATGGACTCAACACCGCATATTAAACGCCTAAGAATGTACCTGACTAGTAAGTATCGTAAAACCTATGGATTGCTATGTCTCCAAAAGAGAATCAAGCATGTGTACAGGGGCATAAACGCAGCAGTGATAGGATTGGAGAGGTTCGGTGAGCAAATGAAGACCCTTTGAAGTCATATTGCATGGTACCCATTACACGGGTCTCAACTCTCCAGGTTTAAGGTATTCTTCCTTCAGCTAAAACATGCATGTGGAACCCAAGTATGATCAACCATGTGAACGGGAGACGTGTTCAAATATGTCTCAGTTTTCCTCCCCTGGTACTCGGGTGCAACATTCCAGATGCTTTACTAACACTCTCCCCACTTGGAGAGTCAGCGCCTTTAACCTCCTGTTTGGCCCAGTTTGCAATTTCTGTGGAAGATGAACAGGAATAGCGAGAACCAATGAGAGGCTAGCTGGAGGTGTCTGGACGGGCAAATTTAACTCTCATTTCCCACCAGGAAGAGGAAATAACCAAAGGCTCAGCGTGCCGTACCGGAACCAGATTAGGGCCTGAAGCCATCCTGCGGTGTTGCGGCCAGCTCAAAAGAAAGCGAGTTGAAGAAAGGAGCTCAGGGGCACTGTAATTCACAAACCTGCAGAGTTATAAATGACAGCTATCGTCCAAAAATAGACTGAAGTAAGGCTGCCAAGAGGACTTGAAAGTGGGGCAGAATTGCAGGAAACCGATTTCAGGAGGTAGACTGGAATTGCATTGAAAGCATAGGAAAAGAGGCAGAACGTCCACAATGATGCACTTGGCCAAAAAGGGCGTATGCGTTTTTTCCTAAATATATTCAGGAAAAAACGCATACGCCCTTTTTGGCCAACCAAGCAAGCTTGCAAAGGAAATCTGCACTACAATGAAGTCTCACTTCCCCCCGGTCAAAAGGTCCATCTGAAAAAAGTGTAAAATCCAGAACGGCAGGACAGGCCATGGAGAACTGGGAGCCGTGTTATGCTGATGGGCGGGATGTAAATTGCCAACAGACACTCTGGACAAGTGTATGGTGTTTCCTGAAACATCTGAAAAACAAAGCAACAGAGCCTAGAGCACTTCCACTTATGGTCGTATAGCTTAGGGAAATTAAAATCAAAAAGACACAGCCACCCTAAAGTTTGGGATGCCTCTGTTTACAAGAACCTCGTTTACAGTACAAGTTCAACATCGCAGAAAGTGAAAAATGGATAAAGAAGTTGTGGTATTTACTTACAAAGCAATATCACTCAGCAATGAAATCTATGTCATCAGGCCCTTAGCATCACAATGAGTGGATTCAGGTATGATGATTCTAACTGAAATAAGTCACACAGAAAAAGAAACATCATAAGATATCTGTAATACACGGAATGTAAACTTGGCTACACAGGAACTGAATTACAGAACAGAACAGGGTCTCAAATTTAGAAAACCAACTTATGCTTGCTTAAGGGTAAAGGTGAGTTGGGGTGCTGCATAAAACCAGAGATTGAAATGAGCACAGATAAAGTTCCTTAAGTCAAATATGGAATAGACAAGAGCTACTCCTTGCTCAACGAAATGGACTCAACACCGCATATTAAACGCCTAAGAATGTACCTGACTAGTAAGTATCTTAAAACCTATGGATTGCTATGTCTCCAAAAGAGAATCAAGCATGTGTACAGGGGCATAAACGCAGCAGTGATAGGATTGGAGAGGTTCGGTGAGCAAATGAAGACCCTTTGAAGTCATATTGCATGGTACCCATTACACGGGTCTCAACTCTCCAGGTTTAAGGTATTCTTCCTTCAGCTAAAACATGCATGTGGAACCCAAGTATGATCAACCATGTGAACGGGAGACGTGTTCAAATATGTCTCAGTTTTCCTCCCCTGGTACTCGGGTGCAACATTCCAGACGCTTTACTAACACTCTCCCCACTTGGAGAGTCAGCGCCTTTAACCTCCTGTTTGGCCCAGTTTGCAATTTCTGCGGAAGATGAACAGGAATAGCGAGAACCAATGAGAGGCTAGCTGGAGGTGTCTGGACGGGCAAATTTAACTCTCATTTCCCACCAGGAAGAGGAAATAACCAAAGGCTCAGCGTGCCGTACCGGAACCAGATTAGGGCCTGAAGCCATCCTGCGTGCTGCGGCCAGGTCACAAGAAAGCGAGTTGAAGAAAGGAGCTCAGGGGCACTGTAATTCACAAACCTGCAGAGTTATAAATGACAGCTATCGTCCAAAAATAGACTGAAGTAAGGCTGCCAAGAGGACTTGAATGTGGGGCAGAATTGCAGGAAACCGATTTCAGGAGGTTGACTGGAATTGCATTGAAAGCATAGGAAAAGAGGCAGAACGTCCACAATGATGCACTTGGCCAAAAAGGGCGTATGCGTTTTTTCCTGAATATATTCAGGAAAAAACGCATACGCCCTTTTTGGCCAACCAAGCAAGCTTGCAAAGGAAATCTACACTACAATGAAGTCTCACTTCCCCCTGGTCAAAAGGGCCATCTGAAAAAAGTGTAAAATCCAGAAAGGCAGGACAGGCCATGGAGAACTGGGAGCCTTGTTATGCTGATGGGCGGGATGTAAATTGCCAACAGACACTCGGGAGAAGTGTATGGTGTTTCCTGAAACATCTAAAAAACAAAGCAACAGAGCCTAGGGCACTGCCACTTATGGTCCTATAGCTTAGGGAAATTAAAATCAAAAAGACACAGCCACCCCAAAGTTTGGGACGCCTCTGTTTACAAGAACCTCGTTTACAGTACAAGTTCAACATCGCAGAAAGTGAAAAATGGATAAAGATGTTGTGGTATTTACTTACAAAGCAATATCACTCAGCAATGAAATCTATGTCATCAGGCCCTTAGCATCACAATGAGTGGATTCAGGTATGATGATTCTAACTGAAATAAGTCACACAGAAAAAGAAACATCATAAGTTATCAGTAATACACGGAATGTAAACTTGGCTACACAGGAACTGAATTACAGAACAGAACAGGGTCTCAAATTTAGAAAACCAACTTATGCTTGCTTAAGGGTAAAGGTGAGTTGGGGTGCTGCATAAAACCAGAGATTGAAATGAGCACAGATAAAGTTCCTTAAGTCAAATATGGAATAGACAAGAGCTACTCCTTGCTCAACGAAATGGACTCAACACCGCATATTAAACGCCTAAGAATGTACCTGACTAGTAAGTATCTTAAAACCTATAGATTGCTATGTCTCCGAAAGAGAATCAAGCATGTGTACAGGGGCATAAACGCAGCAGTGATAGGATTGGAGAGGTTCGGTGAGCAAATGAAGACCCTTTGAAGTCATATTGCATGGTACCCATTCCACGGGTTTCAACTACCCAGGTTTTAGGTATTCTTCCTTCAGCTAAAACATGCATGTGGAACCCAGAGTACAATCAACCATGTGATCGGGAGACGTGTTCAAATATGTCTCAGTTTTCCTCCCCTGGTACTCGGGTGCAACATTCCAGACGCTTTACTAACACTCTCCCCACTTGGAGAGTCAGCGCCTTTAACCTCCTGTTTGGCCCATTTTGCAATTTCTGCGGAAGATGAACAGGAATAGCGAGAACCAATGAGAGGCTAGCTGGAGGTGTCTGGACGGGCAAATTTAACTCTCATTTCCCACCAGGAAGAGGAAATAACCAAAGGCTCAGCGTGCCGTGCCGGAACCAGATTAGGGCCTGAAGCCATCCTGCGGTGTTGCGGCCAGCTCACAAGAAAGCGAGTTGAAGAAAGGAGCTCAGGGTCACTGTAATTCACAAACCTGCAGAGTTATAAATGACAGCTATCGTCCAAAAATAGACTGAAGTAAGGCTGCCAAGAGGACTTGAAAGCGGGGCAGAATTGCAGGAAACCGATTTCAGGAGGTAGACTGGAATTGCATTGAAAGCATAGGAAAAGAGGCAGAACGTCCACAATGATGCACTTGGCCAAAAAGGGCGTATGCGTTTTTTCCTGAATATATTCAGGAAAAAACGCATACGCCCTTTTTGGCCAACCAAGCAAGCTTGCAAAGGAAATCTGCACTACAATGAAGTCTCACTTCCCCCTGGTCAAAAGGGCCATCTGAAAAAAGTGTAAAATCCAGAAAGGCAGAACAGGCCATGGAGAACTGGGAGCCTTGTTATGGTGATGCGTGGGATGTAAATTGCCAACAGACACTGGGGAGAAGTGTATGGTGTTTCCTGAAACACCTAAAAAACAAAGCAACAGAGCCTAGGGCACTTCCACTTATGGTCCTATAGCTTACGGAAATTAAAATCAAAAAGACACAGCCACCCCAAAGTTTGGGACGCCTCTGTTTACAAGAACCTCGTTTACAGTACAAGTTCAACATCGCAGAAAGTGAAAAATGGATAAAGAAGTTCTGGTATTTACTTACAAAGCAATATCACTCAGCAATGAAATCTGTGTCATCAGGCCCTTAGCAGCACAATGAGTGGATTCAGGTATGATGATTCTAACTGAAATAAGTCACACAGAAATAGAAACATCATAAGATATCAGTAATACACGGAATGTAAACTTGGCTACACAGGAACTGAATTACAGAACAGAACAGGGTCTCAAATTTAGAAAACCAACTTATGCTTGCTTAAGGGTAAAGGTGAGTTGGGGTGCTGCATAAAACCAGAGATTGAAATGAGCACAGATAAAGTTCCTTAAGCCAAATATGGAATAGACAAGAGCTACTCCTTGCTCAACGAAATGGACTCAACACCCCATATTAAACGCCTAAGAATGTACCTGACTAGTAAGTATCTTAAAACCTATGGATTGCTATGTCTCCAAAAGAGAATCAAGCATGTGTACAGGGGCATAAACGCAGCAGTGATAGGATTGGAGAGGTTCGGTGACCAAATGAAGACCCTTTGAAGTCATATTGCATGGTACCCATTCCACGGGTTTCAACTACCCAGGTTTTAGGTATTCTTCCTTCAGCTAAAACATGCATATGGAACCCAAGTATGATCAACCATGTGAACGGGAGACGTGTTCAAATATGTCTCAGTTTTCCTCCCCTGGTACTCGGGTGCAACATTCCAGACGCTTTACTAACACTCTCCCCACTTGGAGAGTCAGTCCCTTTAACCTCCTGTTTGGCCCAGTTTGCAATTTCTGCGGAAGATGAACAGGAATAGCGAGAACCAATGAGAGGCTAGCTGGAGGTGTCTGGACGGGCAAATTTAACTCTCATTTCCCACCAGGAAGAGGAATTAACCAAAGGCTCAGCATGCCGTGCTGGAACCAGATTAGGGCCTGAAGCCATCCTGCGGTGTTGCGGCCAGGTCACAAGAAAGCGAGTTGAAGAAAGGAGCTCAGGGGCACTGTAATTCACAAACCTGCAGAGTTATAAATGACAGCTATCGTCCAAAAATAGACTGAAGTAAGGCTGCCAAGAGGACTTGAAAGCGGGGCAGAATTGCAGGAAACCGATTTCAGGAGGTAGACTGGAATTGCATTGAAAGCATAGGAAAAGAGGCAGAACGTCCACAATGATGCACTTGGCCAAAAAGGGCGTATGCGTTTTTTCCTGAATATATTCAGGAAAAAACGCATACGCCCTTTTTGGCCAACCAAGCAAACTTGCAAAGGAAATCTGCACTACAATGAAGTCTCACTACCCCCGGTCAAAAGGGCCATCTGAAAAAAGTGTAAAATCCAGAAAGGCAGGACAGGCCATAGAGAACTGGGAGCCTTGTTATGCTGATGGGCGGGATGTAAATTGCCAACAACCACTTGGGAGAAGTGTATGGTGTTTCCTGAAACATCTAAAAAACAAAGCAACAGAACCTAGGGCACTTCCACTTATGGTCCTATAGCTTAGGGAAATTAAAATCAAAAAGACACAGCCACCCCAAAGTTTGGAACGGCTCTGTTTACAAGAACCTCGTTTACAGTACAAGTTCAACATCGCAGAAAGTGAAAAATGGATAAAGAAGTTGTGGTATTTACTTAAAAAGCAATATCACTCAGCAATGAAATCTGTGTCATCAGGCCCTTAGCATCACAATGAGTGGATTCAGGTATGATGATTCTAACTGAAATAAGTCACACAGAAAAAGAAACATCATAAGATATCTGTAATACACGGAATGTAAACTTGGCTACACAGGAACTGAATTACAGAACAGAACAGGGTCTCAAATTTAGAAAACCAACTTATGCTTGCTTAAGGGGAAAGATGAGTTGGGGTACTGCATAAAACCAGAGATTGAAATGAGCACAGATAAAGTTCCTTAAGCCAAATATGGAATAGACAAGAGCTACTCCTTGCTCAACGAAATGGACTCAACACCACATATTAAACGCCTAAGAATGTACCTGACTAGTAAGTATCTTAAAACCTATGGATTGCTATGTCTCCGAAAGAGAATCAAGCATGTGTACAGGGGCATAAACGCAGCAGTGATAGGATTGGGGAGGTTCGGTGAGCAAATGAAGACCCTTTGAAGACATATTGCATGGTACCCATTCCACGGGTCTCAACTCTCCAGGTTTAAGGTATTCTTCCTTCAGCTAAAACATGCATGAGGAACCCAGAGTATGATCAACCGTGTGAACGGGAGACGTGTTCAAATATGTCTCAGTTTTCCTCACCTGGTACTCGGGTGCAACATTCCAGAAGCTTTACTAACACTCTCCCCACTTGGAGAGTCAGCGCCTTTAACCTCCTGTTTGGCCCAGTTTGCAATTTCTGCGGAAGATGAACAGGAATAGCGAGAACCAATGAGAGACTAGCTGGAGGTGTCTGGACGGGCAAATTTAACTCTCATTTCCCACCAGGAAGAGGAATTAACCAAAGGCTCAGTGTGCCGTGCCGGAACCAGATTAGGGCCTGAAGCCATCCTGCGGTGTTGCGGCCAGCTCACAAGAAAGCGAGTTGAAGAAAGGAGCTCAGGGGCACTGTAATTCACAAACCTGCAGAGTTATAAATGACAGCTATCGTCCAAAAATAGACTGAAGTAAGGCTGCCAAGAGGACTTGAAAGCGGGGCAGAATTGCAGGAAACCGATTTCAGGAGGTAGACTGGAATTGCATTGAAAGCATAGGAAAAGAGGCAGAACGTCCACAATGATGCACTTGGCCAAAAAGGGCGTATGCGTTTTTTCCTGAATACATTCAGGAAAAAACGCATACGCCCTTTTTGGCCAACCAAGCAAGCTTGCAAAGGAAATCTGCACTACAATGAAGTCTCACTTCCCCCCGGTCAAAAGGGCCATCTGAAAAAAGTGTAAAATCCAGAAAGGCAGGACAGGCCATGGAGAACTGGGAGCCTTGTTATGCTGATGGGCGGGATGTAATTTGCCAACAACTACTTGGGAGAAGTGTATGGTGTTTCCTGAAACATCTAAAAAACAAAGCAACAGAACCTAGGGCACTTCCACTTATGGTCCTATAGCTTAGGGAAATTTAAATCAAAAAGACACAGCCACCCAAAAGTTTGGAACGGCTCTGTTTACAAGAACCTCGTTTACAGTACAAGTTCAACATCGCAGAAAGTGAAAAATTGATAAAGAATTTGTGGTATTTACTTACAAAGCAATATCACTCAGCAATGAAATCTGTGTCATCAGGCCCTTAGCAGCACAATGAGTGGATTCAGGTATGATGATTCTAACTGAAATAAGTCACACAGAAAAAGAAACATCATAAGATATCAGTAATACACGGAATGTAAACTTGGCTACACAGGAACTGAATTCCAAAACAGAACAGGGTCTCAAATTTAGAAAACCAACTTATGCTTGCTTAAGGGTAAAGGTGAGTTGGGGTGCTGCATAAAACCAGAGATTGAAATGAGCACAGATAAAGTTCCTTAAGTCAAATATGGAATAGACAAGAGCTACTCCTTGCTCAATGAAATGGACTCAACACCGCATATTAAACGCCTAAGAATGTACCTGACTAGTAAGTATCGTAAAACCTATGGATTGCTATGTCTCCAAAAGAGAATCAAGCATGTGTACAGGGGCATAAACGCAGCAGTGATAGGATTGGAGAGGTTCGGTGAGCAAATGAAGACCCTTTGAAGTCATATTGCATGGTACCCATTACACGGGTCTCAACTCTCCAGGTTTAAGGTATTCTTCCTTCAGCTAAAACATGCATGTGGAACCCAAGTATGATCAACCATGTGAACGGGAGACGTGTTCAAATATGTCTCAGTTTTCCTCCCCTGGTACTCGGGTGCAACATTCCAGATGCTTTACTAACACTCTCCCCACTTGGAGAGTCAGCGCCTTTAACCTCCTGTTTGGCCCAGTTTGCAATTTCTGTGGAAGATGAACAGGAATAGCGAGAACCAATGAGAGGCTAGCTGGAGGTGTCTGGACGGGCAAATTTAACTCTCATTTCCCACCAGGAAGAGGAAATAACCAAAGGCTCAGCGTGCCGTACCGGAACCAGATTAGGGCCTGAAGCCATCCTGCGGTGTTGCGGCCAGCTCAAAAGAAAGCGAGTTGAAGAAAGGAGCTCAGGGGCACTGTAATTCACAAACCTGCAGAGTTATAAATGACAGCTATCGTCCAAAAATAGACTGAAGTAAGGCTGCCAAGAGGACTTGAAAGTGGGGCAGAATTGCAGGAAACCAATTTCAGGAGGTAGACTGGAATTGCATTGAAAGCATAGGAAAAGAGGCAGAACGTCCACAATGATGCACTTGGCCAAAAAGGGCGTATGCGTTTTTTCCTAAATATATTCAGGAAAAAACGCATACGCCCTTTTTGGCCAACCAAGCAAGCTTGCAAAGGAAATCTGCACTACAATGAAGTCTCACTTCCCCCCGGTCAAAAGGTCCATCTGAAAAAAGTGTAAAATCCAGAAAGGCAGGACAGGCCATGGAGAACTGGGAGCCGTGTTATGCTGATGGGCGGGATGTAAATTGCCAACAGACACTCTGGACAAGTGTATGGTGTTTCCTGAAACATCTGAAAAACAAAGCAACAGAGCCTAGAGCACTTCCACTTATGGTCGTATAGCTTAGGGAAATTAAAATCAAAAAGACACAGCCACCCTAAAGTTTGGGATGCCTCTGTTTACAAGAACCTCGTTTACAGTACAAGTTCAACATCGCAGAAAGTGAAAAATGGATAAAGAAGTTGTGGTATTTACTTACAAAGCAATATCACTCAGCAATGAAATCTATGTCATCAGGCCCTTAGCATCACAATGAGTGGATTCAGGTATGATGATTCTAACTGAAATAAGTCACACAGAAAAAGAAACATCATAAGATATCTGTAATACACGGAATGTAAACTTGGCTACACAGGAACTGAATTACAGAACAGAACAGGGTCTCAAATTTAGAAAACCAACTTATGCTTGCTTAAGGGTAAAGGTGAGTTGGGGTGCTGCATAAAACCAGAGATTGAAATGAGCACAGATAAAGTTCCTTAAGTCAAATATGGAATAGACAAGAGCTACTCCTTGCTCAACGAAATGGACTCAACACCGCATATTAAACGCCTAAGAATGTACCTGACTAGTAAGTATCTTAAAACCTATGGATTGCTATGTCTCCAAAAGAGAATCAAGCATGTGTACAGGGGCATAAACGCAGCAGTGATAGGATTGGAGAGGTTCGGTGAGCAAATGAAGACCCTTTGAAGTCATATTGCATGGTACCCATTACACGGGTCTCAACTCTCCAGGTTTAAGGTATTCTTCCTTCAGCTAAAACATGCATGTGGAACCCAAGTATGATCAACCATGTGAACGGGAGACGTGTTCAAATATGTCTCAGTTTTCCTCCCCTGGTACTCGGGTGCAACATTCCAGACGCTTTACTAACACTCTCCCCACTTGGAGAGTCAGCGCCTTTAACCTCCTGTTTGGCCCAGTTTGCAATTTCTGAGGAAGATGAACAGGAATAGCGAGAACCAATGAGAGGCTAGCTGGAGGTGTCTGGACGGGCAAATTTAACTCTCATTTCCCACCAGGAAGAGGAAATATCCAAAGGCTCAGCGTGCCGTACCGGAACCAGATTAGGGCCTGAAGCCATCCTGCGTGCTGCGGCCAGGTCACAAGAAAGCGAGTTGAAGAAAGGAGCTCAGGGGCACTGTAATTCACAAACCTGCAGAGTTATAAATGACAGCTATCGTCCAAAAATAGACTGAAGTAAGGCTGCCAAGAGGACTTGAAAGTGGGGCAGAATTGCAGGAAACCGATTTCAGGAGGTTGACTGGAATTGCATTGAAAGCATAGGAAAAGAGGCAGAACGTCCACAATGATGCACTTGGCCAAAAAGGGCGTATGCGTTTTTTCCTGAATATATTCAGGAAAAAACGCATACGCCCTTTTTGGCCAACCAAGCAAGCTTGCAAAGGAAATCTGCACTACAATGAAGTCTCACTTCCCCCTGGTCAAAAGGGCCATCTGAAAAAAGTGTAAAATCCAGAAAGGCAGGACAGGCCATGGAGAACTGGGAGCCTTGTTATGCTGATGGGCGGGATGTAAATTGCCAACAGACACTCGGGAGAAGTGTATGGTGTTTCCTGAAACATCTAAAAAACAAAGCAACAGAGCCTAGGGCACTGCCACTTATGGTCCTATAGCTTAGGGAAATTAAAATCAAAAAGACACAGCCACCCCAAAGTTTGGGACGCCTCTGTTTACAAGAACCTCGTTTACAGTACAAGTTCAACATCGCAGAAAGTGAAAAATGGATAAAGATGTTGTGGTATTTACTTACAAAGCAATATCACTCAGCAATGAAATCTATGTCATCAGGCCCTTAGCATCACAATGAGTGGATTCAGGTATGATGATTCTAACTGAAATAAGTCACACAGAAAAAGAAACATCATAAGTTATCAGTAATACACGGAATGTAAACTTGGCTACACAGGAACTGAATTACAGAACAGAACAGGGTCTCAAATTTAGAAAACCAACTTATGCTTGCTTAAGGGTAAAGGTGAGTTGGGGTGCTGCATAAAACCAGAGATTGAAATGAGCACAGATAAAGTTCCTTAAGTCAAATATGGAATAGACAAGAGCTACTCCTTGCTCAACGAAATGGACTCAACACCGCATATTAAACGCCTAAGAATGTACCTGACTAGTAAGTATCTTAAAACCTATAGATTGCTATGTCTCCGAAAGAGAATCAAGCATGTGTACAGGGCATTAAACGCAGCAGTGATAGGATTGGAGAGGTTCGGTGAGCAAATGAAGACCCTTTGAAGTCATATTGCATGGTACCCATTCCACGGGTTTCAATTACCCAGGTTTTAGGTATTCTTCCTTCAGCTAAAACATGCATGTGGAACCCAGAGTACAATCAACCATGTGATCGGGAGACGTGTTCAAATATGTCTCAGTTTTCCTCCCCTGGTACTCGGGTGCAACATTCCAGACGCTTTACTAACACTCTCCCCACTTGGAGAGTCAGCGCCTTTAACCTCCTGTTTGGCCCAGTTTGCAATTTCTGCGGAAGATGAACAGGAATAGCGAGAACCAATGAGAGGCTAGCTGGAGGTGTCTGGACGGGCAAATTTAACTCTCATTTCCCACCAGGAAGAGGAAATAACCAAAGGCTCAGCGTGCCGTGCCGGAACCAGATTAGGGCCTGAAGCCATCCTGCGGTGTTGCGGCCAGCTCACAAGAAAGCGAGTTGAAGAAAGGAGCTCAGGGTCACTGTAATTCACAAACCTGCAGAGTTATAAATGACAGCTATCGTCCAAAAATAGACTGAAGTAAGGCTGCCAAGAGGACTTGAAAGCGGGGCAGAATTGCAGGAAACCGATTTCAGGAGGTAGACTGGAATTGCATTGAAAGCATAGGAAAAGAGGCAGAACGTCCACAATGATGCACTTGGCCAAAAAGGGCGTATGCGTTTTTTCCTGAATATATTCAGGAAAAAACGCATACGCCCTTTTTGGCCAACCAAGCAAGCTTGCAAAGGAAATCTGCACTACAATGAAGTCTCACTTCCCCCTGGTCAAAAGGGCCATCTGAAAAAAGTGTAAAATCCAGAAAGGCAGAACAGGCCATGGAGAACTGGGAGCCTTGTTATGGTGATGCGTGGGATGTAAATTGCCAACAGACACTGGGGAGAAGTGTATGGTGTTTCCTGAAACACCTAAAAAACAAAGCAACAGAGCCTAGGGCACTTCCACTTATGGTCCTATAGCTTACGGAAATTAAAATCAAAAAGACACAGCCACCCCAAAGTTTGGGACGCCTCTGTTTACAAGAACCTCGTTTACAGTACAAGTTCAACATCGCAGAAAGTGAAAAATGGATAAAGAAGTTCTGGTATTTACTTACAAAGCAATATCACTCAGCAATGAAATCTGTGTCATCAGGCCCTTAGCAGCACAATGAGTGGATTCAGGTATGATGATTCTAACTGAAATAAGTCACACAGAAATAGAAACATCATAAGATATCAGTAATACACGGAATGTAAACTTGGCTACACAGGAACTGAATTACAGAACAGAACAGGGTCTCAAATTTAGAAAACCAACTTATGCTTGCTTAAGGGTAAAGGTGAGTTGGGGTGCTGCATAAAACCAGAGATTGAAATGAGCACAGATAAAGTTCCTTAAGCCAAATATGGAATAGACAAGAGCTACTCCTTGCTCAACGAAATGGACTCAACACCCCATATTAAACGCCTAAGAATGTACCTGACTAGTAAGTATCTTAAAACCTATGGATTGCTATGTCTCCAAAAGAGAATCAAGCATGTGTACAGGGGCATAAACGCAGCAGTGATAGGATTGGAGAGGTTCGGTGACCAAATGAAGACCCTTTGAAGTCATATTGCATGGTACCCATTACACGGGTCTCAACTCTCCAGGTTTAAGGTATTCTTCCTTCAGCTAAAACATGCATGTGGAACCCAAGTATGATCAACCATGTGAACGGGAGACGTGTTCAAATATGTCTCAGTTTTCCTCCCCTGGTACTCGGGTGTAACATTCCAGACGCTTTACTAACACTCTCCCCATTTGGAGAGTCAGCGCCTTTAACCTCCTGTTTGGCCCAGTTTGCAATTTCTGCGGAAGATGAACAGGAATAGCGAGAACCAATGGAGACTAGCTGGAGGTGTCTGGACGGGCAAATTTAACACTCACATCCCACCAGGAAGAGGAATTAACCAAAGGCTCAGCGTGCCGTGCCGGAACCAGATTAGGGCCTGAAGCCATCCTGCGGTGTTGCGGCCAGCTCACAAGAAAGCGAGTTGAAGAAAGGAGCTCAGGGGCACTGTAATTCACAAACCTGCAGAGTTATAAATGACAGCTATCGTCCAAAAATAGACTGAAGTAAGGCTGCCAAGAGGACTTGAAAGCGGGGCAGAATTGCAGGAAACCGATTTCAGGAGGTAGACTGGAATTGCATTGAAAGCATAGGAAAAGAGGCAGAACGTCCACAATGATGCACTTGGCCAAAAAGGGCGTATGCGTTTTTTCCTGAATATATTCAGGAAAAAACGCATACGCCCTTTTTGGCCAACCAAGCAAGCTTGCAAAGGAAATCTGCACTACAATGAAGTCTCACTTCCCCCCGGTCAAAAGGGCCATCTGAAAAAAGTGTAAAATCCAGAAAGGCAGGACAGGCCATGGAGAACTGGGAGCCTTGTTATGCTGATGGGCGGGATGTAAATTGCCAACAACCACTCGGGAGAAGTGTATGGTGTTTCCTGAAACATCTAAAAAACAAAGCAACAGAACCTAGGGCACTTCCACTTATGGTCCTATAGCTTAGGGAAATTAAAATGAAAAAGACACAGCCACCCCAAATTTTGGAACGGCTCTGTTTACAAGAACCTCGTTTACAGTACAAGTTCAACATCGCAGAAAGTGAAAAATGGATAAAGAAGTTGTGGTATTTACTTACAAAGCAATATCACTCAGCAATGAAATCTGTGTCATCAGACCCTTAGAAGCACAATGAGTGGATTCAGGTATGATGATTCTAACTGAAATAAGTCACACAGAAAAAGAAACATCATAAGATATCAGTAATACACGGAATGTAAACTTGGTTACACAGGAACTGAATTACAGTACAGAACAGGGTCTCAAATTTAGAAAACCAACTTATGCTTGCTTAAGGGTAAAGGTGAGTTGTGGTGCTGCATAAAACCAGAGATTGAAATGAGCACAGATAAAGTTCCTTAAGTCAAATATGGAATAGACAAGAGCTACTCCTTGCTCAACGAAATGGACTCAACACCGCATATTAAACGCCTAAGAATGTACCTGACTAGTAAGTATCGTAAAACCTATGGATTGCTATGTCTCCAAAAGAGAATCAAGCATGTGTACAGGGGCATAAACGCAGCAGTGATAGGATTGGAGAGGTTCGGTGAGCAAATGAAGACCCTTTGAAGTCATATTGCATGGTACCCATTACACGGGTCTCAACTCTCCAGGTTTAAGGTATTCTTCCTTCAGCTAAAACATGCATGTGGAACCCAAGTATGATCAACCATGTGAACGGGAGACGTGTTCAAATATGTCTCAGTTTTCCTCCCCTGGTACTCGGGTGCAACATTCCAGACGCTTTACTAACACTCTCCCCACTTGGAGAGTCAGCGCCTTTAACCTCCTGTTTGGCCCAGTTTGCAATTTCTGCGGAAGATGAACAGGAATAGCGAGAACCAATGAGAGACTAGCTGGAGGTGTCTGGACGGGCAAATTTAACTCTCATTTCCCACCAGGAAGAGGAAATAACCAAAGGCTCAGCGTGCCGGGCCGGAACCAGATTAGGGCCTGAAGCCATCCTGCGGTGTTGCGGCCAGGTCACAAGAAAGCGAGTTGAAGAAAGGAGCTCAGGGGCACTGTAATTCACAAACCTGCAGAGTTATAAATGACAGCTATCGTCCAAAAATAGACTGAAGTAAGGCTGCCAAGAGGACTTGAAAGCGGGGCAGAATTTCAGGAAACCGATTTCAGGAGGTAGACTGGAATTGCATTGAAAGCATAGGAAAAGAGGCAGAATGTCCACAATGATGCACTTGGCCAAAAAGTGCGTATGCGTTTTTTCCTGAATATATTCAGGAAAAAACGCATACGCCCTTTTTGGCCAACCAAGCAAGCTTGCAAAGGAAATCTGCACTACAATGAAGTCTCACTTCCCCCTGGTCAAAAGGGCCATCTGAAAAAAGTGTAAAATCCAGAAATGCAACAGGCCATTGAGAACTGGGAGCCTTGTTATGCTGATGGGCGGGATGTAAATTGCCAACAGACACTCGGGAGAAGTGTATGGTGTTTCCTGAAACATCTAAAAAACAAAGCAACAGAGCCTAGGGCACTTCCACTTATGGTCCTATAGCTTAGGGAAATTAAAATCAAAAAGACACAGCCACCCCAAAGTTTGGAACGGCTCTGTTTACAAGAACCTCGTTTACAGTACAAGTTCAACATCGCAGAAAGTGAAAAATGGATAAAGAAGTTGTGGTATTCACTTACAAAGCAATATCACTCAGCAATGAAATCTATGTCATCAGGCCCTTAGCAGCACAATGAGTGGATTCAGGTATGATGATTCTAACTGAAATAAGTCACACAGAAAAAGAAACATCATAAGATATCAGTAATACACGGAATGGAAACTTGGCTACACAGGAACTGAATTACAGAACAGAACAGGGTCTCACATTTAGAAAAACAACTTATGCTTGCTTAAGGGTAAAGGTGAGTTGGGGTGCTGCATAAAACCAGAGATTGAAATGAGCACAGATAAAGTTCCTTAAGCCAAATATGGAATAGACAAGAGCTACTCCTTGCTCAACGAAATGGGCTCAACACCGCATATTAAACGCCTAAGAATGTACCTGACTTGTAAGTATCTTAAAACCTATGGATTGCTATGTCTCCGAAAGAGAATCAAGCATGTGTACAGGGGCATAAACGCAGCAGTGATAGGATTGGAGAGGTTTGGTGAGCAAATGAAGACCCTTTGAAGTCATATTGCATGGTACCCATTCCACGGGTTTCAACTACCCAGGTTTAAGGTATTCTTCCTTCAGCTAAAACATGCATGTGGAACCCAAGTATGATCAACCATGTGAACGGGAGACGTGTTCAAATATGTCTCAGTTTTCCTCCCCTGGTACTCGGGTGCAACATTCCAGACGCTTTACTAACACTCTCCCCACTTGGAGAGTCAGTCCCTTTAACCTCCTGTTTGGCCCAGTTTGCAATTTCTGTGGAAGATGAACAGGAATAGCGAGAACCAATGAGAGGCTAGCTGGAGGTGTCTGGACGGGCAAATTTAACTCTCATTTCCCACCAGGAAGAGGAATTAACCAAAGGCTCAGCATGCCGGGCCGGAACCAGATTAGGGCCTGAAGCCATCCTGCGGTGTTGTGGCCAGGTCACAAGAAAGCGAGTTGAAGAAAGGAGCTCAGGGGCACTGTAATTCACAAACCTGCAGAGTTATAAATGACAGCTATCGTCCAAAAATAGACTGAAGTAAGGCTGCCAAGAGGACTTGAAAGCGGGGCAGAATTGCAGGAAACCGATTTCAGGAGGTAGACTGGAATTGCATTGAAAGCATAGGAAAAGAGGCAGAACGTCCACAATGATGCACTTGGCCAAAAAGGGCGTATGCGTTTTTTCCTGAATATATTCAGGAAAAAACGCATACGCCCTTTTTGGCCAACCAAGCAAGCTTGCAAAGGAAATCTGCACTACAATGAAGTCTCACTTCCCCCCGGTCAAAAGGGCCATCTGAAAAAAGTGTAAAATCCAGAAAGGCAACAGGCCATTGAGAACTGGGAGCCTTGTTATGCTGATGGGCGGGATGTAAATTGCCAACAGACACTCGGGAGAAGTGTATGGTGTTTCCTGAAACATCTAAAAAACAAAGCAACAGAGCCTAGGGCACTGCCACTTATGGTCCTATAGCTTAGGGAAATTAAAATCAAAAAGACACAGCCAACCCAAAGTTTGGGACGCCTCTGTTTACAAGAACCTCATTTACCGTACAAGTTCAATATCACAGAAAGTGAAAAATGGATAAAGAATTTGTGGTACTTACGTACAATGCAGTATCAATCAGCAATGAAATCTATGTCATCAGGCCCGTAGCAGCATAATGAGTGGATTCAGGTACGATGATTCTAACTGAAATAAGTCACACAGAAAAAGAAACATCATAAGATATCACTAATACACAGAATGTAAACTTGTCTACACAGGAACTGAATTCCAAAACAGAACAGGGTCTCAAATTTAGAAAACCAACTTATGCTTGCTTAAGGGGAAAGGTGAGTTGGGGTGCTGCATAAAACCAGAGATTGAAATGAGCACAGATAAAGTTCCTTAAGCCAAATATGGAATAGACAAGAGCTACTCCTTGCTCAACGAAATGGACTCAACACCGCATATTAAACGCCTAAGAATGTACCTGACTTGTAAGTATCTTAAAACCTATGGATTGCTATGTCTCCGAAAGAGAATCAAGCATGTGTACAGGGGCATAAACGCAGCAGTGATAGGATTGGAGAGGTTCGGTGAGCAAATGAAGACCCTTTGAAGTCATATTGCATGGTACCCATTCCACGGGTTTCAACTACCCAGGTTTTAGGTATTCTTCCTTCAGCTAAAACATGCATGTGGAACCCAGAGTATGATCAACCATGTGATCGGGAGACGTGTTCAAATATGTCTCAGTTTTCCTCCCCTGGTACTCGGGTGCAACATTCCAGACGCTTTACTAACACTCTCCCCACTTGGAGAGTCAGCGCCTTTAACCTCCGGTTTGGCACAGTTTGCAATTTCTGCGGAAGATGAACAGGAATAGCGAGAACCAATGAGAGGCTAGCTGGAGGTGTCTGGATGGGCAAATTTAACTCTCATTTCCCACCAGGAGGAGGAAATAACCAAAGGCTCAGCGTGCCGTGCCAGAACCAGATTAGGGCCTGAAGCCATCCTGCGGTGTTGCGGCCAGGTCACAAGAAAGCGAGTTGAAGAAAGGAGCTCAGGGGCACTGTAATTCACAAACCTGCAGAGTTATAAATGACAGCCATCGTCCAAAAATAGACTGAAGTAAGGCTGCCAAGAGGACTTGAAAGCGGGGCAGAATTGCAGGAAACCGATTTCAGGAGGTAGACTGGAATTGCATTGAAAGCATAGGAAAAGAGGCAGAACGTCCACAATGATGCACTTGGCCAAAAAGGGCGTATGCGTTTTTTCCTGAATATATTCAGGAAAAAACGCATACGCCCTTTTTGGCCAACCAAGCAAACTTGCAAAGGAAATCTGCACTACAATGAAGTCTCACTTCCCCCCGGTCAAAAGGGCCATCTGAAAAAAGTGTAAAATCCAGAAAGGCTGGACAGGCCATGGAGAACTGGGAGCCTTGTTATGCTGATGGGCGGGATGTAAATTGCCAACAGACACTCAGGAGAAGTGTATGGTGTTTCCTGAAACATCTAAAAAACAAAGCAACAGAGCGTAGGGCACTTCCACTTATGGTCCTATAGCTTAGGGAAATTAAAATCAAAAAGACACAGCCACCCCAAAGTTTGGAACGCCTCCGTTTACAAGAACCTCGTTTACCGTACAAGTTCAATATCACAGAAAGTGAAAAATGGATAAAGAACTTGTGGTACTTACGTACAATGCAGTATCACTCAGCAATGAAATCTATGTTATCAGGCCCGTAGCAGCATAATGAGTGGATTCAGGTACGATGATTCTAACTGAAATAAGTCACACAGAAAAAGAAACATCATAAGATATCACTAATACACGGAATGGAAACTTGGTTACACAGGAACTGAATTCCAAAACAGAACAGGTTCTCAAATTTAGAAAACCAACTTATGCTTGCTTAAGGGGAAAGGTGAGTTGGTTTGCTGCATAAAACCAGAGATTGAAATGAGCACAGATAAAGTTCCTTAAGCCAAATATGGAATAGACAAGAGCTACTCCTTGCTCAACGAAATGGACTCAACACCGCATATTAAACGCCTAAGAATGTACCTGACTAGTAAGTATCTTAAAACCTATGGATTGCTATGTCTCCGAAAGAGAATCAAGCATGTGTACAGGGGCATAAACGCAGCAGTGATAGGATTGGAGAGGTTCGGTGAGCAAATGAAGACCCTTTGAAGTCATATTGCATGGTACCCATTCCACGGGTTTCAACTCTCCAGGTTTAAGGCATTCTTCCTTCAGCTAAAACATGCATGTGGAACCCAGAGTATGATCAACCATGTGATCGGGAGTCGTGTTCAAATATGTCTCAGTTTTTGTACCCTGGTACTCGGGTGCAACATTCCAGACGCTTTACTAACACTCTCCCGACTTGGAGAGTCAGTCCCTTTAACCTCCTGTTTGGCCCAGTTTGCAATTTCTGCGGAAGATGAACAAGAATAGCGAGAACCAATGAGAGGCTAGCTGGAGGTGTCTCGACGTGCAAATTTAACTCTCATTTCCCACCAGGAAGAGGAATTAACCAAAGGCTCAGCGTGCCGTGCCAGAACCAGATTAGGGCCTGAAGCCATTCTGCGGTGTTGCGGCCAGCACAAAAGAAAGTGAGTTGAAGAAAGGAGCTCAGGGGCACTGTGATTCAAAAACCTGCAGAGTTATAAATGACAGCTATCGTCCAAAAATATACTGAAGTAAGGCTGCCAAGAGGACTTGAAAGCGGGGCAGAATTGCAGGAAACCGATCTCAGGAGGTAGACTGGAATTGCATTGAAAGCATAGGAAAAGAGGCAGAACGTCCACAATGATGCACTTGGCCAAAAAGGGAGTATGCGTTTTTTCCTGAATATATTCAGGAAAAAATGCATACGCCCTTTTTGGCCAACCAAGCAAGCTTGCAAAGGAAATCTGCACTACAGGGAAGTCTCACTTCCCCCCGGTCAAAAGGGCCATCTGAAAAAAGTGTAAAATCCAGAAAGGCAGGACAGGCCATGGAGGACTGGGAGCCTTGTTATGCATATGGGCGGGATGTAAATTGCCAACAGACACTCGGGAGAAGTGTATGGTGTTTCCTGAAACATCTAAAAAACAAAGCAACAGAACCTAGGGCACTTCCACTTATGGTCCTATAGCTTAGGGAAATTAAAATCAAAAAGTCACAGCCACCCCAAAGTTTGGAATGGCTCTGTTGACAAGAACCTCGTTTACAGTACAAGTTCAACATCGCAGAAAGTGAAAAATGGATAAAGAAGTTGTGGTATTTACTTACAAAGCAATATCACTCAGCAATGAAATCTGTGTCATCAGGCCCTTAGCAGCACAATGAGTGGATTCAGGTATGATGATTCTAACTGAAATAAGTCACACAGAAAAAGAAACATCATAAGATATCAGTAATACACGGAATGTAAACTTGGCTACACAGGAACTGAATTACAGAACAGAACAGGGTCTCAAATTTAGAAAACCATCTTATTCTTGCTTAAGGGTAAAGGTGAGTTGGGGTGCTGCATAAAATCAGAGATTGAAATGAGCACAGATAAAGTTCCTTAAGCCAAATATGGAATAGACAAGAGCTACTCCTTGCTCAACGAAATGGACTCAACACCCCATATTAAACGCCTAAGAATGTACCTGACTAGTAAGTATCTTAAAACCTATGGATTGCTATGTCTCCGAAAGAGAACCAAGCATGTGTACAGGGGCATAAACGCAGCACTGATAGGATTGGAGAGGTTCGGTGAGCAAATGAAGACCCTTTGAAGTCATATTGCATGGTACCCATTCCACGGGTTTCAACTACCCAAGTTTAAGGTATTCTTCCTTCAGCTAAAACATGCATGTGGAACCTAGAGTATGATCAACCATGTGATCGGGAGACGTGTTCAAATATGTCTCAGTTTTCGTACCCTGGTACTCGGGTGCAAGATTCCAGACGCTTTACTAACACTCTCCCGACTTGGAGAGTCAGTCCCTTTAACCTCCTGTTTGGCCCAGTTTGCAATTTCTGCGGAAGATGAACAGGAATAGCGAGAACCAATGAGAGGCTACCTGGAGGTGTCTGGACGGGCAAATTTAACTCTCATTTCCCACCAGGAAGAGGAATTAACCAAAGGCTCAGCGTGCCGTGCCGGAACCAGATTAGGGCCTGAAGCCATTCTGCGGTGTTGCGGCCAGCACAAAAGAAAGTGAGTTGAAGAAAGGAGCTCAGGGGCACTGTAATTCACAAACCTGCAGAGTTATAAATGACAGCTATCGTCCAAAAATAGACTGAAGTAAGGCTGCCAAGAGGACTTGAAAGCGGGGCAGAATTGCAGGAAACCGATTTCAGGAGGTAGACTGGAATTGCATTGAAAGCATAGGAAAAGAGGCAGAACGTCCACAATGATGCACTTGGCCAAAAAGGGCGTATACGTTTTTTCCTGAATATATTCAGGAAAAAACGCATACGCCCTTTTTGGCCAACCAAGCAAGCTTGCAAAGGAAATCTGCACTACAATGAAGTCTCACTTCCCCCCGGTCAAAAGGGCCATCTGAAAAAAGTGTAAAATCCAGAAAGGCAGGACAGGCCATGGAGAACTGGGAGCCTTGTTATGCTGATGGGCGGGATGTAAATTGCCAACAGACACTCGGGAGAAGTGTATGGTGTTTCCTGAAACATCTAAAAAACAAAGCAACAGAGCCTAGGGCACTGCCACTTATGGTCCTATAGCTTAGGGAAATTAAAATCAAAAAGACACAGCAACCCCAAAGTTTGGGACGCCTCTGTTTACAAGAACCTCGTTTACAGTACAAGTTCAACATCGCAGAAAGTGAAAAATGGATAAAGAAGTTGTGGTATTTACTTACAAAGCAATATCACACAGCAATGAAATCTGTGTCATCAGGCCCTTAGCAGCACAATGAGTGGATTCAGGTATGATGATTCTAACTGAAATAAGTCACACAGAAAAAGAAACATCATAAGATATCAGTAATACACGGAATATAAACTTGGCTACACAGGAACTGAATTACAGAACAGAACAGGGTCTCAAATTTAGAAAACCAACTTATGCTTGCTTAAGGGGAAAGGTGAGTTGGGGTGCTGCATAAAACCAGAGATTGAAATGAGCACAGATAAAATTCCTTAAGCCAAATATGGAATAGACAAGAGCTACTCCTTGCTCAACGAAATGGACTCAACACCGCATATTAAACGCCTAAGAATGTACCTGACTAGTAAGTATCGTAAAACCTATGGATTGCTATGTCTCCAAAAGAGAATCAAGCATGTGTACAGGGGCATAAACGTAGCAGTGATAGGATTGGAGAGGTTCGGTGAGCAAATGAAGACCCTTTGAAGTCATATTGCATGGTACCCATTACACGGGTCTCAACTCTCCAGGTTTAAGGTATTCTTCCTTCAGCTAAAACATGCATGTGGAACCCAAGTATGATCAACCATGTGAACGGGAGACGTGTTCAAATATGTCTCAGTTTTCCTCCCCTGGTACTCGGGTGTAACATTCCAGACGCTTTACTAACACTCTCCCCATTTGGAGAGTCAGCGCCTTTAACCTCCTGTTTGGCCCAGTTTGCAATTTCTGCGGAAGATGAACAGGAATAGCGAGAACCAATGGAGACTAGCTGGAGGTGTCTGGACGGGCAAATTTAACACTCACATGCCACCAGGAAGAGGAATTAACCAAAGGCTCAGCGTGCCGTGCCGGAACCAGATTAGGGCCTGAAGCCATCCTGCGGTGTTGCGGCCAGCTCACAAGAAAGCGAGTTGAAGAAAGGAGCTCAGGGGCACTGTAATTCACAAACCTGCAGAGTTATAAATGACAGCTATCGTCCAAAAATAGACTGAAGTAAGGCTGCCAAGAGGATTTGAAAGTGGGGCAGAATTTCAGGAAACCAATTTCAGGAGGTAGACTGGAATTGCATTGAAAGCATAGGAAAAGAGGCAGAACGTCCACAATGATGCACTTGGCCAAAAAGGGCGTATGCGTTTTTTCCTGAATATATTCAGGAAAAAACGCATACGCCCTTTTTGGCCAACCAAGCAAGCTTGCAAAGGAAATCTGCACTACAATGAAGTCTCACTTCCCCCCAGTCAAAAGGGCCATCTGAAAAAAGTGTAAAATCCAGAAAGGCAGGACAGGCCATGGAGAACTGGGAGCCTTGTTATGCTGATGGGCGGGATGTAAATTGCCAACAACCACTCGGGAGAAGTGTATGGTGTTTCCTGAAACATCTAAAAAACAAAGCAACAGAACCTAGGGCACTTCCACTTATGGTCCTATAGCTTAGGGAAATTAAAATGAAAAAGACACAGCCACCCCAAATTTTGGAACGGCTCTGTTTACAAGAACCTCGTTTACAGTACAAGTTCAACATCGCAGAAAGTGAAAAATGGATAAAGAAGTTGTGGTATTTACTTACAAAGCAATATCACTCAGCAATGAAATCTGTGTCATCAGGCCCTTAGAAGCACAATGAGTGGATTCAGGTATGATGATTCTAACTGAAATAAGTCACACAGAAAAAGAAACATCATAAGATATCAGTAATACACGGAATGTAAACTTGGCTACACAGGAACTGAATTACAGTACAGAACAGGGTCTCAAATTTAGAAAACAAACTTATGCTTGCTTAAGGGTAAAGGTGAGTTGTGGTGCTGCATAAAACCAGAGATTGAAATGAGCACAGATAAAGTTCCTTAAGTCAAATATGAAATAGATAATAGCTACTCCTTGCTCAACGAAATGGACTCAACACCGCATATTAAACGCCTAAGAATGTACCTGACTAGTAAGTATCGTAAAACCTATGGATTGCTATGTCTCCAAAAGAGAATCAAGCATGTGTACAGGGGCATAAACGTAGCAGTGATAGGATTGGAGAGGTTCGGTGAGCAAATGAAGACCCTTTGAAGTCATATTGCATGGTACCCATTACACGGGTCTCAACTCTCCAGGTTTAAGGTATTCTTCCTTCAGCTAAAACATGCATGTGGAACCCAAGTATGATCAACCATGTGAACGGGAGACGTGTTGAAATATGTCTCAGTTTTCCTCCCCTGGTACTCGGGTGCAACATTCCAGACGCTTTACTAACACTCTCCCCACTTGGAGAGTCAGCGCCTTTAACCTCCTGTTTGGCCCAGTTTGCAATTTCTGCGGAAGATGAACAGGAATAGCGAGAACCAATGAGAGACTAGCTGGAGGTGTCTGGACGGGCAAATTTAACTCTCATTTCCCACCAGGAAGAGGAAATAACCAAAGGGTCAGCGTGCCGTACCGGAGCCAGATTAGGGCCTGAAGCCATCCTGCGGTGTTGCGGCCAGCTCACAAGAAAGCGAGTTGAAGAAAGGAGCTCAGGGGCACTGTAATTCACAAACCTGCAGAGTTATAAATGACAGCTATCGTCCAAAAATAGACTGAAGTAAGGCTGCCAAGAGGACTTGAAAGCGGGGCAGAATTGCAGGAAACCGATTTCAGGAGGTAGACTGGAATTGCATTGAAAGCATAGGAAAAGAGGCAGAACGTCCACAATGATGCACTTGGCCAAAAAGGGCGTATGCGTTTTTTCCTGAATATATTCAGGAAAAAACGCATACGCCCTTTTTGGCCAACCAAGCAAGCTTGCAAAGGAAATCTGCACTACAAGGAAGTCTCACTTCCCCCCGGTCAAAAGGGCCATCTGAAAAAAGTGTAAAATCCAGAAAGGCAGGACAGGCCATGGAGAACTGGGAGCCTTGTTATGCTGATGGGCGGGATGTAAATTGCCAACAACCACTCGGGAGAAGTGTATGGTGTTTCCTGAAACATCTAAGAAACAAAGCAACAGAACCTAGGGCACTTCCACTTATGGTCCTATAGCTTAGGGAAATTAAAATCAAAAAGACACAGCCACCCCAATGTTTGGAACGGCTCTGTTGACAAGAACCTCGTTTACAGTACAAGTTCAACATCGCAGAAAGTGAAAAATGGATAAAGAAGTTGTGGTATTTACTTACAAAGCAATATCACTCAGCAATGAAATCTGTGTCATCAGGCCCTTAGCAGCACAATGAGTGGATTCAGGTATGATGATTCTAACTGAAATAAGTCACACAGAAAAAGAAACATCATAAGATATCAGTAATACACGGAATGTAAACTTGGCTACACAGGAACTGAATTACAGAACAGAACAGGGTCTCAAATTTAGAAAACCAACTTATTCTTGCTTAAGGGTAAAGGTGAGTTGGGGTGCTGCATAAAACCAGAGATTGAAATGAGCACAGATAAAGTTCCTTAAGCCAAATATGGAATAGACAAGAGCTACTCCTTGCTCAACGAAATGGACTCAACACCGCATATTAAACGCCTAAGAATGTACCTGACTAGTAAGTATCTTAAAACCTATGGATTGCTATGTCTCCGAAAGAGAACCAAGCATGTGTACAGGGGCATAAACGTAGCAGTGATAGGATTGGAGAGGTTCGGTGAGCAAATGAAGACCCTTTGAAGTCATATTGCATGGTACCCATTACACAGGTCTCAACTCTCCAGGTTTAAGGTATTCTTCCTTCAGCTAAAACATGCATGTGGAACCCAAGTATGATCAACCATGTGAATGGGAGACGTGTTCAAATATGTCTCAATTTTCATACCCTGGTACTCGGGTGCAACATTCCAGACGCTTTACTAACACTCTCCCCATTTGGAGAGTCAGCGCCTTTAACCTCCTGTTTGGCCCAGTTTGCAATTTCTGCAGAAGATGAACAGGAATAGCGAGAACCAATGGAGACTAGCTGGAGGTGTCTGGACGGGCAAATTTAACTCTCATTTCCTACCAGGAAGAGGAATTAATCAAAGGCTCAGCGTGCCGTGCCGGAACCAGATTAGGGCCTGAAGCCATCCTGCGGTGTTGCGGCCAGCTCACAAGAAAGCGAGTTGAAGAAAGGAGCTAAGGGGCACTGTAATTCACAAACCTGCAGAGTTATAAATGACAGCTATCGTCCAAAAATAGACTGAAGTAAGGCTGCCAAGAGGACTTGAAAGTGGGGCAGAATTGCAGGAAACCGATTTCAGGAGGTAGACTGGAATTGCATTGAAAGCATAGGCAAAGAGGCAGAACGTCCACAATGATGCACTTGGCCAAAAAGGGCGTATGCGTTTTTTCCTGAATATATTCAGGAAAAAACGCATACGCCCTTTTTGGCCAACCAAGCAAGCTTGCAAAGGAAATCTGCAGTACAATGAAGTCTCACTTCCCCCGGGTAAAAAGGGCCATCTGAAAAAAGTGTAAAATCCAGAAAGGCAGGACAGGCCATGGAGAACTGGGAGCCTTGTTATGCTGATGGGCGGGATGTAAATTGCCAACAACCACTGGGGAGAAGTGTATGGTGTTTCCTGAAACATCTAAAAAACAAAGCAACAGAGCCTAGGGCACTTCCACTTATGGTCCTATAGCTTAGGGAAATTAAAATCAAAAAGACACAGCCACCCCAAAGTTTGGGACGCCTCTGTTTACAAGAACCTCGTTTACCGTACAAGTTCAATATCACAGAAAGTGAAAAATGCATAAAGAACTTGTGGTACTTACGTACAATGCAGTATCACTCAGCAATGAAATCTGTGTCATCAGACCCTTAGAAGCACAATGAGTGGATTCAGGTACGATGATTCTAACTGAAATAAGTCACACAGAAAAAGAAACATCATAAGATATCAGTAATACACGGAATGTAAACTTGGCTACACAGGAACTGAATTACAGTACAGAACAGTGTCTCAAATTTAGAAAACCAACTTATGCTTGCTTAAGGGTAAAGGTGAGTTGTGGTGCTGCATAAAACCAGAGATTGAAATGAGCACAGATAAAGTTCCTTAAGTCAAATATGGAATAGACAAGAGCTACTCCTTGCTCAACGAAATGGACTCAACACCGCATATTAAACGCCTAAGAATGTACCTGACCAGTAAGTATCGTAAAACCTATGGATTGCTATGTCTCCAAAAGAGAATCAAGCATGTGTACAGGGGCATAAACGCAGCAGTGATAGGATTGGAGAGGTTCGGTGAGCAAATGAAGACCCTTTGAAGTCATATTGCATGGTACCCATTACACGGGTCTCAACTCTCCAGGTTTAAGGTATTCTTCCTTCAGCTAAAACATGCATGTGGAACCCAAGTATGATCAACCATGTGAACGGGAGACGTGTTCAAATATGTCTCAGTTTTCCTCCCCTGGTACTCGGGTGCAACATTCCAGACGCTTTACTAACACTCTCCCCACTTGGAGAGTCAGCGCCTTTAACCTCCTGTTTGGCCCAGTTTGCAATTTCTGCGGAAGATGAACAGGAATAGCGAGAACCAATGAGAGACTAGCTGGAGGTGTCTGGACGGGCAAATTTAACTCTCATTTCCCACCAGGAAGAGGAAATAACCAAAGGGTCAGCGTGCCGTACCGGAGCCAGATTAGGGCCTGAAGCCATCCTGCGGTGTTGCGGCCAGCTCACAAGAAAGCGAGTTGAAGAAAGGAGCTCAGGGGCACTGTAATTCACAAACCTGCAGAGTTATAAATGACAGCTATCGTCCAAAAATAGACTGAAGTAAGGCTGCCAAGAGGACTTGAAAGCGGGGCAGAATTGCAGGAAACCGATTTCAGGAGGTAGACTGGAATTGCATTGAAAGCATAGGAAAAGAGGCAGAACGTCCACAATGATGCACTTGGCCAAAAAGGGCGTATGCGTTTTTTCCTGAATATATTCAGGAAAAAACGCATACGCCCTTTTTGGCCAACCAAGCAAGCTTGCAAAGGAAATCTGCACTACAAGGAAGTCTCACTTCCCCCGGGTCATAAGGGCCATCTGAAAAAAGTGTAAAATCCAGAAAGGCAGGACAGGCCATGGAGAACTGGGAGCCTTGTTATGCTGATGGGCGGGATGTAAATTGCCAACAACCACTCGGGAGAAGTGTATGGTGTTTCCTGAAACATCTAAAAAACAAAGCAACAGAACCTAGGGCACTTCCACTTATGGTCCTATAGCTTAGGGAAATTAAAATCCAAAAGACACAGCCACCCCAATGTTTGGAACGGCTCTGTTGACAAGAACCTCGTTTACAGTACAAGTTCAACATCGCAGAAAGTGAAAAATGGATAAAGAAGTTGTGGTATTTACTTACAAAGCAATATCACTCAGCAATGAAATCTGTGTCATCAGGCCCTTAGCAGCACAATGAGTGGATTCAGGTATGATGATTCTAACTGAAATAAGTCACACAGAAAAAGAAACATCATAAGATATCAGTAATACACGGAATGTAAACTTGGCTACACAGGAACTGAATTACAGAACAGAACAGGGTCTCAAATTTAGAAAACCAACTTATGCTTGCTTAAGGGTAAAGGTGAGTTGTGGTGCTGCATAAAACCAGAGATTGAAATGAGCACAGATAAAGTTCCTTAAGTCAAATATGGAATAGACAAGAGCTACTCCTTGCTCAACGAAATGGACTCAACACCGCATATTAAACGCCTAAGAATGTACCTGACTAGTAAGTATCGTAAAACTTATGGATTGCTATGTCTCCAAAAGAGAATCAAGCATGTGTACAGGGGCATAAACGTAGCAGTGATAGGATTGGAGAGGTTCGGTGAGCAAATGAAGACCCTTTGAAGTCATATTGCATGGTACCCATTACACGGGTCTCAATGTTCCAGGTTTAAGGTATTCTTCATTCAGCTAAAACATGCATGTGGAACCCAAGTATGATCAACCATGTGAACGGGAGACGTGTTCAAATATGTCTCAGTTTTCCTCCCCTGGTACTCGGGTGCAACATTCCAGACGCTTTACTAACACTCTCCCCACTTGGAGAGTCAGCGCCTTTAACCTCCTGTTTGGCCCTGTTTGCAATTTCTGCAGAAGATGAACAGGAATAGCGAGAACCAATGGAGACTAGCTGGAGGTGTCTGGACGGGCAAATTTAACACTCACATCGCACCAGCAAGAGGAATTAACCAAAGGCTCAGCGTGCCGTGCCGGAACCAGATTAGGGCCTGAAGCCATCCTGCGGTGTTGCGGCCAGGTCACAAGAAAGCGAGTTGAAGAAAGGAGCTCAGGGGCACTGTAATTCACAAACCTGCAGAGTTATAAATGACAGCTATCATCCAAAAATAGACTGAAGTAAGGCTGCCAAGAGGACTTGAAAGCGGGGCAGAATTGCAGGAAACCGATTTCAGGAGGTAGACTGGAATTGCATTGAAAGCATAGGAAAAGAGGCAGAACGTCCACAATGATGCACTTGGCCAAAAAGGGCGTATGCGTTTTTTCCTGAATATATTCAGGAAAAAACGCATACGCCCTTTTTGGCCAACCAAGCAAGCTTGCAAAGGAAATCTGCACTACAATGAAGTCTCACTTCCCCCCGGTCAAAAGGGCCATCTGAAAAAAGTGTAAAATCCAGAAAGGCAGGACAGGCCATGGAGAACTGGGAGCCTTGTTATGCTGATGGGCGGGATGTAAATTGCCACAGACACTCGGGAGAAATGTATGGTGTTTCCTGAAACATCTAAAAAACAAAGCAACAGAGCCTAGGGCACTTCCACTTATGGTCCTATAGCTTAGGGAAATTAAAATCAAAAAGACACAGCCACCCCAAAGTTTGGGACGCCTCTGTTTACAAGAACCTCGTTTACCGTACAAGTTCAATATCACAGAAAGTGAAAAATGGATAAAGAACTTGTGGTACTTACGTACAATGCAGTATCACTCAGCAATGAAATCTATGTCATCAGGCCCGTAGCAGCATAATGAGTGGATTCAGGTACGATGATTCTAACTGAAATAAGTCACACAGAAAAAGAAACATCATAAGATATCACTAATACACGGAATGTAAACTTGGCTACACAGGAACTGAATTCCAAACAGAACAGGGTCTCAAATTTAGAAAACCAACTTATGCTTGCTTAAGGGGAAAGGTGAGTTGGGGTGCTGCATAAAACCAGAGATTGAAATGAGCACAGATAAAGTTCCTTAAGCCAAATATGGAATAGACAAGAGCTATTCCTTGCTCAACGAAATGGACTCAACACCCCATATTAAACGCCTAAGAATGTACCTGACTAGTAAGTATCTTAAAACCTATGGATTGCTATGTCTCCAAAAGGGAATCAAGCGTGTGTACAGGGGCATAAACGCAGGAGTGATAGGATTGGAGAGGTTCGGTGAGCAAATGAAGACACTTTGAAGTCATATTGCATGGTACCCATTACACGGGTCTCAACTCTGCAGGTTTCAGGTATTCTTCCTTCAGCTAAAACATGCATGTGGAACCCAGAGTATGATCAACTGTGTGAACGGGAGACGTGTTCAAATATGTCTCAGTTTTCCTCCCCTGGTACTCGGGTGCAACATTCCAGATGCTTTATTAACACTCTCCCCACTTGGAGAGTCAGCACCTTTAACCTCCTGTTTGGCCCAGTTTGCAATTTCTGCGGAAGATGAACAGGAATAGGGAGAACCAATGGGAGACTAGATTGAGGTGTCTGGACGGGCAAATTTAACTCTCATTTCCCACCAGGAAGAGGAATTAACCAAAGGCTCAGCGTGCCGAGCTGGTACCAGATTAGGGCCTCAAGCAATCCTGCAGTGTGGCGGCCAGGTCACAAGAAAGTGAGTTGAAGAAAGGAGCTCAGGGGCACTGTAATTCACAAACCTGCAGAGTTATAAATGACAGCTATCGTCCAAAAATATACTGAAGTAAGGCTGCCAAGAGGACTTGAAAGCGGGGCAGAATTGCAGGAAACCGATTTCAGGAGGTAGACTGGAATTGCATTGAAAGCATAGGAAAAGAGGCAGAACGTCCACAATGATGCACTTGGCCAAAAAGGGCGTATGCATTTTTTCCTGAATATATTCAGGAAAAAACGCATACGCCCTTTTTGGCCAAACAAGCAAACTTGCAAAGGAAATCTGCACTACAATGAAGTCTCACTTCCCCCCGGTCAAAAGGGCCATCTGAAAAAAGTGTAAAATCCAGAAAGGCAGGACAGGCCATGGACAACTTTGAGACTTGTTATGCTGATGGGCGGGATGTAAATTGCCAACAGACACTCCGGAGAAGTGTATGGTGTTTCCTGAAACATCTAAAAAACAAAGCAACAGAGCCTAGGGCACTTCCACTTATGGTCCTATAGCTTAGGGAAATTAAAATCAAAAAGACACAGCCACCCCAAAGTTTGGGACGCCTCTGTTTACAAGAACCTCGTTTACCGTACAAGTTCAATATCACAGAAAGTGAAAAATGGATAAAGAACTTGTGGTACTTACATACAATGCAGTATCACTCAGCAATGAAATCTATGTCATCAGGCCCGTGGCAGCATAATGAGTGGATTCAGGTACGATGATGCTAACTGAAATAAGTCACACAGAAAAAGAAACATCATAAGATATCAGTAATACACGGAATGGAAACTTGGCTACACAGGAACTGAATTACAGAACAGAACAGGGTCTCAAATTTAGAAAGCCAACTTATGCTTGCTTAAGGGGAAAGGTGAGTTGGGGTGCTGCATAAAACCAGAGATTGAAATGAGCACAGATAAAGTTCCTTAAGCCAAATATGGAATAGACAAGAGCTACTCCTTGCTCAAAGAAATGGACTCAACACCCCATATTAAACGCCTAAGAATGTACCTGACTAGTAAGTATCTTAAAACCTATGGATTGCTATGTCTCCAAAAGAGAATCAAGCGTGTGTACAGGGGCATAAACGTAGCAGTGATAGGATTGGAGAGGTTCGGTGAGCAAATGAAGACCCTTTGAAGTCATATTGCATGGTACCCATTCCACGGGTCTCAACTCTGCAGGTTTCAGGTAATCTTCCTTCAGCTAAAACATGCATGTGGAACCCAGAGTATGATCAACCGTGTGAACGGGAGACGTGTTCAAATATGTCTCAGTTTTCTTCCCCTGGTACTCGGGTGCAACATTCCAGACGCTTTACTAACACTCTCCCGACTTCAGAGTCAATCCCTTAAATCTCCTGTTTGGCCCAGTTTGCAATTTCTGCGGAAGATGAACAGGAATAGCGAGAACCAGTGAGAGACTAGCTGGAGGTGTCCTCACGGGCAAATTTAACACTCACATCCCACCAGGAAGAGGAATTAACCAAAGGCTCAGCGTGCCGTGCCGGAACCAGATTAGGGCCTGAAGCCATCCTGCGGTGTTGCGGCCAGCTCACAAGAAAGCGAGTTGAAGAAAGGAGCTCAGGGGCACTGTAATTCACAAACCTGCAGAGTTATAAATGACAACTATCGTCCAAAAATAGACTGAAGTAAGGCTACCAAGAGGACTTGAAAGCGGGGCAGAATTGCAGGAAACCGATTTCAGGAGGTAGACTGGAATTGCATTGAAAGCATAGGAAAAGAGGCAGAACGTCCACAATGATGCACTTGGCCAAAAAGGGCGAATGCGTTTTTTCCTGAATATATTCAGGTAAAAACGCATACGTTCTTTTTGGCCAACCAAGCAAACTTGCAAAGGAAATCTGCACTACAATGAAGTCTCACTTCCCCCCCGGTCAAAAGGGCCATCTGAAAAAAGTGTAAAATCCAGAAACGCAGGACAGGCCATGGAGAACTGGGAGCCTTGTTATGCTGATGGGCGGGATGTAAATTGCCAACAGACACTCAGGAGAAGTGTATGGTGTTTCCTGAAACATCGAAAAAACAAAGCAACAGAGTCTAGGGCACTTCCACTTATGGTCCTATAGCTTAGGGAAATTAAAATCAAAAAGACACAGCCACCCCAAAATTTGGGACGCCTCTGTTTACAAGAACCTCGTTTACCATACAAGTTCAACATCGCAGAAAGTGAAAAATGGATAAAGAAGTTGTGGTATTTACTTACAAAGCAATATCACTCAGCAATGAAATCTATGTCATCAGGCCCTTAGCAGCACAATGAGTGGATTCAGGTATGATGATTCTAACTGAAATAAGTCACACAGAAAAAGAAACATCATAAGATATCAGTAATACACGGAATGTAAACTTGGCTACACAGGAACTGAATTACAGAACAGAACAGGGTCTCAAATTTAGAAAACCAACTTATGCTTGCTTAAGGGGAAAGGTGAGTTGGGGTGCTGCATAAAACCAGAGATCGAAATGAGCACAGATAAAGTTCCTTAAGCCAAATATGGAATAGACAAGAGCTACTGCTTGCTCAGCGAAATGGACTCGACACCGCATATTAAACGCCTAAGAATGTACCTGACTAGTAAGTATCTTAAAACCTATGTATTGCTATGTCTCCGAAAGAGAATGAACCATGTGTACAGGGGCATAAACACAGCAGTGAAAGGATTGGAGAGGTTCGGTGAGCAAAAGAAGACCCTTTGAAGTCATATTACATGGTACCCATTCCACGGGTTTTAACTACCCAGGTTTAAGGTATTCTTCCTTCAGCTAAAACTTGCATGTGGAACCTAGAGTATGATCAACCATGTGATCGGGAGACGTGTTCAAATATGTCTCAGTGTTCGTACCCTGGTACTCGGGTGCAACATTCCAGACGCTTTACTAACACTCTCCCCACTTGGAGAGTCAGTCCCTTTAACCTCCTGTTTGGCCCAGTTTGCAATTTCTGTGGAAGATGAACAGGAATAGCGAGAACCAATGAGAGACTAGCTGAAGGTGTCTGGATGGGCAAATTTAACTCTCATTTCCCACCAGGAAGAGGAATTAACCAAAGGCTCAGCGTGCCGTGCCAGAAACAGATTAGGGCCTGAAGACATCCTGCGGTGTTGCGGCCAGCTCACAAGAAAGCGAGTTGAAGAAAGGAGCTCAGGGGCACTGTAATTCACAAACCTGCAGAGTTATAAATGACAGCTATCGTCCAAAAATAGACTGAAGTAAGGCTGCCAAGAGGACTTGAAAGCGGGGCAGAATTGCAGGAAACCGATTTCAGGAGGTAGACTGGAATTGCATTGAAAGCATAGGAAAAGAGGCAGAACGTCCACAATGATGCACTTGGCCAAAAAGGGCGTATGCGTTTTTTCCTGAATATGTTCAGGAAAAAACACATACGCCCTTTTTGGCCAACCAAGCAAACTTGCAAAGGAAATCTGCACTACAAAGAAGTCTCACTTCCCCCCGGTCAAAAGGGCCATCTGAAAAAAGTGTAAAATCCAGAAAGGCAGGACAGGCCATGGAGAACTGGGAGCCTTGTTATGCTGATGGGCGGGATGTAAATTGCCAACAGAAACTCGGGAGAAGTGTATGGTGTTTCCTGAAACATCGAAAAAACAAAACAACAGAGCCTAGGGCACTTCCACTTATGGTCCTATAGCTTAGGGAAATTAAAATCAAAAAGACACAGCCACCGCAAAGTTTGGGACGCCTCTGTTTACAAGAACCTCGTTTACCGTGCAAGTTCAATATCACAGAAAGTGAAAAATGGATAACGAACTTGTGGTACTTACGTACAATGCAGTATCACTCAGCAATGAAATCTATGTCATCAGGCCCGTAGCAGCATAGTGAGTGGATTCAGGTACGATGATTCTAACTGAAATAAGTCACACAGAAAAAGAAACATCATAATATATCACTAATACACGGAATGTAAACTTGGCTACACAGGAACTGAATTCCAAAACAGAACAGGGTCTCAAATTTAGAAAACCAACTTATGCTTGCTTAAGGGGAAAGGTGAGTTGGGGTGCTGCATAAAACCAAAGATAGAAATGAGCACAGATAAATTCCCTTAAGCCAAATATGGAATAGACAAGAGCTACTCCTTGCTCAACGAAATGGACTCAACACCCCATATTAAACGCCTAAGAATGTACGTGACTAGTAAGTATCTTAAAACCTATGGATTGCTATGTCTCCAAAAGAGAATCAAGCGTGTGTACAGGGGCATAAACACAGCAGTGAAAGGATTGGAGAGGTTCGGTGAGCAAAAGAAGACCCTTTGAAGTCATATTACATGGTACCCATTCCACGGGTTTCAACTACCCAGGTTTAAGGTATTCTTCCTTCAGCTAAAACATGCATGTGGAACCTAGAGTATGATCAACCATGTGATCGGGAGACGTGTTCAAATATGTCTCAGTTTCCATACCCTGGTACTCGGGTGCAACATTCCAGACGCTTTACTAACACTCTCCCGACTTGGAGAGTCAGTCCCTTTAACCTCCTGTTTGGCCCAGTTTGCAATTTCTGCGGAAGATGAACAGGAATAGCGAGAACCAATGAGAGACTAGCTGGAGGTGTCTGGACGGGCAAATTTAACTCTCATTTCCCACCAGGAAGAGGAATTAACCAAAGGCTCAGCGTGCCGTGCCAGAACCAGATTAGGGCCTGAAGCCATCCTGCGGTGTTGCGGCCAGGTCACAAGAAAGCGAGTTGAAGAAAGGAGCTCAGGGGCACTGTAATTCACAAACCTGCAGAGTTATAAATGACAGCTATCGTCCAAAAATAGACTGAAGTAAGGCTGCCAAGAGGACTTGAAAGCAGGGCAGAATTGCAGGAAACCGATTTCAGGAGGTAGACTGGAATTGCATTGAAAGCATAGGAAAAGAGGCAGAACGTCCACAATGATGCACTTGGCCAAAAAGTGCGTATGCGTTTTTTCCTGAATATATTCAGGAAAAAACGCATACGCCCTTTTTGGCCAACCAAGCAAGCTTGCAAAGGAAATCTGCACTACAAAGAAGTCTCACTTCCCCCGGGTCAAAAGGGCCATCTGAAAAAGGTGTAAAATCCAGAAAGGCAGGACAGGCCATGGAGAACTGGGAGCTTTGTTATGCTGATGGGCGGGATGTAAATTGTCAACAGACACTCCTGAGAAGTGTATGGTGTTTCCTGAAACATCTAAAAAACAAAGCAACAGAGCCTAGGGCACTTCCACTTATGGTCCTATAGCTTAGGGAAATTTAAATCAAAAAGACACAGCCACCCAAAAGTTTGGGACTCCTCTGTTTACAAGAACCTCGTTTACCGTAAAAGTTCAATATCGCAGAAAGTGAAAAATGGATAAAGAAGTTGTGGTACTTACGTACAATGCAGTATCACTCAGCAATGAAATCTTTGTCATCAGGCCCGTAGCAGCATAATGAGTGGATTCAGGTACGATGATTCTAACTGAAATAAGTCACACAGAAAAAGAAACATCATAAGATATCACTAATACACGGAATGTAAACTTGGCTACACAGGAACTGAATTCCAAACAGAACAGGGTCTCAAATTTAGAAAACCAACTTATGCTTGCTTAAGGGGAAAGGTGAGTTGGGGTGCTGCATAAAACCAGAGATTGAAATGAGCACAGATAAAGTTCCTTAAGCCAAATATGGAATAGACAAGAGCTACTCCTTGCTCAACGAAATGGACTCAACACCCCATATTAAACGCCTAAGAATGTACCTGACTAGTAAGTATCTTAAAACCTATGGATTGCTATGTCTCCAAAAGGGAATCAAGTGTGTGTACAGGGGCATAAACGCAGGAGTGATAGGATTGGAGAGGTTCGGTGAGCAAATGAAGACCCTTTGAAGTCATATTGCATGGTACCCATTCCACGGGTTTTAACTACCCAGGTTTAAGGTATTCTTCCTTCAGCTAAAACTTGCATGTGGAACCTAGAGTATGATCAACCATGTGATGGGGAGACGTGTTCAAATATGTCTCAGTTTTCGTACCCTGGTACTCGGGTGCAACATTCCAGACGCTTTACTAACACTCTCCCCACTTGGAGAGTCAGTCCCTTTAACCTCCTGTTTGGCCCAGTTTGCAATTTCTGTGGAAGATGAACAGGAATAGCGAGAACCAATGAGAGACTAGCTGAAGGTGTCTGGATGGGCAAATTTAACTCTCATTTCCCACCAGGAAGAGGAATTAACCAAAGGCTCAGCGTGCCATGCCAGAACCAGATTAGGGCCTGAAGACATCCTGCGGTGTTGCGGCCAGCTCACAAGAAAGCGAGTTGAAGAAAGGAGCTCAGGGGCACTGTAATTCACAAACCTGCAGAGTTATAAATGACAGCTATCGTCCAAAAATAGACTGAAGTAAGGCTGCCAAGAGGACTTGAAAGCGGGGCAGAATTGCAGGAAACCGATTTCAGGAGGTAGACTGGAATTGCATTGAAAGCATAGGAAAAGAGGCAGAACGTCCACAATGATGCACTTGGCCAAAAAGGGCGTATGCGTTTTTTCCTGAATATGTTCAGGAAAAAACGCATACGCACTTTTTGGCCAACAAAGCAAACTTGCAAAGGAAATCTGCACTACAATGAAGTCTCACTTCCCCCTGGTCAAAAGGGCCATCTGAAAAAAGTGTAAAATCCAGAAAGGCAGGACAGGCCATGGAGAACTGGGAGCCTTGTTATGCTGATGGGCGGGATGTAAATTGCCAACAGAAACTCGGGAGAAGTGTATGGTGTTTCCTGAAACATCGAAAAAACAAAACAACAGAGTCTAGGGCACTTCCACTTATGGTCCTATAGCTTAGGGAAATTAAAATCAAAAAGACACAGCCACCCCAAAGTTTGGGACGCCTCTGTTTACAAGAACCTCGTTTACCGTGCAAGTTCAATATCACAGAAAGTGAAAAATGGATAAAGAACTTGTGGTACTTACGTACAATGCAGTATCAATCAGCAATGAAATCTATGTCATCAGGCCCGTAGCAGCATAATGAGTGGATTCAGGTACGATGATTCTAACTGAAATAAGTCACACAGAAAAAGAAACATCATAAAATATCACTAATACACGGAATGTAAACTTGGCTACACAGGAACTGAATTCCAAAACAGAACAGGGTCTCAAATTTAGAAAACCAACTTATGCTTGCTTAAGGGGAAAGGTGAGTTGGAGTGCTGCATAAAACCAAAGATTGAAATGAGCACAGATAAATTTCCTTAAGCCAAATATGGAATAGACAAGAGCTACTCCTTGCTCAGCGAAATGGACTCAACACCCCATATTAAACGCCTAAGAATGTACGTGACTAGTAAGTATCTTAAAACCTATGGATTGCTATGTCTCCAAAAGAGAATCAAGCGTGTGTACAGGGGCATAAACACAGCAGTGAAAGGATTGGAGAGGTTCGGTGAGCAAGAGAAGACCCTTTGAAGTCATATTACATGGTACCCATTCCACGGGTTTCAACTACCCAGGTTTAAGGTATTCTTCCTTCAGCTAAAACATGCATGTGGAACCTAGAGTATGATCAACCATGTGATCGGGAGACGTGTTCAAATATGTCTCAGTTTTCATACCCTGGTACTCGGGTGCAACATTCCAGACGCTTTACTAACACTCTCCCGACTTGGAGAGTCAGTCCCTTTAACCTCCTGTTTGGCCCAGTTTGCAATTTCTGCGGAAGATGAACAGGAATAGCGAGAACCAATGAGAGACTAGCTGGAGGTGTCTGGACGGGCAAATTTAACTCTCATTTCCCACCAGGATGATGAATTAACCAAAGGCTCAGCATGCCGTGCCAGAACCAGATTAGGGCCTGAAGCCATCCTGCGGTGTTGCGGCCAGCTCAAAAGAAAGCGAGTTGAAGAAAGGAGCTCAGGGGCACTGTAATTCACAAACCTGCAGAGTTATAAATGACAGCTATCGTCCAAAAATAGACTGAAGTAAGGCTGCCAAGAGGACTTGAAAGCGGGGCAGAATTGCAGGAAACCGATTTCAGGAGGTAGACTGGAATTGCATTGAAAGCATAGGAAAAGAGGCAGAACGTCCACAATGATGCACTTGGCCAAAAAGTGCGTATGCGTTTTTTCCTGAATATATTCAGGAAAAAACGCATACGCCCTTTTTGGCCAACCAAGCAAGCTTGCAAAGGAAATCTGCACTACAAAGAAGTCTCACTTCCCCCCGGTCAAAAGGGCCATCTGAAAAAGGTGTAAAATCCAGAAAGGCAGGACAGGCCATGGAGAACTGGGAGCTTTGTTATGCTGATGGGCGGGATGTAAATTGTCAACAGACACTCCTGAGAAGTGTATGGTGTTTCCTGAAACATCTAAAAAACAAAGCAACAGAGCCTAGGGCACTTCCACTTATGGTCCTATAGCTTAGGGAAATTTAAATCAAAAAGACACAGCCACCCAAAAGTTTGGGACTCCTCTGTTTACAAGAACCTCGTTTACTGTAAAAGTTCAATATCGCAGAAAGTGAAAAATGGATAAAGAAGTTGTGGTACTTACGTACAATGCAGTATCACTCAGCAATGAAATCTTTGTCATCAGGCCCGTAGCAGCTTAATGAGTGGATTCAGGTACGATGTTTCTAACTGAAATAAGTCACACAGAAAAAGAAACATCATAAGATATCACTAATACACGGAATGTAAACTTGGCTACACAGGAACTGAATTACAGAACAGAACAGGGTCTCAAACTTAGAAAACCAACTTATGCTTGCTTAAGGGTAAAGGTGAGTTGGGGTGCTGCATAAAACCAGAGATTGAAATGAGCACAGATAAAGTTCCTTAAGCCAAATATGGAATAGACAAGAGCTACTCCTTGCTCAACGAAATGGACTCAACACCCCATATTAAACGCCTAAGAATATACCTGACTTGTAAGTATCTTAAAACCTATGGATTGCTATGTCTCCGAAAGAGAATCAAGCATGTGTACAGGGGCATAAACGCAGCAGTGATAGGATTGGAGAGGTTTGGTGAGCAAATGAAGACCCTTTGAAGTCATATTGCATGGTACCCATTCCACGGGTTTCAACTACCCAGGTTTAAGGTATTCTTCCTTCAGCTAAAACATGCATGTGGAACCCAGAGTATGATCAACCATGTGATCGGGAGACGTGTTCAAATATGTCTCAGTTTTCGTACCCTGGTACTCGGGTGCAACATTCCAGACGCTTTACTAACACTCTCCCGACTTGGAGAGTCAGTCCCTTTAACCTCCTGTTTGGCCCAGTTTGCAATTTCTGCGGAAGATGAACAGGAATAGTGAGAACCAATGAGAGACTAGCTGGAGGTGTCTGGACGGGCAAATTTAACTCTCATTTCCCACCAGGAAGAGGAATTAACCAAAGGCTCAGCGTGCCGTGCCGGAACCAGATTAGGGGCTGAAGCCATCCTGCGGTGTTGCGGCCAGCTCAAAAGAAAGCGAGTTGAAGAAAGGAGCTCAGGGGCACTGTAATTCACAAACCTGCAGAGTTATAAATGACAGCTATCGTCCAAAAATAGACTGAAGTAAGGCTGCCAAGAGGACTTGAAAGTGGGGCAGAATTGCAGGAAACCGATTTCAGGAGGTAGACTGGAATTGCATTGAAAGCATAGGAAAAGAGGCAGAACGTCCACAATGATGCACTTGGCCAAAAAAGGCGTATGCGTTTTTTCCTGAATATATTCAGGAAAAAACGCATACGCCCTTTTTGGCCAACCACGCAAGCTTGCAAAGGAAATCTGCACTACAATGAAGTCTCACTTCCCCCCGGTCAAAAGGGCCATCTGAAAAAAGTGTAAAATCCAGAAAGGCAGGACAGGCCATGGAGAACTGGGAGCCTTGTTATGCTGATGGGCGGGATGTAAATTGCCAACAGACACTCGGGAGAAGTGTATGGTGTTTCCTGAAACATCTAAAAAACAAAGCAACAGAGCCTAGGGTACTTCCACTTATGGTCCTATAGCTTAGGGAAATTAAAATCAAAAAGACACAGCCACCCCAAAGTTTGGGATGCCTCTGTTTACAAGAACCTCGTTTACAGTACAAGTTCAACATCGCAGAAAGTGAAAAATGGATAAAGAAGTTGTGGTATTTACTTAAAAAGCAATATCACTCAGCAATGAAATCTGTGTCATCAGGCCCTTAGCAGCACAATGAGTGGATTTAGGTATGATGATTCTAACTGAAATAAGTCACACAGAAAAAGAAACATCATAAGATATCAGTAATACACGGAATGTAAACTTGGCTACACAGGAACTGAATTACAGAACAGAACAGGGTCTAAAATTTAGAAAACCAACTTATGCTTGCTTAAGGGTAAAGGTGAGTTGCGGTGCTGCATAAAACCAGAGATTGAAATGAGCACAGATAAAGTTCCTTAAGCCAAATATGGAATAGACAAGAGCTACTCCTTGCTCAACGAAATGGACTCAACACCGCATATTAAACGCCTAAGAATGTACCTGACTAGTAAGTATCTTAAAACCTATGGATTGCAATGTCTCCGAAAGAGAATCAAGCATGTGTACAGGGGCATAAACGCAGCAGTGATAGGTTTGGAGATGTTCGGTGAGCAAATGAAGACCCTTTGAAGTCATATTGCATGGTACCCATTCCACGGGTTTCAACTACCCAGGTTTAAGGTATTCTTCCTTCAGCTAAAACATGCATGTGGAACCTAGAGTATGATCAACCATGTGATCGGGAGACGTGTTCAAATATGTCTCAGTTTTCGTACCCTGGTACTCGGGTGCAACATTCCAGACGCTTTACTAACACTCTCCCGACTTGGAGAGTCAGTCCCTTTAACCTCCTGTTTGGCCCAGTTTGCAATTTCTGCGGAAGATGAACAGGAATAGCGAGAACCAATGAGAGACTAGCTGGAGGTGTCTGAACCGGCAAATTTAACTCTCATTTCCCACCAGGAAGAGGAATTAACCAAAGGCTCAGCGTGCCGTGCCAGAACCAGATTAGGGCTTGAAGCCATCCTGCGGTGTTGCGGCCAGCTCACAAGAAAGCGAGTTGAAGAAAGGAGCTCAGGGGCACTGTAATTCACAAACCTGCAGAGTTATAAATGACAGCTATCGTCCAAAAATAGACTGAAGTAAGGCTGCCAAGAGGACTTGAAAGCGGGGCAGAATTGCAGGAAACCGATTTCAGGAGGTAGACTGGAATTGCATTGAAAGCATAGGAAAAGAGGCAGAACGTCCACAATGATGCACTTGGCCAAAAAGGGCGTATGCGTTTTTTCCTGAATATATTCAGGAAAAAACGCATACGCCCTTTTTGGCCAACCAAGCAAGATTGCAAAGGAAATCTGCACTACAATGAAGTCTCACTTCCCCCCGGTCAAAAGGGCCATCTGAAAAAAGTGTAAAATCCAGAAAGGCAGGACAGGCCATGGAGAACTGGGAGCCTTGTTATGCTGATGGGCGGGATGTAAATTGCCAACAGACACTCGGGATAAGTGTATGGTGTTTCCTGAAACATCTAAAAAACAAAGCAACAGAGCCTAGGGCAATGCCACTTATGGTCCTATAGCTTAGGGAAATTAAAATCAAAAAGACACAGCCACCCCAAAGTTTGGGACGCCTCTGTTTACAAGAACCTCGTTTACAGTACAAGTTCAACATCGCAGAAAGTGAAAAATGGATAAAGAAGTTGTGGTACTTACGTACAATGCAGTATCACTCAGCAATGAAATCTATGTCATCAGGCCCGTAGCAGCATAATGAGTGGATTCAGGTACGATGATTCTAACTGAAATAAGTCACACAGAAAAAGAAACATCATAAGATATCACTAATACACGGAATGTAAACTTGGCTACACAGGAACTGCATTCCAAAACAGAACAGGGTCTCAAATTTAGAAAACCAACTTATGCTTGCTTAAGGGGAAAGGTGAGTTGGGGTGCTGCATAAAACCAGAGATTGAAATGAGCACAGATAAAGTTCCTTAAGCCAAATATGGAATAGACAAGAGCTACTCCTTGCTCAACGAAATGGACTCAACACCCCATATTAAACACCTAAGAATGTACCTGACTAGAAAGTATCTTAAAACCTATGGATTGCTATGTCTCCAAAAGAGAATCAAGCTTGTGTACAGGGGCATAAACGCAGCAGTGATAGGATTGGAGAGGTTCGGTGAGCAAATGAAGACCCTTTGAAGTCATATTGCATGGTACCCATTACACGGGTCTCAACTCTCCAGGTTTAAGGTATTCTTCCTTCAGCTAAAACATGCATGTTGAACCCAGAGTATGATCAACCATGTGAACGGGAGACGTGTTCAAATATGTCTCAGTTTTCCTCCCCTGGTACTCGGGTGCAACATTCCAAACGCTTTACTAACACTCTCCCGACTTGGAGAGTCAGTGCCTTTAACCTCCTGTTTGGCCCAGTTTGCAATTTCTGCGGAAGATGAACAGGAATAGCGAGAACCAATGAGAGGCTAGCTGGAGGTGTCTGAACGGGCAAATTTAACTCTCATTTCCCACCAGGAAGAGGAATTAATCAAAGGCTCAGCATGACGGGCCGGAACCAGATTAGGGCCTGAAGCCATCCTGCGGTGTTGCGGCCAGGTCACAAGAAAGCGAGTTGAAGAAAGGAGCTCAGGGGCACTGTAATTCACAAACCTGCAGAGTTATAAATGACAGCTATCGTCCAAAAATAGACTGAAGTAAGGCTGCCAAGAGGACTTGAAAGCGGGGCAGAATTGCAGGAAACCGATTTCAGGAGGTAGACTGGAATTGCATTGAAAGCATAGGAAAAGAGGCAGAACGTCCACAATGATGCACTTGGCCAAAAAGGGCGTATGCGTTTTTTCCTGAATATATTCAGGAAAAAACGCATACGCCCTTTTTGGCCAACCAAGCAAGCTTGCAAAGGAAATCTGCACTACAATGAAGTCTCACTTCCCCCCGGTCAAAAGGGCCATCTGAAAAAAGTGTAAAATCCAGAAAGGCAGGACAGGCCATGGAGAACTGGGAGCCTTGTTATGCTGAAAGGCGGGATGTAAATTGCCAACAACCACTCGGGAGAAGTGTATGGTGTTTCCTGAAACATCTAAAAAACAAAGCAACAGAGCCTAGGGCACTTCCACTTATGGTCCTATAGCTTAGGGAATTTAAAATCAAAAAGACACAGCCACCCCAAAGTTTGGAACGGCTCTGTTTACAAGAACCTCGTTTACAGTACAAGTTCAACATCGCAGAAAGTGAAAAATGGATAAAGAACTTGTGGTACTTACGTACAATGCAGTATCACTCAGCAATGAAATCTATGTCATCAGGCCCGTAGCAGCATAATGAGTGGATTCAGGTACGATGATTCTAACTGAAATAAGTCACACAGAAAAAGAAACATCATAAGATATCACTAATACACGGAATATAAACTTGGCTACACAGGAACTGCATTCCAAAACAGAACAGGGTCTCAAATTTAGAAAACCAACTTATGCTTGCTTAAGGGGAAAGGTGAGTTGGGGTGCTGCATAAAACCAGAGATTGAAATGAGCACAGATAAAGTTCCTTAAGCCAAATATGGAATAGACAAGAGCTACTCCTTGCTCAACGAAATGGACTCAAAACCCCATATTAAACGCCTAAGAATGTACCTGACTAGTAAGTATCTTAAAACCTATGGATTGCTATGTCTCCGAAAGAGAATCAAGCATGTGTACAGGGGCATAAACGCAGCAGTGATAGGATTGGAGAGGTTCGGTGAGCAAATGACGACCCTTTGAAGTCATATTGCATGGTACCCATTACACGGGTCTCAACTCTCCAGGTTTAAGGTATTCTTCCTTCAGCTAAAACATGCATGTGGAACCCAGAGTATGATCAACCATGTGATCGGGAGACGTGTTCAAATATGTCTCAGTTTTCGTACCCTGGTACTCGGGTGCAACATTCCAGACGCTTTACTAACACTCTCCCGACTTGGAGAGTCAGTCCCTTTAACCTCCTGTTTGGCCCAGTTTGCAATTTCTGTGGAAGATGAACAGGAATAGCGAGAACCAATGAGAGACTAGCTGGAGGTGTCTGGATGGGCAAATTTAACTCTCATTTCCCACCAGGAAGAGGAATTAACCAAAGGCTCAGCGTGCCGTGCCGGAACCAGATTAGGGCCTGAAGCCATCCTGCGGTGTTGCGGCCAGCTCAAAAGAAAGCGAGTTGAAGAAAGGAGCTCAGGGGCACTGTAATTCACAAACCTGCAGAGTTATAAATGACAGCTATCGTCCAAAAATAGACTGAAGTAAGGCTGCCAAGAGGACTTGAAAGCGGGGCAGAATTGCAGGAAACCGATTTCAGGAGGTAGACTGGAATTGCATTGAAAGCATAGGAAAAGAGGCAGAACGTCCACAATGATGCACTTGGCCAAAAAGGGCGTATGCGTTTTTTCCTGAATATATTCAGGAAAAAACGCATACGCCCTTTTTGGCCAACCAAGCAAACTTGCAAAGGAAATCTGCACTACAATGAAGTCTCACTTCCCCCCGGTCAAAAGGGCCATCTGAAAAAAGTGTAAAATCCAGAAAGGCAGGACAGGCCATGGAGAACTGGGAGCCTTGTTATGCTGATGGGCGGGATGTAAATTGCCAACAGACACTCAGGAGAAGTGTATGGTGTTTCCTGAAACATCTAAAAAACAAAGCAACAGAGCCTAGGGCAATGCCACTTATGGTCCTATAGCTTAGGGAATTTAAAATCAAAAAGACACAGCCACCCCAAAGTTTGGAACGGCTCTGTTTACAAGAACCTCGTTTACAGTACAACTTCAACATCGCAGAAAGTGAAAAATGGATAAAGAAGTTGTGGTATTTACTTACAAAGCAATATCACTCAGCAATGAAATCTGTGTCATCAGGCCCTTAGCAGCACAATGAGTGGATTCAGGTATGATGATTCTAACTGAAATAAGTCACACAGAAAAAGAAACATCATAAGATATCAGTAATACACGGAATGTAAACTTGGCTACACAGGAACTGAATTACAGAACAGAACAGGGTCTCAAATTTAGAAAACCAACTTATGCTTGCTTAAGGGGAAAGGTGAGTTGGGGTGCTGCATAAAACCAGAGATTGAAATGAGCACAGATAAAGTTCCTTAAGCCAAATATGGAATAGACAAGAGCTACTCCTTGCTCAACGAAATGGACTCAACACCCCATATTAAACGCCTAAGAATGTACCTGACTAGTAAGTATCTTAAAACCTATGGATTGCTATGTCTCCGAAAGAGAATCAAGCATGTGTACAGGGGCATAAACGCAGCAGTGATAGGATTGGAGATGTTTGGTGAGCAAATGAAGACCCTTTGAAGTCATATTGCATGGTACCCATTCCACGGGTTTCAACTACCCAGGTTTTAGGTATTCTTCCTTCAGCTAAAACATGCATGTGGAACCCAGAGTATGATCAACCATGTGATCGGGAGACGTGTTCAAATATGTCTCAGTTTTCGTACCCTGGTACTCGGGTGCAACATTCCAGACGCTTTACTAACACTCTCCCGACTTGGAGAGTCAGTCCCTTTAACCTCCTGTTTGGCCCAGTTTGCAATTTCTGTGGAAGATGAACAGGAATAGCGAGAACCAATGAGAGACTAGCTGGAGGTGTCTGGATGGGCAAATTTAACTCTCATTTCCCACCAGGAAGAGGAATTAACCAAAGGCTCAGCGTGCCATGCCGGAACCAGATTAGGGCCTGAAGCCATCCTGCGGTATTGCGGCCAGCTCAAAAGAAAGCGAGTTGAAGAAAGGAGCTCAGGGGCACTGTAATTCACAAACCTGCAGAGTTATAAATGACAGCTATCGTCCAAAAATAGACTGAAGTAAGGCTGCCAAGAGGACTTGAAAGCGGGGCAGAATTGCAGGAAACCGATTTCAGGAGGTAGACTGGAATTGCATTGAAAGCATAGGAAAAGAGGCAGAACGTCCACAATGATGCACTTGGCCAAAAAGGGCGTATGCGTTTTTTCCTGAATATATTCAGGAAAAAACGCATACGCCCTTTTTGGCTAACCAAGCAAACTTGCAAAGGAAATCTGCACTACAATGAAGTCTCACTTCCCCCCGGTCAAAAGGGCCATCTGAAAAAAGTGTAAAATCCAGAAAGGCAGGACAGGCCATGGAGAACTGGGAGCCTTGTTATGCTGATGGGCGGGATGTAAATTGCCAACAGACACTCGGGAGAAGTGTATGGTGTTTCCTGAAACATCTAAAAAACAAAGCAACAGAGCCTAGGGCACTTCCACTTATGGTCCTATAGCTTAGGGAAATTAAAATCAAAAAGACACAGCCACCCCAAAGTTTGGGACGCCTCTGTTTACAAGAACCTCGTTTACCGTACAAGTTCAATATCACAGAAAGTGAAAAATGCATAAAGAACTTGTGGTACTTACGTACAATGCAGTATCACTCAGCAATGAAATCTATGTCATCAGGCCCATAGCAGCATAATGAGTAGATTCAGGTACGATGATTCTAACTGAAATAAGTCACACAGAAAAAGAAACATCATAAGATATCACTAATACACGGAATGTAAACTTGGCTACACAGGAACTGCATTCCAAAACAGAAGAGGGTCTCAAATTTAGAAAACCAACTTATGCTTGCTTAAGGGGAAAGGTGAGTTGGGGTGCTGCATAAAACCAGAGATTGAAATGAGCACAGATAAAGTTCCTTAAGCCAAATATGGAATAGACAAGAGCTACTCCTTGCTCAACGAAATGGACTCAACACCGCATATTAAACGCCTAAGAATGTACCTGACTAGTAAGTATCTTAAAACCTATGGATTTCTATATCTCCGAAAGAGAATCAAGCATGAGTACAGGGGCATAAACGCAGCAGTGATAGGATTGGAGAGGTTCGGTGAGCAAATGAAGACCCTTTGAAGTCATATTGCATGGTACCCATTCCACGGGTTTCAACTACCCAGGTTTTAGGTATTCTTCCTTCAGCTAAAACATGCATGTGGAACCCAAGTATGATCAACCATGTGAACGGGAGACGTGTTCAAATATGTCTCAGTTTTCCTCCCCTGGTACTGGGGTGCAACATTCCAGATGCTTTACTAACACTCTCCCCACTTGGAGAGTCAGCGCCTTTAACCTCCTGTTTGGCCCAGTTTGCAATTTCTGTGGAAGATGAACAGGAATAGCGAGAACCAATGAGAGACTAGCTGGAGGTGTCTGGATGGGCAAATTTAACTCTCATTTCCCACCAGGAAGAGGAATTAACCAAAGGCTCAGCGTGCCGTGCCGGAACCAGATTAGGGCCTGAAGCCATCCTGCGGTGTTGCGGCCAGCTCAAAAGAAAGCGAGTTGAAGAAAGGAGCTCAGGGGCACTGTAATTCACAAACCTGCAGAGTTATAAATGACAGCTATCGTCCAAAAATAGACTGAAGTAAGGCTGCCAAGAGGACTTGAAAGCGGGGCAGAATTGCAGGAAACCGATTTCAGGAGGTAGACTGGAATTGCATTGAAAGCATAGGAAAAGAGGCAGAACGTCCACAATGATGCACTTGGCCAAAAAGGGCGTATGCGTTTTTTCCTGAATATATTCAGGAAAAAACGCATACGCCCTTTTTGGCCAACCAAGCAAACTTGCAAAGGAAATCTGCACTACAATGAAGTCTCACTTCCCCCCGGTCAAAAGGGCCATCTGAAAAAAGTGTAAAATCCAGAAAGGCAGGACAGGCCATGGAGAACTGGGAGCCTTGTTATGCTGATGGGCGGGATGTAAATTGCCAACAGACACTCGGGAGAAGTGTATGGTGTTTCCTGAAACATCTAAAAAACAAAGCAACAGAGCCTAGGGCAATGCCACTTATGGTCCTATAGCTTAGGGAATTTAAAATCAAAAACACACAGCCACCCCAAAGTTTGGAACGGCTCTGTTTACAAGAACCTCGTTTACAGTACAACTTCAACATCGCAGAAAGTGAAAAATGGATAAAGAAGTTGTGGTATTTACTTACAAAGCAATATCACTCAGCAATGAAATCTGTGTCATCAGGCCCTTAGCAGCACAATGAGTGGATTCAGGTATGATGATTCTAACTGAAATAAGTCACACAGAAAAAGAAACATCATAAGATATCAGTAATACACGGAATGTAAACTTGGCTACACAGGAACTGAATTACAGAACAGAACAGGGTCTCAAATTTAGAAAACCAACTTATGCTTGCTTAAGGGGAAAGGTGAGTTGGGGTGCTGCATAAAACCAGAGATTGAAATGAGCACAGATAAAGTTCCTTAAGCCAAATATGGAATAGACAAGAGCTACTCCTTGCTCAACGAAATGGACTCAACACCCCATATTAAACGCCTAAGAATGTACCTGACTAGTAAGTATCTTAAAACCTATGGATTGCTATGTCTCTGAAAGAGAATCAAGCATGTGTACAGGGGCATAAACGCAGCAGTGATAGGATTGGAGATGTTTGGTGAGCAAATGAAGACCCTTTGAAGTCATATTGCATGGTACCCATTCCACGGGTTTCAACTACCCAGGTTTTAGGTATTCTTCCTTCAGCTAAAACATGCATGTGGAACCCAGAGTATGATCAACCATGTGATCGGGAGACGTGTTCAAATATGTCTCAGTTTTCGTACCCTGGTACTCGGGTGCAACATTCCAGACGCTTTACTAACACTCTCCCGACTTGGAGAGTCAGTCCCTTTAACCTCCTGTTTGGCCCAGTTTGCAATTTCTGTGGAAGATGAACAGGAATAGCGAGAACCAATGAGAGACTAGCTGGAGGTGTCTGGATGGGCAAATTTAACTCTCATTTCCCACCAGGAAGAGGAATTAACCAAAGGCTCAGCGTGCCATGCCGGAACCAGATTAGGGCCTGAAGCCATCCTGCGGTATTGCGGCCAGCTCAAAAGAAAGCGAGTTGAAGAAAGGAGCTCAGGGGCACTGTAATTCACAAACCTGCAGAGTTATAAATGACAGCTATCGTCCAAAAATAGACTGAAGTAAGGCTGCCAAGAGGACTTGAAAGCGGGGCAGAATTGCAGGAAACCGATTTCAGGAGGTAGACTGGAATTGCATTGAAAGCATAGGAAAAGAGGCAGAACGCCCACAATGATGCACTTGGCCAAAAAGGGCGTATGCGTTTTTTCCTGAATATATTCAGGAAAAAACGCATACGCCCTTTTTGGCTAACCAAGCAAACTTGCAAAGGAAATCTGCACTACAATAAAGTCTCACTTCCCCCCGGTCAAAAGGGCCATCTGAAAAAAGTGTAAAATCCAGAAAGGCAGGACAGGCCATGGAGAACTGGGAGCCTTGTTATGCTGATGGGCGGGATGTAAATTGCCAACAGACACTCGGGAGAAGTGTATGGTGTTTCCTGAAACATCTAAAAAACAAAGCAACAGAGCCTAGGGCACTTCCACTTATGGTCCTATAGCTTAGGGAAATTAAAATCAAAAAGACACAGCCACCCCAAAGTTTGGGACGCCTCTGTTTACAAGAACCTCGTTTACCGTACAAGTTCAATATCACAGAAAGTGAAAAATGCATAAAGAACTTGTGGTACTTACGTACAATGCAGTATCACTCAGCAATGAAATCTATGTCATCAGGCCCATAGCAGCATAATGAGTAGATTCAGGTACGATGATTCTAACTGAAATAAGTCACACAGAAAAAGAAACATCATAAGATATCACTAATACACGGAATGTAAACTTGGCTACACAGGAACTGCATTCCAAAACAGAACAGGGTCTCAAATTTAGAAAACCAACTTATGCTTGCTTAAGGGGAAAGGTGAGTTGGGGTGCTGCATAAAACCAGAGATTGAAATGAGCACAGATAAAGTTCCTTAAGCCAAATATGGAATAGACAAGAGCTACTCCTTGCTCAACGAAATGGACTAAACACCGCATATTAAACGCCTAAGAATGTACCTGACTAGTAAGTATCTTAAAACCTATGGATTTCTATATCTCCGAAAGAGAATCAAGCATGTGTACAGGGGCATAAACGCAGCAGTGATAGGATTGGAGAGGTTCGGTGAGCAAATGAAGACCCTTTGAAGTCATATTGCATGGTACCCATTCCACGGGTTTCAACTACCCAGGTTTTAGGTATTCTTCCTTCAGCTAAAACATGCATGTGGAACCCAAGTATGATCAACCATGTGAACGGGAGACGTGTTCAAATATGTCTCAGTTTTCCTCCCCTGGTACTGGGGTGCAACATTCCAGATGCTTTACTAACACTCTCCCCACTTGGAGAGTCAGCGCCTTTAACCTCCTGTTTGGCCCAGTTTGCAATTTCTGTGGAAGATGAACAGGAATAGCGAGAACCAATGAGAGACTAGCTGGAGGTGTCTGGATGGGCAAACTTAACTCTCATTTCCCACCAGGAAGAGGAATTAACCAAAGGCTCAGCGTGCCGTGCCGGAACCAGATTAGGGCCTGAAGCCATCCTGCGGTGTTGCGGCCAGCTCAAAAGAAAGCGAGTTGAAGAAAGGAGCTCAGGGGCACTGTAATTCACAAACCTGCAGAGTTATAAATGACAGCTATCGTCCAAAAATAGACTGAAGTAAGGCTGCCAAGAGGACTTGAAAGCGGGGCAGAATTGCAGGAAACCGATTTCAGGAGGTAGACTGGAATTGCATTGAAAGCATAGGAAAAGAGGCAGAACGTCCACAATGATGCACTTGGCCAAAAAGGGCGTATGCGTTTTTTCCTGAATATATTCAGGAAAAAACGCATACGCCCTTTTTGGCCAACCAAGCAAACTTGCAAAGGAAATCTGCACTACAATGAAGTCTCACTTCCCCCCGGTCAAAAGGGCCATCTGAAAAAAGTGTAAAATCCAGAAAGGCAGGACAGGCCATGGAGAACTGGGAGCCTTGTTATGCTGATGGGCGGGATGTAAATTGCCAACAGACACTCGGGAGAAGTGTATGGTGTTTCCTGAAACATCTAAAAAACAAAGCAACAGAGCCTAGGGCAATGCCACTTATGGTCCTATAGCTTAGGGAATTTAAAATCAAAAATACACAGCCACCCCAAAGTTTGGAACGGCTCTGTTTACAAGAACCTCGTTTACAGTACAACTTCAACATCGCAGAAAGTGAAAAATGGATAAAGAAGTTGTGGTATTTACTTACAAAGCAATATCACTCAGCAATGAAATCTGTGTCATCAGGCCCTTAGCAGCACAATGAGTGGATTCAGGTATGATGATTCTAACTGAAATAAGTCACACAGAAAAAGAAACATCATAAGATATCAGTAATACACGGAATGTAAACTTGGCTACACAGGAACTGAATTACAGAACAGAACAGGGTCTCAAATTTAGAAAACCAACTTATGCTTGCTTAAGGGGAAAGGTGAGTTGGGGTGCTGCATAAAACCAGAGATTGAAATGAGCACAGATAAAGTTCCTTAAGCCAAATATGGAATAGACAAGAGCTACTCCTTGCTCAACGAAATGGACTCAACACCCCATATTAAACGCCTAAGAATGTACCTGACTAGTAAGTATCTTAAAACCTATGGATTGCTATGTCTCCGAAAGAGAATCAAGCATGTGTACAGGGGCATAAACGCAGCAGTGATAGGATTGGAGATGTTTGGTGAGCAAATGAAGACCCTTTGAAGTCATATTGCATGGTACCCATTCCACGGGTTTCAACTACCCAGGTTTTAGGTATTCTTCCTTCAGCTAAAACATGCATGTGGAACCCAGAGTATGATCAACCATGTGATCGGGAGACGTGTTCAAATATGTCTCAGTTTTCGTACCCTGGTACTCGGGTGCAACATTCCAGACGCTTTACTAACACTCTCCCGACTTGGAGAGTCAGTCCCTTTAACCTCCTGTTTGGCCCAGTTTGCAATTTCTGTGGAAGATGAACAGGAATAGCGAGAACCAATGAGAGACTAGCTGGAGGTGTCTGGATGGGCAAATTTAACTCTCATTTCCCACCAGGAAGAGGAATTAACCAAAGGCTCAGCGTGCCATGCCGGAACCAGATTAGGGCCTGAAGCCATCCTGCGGTGTTGCGGCCAGCTCAAAAGAAAGCGAGTTGAAGAAAGGAGCTCAGGGGCACTGTAATTCACAAACCTGCAGAGTTATAAATGACAGCTATCGTCCAAAAATAGACTGAAGTAAGGCTGCCAAGAGGACTTGAAAGCGGGGCAGAATTGCAGGAAACCGATTTCAGGAGGTAGACTGGAATTGCATTGAAAGCATAGGAAAAGAGGCAGAACGTCCACAATGATGCACTTGGCCAAAAAGGGCGTATGCGTTTTTTCCTGAATATATTCAGGAAAAAACGCATACGCCCTTTTTGGCCAACCAAGCAAACTTGCAAAGGAAACCTGCACTACAATGAAGTCTCACTTCCCCCCGGTCAAAAGGGCCATCTGAAAAAAGTGTAAAATCCAGAAAGGCAGGACAGGCCATGGAGAACTGGGAGCCTTGTTATGCTGATGGGCAGGATGTAAATTGCCAACAGACACTCGGGAGAAGTGTATGGTGTTTCCTGAAACATCTAAAAAACAAAGCAACAGAGCCTAGGGCACTTCCACTTATGGTCCTATAGCTTAGGGAAATAAAAATCAAAAAGACACAGCCACCCCAAAGTTTGGGACGCCTCTGTTTACAAGAACCTCGTTTACCGTACAAGTTCAATATCACAGAAAGTGAAAAATGCATAAAGAACTTGTGGTACTTACGTACAATGCAGTATCACTCAGCAATGAAATCTATGTCATCAGGCCCGTAGCAGCATAATGAGTAGATTCAGGTACGATGATTCTAACTGAAATAAGTCACACAGAAAAAGAAACATCATAAGATATCACTAATACACGGAATGTAAACTTGGCTACACAGGAACTGCATTCCAAAACAGAACAGGGTCTCAAATTTAGAAAACCAACTTATGCTTGCTTAAGGGGAAAGGTGAGTTGGGGTGCTGCATAAAACCAGAGATTGAAATGAGCACAGATAAAGTTCCTTAAGCCAAATATGGAATAGACAAGAGCTACTCCTTGCTCAACGAAATGGACTAAACACCGCATATTAAACGCCTAAGAATGTACCTGACTAGTAAGTATCTTAAAACCTATGGATTGCTATGTCTCCGAAAGAGAATCAAGCATGTGTACAGGGGCATAAACGCAGCAGTGATAGGATTGGAGAGGTTCGGTGAGCAAATGAAGACCCTTTGAAGTCATATTGCATGGTACCCATTCCACGGGTTTCAACTACCCAGGTTTTAGGTATTCTTCCTTCAGCTAAAACATGCATGTGGAACCCAAGTATGATCAACCATGTGAACGGGAGACGTGTTCAAATATGTCTCAGTTTTCCTCCCCTGGTACTCGGGTGCAACATTCCAGACGCTTTACTAACACTCTCCCCACTTGGAGAGTCAGCGCCTTTAACCTCCTGTTTGGCACAGTTTGCAATTTCTGCGGAAGATGAACAGGAATAGCGAGAACCAATGAGAGACTAGCTGGAGGTGTCTGGACGGGCAAATTTAACTGTCATTTCCCACCAGGAAGAGGAAATAACCAAAGGCTCAGCGTGCCGTGCCGGATCCAGATTAGGGCCTGAAGCCATCCTGCGGTGTTGCGGCCAGGTCACAAGAAAGCGAGTTGAAGAAAGGAGCTCAGGGGCACTGTAATTCACAAACCTGCAGAGTTATAAATGACAGCTATCGTCCAAAAATAGACTGAAGTAAGGCTGCCAAGAGGACTTGAAAGCGGGGCAGAATTGCAGGAAACCGATTTCAGGAGGTAGACTGGAATTGCATTGAAAGCATAGGAAAAGAGGCAGAACGTCCACAATGATGCACTTGGCCAAAAAGGGCGTATGCGTTTTTTCCTGAATATATTCAGGAAAAAACGCATACGCCCTTTTTGGCCAACCAAGCAAGCTTGCAAAGGAAATCTGCACTACAATGAAGTCTCACTTCCCCCCGGTCAAAAGGGCCATCTGAAAAAAGGGTAAAATCCAGAAAGGCAGGACAGGCCATGGAGAACTGGGAGCCTTGTTATGCTGAAGGGCGGGATGTAAATTGCCAACAACCACTCGGGAGAAGTGTATGGTGTTTCCTGAAACATCTAAAAAACAAAGCAACAGAACCTAGGGCACTTCCACTTATGGTCCTATAGCTTAGGGAAATTAAAATCAAAAAGACACAGCCACCCCAAAGTTTGGAACGGCTCTGTTTACAAGAACCTCGTTTACAGTACAAGTTCAACATCGCAGAAAGTGAAAAATGGGTAAAGAAGTTGTGGTATTTACTTACAAAACAATATCACTCAGCAATGAAATCTGTGTCATCAGGCCCTTAGCAGCACAATGAGTGGATTCAGGTATGATGATTCTAACTGAAATAAGTCACACAGAAAAAGAAACATCATAAGATATCAGTAATACACGGAATGTAAACTTGGCTACACAGGAACTGAATTACAGAACAGAACAGTGTCTCAAATTTAGAAAACCAACTTATGCTTGCTTAAGGGGAAAGGTGAGTTGGGGTGCTGCATAAAACCAGAGATTGAAATGAGCACAGATAAAGTTCCTTAAGCCAAATATGGAATAGACAAGAGCTACTCCTTGCTCAACGAAATGGACTCAACACCGCATATTAAACGCCTAAGAATGTACCTGACTAGTAAGTATCTTAAAACCTATGGATTGCTATGTCTCCGAAAGAGAATCAAGCATGTGTACAGGGGCATAAACGCAGCAGTGATAGGATTGGAGAGGTTCGTGAGCAAATGAAGACCCTTTGAAGTCATATTGCATGGTACCCATTCCACGGGTTTCAACTACCCAGGTTTTAGGTATTCTTCCTTCAGCTAAAACATGCATGTGGAACCTAGAGTATGATCAACCATGTGATCGGGAGACGTGTTCAAATATGTCCCAGTTTTCGTACCCTGGTACTCAGGTGCAACATTCCAGACGCTTTACTAACACTCTCCCCACTTGGAGAGTCAGCGCCTTTAACCTCCTGTTTGGCCCAGTTTGCAATTTCTGCGGAAGATGAACAGGAATAGCGAGAACCAATGAGAGACTAGCTGGAGGTGTCTGGACGGGCAAATTTAACTCTCATTTCCCACCAGGAAGAGGAAATAACCAAAGGCTCAGCGTGCCGTGCGAGATCCAGATTAGGGCCTGAAGCCATCCTGCGGTGTTGCGGCCAGGTCACAAGAAAGCGAGTTGAAGAAAGGAGCTCAGGGGCACTGTAATTCACAAACCTGCAGAGTTATAAATGACAGCTATCGTCCAAAAATAGACTGAAGTAAGGCTGCCAAGAGGACTTGAAAGCGGGGCAGAATTGCAGGAAACTGATTTCAGGAGGTAGACTGGAATTGCATTGAAAGCATAGGAAAAGAGGCAGAACGTCCACAATGATGCACTTGGCCAAAAAGGGCGTATGCGTTTTTTCCTGAATATATTCAGGAAAAAACGCATACGCCCTTTTTGGCCAACCAAGCAAGCTTGCAAAGGAAATCTGCACTACAATGAAGTCTCACTTCCCCCCGGTCAAAAGGGCCATCTGAAAAAAGGGTAAAATCCAGAAAGGCAGGACAGGCCATGGAGAACTGGGAGCCTTGTTATGCTGAAGGGCGGGATGTAAATTGCCAACAACCACTCGGGAGAAGTGTATGGTGTTTCCTGAAACATCTAAAAAACAAAGCAACAGAACCTAGGGCACTTCCACTTATGGTCCTATAGCTTAGGGAAATTAAAATCAAAAAGACACAGCCACCCCAAAGTTTGGAACGGCTCTGTTTACAAGAACCTCGTTTACAGTACAAGTTCAACATCGCAGAAAGTGAAAAATGGGTAAAGAAGTTGTGGTATTTACTTACAAAACAATATCACTCAGCAATGAAATCTGTGTCATCAGGCCCTTAGCAGCACAATGAGTGGATTCAGGTATGATGATTCTAACTGAAATAAGTCACACAGAAAAAGAAACATCATAAGATATCAGTAATACACGGAATGTAAACTTGGCTACACAGGAACTGAATTACAGAACAGAACAGTGTCTCAAATTTAGAAAACCAACTTATGCTTGCTTAAGGGGAAAGGTGAGTTGGGGTGCTGCATAAAACCAGAGATTGAAATGAGCACAGATAAAGTTCCTTAAGCCAAATATGGAATAGACAAGAGCTACTCCTTGCTCAACGAAATGGACTCAACACCCCATATTAAACGCCTAAGAATGTACCTGACTAGTAAGTATCTTAAAACCTATGGATTGCTATGTCTCCGAAAGAGAATCAAGCATGTGTACAGGGGCATAAACGCAGCAGTGATAGGATTGGAGATGTTCGGTGAGCAAATGAAGACCCTTTGAAGTCATATTGCATGGTACCCATTCCACGGGTTTCAACTACCCAGGTTTTAGGTATTCTTCCTTCAGCTAAAACATGCATGTGGAACCCAGAGTATGATCAACCATGTGATCGGGAGACGTGTTCAAATATGTCTCAGTTTTCGTACCCTGGTACTCGGGTGCAACATTCCAGACGCTTTACTAACACTCTCCCGACTTGAAGAGTCAGTCCCTTTAACCTCCTGTTTGGCCCAGTTTGCAATTTCTGTGGAAGATGAACAGGAATAGCGAGAACCAATGAGAGACTAGCTGGAGGTGTCTGGATTGGCAAATTTAACTCTCATTTCCCACCAGGAAGAGGAATTAACCAAAGGCTCAGCGTGCCGTGCCGGAACCAGATTAGGGCCTGAAGCCATCCTGCGGTGTTGCGGCCAGCTCAAAAGAAAGCGAGTTGAAGAAAGGAGCTCAGGGGCACTGTAATTCACAAACCTGCAGAGTTATAAATGACAGCTATCGTCCAAAAATAGACTGAAGTAAGGCTGCCAAGAGGACTTGAAAGCGGGGCAGAATTGCAGGAAACCGATTTCAGGAGGTAGACTGGAATTGCATTGAAAGCATAGGAAAAGAGGCAGAACGTCCACAATGATGCACTTGGCCAAAAAGGGCGTATGCGTTTTTTCCTGAATATATTCAGGAAAAAACGCATACGCCCTTTTTGGCCAACCAAGCAAGCTTGCAAAGGAAATCTGCACTACAATGAAGTCTCACTTCCCCCCGGTCAAAAGGGCCATCTGAAAAAAGGGTAAAATCCAGAAAGGCAGGACAGGCCATGGAGAACTGGGAGCCTTGTTATGCTGAAGGGCGGGATGTAAATTGCCAACAACCACTCGGGAGAAGTGTATGGTGTTTCCTGAAACATCTAAAAAACAAAGCAACAGAACCTAGGGCACTTCCACTTACGGTCCTATAGCTTAGGGAAATTAAAATCAAAAAGACACAGCCACCCCAAAGTTTGGAACGGCTCTGTTTACAAGAACCTCGTTTACAGTACAAGTTCAACATCGCAGAAAGTGAAAAATGGGTAAAGAAGTTGTGGTATTTACTTACAAAACAATATCACTCAGCAATGAAATCTGTGTCATCAGGCCCTTAGCAGCACAATGAGTGGATTCAGGTATGATGATTCTAACTGAAATAAGTCACACAGAAAAAGAAACATCATAAGATATCAGTAATACATGGAATGTAAACTTGGCTACACAGGAACTGAATTACAGAACAGAACAGTGTCTCAAATTTAGAAAACCAACTTATGCTTGCTTAAGGGGAAAGGTGAGTTGGGGTGCTGCATAAAACCAGAGATTGAAATGAGCACAGATAAAGTTCCTTAAGCCAAATATGGAATAGACAAGAGCTACTCCTTGCTCAACGAAATGGACTCAACACCCCATATTAAACGCCTAAGAATGTACCTGACTAGTAAGTATCTTAAAACCTATGGATTGCTATGTCTCCGAAAGAGAATCAAGCATGTGTACAGAGGCATAAACGCAGCAGTGATAGGATTGGAGATGTTCGGTGAGCAAATGAAGACCCTTTGAAGTCATATTGCATGGTACCCATTCCACGGGTTTCAACTACCCAGGTTTTAGGTATTCTTCCTTCAGCTAAAACATGCATGTGGAACCCAGAGTATGATCAACCATGTGATCGGGAGACGTGTTCAAATATGTCTCAGTTTTCGTACCCTGGTACTCGGGTGCAACATTCCAGACGCTTTGCTAACACTCTCCCGACTTGGAGAGTCAGTCCCTTTAACCTCCTGTTTGGCCCAGTTTGCAATTTCTGTGGAAGATGAACAGGAATAGCGAGAACCAATGAGAGACTAGCTGGAGGTGTCTGGATGGGCAAATTTAACTCTCATTTCCCACCAGGAAGAGGAAATAACCAAAGGCTCAGCGTGCCGTGCCGGATCCAGATTAGGGCCTGAAGCCATCCTGCGGTGTTGCGGCCAGGTCACAAGAAAGCGAGTTGAAGAAAGGAGCTCAGGGGCACTGTAATTCACAAACCTGCAGAGTTATAAATGACAGCTATCGTCCAAAAATAGACTGAAGTAAGGCTGCCAAGAGGACTTGAAAGCGGGGCAGAATTGCAGGAAACCGATTTCAGGAGGTAGACTGGAATTGCATTGAAAGCATAGGAAAAGAGGCAGAACGTCCACAATGATGCACTTGGCCAAAAAGGGCGTATGCGTTTTTTCTTGAATATATTCAGGAAAAAACGCATACGCCCTTTTTTGCCAACCAAGCAAACTTGCAAAGGAAATCTGCACTACAATGAAGTCTCACTTCTCCCCGGTCAAAAGGGTCATCTGAAAAAAGTGTAAACTCCAGAAAGGCAGGACAGGCCATGGAGAACTGGGAGCCTTGTTATGCTGATGGGCGGGATGTAAATTGCCAAGAACCACTTGGGAGAAGTGTATGGTGTTTCCTGAAACATCTAAAAAACAAAGCAAGAGAGCCTAGGGCACTTCCACTTATGGTCCTATAGCTTAGGGAATTTAAAATCAAAAAGACACAGCCACCCCAAAGTTTCGAATGGCTCTGTTTACAAGAACCTCGTTTACAGTACAAGTTCAACATCGCAGAAAGTGAAAAATGGATAAAAAAGTTGTGGTATTTACTTACAAAGCAATATCACTCAGCAATGAAATCTGTGTCATCAGGCCCTTAGCAGCACAATGAGTGGATTCAGGTATGATGATTCTAACTGAAATAAGTCACACAGAAAAAGAAACATCATAAGATATCAGTAATACACGGAATGTAAACTTGGCTACACAGGAACTGAATTACAGAACAGAACAGGGTCTCAAATTTAGAAAACCAACTTATGCTTGCTTAAGGGGAAAGGTGAGTTGGGGTGCTGCATAAAACCAGAGATTGAAATGAGCACAGATAAAGTTCCTTAAGCCAAATATGGAATAGACAAGAGCTACTCCTTGCTCAAAGAATTGGACTCAACACCGCATATTAAACGCCTAAGAATGTACCTGACTAGTAAGTATCTTAAAACCTATGGATTGCTATGTCTCCGAAAGAGAATCAAGCATGTGTACAGGGGCATAAACGCAGCAGTGATAGGATTGGAGAGGTTCGGTGAGCAAATGAAGACCCTTTGAAATCATATTGCATGGTACCCATTACACGGGTCTCAACTCTCCAGGTTTAAGGTATTCTTCCTTCAGCTAAAACATGCATGTGGAACCCGTAGTATGATCAACCATGTGAACGGGAGACGTGTTCAAATATGTCTCAGTTTTCCTCCCCTGGTACTCGGGTGCAACATTCCAGACGCTTTACTAACACTCTCCCGACTTGGAGAGTCAGTCCCTTTAACCTCCTGTTTGGCCCAGTTTGCAATTTCTGCGGAAGATGAACAGGAATAGCGAGAACCAATGAGAGACTAGCTGGAGGTGTCTGAACGGGCAAATTTAACTCTCATTTCCCACCAGGAAGAGGAATTAACCAAAGGTTCAGCGTGCCGTGCCGGAACCAGATTAGGGCCTGAAGACATCCTGCGTTGTTGCGGCCAGGTCACAAGAAAGCGAGTTGAAGAAAGGAGCTCAGGGGCACTGTAATTCACAAACCTGCAGAGTTATAAATGACAGCTATCGTCCAAAAATAGACTGAAGTAAGGCTGCCAAGAGGACTCGAAAGCGGGGCAGAATTGCAGGAAACCGATTTCAGGAGGTAGATTGGAATTGCATTGAAAGCATAGGAAAAGAGGCAGAACGTCCACAATGATGCACTTGGCCAAAAAGGGCGTATGCATTTTTTCCTGAATATATTCAGGAAAAAACGCATACGCCCTTTTTGGCCAACCAAGCAAGCTTGCAAAGGAAATCTGCACTACAATGAAGTCTCACTTCCCCCCGGTCAAAAGGGCCATCTGAAAAAAGGGTAAAATCCAGAAAGGCAGGACAGGCCATGGAGAACTGGGAGCCTTGTTATGCTGATGGGCGGGATGTAAATTGCCAACAACCACTCGGGAGAAGTGTATGGTGTTTCCTGAAACATCTAAAAAACAAAGCAACAGAGCCTAGGGCACTTCCACTTATGGTCCTATAGCTTAGGGAAATTAAAATCAAAAAGACACAGCCACCCCAAAGTTTGGAACGGCTCTGTTTACAAGAACCTCGTTTACAGTACAAGTTCAACATCGCAGAAAGTGAAAAATGGATAAAGAAGTTGTGGTATTCACTTACAATGCAGTATCACTCAGCAATGAAATCTGTGTCATCAGGCCCGTAGCAGCACAATGAGTGGATTCAGGTATGATGATTCTAACTGAAATAAGTCACACAGAAAAAGAAACATCATAAGATATCAGTAATACATGGAATGGAAACTTGGCTACACAGGAACTGAATTACAGAACAGAACAGGGTCTCAAATTTAGAAAACCAACTTATGCTTGCTTAAGGGGAAAGGTGAGTTGGGGTGCTGCATAAAACCAGAGATTGAAATGAGCACAGATAAAGTTCCTTAAGCCAAATATGGAATAGACAAGAGCTACTCCTTGCTCAACGAAATGGACTCAACACCTCATATTAAACGCCTAAGAATGTACCTGACTAGTAAGTATCTTAAAACCTATGGATTGCTATGTCTCCGAAAGAGAATCAAGCATGTGTACAGGGGCATAAACGCAGCAGTGATAGGATTGGAGAGGTTCGGTGAGCAAATGAAGACCCTTTGAAGTCATATTGCATGGTACCCATTCCACGGGTTTCAACTACCCAGGTTTTAGGTATTCTTCCTTCAGCTAAAACATGCATGTGGAACCCAGAGTATGATCAACCATGTGATCGGGAGACGTGTTCAAATATGTTTCAGTTTTCCTCCCCTGGTACTCGGGTGCAACATTCCAGACGCTTTACTAACACTCTCCCCACTTGGAGAGTCAGCGCCTTTAACCTCCTGTTTGGCCCAGTTTGCAATTTCTGCGGAAGATGAACAGGAATAGCGAGAACCAATGAGAGGCTAGCTGGAGGTGTCTGGACGGGCAAATTTAACTCTCATTTCCCACCAGGAAGAGGAATTAACCAAAGGTTCAGCGTGCCGTGCCGGAACCAGATTAGGGCCTGAAGACATCCTGCGTTGTTGCGGCCAGGTCACAAGAAAGCGAGTTGAAGAAAGCAACTCAGGGGCACTGTAATTCACAAACCTGCAGAGTTATAAATGACAGCTATCGTCCAAAAATAGACTGAAGTAAGGCTGCCAAGAGGACTCGAAAGCGGGGCAGAATTGCAGGAAACCGATTTCAGGAGGTAGATTGGAATTGCATTGAAAGCATAGGAAAAGAGGCAGAACGTCCACAATGATGCACTTGGCCAAAAAGGGCGTATGCGTTTTTTCCTGAATATATTCAGGAAAAAACGCATACGCCCTTTTTGGCCAACCAAGCAAACTTGCAAAGGAAATCTGCACTACAATGAAGTCTCACTTCCCCCGGTCAAAAGGGCCATCTGAAAAAAGTGTAAAATCCAGAAAGGCTGGACAGGCCATGGAGAACTGGGAGCCTTGTTATGCTGATGGGCGGGATGTAAATTGCCAACAGACACTCGGGAGAAGTGTATGGTGTTTCCTGAAACATCTAAAAAACAAAGCAACAGAGCCTAGGGCACTTCCACTTATGGTCCTATAGCTTAGGGAAATTAAAATCAAAAAGACACAGCCACCCCAAAGTTTGGGACGCCTCTGTTTACAAGAACCTCGTTTACCGTACAAGTTCAATATCACAGAAAGTGAAAAATGGATAAAGAACTTGTGGTACTTACGTACAATGCAGTATTACTCAGCAATGAAACCTATGTCATCAGGCCCGTAGCAGCATAATGAGTGGATTCAGGTATGATGATTCTAACTGAAATAAGTCACACAGAAAAAGAAACATCATAAGATATCAGTAATACACGGAATGTAAACTTGGCTACACAGGAACTGAATTACAGAACAGAACAGGGTCTCAAATTTAGAAAACCAACTTATGCTTGCTTAAGGGGAAAGGTGAGTTGGGGTGCTGCATAAAACCAGAGATTGAAATGAGCACAGATAAAGTTCCTTAAGCCAAATATGGAATAGACAAGAGCTACTCCTTGCTCAACGAAATGGACTCAACACCGCATATTAAACGCCTAAGAATGTACCTGACTAGTAAGTATCTTAAAACCTATAGATTGCTATGTCTCCGAAAGAGAATCAAGCATGTGTACAGGGGCATAAACGCAGCAGTGATAGGATTGGAGAGGTTCGGTGAGCAAATGAAGACCCTTTGAAGTCATATTGCATGGTACCCATTCCACGGGTTTCAACTACCCAGGTTTTAGGTATTCTTCCTTCAGCTAAAACATGCATGTGGAACCCAGAGTATGATCAACCATGTGATCGGGAGACGTGTTCAAATATGTCTCAGTTTTCCTCCCCTGGTACTCGGGTGCAACATTCCAGACGCTTTACTAACACTGTCCCCACTTGGAGAGTCAGCGCCTTTAACCTCCTGTTTGGCCCAGTTTGCAATTTCTGTGGAAGATGAACAGGAATAGCGAGAACCAATGAGAGACTAGCTGGAGGTGTCTGGACGGGCAAATTTAACTCTCATTTCCCACCAGGAAGAGGAAATAACCAAAGGCTCAGCGTGCGGTACCGGAATCAGATTAGGGCCTGAAGCCATCCTGCGGTGTTGCGGCCAGCTCAAAAGAAAGCGAGTTGAAGAAAGGAGCTCAGGGGCACTGTAATTCACAAACCTGCAGAGTTATAAATGACAGCTATCGTCCAAAAATAGACTGAAGTAAGGCTGCCAAGAGGACTTGAAAGCAGGGCAGAATTGCAGGAAACCGATTTCAGGAGGTAGACTGGAATTGCATTGAAAGCATAGGAAAAGAGGCAGAACGTCCACAATGATGCACTTGGCCAAAAAGGGCGTATGCGTTTTTTCCTGAATATATTCAGGAAAAAACGCATACGCCCTTTTTGGCCAACCAAGCAAGCTTGCAAAGAAAATCTGCACTACAATGAAGTCTCACTTCCCCCCGGTCAAAAGGGCCATCTGAAAAAAGTGTAAAATCCAGAAAGGCAGGACAGGCCATGGAGAACTGGGAGCCTTGTTATGCTGATGGGCGGGATGTAAATTGCCAACAACCACTCGGGAGAAGTGTATGGTGTTTCCTGAAACATCTAAAAAACAAAGCAACAGAACCTAGGGCACTTCCACTTATGGTCCTATAGCTTAGGGAAATTAAAATCAAAAAGACACAGCCACCCCAAAGTTTGGATCGGCTCTGTTTACAAGAACCTCGTTTACAGTACAAGTTCAACATCGCAGAAAGTGAAAAATGGATAAAGAAGTTGTGGTATTTACTTACAAAGCAATATCACTCAGCAATGAAATCTGTGTCATCAGGCCCTTAGCAGCACAATGAGTGGATTCAGGTATGATGATTCTAACTGAAATAAGTCACACAGAAAAAGAAACATCATAAGATATCAGTAATACACGGAATGGAAACTTGGCTACACAGGAACTGAATTACAGAACAGAACAGGGTCTCAAATTTCGAAAACCAACTTATGCTTGCTTAAGGGGAAAGGTGAGTAGGGGTGCTGCATAAAACCAGAGATTGAAATGAGCACAGATAAAGTTCCTTAAGCCAAATATGGAATAGACAAGAGCTACTCCTTGCTCAATGAAATGGACTCAACACCCCATATTAAACGCCTAAGAATGTACCTGACTAGTAAGTATCTTAAAACCTATGGATTGCTATGTCTCTGAAAGAGAATCAAGCATGTGTACAGGGGCATAAACGCAGCAGTGATAGGATTGGAGAGGTTCGGTGAGCATATGAAGACCCTTTGAAGTCATATTGCATGGTACCCATTACACGGGTCTCAACTCTCCAGGTTTAAAGTATTCTTCCTTCAGCTAAAACATGCATGTGGAACCCAGAGTATGATCAACCATGTGAACGGGAGACGTGTTCAAATATATCTCAGTTTTCCTCCCCTGGTACTCGGGTGCAACATTCCAGACGCTTTACTAACAATCTCCCGACTTGGAGAGTCAGTCCCTTTAACCTCCTGTTTGGCCCAGTTTGCAATTTCTGCGGAAGATGAACAGGAATAGCGAGAACCAATGAGAGACTAGCTGGAGGTGTCTGCACGGGCAAATTTACCTCTCATTTCCCACCAGGAAGAGGAATTAACCAAAGGCTCAGCATGCCGGGCCGGAACCAGATTAGGCCCTGAAGCCATCCTGCGGTGTTGCGGCCAGGTCACAAGAAAGCGAGTTGAAGAAAGGAGCTCAGGGGCACTGTAATTCACAAACCTGCAGAGTTATAAATGACAGCTATCGTCCAAAAATAGACTGAAGTAAGGCTGCCAAGAGGACGTGAAAGCGGGGCAGAATTGCAGGAAACCGATTTCAGGAGGTAGACTGGAATTGCATTGAAAGCATAGGAAAAGAGGCAGAACGTCCACAATGATGCACTTGGCCAAAAAGGGCGTATGCGTTTTTTCCTGAATATATTCAGGAAAAAACGCATACGCCCTTTTTGGCCAACCAAGCAAGCTTGCAAAGGAAATCTGCACTACAATGAATTCTCACTTTCCCCCGGTCAAAAGGGCCATCTGAAAAAAGTGTAAAATCCAGAAAGGCAGGACAGGCCATTGAGAACTGGGAGCCTTGTTATGCTGATGGGCGGGATGTAAATTGCCAACAGACACTTGGGAAAAGTGTATGGTGTTTCCTGAAACATCTAAGAAACAAAGAAACAGAGCCTAGGGCACTTCCACTTATGGTCCTATAGCTTAGGGAAATTAAAATCAAAAAGACACAGCCACCGCAAAGTTTGGAACGGCTCTGTTTACAAGAACCTCGTTTACAGTACAAGTTCAACATCGCAGAAAGTGAAAAATGGATAAAGAAGTTGTGGTATTCACCTACAAAGCAATATCACTCAGCAATGAAATCTATGTCATCAGGCCCTTAGCAGCACAATGAGTGGATTCAGGTATGATGATTGTAACTGAAATAAGTCACACAGAAAAAGAAACATCATAAGATATCAGTAATACACGGAATGTAAACTTGGCTACACAGGAACTGAATTACAGAACAGAACAGGGTCTCAAATTTAGAAAACTAACTTATGCTTGCTTAAGGGGAAAGGTGAGTTGGGGTGCTGCATAAAACCAGAGATTGAAATGAGCACAGATAAAGTTCCTTAAGCCAAATATGGAATAGACAAGAGCTACTCCTTGCTCAACGAAATGGACTCAACACCGCATATTAAACGCCTAAGAATGTACTTGACTAGTAAGTATCTTAAAACCTATGTATTGCTATGTCTCCGAAAGAGAATCAAGCATGTGTACAGGGGCATAAACGCAGCAGTGATAGGATTGGAGAGGTTCGGTGAGCAAATGAAGACCCTTTGAAGTCATATTGCATGGTACCCATTCCACGGGTTTCAACTACCCAGGTTTAAGGTATTCTTCCTTCAGCTAAAACATGCATGTGGAACCTAGATTATGATCAACCATGTGATGGGGAGACGTGTTCAAATATGTCTCAGTTTTCGTACCCTGGTACTCGGGTGCAACATTCCAGACGCTTTACTAACACTCTCCCGACTTGGAGAGTCAGTCCCTTTAACTTCCTGTTTGGCCCAGTTTGCAATTTCTGCGGAAGATGAACAGGAATAGCGAGAACCAATGAGAGGCTAGCTGGAGGTATCTGGACGGGCAAATTTAACTCTCATTTCCCACCAGGAAGAGGAATTAACCAAAGGCTCAGCGTGCCGTGCCGGATCCAGATTAGGGCCTGAAGCCATCCTGCGGTGTTGCGGCCAGGTCACAAGAAAGCGAGTTGAAGAAAGGAGCTCAGGGGCACTGTAATTCACAAACCTGCAGAGTTATAAATGACAGCTATCGTCCAAAAATAGACTGAAGTAAGGCTGCCAAGAGGACTTGAAAGCGGGGCAGAATTGCAGGAAACCGATTTCAGGAGGTAGACTGGAATTGCATTGAAAGCATAGGAAAAGAGGCAGAACGTCCACAATGATGCACTTGGCCAAAAAGGGCGTATGCGTTTTTTCCTGAATATATTCAGGAAAAAACGCATACGCCCTTTTTGGCCAACCAAGCAAGCTTGCAAAGGAAATCTGCACTACAATGAATTCTCACTTTCCCCCGGTCAAAAGGGCCATCTGAAAAAAGTGTAAAATCCAGAAAGGCAGGACAGGCCATTGAGAACTGGGAGCCTTGTTATGCTGATGGGCGGGATGTAAATTGCCAAGAACCACTTGGGAGAATTGTATGGTGTTTCCTGAAACAACTAAAAAACAAAGCAACAGAGCCTAGGGCACTTCCACTTATGGTCCTATAGCTTAGGGAAATTAAAATCAAAAAGACACAGCCACCCCAAAGTTTGGAACGGCTCTGTTTACAAGAACCTCGTTTACAGTACAAGTTCAACATCGCAGAAAGTGAAAAATGGATAAAGAAGTTGTGGTATTTACTTACAAAGCAATATCACTCAGCAATGAAATCTGTGTCATCAGGCCCTTAGCAGCACAATGAGTGGATTCAGGTATGATGATTCTAACTGAAATAAGTCACACAGAAAAAGAAACATCATAAGATATCAGTAATACACGGAATGGAAACTTGGCTACACAGGAAATGAATTACAGAACAGAACAGGGTCTCAAATTTAGAAAACCAACTTATGCTTGCTTAAGGGGAAAGGTGAGTTGGGGTGCTGCATAAAACCAGAGATTGAAATGAGCACAGATAAAGTTCCTTAAGCCAAATATGGAATAGACAAGAGCTACTCCTTGCTCAACGAAATGGACTCAACACCGCATATTAAACGCCTAAGAATGTACCTGACTAGTAAGTATCTTAAAACCTATGGATTGCTATGTCTCCGAAAGAGAATCAAGCATGTGTACAGGGGCATAAACGCAGCAGTGATAGGATTGGAGAGGTTCGTGAGCAAATGAAGACCCTTTGAAGTCATATTGCATGGTACCCATTCCACGGGTTTCAACTACCCAGGTTTTAGGTATTCTTCCTTCAGCTAAAACATGCATGTGGAACCCAAGTATGATCAACCATGTGAACGGGAGACGTGTTCAAATATGTCTCAGTTTTCTTCCCCTGGTACTCGGGTGCAACATTCCAGACGCTTTACTAACAATCTCCCGACTTGGAGAGTCAGTCCCTTTAACCTCCTGTTTGGCCCAGTTTGCAATTTCTGCGGAAGATGAACAGGAATAGCGAGAACCAATGAGAGGCTAGCTGGAGGTGTCTGGACAGGCAAATTCAACTCTCATTTCCCACCAGGAAGAGGAATTAACCAAAGGCTCAGCATGCCGGGCCGGAACCAGATTAGGGCCTGAAGCCATCCTGCGGTGTTGCGGCCAGGTCACAAGAAAGCGAGTTGAAGAAAGGAGCTCAGGGGCACTGTAATTCACAAACCTGCAGAGTTATAAATGACAGCTATCGTCCAAAAATAGACTGAAGTAAGGCTGCCAAGAGGACTTGAAAGCGGGGCAGAATTGCAGGAAACCGATTTCAGGAGGTAGACTGGAATTGCATTGAAAGCATAGGAAAAGAGGCAGAACGTCCACAATGATGCACTTGGCCAAAAAGGGCGTATGCGTTTTTTCCTGAATATATTCAGGAAAAAACGCATACGCCCTTTTTGGCCAACCAAGCAAGCTTGCAAAGGAAATCTGCAGTACAATGAAGTCTCACTTCCCCCTGGTCAAAAGGGCCATCTGAAAAAAGTGTAAACTCCAGAAAGGCAGGACAGGCCATGGAGAACTGGGAGCCTTGTTATGCTGATGGGCGGGATGTAAATTGCCAAGAACCACTCGGGAGAAGTGTATGGTGTTTCCTGAAACATCTAAAAAACAAAGCAACAGAGCCTAGGGCACTTCCACTTATGGTCCTATAGCTTAGGGAATTTAAAATCAAAAAGACACAGCCACCCCAAAGTTTGGATCGGCTCTGTTTACAAGAACCTCGTTTACAGTACAAGTTCAACATCGCAGAAAGTGAAAAATGGATAAAGAAGTTGTGGTATTTACTTACAAAGCAATATCACTCAGCAATGAAATCTGTGTCATCAGGCCCTTAGCAGCACAATGAGTGGATTCAGGTATGATGATTCTAACTGAAATAAGTCACACAGAAAAAGAAACATCATAAGATATCAGTAATACACGGAATGTAAACTTGGCTACACAGGAACTGAATTACAGAACAGAACAGGGTCTCAAATTTCGAAAACCAACTTATGCTTGCTTAAGGGGAAAGGTGAGTTGGGGTGCTGCATAAAACCAGAGATTGAAATGAGCACAGATAAAGTTCCTTAAGCCAAATATGGAATAGACAAGAGCTACTCCTTGCTCAACGAAATGGACTCAACACCGCATATTAAACGCCTAAGAATGTACCTGACTAGTAAGTATCTTAAAACCTATGGATTGCTATGTCTCCGAAAGAGAATCAAGCATGTGTACAGGGGCATAAACACAGCAGTGATAGGATTGGAGAGGTTCGGTGAGCAAATGAAGACCCTTTGAAGTCATATTGCATGGTACCCATTCCACGGGTTTCAACTACCCAGGTTTTAGGTATTCTTCCTTCAGCTAAAACATGCATGTGGAACCCAAGTATGATCAACCATGTGAACGGGAGACGTGTTCAAATATGTCTCAGTTTTCTTCCCCTGGTACTCGGGTGCAACATTCCAGACGCTTTACTAACACTCTCCCGACTTGGAGAGTCAGTCCCTTTAACCTCCTGTTTGGCCCAGTTTGCAATTTCTGCGGAAGATGAACAGGAATAGCGAGAACCAATGAGAGGCTAGCTGGAGGTGTCTGGACGGGCAAATTCAACTCTCATTTCCCACCAGGAAGAGGAATTAACCAAAGGCTCAGCATGCCGGGCCGGAACCGGATTAGGGCCTGAAGCCATCCTGCGGTGTTGCGGCCAGGTCACAAGAAAGCGAGTTGAAGAAAGGAGCTCAGGGGCACTGTAATTCACAAACCTGCAGAGTTATAAATGACAGCTATCGTCCAAAAATAGACTGAAGTAAGGCTGCCAAGAGGACTTGAAAGCGGGGCAGAATTGCAGGAAACCGATTTCAGGAGGTAGACTGGAATTGCATTGAAAGCATAGGAAAAGAGGCAGAACGTCCACAATGATGCACTTGGCCAAAAAGGGCGTATGCGTTTTTTTCCTGAATATATTCAGGAAAAAACGCATACGCCCTTTTTGGCCAACCAAGCAAGCTTGCAAAGGAAATCTGCACTACAATGAAGTCTCACTTCCCCCCGGTCAAAAGGGCCATCTGAAAAAAGTGTAAAATCCAGAAAGGCAGGACAGGCCATGGAGAACTGGGAGCCTTGTTATGCTGATGGGCGGGATGTAATTTGCCAAAAACCACTCAGGAGAAGTGTATGGTGTTTCCTGAAACATCTAAAAAACAAAGCAACAGAACCTAGGGCACTTCCACTTATGGTCCTATAGCTTAGGGAAATTAAAATGAAAAAGACACAGCCACCCCAAAGTTTGGAACGGCTCTGTTTACAAGAACCTCGTTTACAGTACAAGTTCAACATCGCAGAAAGTGAAAAATGGATAAAGAAGTTGTGGTATTTACTTACAAAGCAATATCACTCAGCAATGAAATCTGTGTCATCAGGCCCTTAGCAGCACAATGAGTGGATTCAGGTATGATGATTCTAACTGAAATAAGTCACACAGAAAAAGAAACATCATAAGATATCAGTAATACACGGAATGGAAACTTGGCTACACAGGAAATGAATTACAGAACAGAACAGGGTCTCAAATTTAGAAAACCAACTTATGCTTGCTTAAGGGGAAAGGTGAGTTGGGGTGCTGCATAAAACCAGAGATTGAAATGAGCACAGATAAAGTTCCTTAAGCCAAATATGGAATAGACAAGAGCTACTCCTTGCTCAACGAAATGGACTCAACACCGCATATTAAACGCCTAAGAATGTACCTGACTAGTAAGTATCTTAAAACCTATGGATTGCTATGTCTCCGAAAGAGAATCAAGCATGTGTACAGGGGCATAAACGCAGCAGTGATAGGATTGGAGAGGTTCGTGAGCAAATGAAGACCCTTTGAAGTCATATTGCATGGTACCCATTCCACGGGTTTCAACTACCCAGGTTTTAGGTATTCTTCCTTCAGCTAAAACATGCATGTGGAACCCAAGTATGATCAACCATGTGAACGGGAGACGTGTTCAAATATGTCTCAGTTTTCTTCCCCTGGTACTCGGGTGCAACATTCCAGACGCTTTACTAACAATCTCCCGACTTGGAGAGTCAGTCCCTTTAACCTCCTGTTTGGCCCAGTTTGCAATTTCTGCGGAAGATGAACAGGAATAGCGAGAACCAATGAGAGGCTAGCTGGAGGTGTCTGGACAGGCAAATTCAACTCTCATTTCCCACCAGGAAGAGGAATTAACCAAAGGCTCAGCATGCCGGGCCGGAACCAGATTAGGGCCTGAAGCCATCCTGCGGTGTTGCGGCCAGGTCACAAGAAAGCGAGTTGAAGAAAGGAGCTCAGGGGCACTGTAATTCACAAACCTGCAGAGTTATAAATGACAGCTATCGTCCAAAAATAGACTGAAGTAAGGCTGCCAAGAGGACTTGAAAGCGGGGCAGAATTGCAGGAAACCGATTTCAGGAGGTAGACTGGAATTGCATTGAAAGCATAGGAAAAGAGGCAGAACGTCCACAATGATGCACTTGGCCAAAAAGGGCGTATGCGTTTTTTCCTGAATATATTCAGGAAAAAACGCATACGCCCTTTTTGGCCAACCAAGCAAGCTTGCAAAGGAAATCTGCAGTACAATGAAGTCTCACTTCCCCCTGGTCAAAAGGGCCATCTGAAAAAAGTGTAAACTCCAGAAAGGCAGGACAGGCCATGGAGAACTGGGAGCCTTGTTATGCTGATGGGCGGGATGTAAATTGCCAAGAACCACTCGGGAGAAGTGTATGGTGTTTCCTGAAACATCTAAAAAACAAAGCAACAGAGCCTAGGGCACTTCCACTTATGGTCCTATAGCTTAGGGAATTTAAAATCAAAAAGACACAGCCACCCCAAAGTTTGGATCGGCTCTGTTTACAAGAACCTCGTTTACAGTACAAGTTCAACATCGCAGAAAGTGAAAAATGGATAAAGAAGTTGTGGTATTTACTTACAAAGCAATATCACTCAGCAATGAAATCTGTGTCATCAGGCCCTTAGCAGCACAATGAGTGGATTCAGGTATGATGATTCTAACTGAAATAAGTCACACAGAAAAAGAAACATCATAAGATATCAGTAATACACGGAATGTAAACTTGGCTACACAGGAACTGAATTACAGAACAGAACAGGGTCTCAAATTTCGAAAACCAACTTATGCTTGCTTAAGGGGAAAGGTGAGTTGGGGTGCTGCATAAAACCAGAGATTGAAATGAGCACAGATAAAGTTCCTTAAGCCAAATATGGAATAGACAAGAGCTACTCCTTGCTCAACGAAATGGACTCAACACCGCATATTAAACGCCTAAGAATGTACCTGACTAGTAAGTATCTTAAAACCTATGGATTGCTATGTCTCCGAAAGAGAATCAAGCATGTGTACAGGGGCATAAACACAGCAGTGATAGGATTGGAGAGGTTCGGTGAGCAAATGAAGACCCTTTGAAGTCATATTGCATGGTACCCATTCCACGGGTTTCAACTACCCAGGTTTTAGGTATTCTTCCTTCAGCTAAAACATGCATGTGGAACCCAAGTATGATCAACCATGTGAACGGGAGACGTGTTCAAATATGTCTCAGTTTTCTTCCCCTGGTACTCGGGTGCAACATTCCAGACGCTTTACTAACACTCTCCCGACTTGGAGAGTCAGTCCCTTTAACCTCCTGTTTGGCCCAGTTTGCAATTTCTGCGGAAGATGAACAGGAATAGCGAGAACCAATGAGAGGCTAGCTGGAGGTGTCTGGACGGGCAAATTCAACTCTCATTTCCCACCAGGAAGAGGAATTAACCAAAGGCTCAGCATGCCGGGCCGGAACCGGATTAGGGCCTGAAGCCATCCTGCGGTGTTGCGGCCAGGTCACAAGAAAGCGAGTTGAAGAAAGGAGCTCAGGGGCACTGTAATTCACAAACCTGCAGAGTTATAAATGACAGCTATCGTCCAAAAATAGACTGAAGTAAGGCTGCCAAGAGGACTTGAAAGCGGGGCAGAATTGCAGGAAACCGATTTCAGGAGGTAGACTGGAATTGCATTGAAAGCATAGGAAAAGAGGCAGAACGTCCACAATGATGCACTTGGCCAAAAAGGGCGTATGCGTTTTTTTCCTGAATATATTCAGGAAAAAACGCATACGCCCTTTTTGGCCAACCAAGCAAGCTTGCAAAGGAAATCTGCACTACAATGAAGTCTCACTTCCCCCCGGTCAAAAGGGCCATCTGAAAAAAGTGTAAAATCCAGAAAGGCAGGACAGGCCATGGAGAACTGGGAGCCTTGTTATGCTGATGGGCGGGATGTAATTTGCCAAAAACCACTCAGGAGAAGTGTATGGTGTTTCCTGAAACATCTAAAAAACAAAGCAACAGAACCTAGGGCACTTCCACTTATGGTCCTATAGCTTAGGGAAATTAAAATGAAAAAGACACAGCCACCCCAAAGTTTGGAACGGCTCTGTTTACAAGAACCTCGTTTACAGTACAAGTTCAACATCGCAGAAAGTGAAAAATGGATAAAGAAGTTGTGGTATTTACTTACAAAGCAATATCACTCAGCAATGAAATCTGTGTCATCAGGCCCTTAGCAGCACAATGAGTGGATTCAGGTATGATGATTCTAACTGAAATAAGTCACACAGAAAAAGAAACATCATAAGATATCACTAATACACGGAATGTAAACTTGGCTACACAGGAACTGCATTCCAAAACAGAACAGGGTCTCAAATTTAGAAAACCAACTTATGCTTGCTTAAGGGGAAAGGTGAGTTGGGGTGCTGCATAAAACCAGAGATTGAAATGAGCACAGATAAAGTTCCTTAAGCCAAATATGGAATAGACAAGAGCTACTCCTTGCTCAACGAAATGGACTCAAAACCCCATATTAAACGCCTAAGAATGTACCTGACTAGTAAGTATCTTAAAACCTATGGATTGCTATGTCTCCAAAAGAGAATCAAGCGTGTGTACAGGGGCATAAACGCAGCAGTGATAGGATTGGAGAGGTTCGGGGAGCAAATGAAGACCCTTTGAAGTCATATTGCATGGTACCCATTACACGGGTCTCAACTCTCCAGGTTTAAGGTATTCTTCCTTCAGCTAAAACATGCATGTGGAACCCAGAGTATGATCAACCATGTGAACGGGAGACGTGTTCAAATATGTCTCAGTTTTCCTCCCCTGGTACTCGGGTGCAACATTCCAGACGCTTTACTAACACTCTCCCGACTTGGAGAGTCAGTCCCTTTAACCTCCTGTTTGGCCCAGTTTGCAATTTCTGCGGAAGATGAACAGGAATAGCGAGAACCAATGAGAGGCTAGCTGGAGGTGTCTGGACGGGCAAATTCAACTCTCATTTCCCACCAGGAAGAGGAATTAACCAAAGGCTCAGCATGCCGGGCCGGAACCAGATTAGGGCCTGAAGCCATCCTGCGGTGTTGCGGCCAGGTCACAAGAAAGCGAGTTGAAGAAAGCAACTCAGGGGCACTGTAATTCACAAACCTGCAGAGTTATAAATGACAGCTATCGTCCAAAAATAGACTGAAGTAAGGCTGCCAAGAGGACTTGAAAACGGGGCAGAATTGCAGGAAACCGATTTCAGGAGGTAGACTGGAATTGCATTGAAAGCATAGGAAAAGAGGCAGAACGTCCACAATGATGCACTTGGCCAAAAAGGGCGTATGCGTTTTTTCCTGAATATATTCAGGAAAAAACGCATACGCCCTTTTTGGCCAACCAAGCAAGCTTGCAAAGGAAATCTGCACTACAATGAAGTCTCACTTCCCCCTGGTCAAAAGGGCCATCTGAAAGAAGTGTAAAATCCAGAAAGGCAGGACAGGCCATGGAGAACTGGGAGCCTTGTTATGCTGATGGGCGGGATGTAAATTGCCAACAACCACTTGGGAGAAGTGTATGGTGTTTCCTGAAACATCTAAAAAACAAAGCAACAGAGCCTAGGGCACTTCCACTTATGGTCCTATAGCTTAGGGAATTTAAAATCAAAAAGACACAGCCACCCCAAAGTTTGGAACGGCTCTGTTTACAAGAACCTCGTTTACAGTACAAGTTCAACATCGCAGAAAGTGAAAAATGGATAAAAAAGTTGTGGTATTTACTTAAAAAGCAATATCACTCAGCAATGAAATCTGTGTCATCAGGCCCTTAGCAGCACAATGAGTGGATTCAGGTATGATGATTCTAACTGAAATAAGTCACACAGAAAAAGAAACATCATAAGATATCAGTAATACACGGAATGTAAACTTGGCTACACAGGAACTGAATTACAGAACAGAACAGGGTCTCAAATTTTGAAAACCAACTTATGCTTGCTTAAGGGGAAAGGTGAGTTGGGGTGCTGCATAAAACCAGAGATTGAAATGAGCACAGATAAAGTTCCTTAAGCCAAATATGGAATAGACAAGAGCTACTCCTTGCTCAACGAAATGGACTCAACACCGCATATTAAACGCCTAAGAATGTACCTGACTAGTAAGTATCTTAAAACCTGTGGATTGCTATGTCTCCGAAAGAGAATCAAGCATGTGTACAGGGGCATAAACGCAGCAGTGATAGGATTGGAGAGATTCGGTAAGCAAATGAAAACCCTTTGAAGTCATATTGCATGGTACCCATTCCACGGGTTTCAACTACCCAGGTTTTAGGTATTCTTCCTTCAGCTAAAACATGCATGTGGAACCCAAGTATGATCAACCATGTGAACGGGAGACGTGTTCAAATATGTCTCAGTTTTCTTCCCCTGGTACTCGGGTGCAACATTCCAGACGCTTTACTAACACTCTCCCGACTTGGAGAGTCAGTCCCTTTAACCTCCTGTTTGGCCCAGTTTGCAATTTCTGCGGAAGATGAACAGGAATAGCGAGAACCAATGAGAGGCTAGCTGGAGGTGTCTGGACGGGCAAATTCAACTCTCATTTCCCACCAGGAAGAGGAATTAACCAAAGGCTCAGCATGCCGGGCCGGAACCAGATTAGGGCCTGAAGCCATCCTGCGGTGTTGCGGCCAGGTCACAAGAAAGCGAGTTGAAGAAAGGAGCTCAGGGGCACTGTAATTCACAAACCTGCAGAGTTATAAATGACAGCTATCGTCCAAAAATAGACTGAAGTAAGGCTGCCAAGAGGACTTGAAAGCGGGGCAGAATTGCAGGAAACCGATTTCAGGAGGTAGACTGGAATTGCATTGAAAGCATAGGAAAAGAGGCAGAACGTCCACAATGATGCACTTGGCCAAAAAGGGCGTATGCGTTTTTTCCTGAATATATTCAGGAAAAAACGCATACGCCCTTTTTGGCCAACCAAGCAAGCTTGCAAAGGAAATCTGCACTACAATGAAGTCTCACTTCCCCCCGGTCAAAAGGGCCATCTGAAAAAAGTGTAAAATCCAGAAAGGCAGGACAGGCCATGGAGAACTGGGAGCCTTGTTATGCTGATGGGCGGGATGTAATTTGCCAAAAACCACTCAGGAGAAGTGTATGGTGTTTCCTGAAACATCTAAAAAACAAAGCAACAGAACCTAGGGCACTTCCACTTATGGTCCTATAGCTTAGGGAAATTAAAATGAAAAAGACACAGCCACCCCAAAGTTTGGAACGGCTCTGTTTACAAGAACCTCGTTTACAGTACAAGTTCAACATCGCAGAAAGTGAAAAATGGATAAAGAAGTTGTGGTATTTACTTACAAAGCAATATCACTCAGCAATGAAATCTGTGTCATCAGGCCCTTAGCAGCACAATGAGTGGATTCAGGTATGATGATTCTAACTGAAATAAGTCACACAGAAAAAGAAACATCATAAGATATCACTAATACACGGAATGTAAACTTGGCTACACAGGAACTGCATTCCAAAACAGAACAGGGTCCCAAATTTAGAAAACCAACTTATGCTTGCTTAAGGGGAAAGGTGAGTTGGGGTGCTGCATAAAACCAGAGATTGAAATGAGCACAGATAAAGTTCCTTAAGCCAAATATGGAATAGACAAGAGCTACTCCTTGCTCAACGAAATGGACTCAAAACCCCATATTAAACGCCTAAGAATGTACCTGACTAGTAAGTATCTTAAAACCTATGGATTGCTATGTCTCCAAAAGAGAATCAAGCGTGTGTACAGGGGCATAAACGCAGCAGTGATAGGATTGGAGAGGTTCGGGGAGCAAATGAAGACCCTTTGAAGTCATATTGCATGGTACCCATTACACGGGTCTCAACTCTCCAGGTTTAAGGTATTCTTCCTTCAGCTAAAACATGCATGTGGAACCCAGAGTATGATCAACCATGTGAACGGGAGACGTGTTCAAATATGTCTCAGTTTTCCTCCCCTGGTACTCGGGTGCAACATTCCAGACGCTTTACTAACACTCTCCCGACTTGGAGAGTCAGTCCCTTTAACCTCCTGTTTGGCCCAGTTTGCAATTTCTGCGGAAGATGAACAGGAATAGCGAGAACCAATGAGAGGCTAGCTGGAGGTGTCTGGACGGGCAAATTCAACTCTCATTTCCCACCGGGAAGAGGAATTAACCAAAGGCTCAGCATGCCGGGCCGGAACCAGATTAGGGCCTGAAGCCATCCTGCGGTGTTGCGGCCAGGTCACAAGAAAGCGAGTTGAAGAAAGCAACTCAGGGGCACTGTAATTCACAAACCTGCAGAGTTATAAATGACAGCTATCGTCCAAAAATAGACTGAAGTAAGGCTGCCAAGAGGACTTGAAAACGGGGCAGAATTGCAGGAAACCGATTTCAGGAGGTAGACTGGAATTGCATTGAAAGCATAGGAAAAGAGGCAGAACGTCCACAATGATGCACTTGGCCAAAAAGGGCGTATGCGTTTTTTCCTGAATATATTCAGGAAAAAACGCATAAGCCCTTTTTGGCCAACCAAGCAAGCTTGCAAAGGAAATCTGCACTACAATGAAGTCTCACTTCCCCCTGGTCAAAAGGGCCATCTGAAAAAAGTGTAAAATCCAGAAAGGCAGGACAGGCCATGGAGAACTGGGAGCCTTGTTATGCTGATGGCGGGATGTAAATTGCCAACAACCACTCGGGAGAAGTGTATGGTGTTTCCTGAAACATCTAAAAAACAAAGCAACAGAGCCTAGGGCACTTCCACTTATGGTCCTATAGCTTAGGGAATTTAAAATCAAAAAGACACAGCCACCCCAAAGTTTGGAACGGCTCTGTTTACAAGAACCTCGTTTACAGTACAAGTTCAACATCGCAGAAAGTGAAAAATGGATAAAGAAGTTGTGGTATTTACTTAAAAAGCAATATCACTCAGCAATGAAATCTGTGTCATCAGGCCCTTAGCAGCACAATGAGTGGATTCAGGTATGATGATTCTAACTGAAATAAGTCACACAGAAAAAGAAACATCATAAGATATCACTAATACACGGAATGTAAACTTGGCTACACAGGAACTGAATTACAGAACAGAACAGGGTCTCAAATTTCGAAAACCAACTTATGCTTGCTTAAGGGGAAAGGTGAGTTGGGGTGCTGCATAAAACCAGAGATTGAAATGAGCACAGATAAAGTTCCTTAAGCCAAATATGTAATAGACAAGAGCTACTCCTTGCTCAACGAAATGGACTCAACACCGCATATTAAACGCCTAAGAATGTACCTGACTAGTAAGTATCTTAAAACCTATGGATTGCTATGTCTCCGAAAGAGAATCAAGCATGTGTACAGGGGCATAAACGCAGCAGTGATAGGATTGGAGAGGTTCGGTAAGCAAATGAAAACCCTTTGAAGTCATATTGCATGGTACCCATTCCACGGGTTTCAACTACCCATGTTTTAGGTATTCTTCCTTCAGCTAAAACATGCATGTGGAACCCAAGTATGATCAACCATGTGAACGGGAGACATGTTCAAATATGTCTCAGTTTTCTTCCCCTGGTACTCGGGTGCAACATTCCAGACGCTTTACTAACACTCTCCCGACTTGGAGAGTCAGTCCCTTTAACCTCCTGTTTGGCCCAGTTTGCAATTTCTGCGGAAGATGAACAGGAATAGCGAGAACGAATGAGAGGCTAGCTGGAGGTGTCTGGACGGGCAAATTTAACTCTCATTTCCCACCAGGAAGAGGAAATAACCAAAGGCTCAGTGTGCCGTACCGGAACCAGATTAGGGCCTGAAGCCATCCTGCGGTGTTGCGGCCAGCTCACAAGAAAACGAGTTGAAGAAAGGAGCTCAGGGGCACTGTAATTCACAAACCTGCAGAGTTATAAATGACAGCTATCGTCCAAAAATAGACTGAAGTAAGGCTGCCAAGAGGACTTGAAAGCGGGGCAGAATTGCAGGAAACCGATTTCAGGAGGTAGACTGGAATTGCATTGAAAGCATAGGAAAAGAGGCCGAACGTCCACAATGATGCACTTGGCCAAAAAGGGCGTATGCGTTTTTTCCTGAATATATTCAGGAAAAAACGCATACGCCCTTTTTGGCCAACCAAGCAAGCTTGCAAAGGAAATCTGTACTACAATGAAGTCTCACTTCCCCCCGGTCAAAAGGGCCATCTGAAAAAAGTGTAAAATCCAGAAAGGCAGGACAGGCCATGGAGAACTGGGAGCCTTGTTATGCTGATGGGCGGGATGTAAATTGCCAACAACCACTCGGGAGAAGTGTATGGTGTTTCCTGAAACATCTAAAATACAAAGCAACAGAACCTAGGGCACTTCCACTTATGGTCCTATAGCTTAGGGAAATTAAAATCAAAAAGACACAGCCACCCCAAAGTTTGGAACGGCTCTGTTTACAAGAACCTCGTTTACAGTACAAGTTCAACATCGCAGAAAGTGAAAAATGGATAAAGAAGTTGTGGTATTTACTTACAAAGCAATATCACTCAGCAATGAAATCTGTGTCATCAGGCCCTTAGCAGCACAATGAGTGGATTCAGGTATGATGATTCTAACTGAAATAAGTCACACAGAAAAAGAAACATCATAAGATATCAGTAATACACGGAATGTAAACTTGGCTACACAGGAACTGAATTACAGAACAGAACAGGGTCTCAAATTTAGAAAACCAACTTATGCTTGCTTAAGGGGAAAGGTGAGTTGGGGTGCTGCATAAAACCAGAGATTGAAATGAGCACAGATAAAGTTCCTTAAGCCAAATATGGAATAGACAAGAGCTACTCCTTGCTCAACGAAATGGACTCAACACCGCATATTAAACGCCTAAGAATGTACCTGACTAGTAAGTATCTTAAAACCTATAGATTGCTATGTCTCCGAAAGAGAATCAAGCATGTGTACAGGGGCATAAACGCAGCAGTGATAGGATTGGAGAGGTTCAGTGATCAAATGAAGACCCTTTGAAGTCATATTGCATGGTACCCATTCCACGGGTTTCAACTACCCAGATTTTAGGTATTCTTCCTTCAGCTAAAACATGCATGTGGAACCCAGAGTATGATCAACCATGTGATCTGGAGACGTGTTCAAATATGTCTCAGTTTTCCTCCCCTGGTACTCGGGTGCAACATTCCAGATGCTTTACTAACACTCTCCCGACTTGGAGAGTCAGTCCCTTTAACCTCCTGTTTGGCCCAGTTTGCAATTTCTGCGGAAGATGAACAGGAATAGCGAGAACCAATGAGAGGCTAGCTGGAGGTGTCTGGACGGGCAAATTCAACTCTCATTTCCCACCAGGAAGAGGAATTAACCAAAGGCTCAGCATGCCGGGCCGGAACCAGATTAGGGCCTGAAGCCATCCTGCGGAGTTGCGGCCAGGTCACAAGAAAGCGAGTTGAAGAAAGGAGCTCAGGGGCACTGTAATTCACAAACCTGCAGAGTTATAAATGACAGCTATCGTCCAAAAATAGACTGAAGTAAGGCTGCCAAGAGGACTTGAAAGCGGGGCAGAATTGCAGGAAACCGATTTCAGGAGGTAGACTGGAATTGCATTGAAAGCATAGGAAAAGAGGCAGAACGTCCACAATGATGCACTTGGCCAAAAAGGGCGTATGCGTTTTTTCCTGAATATATTCAGGAAAAAACGCATACGCCCTTTTTGGCCAACCAAGCAAGCTTGCAAAGGAAATCTGCACTACAATGAAGTCTCACTTCCCCCCGGTCAAAAGGGCCATCTGAAAAAAGTGTAAAATCCAGAAAGGCAGGACAGGCCATGGAGAACTGGGAGCCTTGTTATGCTGATGGGCGGGATGTAAATTGCCAAGAACCACTTGGGAGAAGTGTATGGTGTTTCCTGAAACAACTAAAAAACAAAGCAACAGAACCTAGGGCACTTCCACTTATGGTCCTATAGCTTAGGGAAATTAAAATGAAAAAGACACAGCCACCCCAAAGTTTGGAACGGCTCTGTTTACAAGAACCTCGTTTACAGTACAAGTTCAACATCGCAGAAAGTGAAAAATGGATAAAGAAGTTGTGGTATTTACTTACAAAGCAATATCACTCAGCAATGAAATCTGTGTCATCAGGCCCTTAGCAGCACAATGAGTGGATTCAGGTATGATGATTCTAACTGAAATAAGTCACACAGAAAAAGAAACATCATAAGATATCACTAATACACGGAATGTAAACTTGGCTACACAGGAACTGAATTACAGAACAGAACAGGGTCTCAAATTTCGAAAACCAACTTATGCTTGCTTAAGGGGAAAGGTGAGTTGGGGTGCTGCATAAAACCAGAGATTGAAATGAGCACAGATAAGGTTCCTTAAGCCAAATATGTAATAGACAAGAGCTACTCCTTGCTCAACGAAATGGACTCAACACCGCATATTAAACGCCTAAGAATGTACCTGACTAGTAAGTATCTTAAAACCTATGGATTGCTATGTCTCCGAAAGAGAATCAAGCATGTGTACAGGGGCATAAACGCAGCAGTGATAGGATTGGAGAGGTTCGGTAAGCAAATGAAAACCCTTTGAAGTCATATTGCATGGTACCCATTCCACGGGTTTCAACTACCCATGTTTTAGGTATTCTTCCTTCAGCTAAAACATGCATGTGGAACCCAAGTATGATCAACCATGTGAACGGGAGACATGTTCAAATATGTCTCAGTTTTCTTCCCCTGGTACTCGGGTGCAACATTCCAGACGCTTTACTAACACTCTCCCGACTTGGAGAGTCAGTCCCTTTAACCTCCTGTTTGGCCCAGTTTGCAATTTCTGCGGAAGATGAACAGGAATAGCGAGAACGAATGAGAGGCTAGCTGGAGGTGTCTGGACGGGCAAATTTAACTCTCATTTCCCACCAGGAAGAGGAAATAACCAAAGGCTCAGTGTGCCGTACCGGAACCAGATTAGGGCCTGAAGCCATCCTGCGGTGTTGCGGCCAGCTCACAAGAAAACGAGTTGAAGAAAGGAGCTCAGGGGCACTGTAATTCACAAACCTGCAGAGTTATAAATGACAGCTATCGTCCAAAAATAGACTGAAGTAAGGCTGCCAAGAGGACTTGAAAGCGGGGCAGAATTGCAGGAAACCGATTTCAGGAGGTAGCCTGGAATTGCATTGAAAGCATAGGAAAAGAGGCCGAACGTCCACAATGATGCACTTGGCCAAAAAGGGCGTATGCGTTTTTTCCTGAATATATTCAGGAAAAAACGCATACGCCCTTTTTGGCCAACCAAGCAAGCTTGCAAAGGAAATCTGTACTACAATGAAGTCTCACTTCCCCCCGGTCAAAAGGGCCATCTGAAAAAAGTGTAAAATCCAGAAAGGCAGGACAGGCCATGGAGAACTGGGAGCCTTGTTATGCTGATGGGCGGGATGTAAATTGCCAACAACCACTCGGGAGAAGTGTATGGTGTTTCCTGAAACATCTAAAATACAAAGCAACAGAACCTAGGGCACTTCCACTTATGGTCCTATAGCTTAGGGAAATTAAAATCAAAAAGACACAGCCACCCCAAAGTTTGGAACGGCTCTGTTTACAAGAACCTCGTTTACAGTACAAGTTCAACATCGCAGAAAGTGAAAAATGGATAAAGAAGTTGTGGTATTTACTTACAAAGCAATATCACTCAGCAATGAAATCTGTGTCATCAGGCCCTTAGCAGCACAATGAGTGGATTCAGGTATGATGATTCTAACTGAAATAAGTCACACAGAAAAAGAAACATCATAAGATATCAGTAATACACGGAATGTAAACTTGGCTACACAGGAACTGAATTACAGAACAGAACAGGGTCTCAAATTTAGAAAACCAACTTATGCTTGCTTAAGGGGAAAGGTGAGTTGGGGTGCTGCATAAAACCAGAGATTGAAATGAGCACAGATAAAGTTCCTTAAGCCAAATATGGAATAGACAAGAGCTACTCCTTGCTCAACGAAATGGACTCAACACCGCATATTAAACGCCTAAGAATGTACCTGACTAGTAAGTATCTTAAAACCTATAGATTGCTATGTCTCCGAAAGAGAATCAAGCATGTGTACAGGGGCATAAACGCAGCAGTGATAGGATTGGAGAGGTTCAGTGATCAAATGAAGACCCTTTGAAGTCATATTGCATGGTACCCATTCCACGGGTTTCAACTACCCAGATTTTAGGTATTCTTCCTTCAGCTAAAACATGCATGTGGAACCCAGAGTATGATCAACCATGTGATCTGGAGACGTGTTCAAATATGTCTCAGTTTTCCTCCCCTGGTACTCGGGTGCAACATTCCAGATGCTTTACTAACACTCTCCCGACTTGGAGAGTCAGTCCCTTTAACCTCCTGTTTGGCCCAGTTTGCAATTTCTGCGGAAGATGAACAGGAATAGCGAGAACCAATGAGAGGCTAGCTGGAGGTGTCTGGACGGGCAAATTCAACTCTCATTTCCCACCAGGAAGAGGAATTAACCAAAGGCTCAGCATGCCGGGCCGGAACCAGATTAGGGCCTGAAGCCATCCTGCGGAGTTGCGGCCAGGTCACAAGAAAGCGAGTTGAAGAAAGGAGCTCAGGGGCACTGTAATTCACAAACCTGCAGAGTTATAAATGACAGCTATCGTCCAAAAATAGACTGAAGTAAGGCTGCCAAGAGGACTTGAAAGCGGGGCAGAATTGCAGGAAACCGATTTCAGGAGGTAGACTGGAATTGCATTGAAAGCATAGGAAAAGAGGCAGAACGTCCACAATGATGCACTTGGCCAAAAAGGGCGTATGCGTTTTTTCCTGAATATATTCAGGAAAAAACGCATACGCCCTTTTTGGCCAACCAAGCAAGCTTGCAAAGGAAATCTGCACTACAATGAAGTCTCACTTCCCCCCGGTCAAAAGGGCCATCTGAAAAAAGTGTAAAATCCAGAAAGGCAGGACAGGCCATGGAGAACTGGGAGCCTTGTTATGCTGATGGGCGGGATGTAAATTGCCAAGAACCACTTGGGAGAAGTGTATGGTGTTTCCTGAAACAACTAAAAAACAAAGCAACAGAACCTAGGGCACTTCCACTTATGGTCCTATAGCTTAGGGAAATTAAAATGAAAAAGACACAGCCACCCCAAAGTTTGGAACGGCTCTGTTTACAAGAACCTCGTTTACAGTACAAGTTCAACATCGCAGAAAGTGAAAAATGGATAAAGAAGTTGTGGTATTTACTTACAAAGCAATATCACTCAGCAATGAAATCTGTGTCATCAGGCCCTTAGCAGCACAATGAGTGGATTCAGGTATGATGATTCTAACTGAAATAAGTCACACAGAAAAAGAAACATCATAAGATATCACTAATACACGGAATGTAAACTTGGCTACACAGGAACTGCATTCCAAAACAGAACAGGGTCTCAAATTTAGAAAACCAACTTATGCTTGCTTAAGGGGAAAGGTGAGTTGGGGTGCTGCATAAAACCAGAGATTGAAATGAGCACAGATAAAGTTCCTTAAGCCAAATATGGAATAGACAAGAGCTACTCCTTGCTCAACGAAATGGACTCAAAACCCCATATTAAACGCCTAAGAATGTACCTGACTAGTAAGTATCTTAAAACCTATGGATTGCTATGTCTCCAAAAGAGAATCAAGCGTGTGTACAGGGGCATAAACGCAGCAGTGATAGGATTGGAGAGGTTCGGGGAGCAAATGAAGACCCTTTGAAGTCATATTGCATGGTACCCATTACACGGGTCTCAACTCTCCAGGTTTAAGGTATTCTTCCTTCAGCTAAAACATGCATGTGGAACCCAGAGTATGATCAACCATGTGAACGGGAGACGTGTTCAAATATGTCTCAGTTTTCCTCCCCTGGTACTCGGGTGCAACATTCCAGACGCTTTACTAACACTCTCCCGACTTGGAGAGTCAGTCCCTTTAACCTCCTGTTTGGCCCAGTTTGCAATTTCTGCGGAAGATGAACAGGAATAGCGAGAACCAATGAGAGGCTAGCTGGAGGTGTCTGGACGGGCAAATTCAACTCTCATTTCCCACCAGGAAGAGGAATTAACCAAAGGCTCAGCATGCCGGGCCGGAACAAGATTAGGGCCTGAAGCCATCCTGCGGTGTTGCGGCCAGGTCACAAGAAAGCGAGTTGAAGAAAGCAACTCAGGGGCACTGTAATTCACAAACCTGCAGAGTTATAAATGACAGCTATCGTCCAAAAATAGACTGAAGTAAGGCTGCCAAGAGGACTTGAAAACGGGGCAGAATTGCAGGAAACCGATTTCAGGAGGTAGACTGGAATTGCATTGAAAGCATAGGAAAAGAGGCAGAACGTCCACAATGATGCACTTGGCCAAAAAGGGCGTATGCGTTTTTTCCTGAATATATTCAGGAAAAAACGCATACGCCCTTTTTGGCCAACCAAGCAAGCTTGCAAAGGAAATCTGCACTACAATGAAGTCTCACTTCCCCCTGGTCAAAAGGGCCATCTGAAAAAAGTGTAAAATCCAGAAAGGCAGGACAGGCCATGGAGAACTGGGAGCCTTGTTATGCTGATGGGCGGGATGTAAATTGCCAACAACCACTCGGGAGAAGTGTATGGTGTTTCCTGAAACATCTAAAAAACAAAGCAACAGAGCCTAGGGCACTTCCACTTATGGTCCTATAGCTTAGGGAATTTAAAATCAAAAAGACACAGCCACCCCAAAGTTTGGAACGGCTCTGTTTACAAGAACCTCGTTTACAGTACAAGTTCAACATCACAGAAAGTGAAAAATGGATAAAGAAGTTGTGGTATTTACTTAAAAAGCAATATCACTCAGCAATGAAATCTGTGTCATCAGGCCCTTAGCAGCACAATGAGTGGATTCAGGTATGATGATTCTAACTGAAATAAGTCACACAGAAAAAGAAACATCATAAGATATCACTAATACACGGAATGTAAACTTGGCTACACAGGAACTGAATTACAGAACAGAACAGGGTCTCAAATTTCGAAAACCAACTTATGCTTGCTTAAGGGGAAAGGTGAGTTGGGGTGCTGCATAAAACCAGAGATTGAAATGAGCACAGATAAAGTTCCTTAAGCCAAATATGGAATAGACAAGAGCTACTCCTTGCTCAACGAAATGGACTCAACACCGCATATTAAACGCCTAAGAATGTACCTGACTAGTAAGTATCTTAAAACCTATGGATTGCTATGTCTCCGAAAGAGAATCAAGCATGTGTACATGGGCATAAATGCAGCAGTGATAGGATTGGAGGGGTTCGTGAGCAAATGAAGACCCTTTGAAGTCATATTGCATGGTACCCATTCCACGGGTCTCAACTCTCCAAGTTTAAGGTATTGTTCCTTCAGCTAAAACATGCATGTGGAACCTAGATTATGATCAACCACGTGATCGGGAGACGTGTTCAAATATGTCTCAGTTTTCGTACCCTGGTACTCGGGTTCAACATTCCAGACGCTTTACTAACACTCTCCCCGCTTGGAGAGTCAGTCCCTTTAACCTCCTGTTTGGCCCAGTTTGCAATTTCTGTGGAAGATGAACAGGAATAGCAAGAACCAATGAGAGACTAGCTGGAGGTGCCTGGATGGGCAAATTTAACTCTCATTTCCCACCAGGAAGAGAAATTAACCAAAGGCTCAGCGTGCCATGCCAGAACCAGATTAGGGCCTGTAGACATCCTGCGGTGTTGTGGCCAGCTCAAAAGAAAGCGAGTTGAAGAAAGGAGCTCAGGGGCACTGTAATTCACAAACCTGCAGAGTTATAAATGACAGCTATCGTCCAAAAATAGACTGAAGTAAGGCTGCCAAGAGGACTTGAAAGCGGGGCAGAATTGCAGGAAACCGATTTCAGGAGGTAGACTGGAATTGCATTAAAGGCATAGGAAAAGAGGCAGAACGTCCACAATGATGCACTTGGCCAAAAAGGGCGTATGCGTTTTTTCCTGAATATATTCAGGAAAAAACGCATACGCCCTTTTTGGCCAACCAAGCAAGCTTGCAAAGGAAATCTGCACTACAATGAAGTCTCACTTCCCCCCGGTCAAAAGGGCCATCTGAAAAAAGTGTAAAATCCAGAAAGGCAGGACACGCCATGGAGAACTGGGAGCCTTGTTATGCTGATGGGCGGGATGTAAATTGCCAACAACCACTTGGGAGAAGTGTATGGTGTTTCCTGAAACATCTAAAAAACAAAGCAACAGAACCTAGGGCACTTCCACTTATGGTCCTATAGCTTAGGGAAATTAAAATCAAAAAGACACAGCCACGCCAAAGTTTGGAACGGCTCTGTTTACAAGAAACTCATTTACAGTACAAGTTCAACATCGCAGAAAGTGAAAAATGGATAAAGAAGTTGTGGTATTTACTTACAAAGCAATATCACTCAGCAATGAAATCTGTGTCATCAGGCCCTTAGCATCACAATGAGTGGATTCAGGTATGATGATTCTAACTGAAATAAGTCACACAGAAAAAGAAACATCATAAGATATCAGTAATACACGGAATGGAAACTTGGCTACACAGGAACTGAATTACAGAACAGAACAGGGTCTCAAATTTAGAAAACCAACTTATGCTTGCTTAAGGGTAAAGGTGAGTTGGGGTGCTGCATAAAACCAGAGATTGAAATGAGCACAGATAAAGTTCCTTAAGCCAAATATGGAATAGACAAGAGCTACTCCTTGCTCAACGAAATGGACTCAACACCGCATATTAAACGCCTAAGAATGTACCTGACTAGTAAGTATCTTAAAACCTATGGATTGCTATGTCTCCGAAAGAGAATCAAGCATGTGTACATGGGCATAAATGCAGCAGTGATAGGATTGGAGGGGTTCGTGAGCAAATGAAGACCCTTTGAAGTCATATTGCATGGTACCCATTCCACGGGTCTCAACTACCCAGGTTTAAGGTATTGTTCCTTCAGCTAAAACATGCATGTGGAACCTAGATTATGATCAACCATGTGATCGGGAGACGTGTTCAAATATGTCTCAGTTTTCGTACCCTGGTACTCGGGTTCAACATTCCAGACGCTTTACTAACACTCTCCCCACTTGGAGAGTCAGTCCCTTTAACCTCCTGTTTGGCCCAGTTTGCAATTTCTGTGGAAGATGAACAGGAATAGCGAGAACCAATGAGAGACTAGCTGGAGGTGTCTGGATGGGCAAATTTAACTCTCATTTCCCACCAGGAAGAGGAATTAACCAAAGGCTCAGCGTGCCGTGCCGGAACCAGATTAGGGCCTGTAGACATCCTGCGGTGTTGCGGCCAGGTCACAAGAAAGCGAGTTGAAGAAAGGAGCTCAGGGGCACTGTAATTCACAAACCTGCAGAGTTATAAATGACAGCTATCGTCCAAAAATAGACTGAAGTAAGGCTGCCAAGAGGACTTGAAAGCGGGGCAGAATTGCAGGAAACCGATTTCAGGAGGTAGACTGGAATTGCATTGAAAGCATAGGAAAAGAGGCAGAACGTCCACAATGATGCACTTGGCCAAAAAGGGCGTATGCGTTTTTTCCTGAATATATTCAGGAAAAAACGCATACGCCCTTTTTGGCCAACCAAGCAAGCTTGCAAAGGAAATCTGCACTACAATGAAGTCTCACTTCCCCCCGGTCAAAAGGGCCATCTGAAAAAAGTGTAAAATCCAGAAAGGCAGGACAGGCCATGGAGAACTGGGAGCCTTGTTATGCTGATGGGCGGGATGTAAATTGCCAACAACCACTTGGGAGAAGTGTATGGTGTTTCCTGAAACAACTAAAAAACAAAGCAACAGAACCTAGGGCACTTCCACTTATGGTCCTATAGCTTAGGGAAATTAAAATCAAAAAGACACAGCCACCCCAAAGTTTGGAACGGCTCTGTTTACAAGAACCTCGTTTACAGTACAAGTTCAACATCGCAGAAAGTGAAAAATGGATAAAGAATTTGTGGTATTTACTTACAAAGCAATATCACTCAGCAATGAAATCTGTGTCATCAGGCCCTTAGCAGCACAATGAGTGGATTCAGGTATGATGATTCTAACTGAAATAAGTCACACAGAAAAAGAAACATCATAAGATATCAGTAATACACGGAATGGAAACTTGGCTACACAGGAACTGAATTACAGAACAGAACAGGGTCTCAAATTTAGAAAACCAACTTATGCTTGCTTAAGGGGAAAGGTGAGTTGGGGTGCTGCATAAAACCAGAGATTGAAATGAGCACAGATAAAGTTCCTTACGCCAAATATGGAATAGACAAGAGCTACTCCTTGCTCAACGACATGGACTCAACACCCCATATTAAACGCCTAAGAATGTACCTGACTAGTAAGTATCTTAAAACCTATGGATTGCTATGTCTCCGAAAGAGAATCAAGCATGTGTACAGGGGCATAAAGGCAGCAGTGATAGGATTGGAGAGGTTCGTGAGCAAATGAAGACCCTTTGAAGTCATATTGCATGGTACCCATTCCACGGGTTTCAACTACCCAGGTTTAAGGTATTCTTCCTTCAGCTAAAACATGCATGTGGAACCTAGAGTATGATCAACCATGTGATCGGGAGACGTGTTCAAATATGTCTCAGTTTTCGTACCCTGGTACTCGGGTGCAACTTTTCAGACGCTTTACTAACACTCTCCCGACTTGGAGAGTCAGTCCCTTTAACCTCCTGTTTGGCCCAGTTTGCAATTTCTGTGGAAGATGAACAGGAATAGCGAGAACCAATGAAAGAATAGCTGGAGGTGTCTGGATGGGCAAATTTAACTCTCATTTCCCACCAGGAAGAGAAATTAACCAAAGGCTCAGCGTGCCGTGCCAGAACCAGATTAGGGCCTGAAGACATCCTGCGGTGTTGCGGCCAGGCCATAAGAAAGCGAGTTGAAGAAAGGAGCTCAGGGGCACTGTAATTCACAAACCTGCAGAGTTATAAATGACAGCTATCGTCCAAAAATATACTGAAGTAAGGCTGCCAAGAGGACTTGAAAGCGGGGCAGAATTGCAGGAAACCGATTTCAGGAGGTAGACTGGAATTGCATTGAAAGCATAGGAAAAGAGGCAGAACGTCCACAATGATGCACTTGGCCAAAAAGGGCGTATGCGTTTTTTCCTGAATATATTCAGGAAAAAAAGCATACGCCCTTTTTGGCCAACCAAGCAAACTTGCACAGGAAATCTGCACTACAATGAAGTCGCACTTCCCCCCGGTCAAAAGGGCCATCTGAAAAAAGTGTAAAATCCAGAAAGGCAGGACAGGCCATGGAGAACTGGGAGCCTTGTTATGCTGATGGGCGGGATGTAAATTGCCAACAGACACTCAGGAGAAGTGTATGGTGTTTCCTGAAACATCTAAAAAACAAAGCAACAGAGCCGAGGGCACTTGCGCTTATGGTCCTATAGTTTAGGGAAATTAAAATCAAAAAGACACAGCCACCCCAAAATTTGGGACGCCTCCGTTTACAAGAACCTCGTTTACCGTACAAGTTCAATATCACAGAAAGTGAAAATGGATAAAGAACTTGTGGTACTTACGTACAATGCAGTATCACTCAGCAATGAAATCTGTGTCATCAGGCCCTTAGCATCACAATGAGTGGATTCAGGTATGATGATTCTAACTGAAATAAGTCACACAGAAAAAGAAACATCATAAGATATCAGTAATACACGGAATGTAAACTTGGCTACACAGGAACTGAATTACAGAACAGAACAGGGTCTCAAATTTAGAAAACCAACTTATGCTTGCTTAAGGGGAAAGGTGAGTTGGGGTGCTGCATAAAACCAGAGATTGAAATGAGCACAGATAAAGTTCCTTAAGCCAAATATGGAATAGACAAGAGCTACTCCTTGCTCAACGAAATGGACTCAACACCGCATATTAAACGCCTAAGAATGTACCTGACTAGTAAGTATCTTAAAACCTATGGATTGCTATGTCTCCGAAAGAGAATCAAGCATGTGTACATGGGCATAAATGCAGCAGTGATAGGATTGGAGGGGTTCGTGAGCAAATGAAGACCCTTTGAAGTCATATTGCATGGTACCCATTACACGGGTCTTAACTCTCCAGGTTTAAGGTATTCTTCCTTCAGCTAAAACATGCATGTGGAACCCAGAGTATGATCAACCATGTGAACGGGAGACGTGTTCAAATATGTCTCAGTTTTCCTCCCCTGGTACTCGGGTGCAACATTCCAGACGCTTTACTAACACTCTCCCCACTTGGAGAGTCAGTCCCTTTAACCTCCTGTTTGGCCCAGTTTGCAATTTCTGCGGAAGATGAACAGGAATAGCGAGAACCAATGAGAGACTACCTGGAGGTGTCTGGACGGGCAAATTTAACTCTCATTTCCCACCAGGAAGAGGAATTAACCAAAGGCTCAGCGTGCCGTGCCGGAACCAGATTAGGGCCTGAAGCCATCCTGCGGTGTTGCGGCCAGGTCACAAGAAAGCGAGTTGAAGAAAGGAGCTCAGGGGCACTGTAATTCACAAACCTGCAGAGTTATAAATGACAGCTATCGTCCAAAAATAGACTGAAGTAAGGCTGCCAAGAGGACTTGAAAGCGGGGCAGAATTGCAGGAAACCGATTTCAGGAGGTAGACTGGAATTGCATTGAAAGCATAGGAAAAGAGGCAGAACGTCCACAATGATGCACTTGGCCAAAAAGGGCGTATGCGTTTTTTCCTGAATATATTCAGGAAAAAACGCATACGCCCTTTTTGGCCAACCAAGCAAGCTTGCAAAGGAAATCTGCACTACAATGAAGTCTCACTTCCCCCCGGTCAAAAGGGCCATCTGAAAAAAGTGTAAAATCCAGAAAGGCAGGACAGGCCATGGAGAATTGGGAGCCTTGTTATGCTGATGGGCGGGATGTAATTTGCCAACAACCACTCGGGAGAAGTGTATGGTGTTTCCTGAAACATCTAAAAAACAAAGCAACAGAACCTAGGGCACTTCCACTTATGGTCCTATAGCTTAGGGAAATTAAAATGAAAAAGACACAGCCACCCCAAAGTTTGGAACGGCTCTGTTTACAAGAACCTCGTTTACAGTACAAGTTCAACATCGCAGAAAGTGAAAAATGGATAAAGAAGTTGTGGTATTTACTTACAAAGCAATATCACTCAGCAATGAAATCTGTGTCATCAGGCCCTTAGCAGCACAATGAGTGGATTCAGGTATGATGATTCTAACTGAAATAAGTCACACAGAAAAAGAAACATCATAAGATATCAGTAATACACGGAATGTAAACTTGGCTACACAGGAACTGCATTCCAAAACAGAACAGGGTCTCAAATTTAGAAAACCAACTTATGCTTGCTTAAGGGGAAAGGTGAGTTGGGGTGCTGCATAAAACCAGAGATTGAAATGAGCACAGATAAAGTTCCTTAAGCCAAATATGGAATAGACAAGAGCTACTCCTTGCTCAACGAAATGGACTCAAAACCCCATATTAAACGCCTAAGAATGTACCTGACTAGTAAGTATCTTAAAACCTATGGATTGCTATGTCTCCAAAAGAGAATCAAGCATGTGTACAGGGGCATAAACGCAGCAGTGATAGGATTGGGGAGGTTCGGTGAGCAAATGAAGACCCTTTGAAGTCATATTGCATGGTACCCATTCCACGGGTCTCAACTCTCCAGGTTTAAGGTATTCTTCCTTCAGCTAAAACATGCATGTGGAACCCAGAGTATGATCAACCATGTGAACGGGAGACGTGTTCAAATATGTCTCAGTTTTCCTCCCCTGGTACTCGGGTGCAACATTCCAGACGCTTTACTAACACTCTCCCGACTTGGAGAGTCAGTCCCTTTAACCTCCTGTTTGGCCCAGTTTGCAATTTCTGCGGAAGATGAACAGGAATAGCGAGAACCAATGAGAGGCTAGCTGGAGGTGTCTGGACGGGCAAATTCAACTCTCATTTCCCACCAGGAAGAGGAATTAACCAAAGGCTCAGCATGCCGGGCCGAAACCAGATTAGGGCCTGAAGCCATCCTGCGGTGTTGCGGCCAGGTCACAAGAAAGCGAGTTGAAGAAAGGAACTCAGGGGCACTGTAATTCACAAACCTGCAGAGTTATAAATGACAGCTATCGTCCAAAAATAGACTGAAGTAAGGCTGCCAAGAGGACTTGAAAGCGGGGCAGAATTGCAGGAAACCGATTTCAGGAGGTAGACTGGAATTGCATTGAAAGCATAGGAAAAGAGGCAGAACGTCCACAATGATGCACTTGGCCAAAAAGGGCGTATGCGTTTTTTCCTGAATATATTCAGGAAAAAACGCATACGCCCTTTTTGGCCAACCAAGCAAGCTTGCAAAGGAAATCTGCACTACAATGAAGTCTCACTTCCCCCCGGTCAAAAGGGCCATCTGAAAAAAGTGTAAAATCCAGAAAGGCAGGAGAGGCCATGGAGAACTGGGAGCCTTGTTATGCTGATGGGCGGGATGTAAATTGCCAACAACCACTTGGGAGAAGTGTATGGTGTTTCCTGAAACAACTAAAAAACAAAGCAACAGAACCTAGGGCACTTCCACTTATGGTCCTATAGCTTAGGGAAATTAAAATGAAAAAGACACAGCCACACCAAAGTTTGGAACGGCTCTGTTTACAAGAACCTCGTTTACAGTACAAGTTCAACATCGCAGAAAGTGAAAAATGGATAAAGAAGTTGTGGTATTTACTTACAAAGCAATATCACTCAGCAATGAAATCTGTGTCATCAGGCCCTTAGCAGCACAATGAGTGGATTCAGGTATGATGATTCTAACTGAAATAAGTCACACAGAAAAAGAAACATCATAAGATATCACTAATACACGGAATGTAAACTTGGCTACACAGGAACTGCATTCCAAAACAGAACAGGGTCTCAAATTTAGAAAACCAACTTATGCTTGCTTAAGGTGAAAGGTGAGTTGGGGTGCTGCATAAAACCAGAGATTGAAATGAGCACAGATAAAGTTCCTTAAGCCAAATATGGAATAGACAAGAGCTACTCCTTGCTCAACGAAATGGACTCAAAACCCCATATTAAACGCCTAAGAATGTACCTGACAAGTAAGTATCTTAAAACCTATGGATTGCTATGTCTCCAAAAGAGAATCAAGCGTGTGTACAGGGGCATAAACGCAGCAGTGATAGGATTGGAGAGGTTCGGTGAGCAAATGAAGACCCTTTGAAGTCATATTGCATGGTACCCATTACACGGGTCTCAACTCTCCAGGTTTAAGGTATTCTTCCTTCAGCTAAAACATGCATGTGGAACCCAGAGTATGATCAACCATGTGAACGGGAGACGTGTTCAAATATGTCTCAGTTTTCCTCCCCTGGTACTCGGGTGCAACATTCCAGACGCTTTACTAACACTCTCCCGACTTGGAGAGTCATTCCCTTTAACCTCCTGTTTGGCCCAGTTTGCAATTTCTGTGGAAGATGAACAGGAATATCGAGAACCAATGAAAGAATAGCTGGAGGTGTCTGGACGGGCAAATTTAACTCTCATTTCCCACCAGGAAGAGGAATTAACCAAAGGCTCAGCGTGCCGTGCCAGAACCAGATTAGGGCCTGAAGCCATCCTGCGGTGTTGCGGCCAGGTCACAAGAAAGCGAGTTGAAGAAAGGAGCTCAGGGGCACTGTAATTCACAAACCTGCAGAGTTATAAATGACAGCTATCGTCCAAAAATAGACTGAAGTAAGGCTGCCAAGAGGACTTGAAAGCGGGGCAGAATTGCAGGAAACCGATTTCAGGAGGTAGACTGGAATTGCATTGAAAGCATAGGAAAAGAGGCAGAACGTCCACAATGATGCACTTGGCCAAAAAGGGCGTATGCGTTTTTTCCTGAATATATTCAGGAAAAAACGCATACGCCCTTTTCGGCCAACCAAGCAAACTTGCAAAGGAAATCTGCACTACAATGAAGTCTCACTTCCCCCCGGTCAAAAGGGCCATCTGAAAAAAGTGTAAAATCCAGAAAGGCAGGACAGGCCATGGAGAACTGGGAGCCTTGTTATGCTGATGGGCGGGATGTAAATTGCCAGCAGACACTCAGGAGAAGTGTATGGTGCTTCCTGAAACATCTAAAAAACAAAGCAACAGAGCCGAGGGCACTTGCGCTTATGGTCCTATAGCTTAGGGAAATTAAAATCAAAAAGACACAGCCACCCCAAAGTTTGGGACGCCTCCGTTTACAAGAACCTCGTTTACCGTACAAGTTCAATATCACAGAAAGTGAAAAATGGATAAAGAACTTGTGGTACTTACGTACAATGCAGTATCACTCAGCAATGAAATCTATGTCATCAGGCCCGTAGCAGCATAATGAGTGGATTCAGGTACGATGATTCTAACTGAAATAAGTCACACAGAAAAAGAAACATCATAAGATATCACTAATACACGGAATGTAAACTTGGCTACACATGAACTGCATTCCAAAACAGAACAGGGTCTCAAATTTAGAAAACCAACTTATGCTTGCTTAAGGTGAAAGGTGAGTTGGGGTGCTGCATAAAACCAGAGATTGAAATGAGCACAGATAAAGTTCCTTAAGCCAAATATGGAATACACAAGAGCTACTCCTTGCTCAACGAAATGGACTCAACACCCCATATTAAACGCCTAAGAATGCACCTGACTAGTAAGTATCTTAAAACCTATGGATTGCTATGTCTCCGAAAGAGAATCAAGCATGTGTACAGGGGCATAAATGCAGCAGTGATAGGATTGGAGGGGTTCGTGAGCAAATGAAGACCCTTTGAAGTCATATTGCATGGTACCCATTCCACGGGTCTCAACTACCCAGGTTTAAGGTATTGTTCCTTCAGCTAAAACATGCATGTGGAACCTAGATTATGATCAACCATGTGATCGGGAGACGTGTTCAAATATGTCTCAGTTTTCGTACCCTGGTACTCGGGTTCAACATTCCAGACGCTTTACTAACACTCTCCCCACTTGGAGAGTCAGTCCCTTTAACCTCCTGTTTGGCCCAGTTTGCAATTTCTGTGGAAGATGAACAGGAATAGCGAGAACCAATGAGAGACTAGCTGGAGGTGTCTGGATGGGCAAATTTAACTCTCATTTCCCACCAGGAAGAGGAATTAACCAAAGGCTCAGCGTGCCGTGCCGGAACCAGATTAGGGCCTGTAGACATCCTGCGGTGTTGCGGCCAGGTCACAAGAAAGCGAGTTGAAGAAAGGAGCTCAGGGGCACTGTAATTCACAAACCTGCAGAGTTATAAATGACAGCTATCGTCCAAAAATAGACTGAAGTAAGGCTGCCAAGAGGACTTGAAAGCGGGGCAGAATTGCAGGAAACCGATTTCAGGAGGTAGACTGGAATTGCATTGAAAGCATAGGAAAAGAGGCAGAACGTCCACAATGATGCACTTGGCCAAAAAGGGCGTATGCGTTTTTTCCTGAATATATTCAGGAAAAAACGCATACGCCCTTTTTGGCCAACCAAGCAAGCTTGCAATGGAAATCTGCACTACAATGAAGTCTCACTTCCCCCCGGTCAAAAGGGCCATCTGAAAAAAGTGTAAAATCCAGAAAGGCAGGACAGGCCATGGAGAACTGGGAGCCTTGTTATGCTGATGGGCGGGATGTAAATTGCCAACAACCACTTGGGAGAAGTGTATGGTGTTTCCTGAAACAACTAAAAAACAAAGCAACAGAACCTAGGGCACTTCCACTTATGGTCCTATAGCTTAGGGAAATTAAAATCAAAAAGACACAGCCACCCCAAAGTTTGGAACGGCTCTGTTTACAAGAACCTCGTTTACAGTACAAGTTCAACATCGCAGAAAGTGAAAAATGGATAAAGAATTTGTGGTATTTACTTACAAAGCAATATCACTCAGCAATGAAATCTGTGTCATCAGGCCCTTAGCAGCACAATGAGTGGATTCAGGTATGATGATTCTAACTGAAATAAGTCACACAGAAAAAGAAACATCATAAGATATCAGTAATACACGGAATGGAAACTTGGCTACACAGGAACTGAATTACAGAACAGAACAGGGTCTCAAATTTAGAAAACCAACTTATGCTTGCTTAAGGGGAAAGGTGAGTTGGGGTGCTGCATAAAACCAGAGATTGAAATGAGCACAGATAAAGTTCCTTAAGCCAAATATGGAATAGACAAGAGCTACTCCTTGCTCAACGACATGGACTCAACACCCCATATTAAACGCCTAAGAATGTACCTGACTAGTAAGTATCTTAAAACCTATGGATTGCTATGTCTCCGAAAGAGAATCAAGCATGTGTACAGGGGCATAAACGCAGCAGTGATAGGATTGGAGAGGTTCGTGAGCAAATGAAGACCCTTTGAAGTCATATTGCATGGTACCCATTCCACGGGTTTCAACTACCCAGGTTTAAGGTATTCTTCCTTCAGCTAAAACATGCATGTGGAACCTAGAGTATGATCAACCATGTGATCGGGAGACGTGTTCAAATATGTCTCAGTTTTCGTACCCTGGTACTCGGGTGCAACTTTTCAGACGCTTTACTAACACTCTCCCGACTTGGAGAGTCAGTCCCTTTAACCTCCTGTTTGGCCCAGTTTGCAATTTCTGTGGAAGATGAACAGGAATAGCGAGAACCAATGAAAGAATAGCTGGAGGTGTCTGGATGGGCAAATTTAACTCTCATTTCCCACCAGGAAGAGAAATTAACCAAAGGCTCAGCGTGCCGTGCCAGAACCAGATTAGGGCCTGAAGACATCCTGCGGTGTTGCGGCCAGGCCATAAGAAAGCGAGTTGAAGAAAGGAGCTCAGGGGCACTGTAATTCACAAACCTGCAGAGTTATAAATGACAGCTATCGTCCAAAAATATACTGAAGTAAGGCTGCCAAGAGGACTTGAAAGCGGGGCAGAATTGCAGGAAACCGATTTCAGGAGGTAGACTGGAATTGCATTGAAAGCATAGGAAAAGAGGCAGAACGTCCACAATGATGCACTTGGCCAAAAAGGGCGTATGCGTTTTTTCCTGAATATATTCAGGAAAAAACGCATACGCCCTTTTTGGCCAACCAAGCAAACTTGCACAGGAAATCTGCACTACAATGAAGTCGCACTTCCCCCCGGTCAAAAGGGCCATCTGAAAAAAGTGTAAAATCCAGAAAGGCAGGACAGGCCATGGAGAACTGGGAGCCTTGTTATGCTGATGGGCGGGATGTAAATTGCCAACAGACACTCAGGAGAAGTGTATGGTGTTTCCTGAAACATCTAAAAAACAAAGCAACAGAGCCGAGGGCACTTGTGCTTACGGTCCTATAGCTTAGGGAAATTAAAATCAAAAAGACACAGCCACCCCAAAATTTGGGACGCCTCCGTTTACAAGAACCTCGTTTACCGTACAAGTTCAATATCACAGAAAGTGAAAAATGGATAAAGAACTTGTGGTACTTACGTACAATGCAGTATCACTCAGCAATGAAATCTGTGTCATCAGGCCCTTAGCATCACAATGAGTGGATTCAGGTATGATGATTCTAACTGAAATAAGTCACACAGAAAAAGAAACATCATAAGATATCAGTAATACACGGAATGTAAACTTGGCTACACAGGAACTGAATTACAGAACAGAACAGGGTCTCAAATTTAGAAAACCAACTTATGCTTGCTTAAGGGGAAAGGTGAGTTGAGGTGCTGCATAAAACCAGAGATTGAAATGAGCACAGATAAAGTTCCTTAAGCCAAATATGGAATAGACAAGAGCTACTCCTTGCTCAACGAAATGGACTCAACACCGCATATTAAAGGCCTAAGAATGTACCTGACTAGTAAGTATCTTAAAACCTATGGATTGCTATGTCTCCGAAAGAGAATCAAGCATGTGTACATGGGCATAAATGCAGCAGTGATAGGATTGGAGGGGTTCGTGAGCAAATGAAGACCCTTTGAAGTCATATTGCATGGTACCCATTCCACGGGTCTCAACTCTCCAGGTTTAAGGTATTGTGCCTTCAGCTAAAACATGCATGTGGAACCTAGATTATGATCAACCATGTGATCGGGAGACGTGTTCAAATATGTCTCAGTTTTCGTACCCTGGTACTCGGGTTCAACATTCCAGACGCTTTACTAACACTCTCCCCACTTGGAGAGTCAGTCCCTTTAACCTCCTGTTTGGCCCAGTTTGCAATTTCTGTGGAAGATGAACAGGAATAGCGAGAACCAATGAGAGACTAGCTGGAGGTGTCTGGATGGGCAAATTTAACTCTCATTTCCCACCAGGAAGAGGAATTAACCAAAGGCTCAGCGTGCCGTGCCGGAACCAGATTAGGGCCTGTAGACATCCTGCGGTGTTGCGGCCAGCTCAAAAGAAAGCGAGTTGAAGAAAGGAGCTCAGGGGCACTGTAATTCACAAACCTGCAGAGTTATAAATGACAGCTATCATCCAAAAATAGACTGAAGTAAGGCTGCCAAGAGGACTTGAAAGCGGGGCAGAATTGCAGGAAACCGATTTCAGGAGGTAGACTGGAATTGCATTGAAGGCATAGGAAAAGAGGCAGAACGTCCACAATGATGCACTTGGCCAAAAAGTGCGTATGCGTTTTTTCCTGAATATATTCAGGAAAAAACGCATACGCCCTTTTTGGCCAACCAAGCAAACTTGCAAAGGAAATCTGCACTACAATGAAGTCTCACTTCTCCCCGGTCAAAAGGGTCCTCTGAAAAAAGTGTAAACTCCAGAAAGGCAGGACAGGCCATGGAGAACTGGGAGCCTTGTTATGCTGATGGGCGGGATGTAAATTGCCAACAGACACTCAGGAGAAGTGTATGGTGTTTCCTGAAACATCTAAAAAACAAAGCATCAGAGCCTAGGGCACTTCCACTTATGGTCCTATAGCTTAGGGAAATTAAAATCAAAAAGACACAGCCACCCCAAAGTTTGGGACGCCTCCGTTTACAAGAACCTCGTTTACCGTACAAGTTCAATATCACAGAAAGTGAAAAATGGATAAAGAACTTGTGGTACTTACGTACAATGCAGTATCACTCAGCAATGAAATCTATGTCATCAGGCCCGTAGCAGCATAATGAGTGGATTCAGGTACGATGATTCTAACTGAAATAAGTCACACAGAAAAAGAAACATCATAAGATATCACTAATACACGGAATGTAAACTTGGCTACACAGGAACTGCATTCCAAAACAGAACAGGGTCTCAAATTTAGAAAACCAACTTATGCTTGCTTAAGGGGAAAGGTGAGTTGGGGTGCTGCATAAAACCAGAGATTGAAATGAGCACAGATAAAGTTCCTTAAGCCAAATATGGAATAGACAAGAGCTACTCCTTGCTCAACGAAATGGACTCAAAACCCCATATTAAACGCCTAAGAATGTACCTGACAAGTAAGTATCTTAAAACCTATGGATTGCTATGTCTCCAAAAGAGAATCAAGCGTGTGTACAGGGGCATAAACGCAGCAGTGATAGGATTGGAGAGGTTCGGTGAGCAAATGAAGACCCTTTGAAGTCATATTGCATGGTACCCATTACACGGGTCTCAACTCTCCAGGTTTAAGGTATTCTTCCTTCAGCTAAAACATGCATGTGGAACCCAGAGTATGATCAACCATGTGAACGGGAGACGTGTTCAAATATGTCTCAGTTTTCCTCCCCTGGTACTCGGGTGCAACATTCCAGACGCTTTACTAACACTCTCCCGACTTGGAGAGTCAGTCCCTTTAACCTCCTGTTTGGCCCAGTTTGCAATTTCTGTGGAAGATGAACAGGAATAGCGAGAACCAATGAAAGAATAGCTGGAGGTGTCTGGATGGGCAAATTTAACTCTCATTTCCCACCAGGAAGAGGAATTAACCAAAGGCTCAGCGTGCCGTGCCAGAACCAGATTAGGGCCTGAAGCCATCCTGCGGTGTTGCGGCCAGGTCACAAGAAAGCGAGTTGAAGAAAGGAGCTCAGGGGCACTGTAATTCACAAACCTGCAGAGTTATAAATGACAGCTATCGTCCAAAAATAGACTGAAGTAAGGCTGCCAAGAGGACTTGAAAGCGGGGCAGAATTGCAGGAAACCGATTTCAGGAGGTAGACTGGAATTGCATTGAAAGAATAGGAAAAGAGGCAGAATGTCCACAATGATGCACTTGGCCAAAAAGGGCGTATGCGTTTTTTCCTGAATATATTCAGGAAAAAACGCATACGCCCTTTTCGGCCAACCAAGCAAACTTGCAAAGGAAATCTGCACTACAATGAAGTCTCACTTCCCCCCGGTCAAAAGGGCCATCTGAAAAAAGTGTAAAATCCAGAAAGGCAGGACAGGCCATGGAGAACTGGGAGCCTTGTTATGCTGATGGGCGGGATGTAAATTGCCAACAGACACTCAGGAGAAGTGTATGGTGTTTCCTGAAACATCTAAAAAACCAAGCAACAGAGCCGAGGGCACTTGCGCTTATGGTCCTATAGCTTAGGGAAATTAAAATCAAAAAGACACAGCCACCCCAAAGTTTGGGACGCCTCCGTTTACAAGAACCTCGTTTACCGTACAAGTTCAATATCACAGAAAGTGAAAAATGGATAAAGAACTTGTGGTACTTACGTACAATGCAGTATCACTCAGCAATGAAATCTATGTCATCAGGCCCGTAGCAGCATAATGAGTGGATTCAGGTACGATGATTCTAACTGAAATAAGTCACACAGAAAAAGAAACATCATAAGATATCACTAATACACGGAATGTAAACTTGGCTACACAGGAACTGCATTCCAAAACAGAACAGGGTCTCAAATTTAGAAAACCAACTTATGCTTGCTTAAGGTGAAAGGTGAGTTGGGGTGCAGCATAAAACCAGAGATTGAAATGAGCACAGATAAAGTTCCTTAAGCCAAATATGGAATACACAAGAGCTACTCCTTGCTCAACGAAATGGACACAAAACCCCATATTAAACGCCTAAGAATGTACCTGACTCGTAAGTATCTTAAAACCTATGGATTGCTATGTCCCCGAAAGAGAATCAACATGTGTACAGGGGCATAAACGCAGCAGTGATAGGATTGGAGAGGTTCGTGAGCAAATGAAGACCCTTTGAAGTCATATTGCATGGTACCCATTCCACGGGTTTCAACTACCCAGGTTTAAGGTATTCTTCCTTCATCTAAAACATGCATGTGGAACCTAGAGTATGATCAACCATGTGATCGGGAGACGTGTTCAAATATGTCTCAGTTTTCGTACCCTGGTACTCGGGTGCAACATTCCAGACGCTTTACTAACACTCTCCCCACTTGGAGAGTCAGTCCCTTTAACTTCCTGTTTGGCCCAGTTTGCAATTTCTGTGGAAGATGAACAGGAATAGCGAGAACCAATGACAGACTAGCTGGAGGTGTCTGGATGGGCAAATATAACTCTCATTTCCCACCAGGAAGAGGAATTAACCAAAGGCTCAGCGTGCCGTGCCAGAACCAGATTAGGGCCTGAAGACATCCTGCGGTGTTGCGGCCAGGTCACAAGAAAGCGAGTTGAAGAAAGGAGCTCAGGGGCACTGTAATTCACAAACCTGCAGAGTTATAAATGACAGCTATCGTCCAAAAATAGACTGAAGTAAGGCTGCCAAGAGGACTTGAAAGCGGGGCAGAATTGCAGGAAACCGATTTCAGGAGGTAGACTGGAATTGCATTGAAAGCATAGGAAAAGAGGCAGAACGTCCACAATGATGCACTTGGCCAAAAAGGGCGTATGCGTTTTTTCCTGAATATATTCAGGAAAAAACGCATACGCCCTTTTTGGCCAACCAAGCAAACTTGCACAGGAAATCTGCACTACAATGAAGTCGCACTTCCCCCCGGTCAAAAGGGCCATCTGAAAAAAGTGTAAAATCCAGAAAGGCAGGACAGGCCATGGAGAACTGGGAGCCTTGTTATGCTGATGGGCGGGATGTAAATTGCCAACAGACACTCAGGAGAAGTGTATGGTGTTTCCTGAAACATCTAAAAAACAAAGCAACAGAGCCGAGGGCACTTGTGCTTACGGTCCTATAGCTTAGGGAAATTAAAATCAAAAAGACACAGCCACCCCAAAATTTGGGACGCCTCCGTTTACAAGAACCTCGTTTACCGTACAAGTTCAATATCACAGAAAGTGAAAAATGGATAAAGAACTTGTGGTACTTACGTACAATGCAGTATCACTCAGCAATGAAATCTGTGTCATCAGGCCCTTAGCATCACAATGAGTGGATTCAGGTATGATGATTCTAACTGAAATAAGTTACACAGAAAAAGAAACATCATAAGATATCAGTAATACACGGAATGTAAACTTGGCTACACAGGAACTGAATTACAGAACAGAACAGGGTCTCAAATTTAGAAAACCAACTTATGCTTGCTTAAGGGGAAAGGTGAGTTGAGGTGCTGCATAAAACCAGAGATTGAAATGAGCACAGATAAAGTTCCTTAAGCCAAATATGGAATAGACAAGAGCTACTCCTTGCTCAACGAAATGGACTCAACACCGCATATTAAACGCCTAAGAATGTACCTGACTAGTAAGTATCTTAAAACCTATGGATTGCTATGTCTCCGAAAGAGAATCAAGCATGTGTACATGGGCATAAATGCAGCAGTGATAGGATTGGAGGGGTTCGTGAGCAAATGAAGACCCTTTGAAGTCATATTGCATGGTACCCATTCCACGGGTCTCAACTCTCCAGGTTTAAGGTATTGTGCCTTCAGCTAAAACATGCATGTGGAACCTAGATTATGATCAACCATGTGATCGGGAGACGTGTTCAAATATATCTCAGTTTTCGTACCCTGGTACTCGGGTTCAACATTCCAGACGCTTTACTAACACTCTCCCCACTTGGAGAGTCAGTCCCTTTAACCTCCTGTTTGGCCCAGTTTGCAATTTCTGTGGAAGATGAACAGGAATAGCGAGAACCAATGAGAGACTAGCTGGAGGTGTCTGGATGGGCAAATTTAACTCTCATTTCCCACCAAGAAGAGGAATTAACCAAAGGCTCAGCGTGCCGTGCCGGAACCAGATTAGGGCCTGTAGACATCCTGCGGTGTTGCGGCCAGCTCAAAAGAAAGCGAGTTGAAGAAAGGAGCTCAGGGGCACTGTAATTCACAAACCTGCAGAGTTATAAATGACAGCTATCATCCAAAAATAGACTGAAGTAAGGCTGCCAAGAGGACTTGAAAGCGGGGCAGAATTGCAGGAAACCGATTTCAGGAGGTAGACTGGAATTGCATTGAAGGCATAGGAAAAGAGGCAGAACGTCCACAATGATGCACTTGGCCAAAAAGTGCGTATGCGTTTTTTCCTGAATATATTCAGGAAAAAACGCATACGCCCTTTTTGGCCAACCAAGCAAACTTGCAAAGGAAATCTGCACTACAATGAAGTCTCACTTCTCCCCGGTCAAAAGGGTCCTCTGAAAAAAGTGTAAACTCCAGAAAGGCAGGACAGGCCATGGAGAACTGGGAGCCTTGTTATGCTGATGGGCGGGATGTAAATTGCCAACAGACACTCAGGAGAAGTGTATGGTGTTTCCTGAAACATCTAAAAAACAAAGCATCAGAGCCTAGGGCACTTCCACTTATGGTCCTATAGCTTAGGGAAATTAAAATCAAAAAGACACAGCCACCCCAAAGTTTGGGACGCCTCCGTTTACAAGAACCTCGTTTACCGTACAAGTTCAATATCACAGAAAGTGAAAAATGGATAAAGAACTTGTGGTACTTACGTACAATGCAGTATCACTCAGCAATGAAATCTATGTCATCAGGCCCGTAGCAGCATAATGAGTGGATTCAGGTACGATGATTCTAACTGAAATAAGTCACACAGAAAAAGAAACATCATAAGATATCACTAATACACGGAATGTAAACTTGGCTACACAGGAACTGCATTCCAAAACAGAACAGGGTCTCAAATTTAGAAAACCAACTTATGCTTGCTTAAGGGGAAAGGTGAGTTGGGGTGCAGCATAAAACCAGAGATTGAAATGAGCACAGATAAAGTTCCTTAAGCCAAATATGGAATAGACAAGAGCTACTCCTTGCTCAACGAAATGGACTCAAAACCCCATATTAAACGCCTAAGAATGTACCTGACAAGTAAGTATCTTAAAACCTATGGATTGCTATGTCTCCAAAAGAGAATCAAGCGTGTGTACAGGGGCATAAACGCAGCAGTGATAGGATTGGAGAGGTTCGGTGAGCAAATGAAGACCCTTTGAAGTCATATTGCATGGTACCCATTACACGGGTCTCAACTCTCCAGGTTTAAGGTATTCTTCCTTCAGCTAAAACATGCATGTGGAACCCAGAGTATGATCAACCATGTGAACGGGAGACGTGTTCAAATATGTCTCAGTTTTCCTCCCCTGGTACTCGGGTGCAACATTCCAGACGCTTTACTAACACTCTCCCGACTTGGAGAGTCAGTCCCTTTAACCTCCTGTTTGGCCCAGTTTGCAATTTCTGTGGAAGATGAACAGGAATAGCGAGAACCAATGAAAGAATAGCTGGAGGTGTCTGGATGGGCAAATTTAACTCTCATTTCCCACCAGGAAGAGGAATTAACCAAAGGCTCAGCGTGCCGTGCCAGAACCAGATTAGGGCCTGAAGCCATCCTGCGGTGTTGCGGCCAGGTCACAAGAAAGCGAGTTGAAGAAAGGAGCTCAGGGGCACTGTAATTCACAAACCTGCAGAGTTATAAATGACAGCTATCGTCCAAAAATAGACTGAAGTAAGGCTGCCAAGAGGACTTGAAAGCGGGGCAGAATTGCAGGAAACCGATTTCAGGAGGTAGACTGGAATTGCATTGAAAGAATAGGAAAAGAGGCAGAATGTCCACAATGATGCACTTGGCCAAAAAGGGCGTATGCGTTTTTTCCTGAATATATTCAGGAAAAAACGCATACGCCCTTTTCGGCCAACCAAGCAAACTTGCAAAGGAAATCTGCACTACAATGAAGTCTCACTTCCCCCCGGTCAAAAGGGCCATCTGAAAAAAGTGTAAAATCCAGAAAGGCAGGACAGGCCATGGAGAACTGGGAGCCTTGTTATGCTGATGGGCGGGATGTAAATTGCCAACAGACACTCAGGAGAAGTGTATGGTGTTTCCTGAAACATCTAAAAAACCAAGCAACAGAGCCGAGGGCACTTGCGCTTATGGTCCTATAGCTTAGGGAAATTAAAATCAAAAAGACACAGCCACCCCAAAGTTTGGGACGCCTCCGTTTACAAGAACCTCGTTTACCGTACAAGTTCAATATCACAGAAAGTGAAAAATGGATAAAGAACTTGTGGTACTTACGTACAATGCAGTATCACTCAGCAATGAAATCTATGTCATCAGGCCCGTAGCAGCATAATGAGTGGATTCAGGTACGATGATTCTAACTGAAATAAGTCACACAGAAAAAGAAACATCATAAGATATCACTAATACACGGAATGTAAACTTGGCTACACAGGAACTGCATTCCAAAACAGAACAGGGTCTCAAATTTAGAAAACCAACTTATGCTTGCTTAAGGTGAAAGGTGAGTTGGGGTGCAGCATAAAACCAGAGATTGAAATGAGCACAGATAAAGTTCCTTAAGCCAAATATGGAATACACAAGAGCTACTCCTTGCTCAACGAAATGGACACAAAACCCCATATTAAACGCCTAAGAATGTACCTGACTCGTAAGTATCTTAAAACCTATGGATTGCTATGTCCCCGAAAGAGAATCAACATGTGTACAGGGGCATAAACGCAGCAGTGATAGGATTGGAGAGGTTCGTGAGCAAATGAAGACCCTTTGAAGTCATATTGCATGGTACCCATTCCACGGGTTTCAACTACCCAGGTTTAAGGTATTCTTCCTTCATCTAAAACATGCATGTGGAACCTAGAGTATGATCAACCATGTGATCGGGAGACGTGTTCAAATATGTCTCAGTTTTCGTACCCTGGTACTCGGGTGCAACATTCCAGACGCTTTACTAACACTCTCCCCACTTGGAGAGTCAGTCCCTTTAACTTCCTGTTTGGCCCAGTTTGCAATTTCTGTGGAAGATGAACAGGAATAGCGAGAACCAATGACAGACTAGCTGGAGGTGTCTGGATGGGCAAATATAACTCTCATTTCCCACCAGGAAGAGGAATTAACCAAAGGCTCAGCGTGCCGTGCCAGAACCAGATTAGGGCCTGAAGACATCCTGCGGTGTTGCGGCCAGGTCACAAGAAAGCGAGTTGAAGAAAGGAGCTCAGGGGCACTGTAATTCACAAACCTGCAGAGTTATAAATGACAGCTATCGTCCAAAAATAGACTGAAGTAAGGCTGCCAAGAGGACTTGAAAGCGGGGCAGAATTGCAGGAAACCGATTTCAGGAGGTAGACTGGAATTGCATTGAAAGCATAGGAAAAGAGGCAGAACGTCCACAATGATGCACTTGGCCAAAAAGGGCGTATGCGTTTTTTCCTGAATATATTCAGGAAAAAACGCATACGCCCTTTTTGGCCAACCAAGCAACCTTGCAAAGGATATCTGCACTACAATGAAGTCTCACTTCCCCCCGGTCAAAAGGGCCATCTGAAAAAAGGGTAAAATCCAGAAAGGCAGGACAGGCCATGGAGAACTGGGAGCCTTGTTATGCTGATGGGCGGGATGTAAATTGCCAACAACCACTCTGGAGAAGTGTATGGTGTTTCCTGAAACATCTAAAAAACAAAGCAACAGAACCTAGGGCACTTCCACTTATGGTCCTATAGCTTAGGGAAATTAAAATGAAAAAGACACAGCCACCCCAAAGTTTGGAACGGCTCTGTTTACAAGAACCTCGTTTACAGTACAAGTTCAACATCGCAGAAAGTGAAAAATGGATAAAGAAGTTGTGGTATTTACTTACAAAGCAATATCTCTCAGCAATGAAATCTGTGTCATCAGGCCCTTAGCATCACAATGAGTGGATTCAGGTATGATGATTCTAACTGAAATAAGTCACACAGAAAAAGAAACATCATAAGATATCAGTAATACACGGAATGTAAACTTGGCTACACAGGAACTGAATTACAGAACAGAACAGGGTCTCAAATTTAGAAAACCAACTTATGCTTGCTTAAGGGGAAAGGTGAGTTGGGGTGCGGCATAAAACCAGAGATTGAAATGAGCACAGATAAAGTTCCTTAAGCCAAATATGGAATAGACAAGAGCTACTCCTTGCTCAACGAAATGGACTCAACACCGCATATTAAACGCCTAAGAATGTACCTGACTAGTAAGTATCTTAAAACCTATGGATTGCTATGTCTCCGAAAGAGAATCAAGCATGTGTACATGGGCATAAATGCAGCAGTGATAGGATTGGAGGGGTTCGTGAGCAAATGAAGACCCTTTGAAGTCATATTGCATGGTACCCATTCCACGGGTCTCAACTCTCCAGGTTTAAGGTATTGTTCCTTCAGCTAAAACATGCATGTGGAACCTAGATTATGATCAACCATGTGATCGGGAGACGTGTTCAAATATGTCTCAGTTTTCGTACCCTGGTACTCGGGTTCAACATTCCAGACGCTTTACTAACACTCTCCCCACTTGGAGAGTCAGTCCCTTTAACCTCCTGTTTGGCCCAGTTTGCAATTTCTGCGGAAGATGAACAGGAATAGCGAGAACCAATGAGAGGCTAGCTGGAGGTGTCTGGACGGGCAAATTCAACTCTCATTTCCCACCAGGAAGAGGAATTAACCAAAGGCTCAGCATGCCGGGCCGGAACCAGATTAGGGCCTGAAGCCATCCTGCGGTGTTGCGGCCAGGTCACAAGAAAGCGAGTTGAAGAAAGGAGCTCAGGGGCACTGTAATTCACAAACCTGCAGAGTTATAAATGACAGCTATCGTCCAAAAATAGACTGAAGTAAGGCTGCCAAGAGGACTTGAAAGCGGGGCAGAATTGCAGGAAACCGATTTCAGGAGGTAGACTGGAATTGCATTGAAAGCATAGGAAAAGAGGCAGAACGTCCACAATGATGCACTTGGCCAAAAAGGGCGTATGCGTTTTTTCCTGAATATATTCAGGAAAAAACGCATACGCACTTTTTGGCCAACCAAGCAAGCTTGCAAAGGAAATCTGCACTACAATGAAGTCTCACTTCCCCCGGTCAAAAGGGCCATCTGAAAAAAGGGTAAAATCCAGAAAGGCAGGACAGGCCATGGAGAACTGGGAGCCTTGTTATGCTGATGGGCGGGATGTAAATTGCCAACAACCACTTGGGAGAAGTGTATGGTGTTTCTTGAAACAACTAAAAAACAAAGCAACAGAACCTAGGGCACTTCCACTTATGGTCCTATAGCTTAGGGAAATTAAAATGAAAAAGACACAGCCACCCCAAAGTTTGGAACAGCTCTGTTTACAAGAACCTCGTTTACAGTACAAGTTCAACATCGCAGAAAGTGAAAAATGGATAAAGAAGTTGTGGTATTTACTTACAAAGCAATATCACTCAGCAATGAAATCTGTGTCATCAGGCCCTTAGCAGCACAATGAGTGGATTCAGGTATGATGATTCTAACTGAAATAAGTCACACAGAAAAAGAAACATCATAAGATATCACTAATACACGGAATGTAAACTTGGCTACACAGGAACTGCATTCCAAAACAGAACAGGGTCTCAAATTTAGAAAACCAACTTATACTTGCTTAAGGGGAAAGGTGAGTTGGGGTGCTGCATAAAACCAGAGATTGAAATGAGCACAGATAAAGTTCCTTAAGCCAAATATGGAATAGACAAGAGCTACTCCTTGCTCAACGAAATGGACTCAAAACCCCATATTAAACGCCTAAGAATGTACCTGACTAGTAAGTATCTTAAAACCTATGGATTGCTATGTCTCCAAAAGAGAATCAAGCGTGTGTACAGGGGCATAAACGCAGCAGTGATATGATTGGAGAGGTTCGGTGAGCAAATGAACACCCTTTGAAGTCATATTGCATGGTACCCATTCCACGGGTTTCAAATACCCAGGTTTAAGGTATTCTTCCTTCAGCTAAAACATGCATGTGGAACCTAGAGTATGATCAACCATGTGATCGGGAGACGTGTTCAAATATGTCTCAGTTTTCGTACCCTGGTACTCGGGTGCAACATTCCAGACGCTTTACTAACACTCTCCCCACTTGGAGAGTTAGCGCCTTTAACCTCCTGTTTGGCCCAGTTTGCAATTTCTTCGGAAGATGAACAGGAAGAGCGAGAACCAATGAGAGGCTAGCTGGAGATGTCTGGACGGGCAAATTTAACTCTCATTTCCCACCAGGAAGAGGAAATAACCAAAGGCTCAGCGTGCCGTACCGGAACCAGATTAGGGCCTGAAGCCATCCTGCGGTGTTGCGGCCAGCTCAAAAGAAAGCGAGTTGAAGAAAGGAGCTCAGGGGCACTGTAATTCACAAACCTGCAGAGGTATAAATGACAGCTATCGTCCAAAAATATACTGAAGTAAGGCTGCCAAGAGGACTGGAAAGCGGGGCAGAATTGCAGGAAACCGATTTCAGGAGGTAGACTGGAATTGCATTGAAAGCATAGGAAAAGAGACAGAACGTCCACAATGATGCACTTGGCCAAAAAGGGCGTATGCGTTTTTTCCTGAATATATTCAGGAAAAAACGCATACGCCCTTTTTGGCCAACCAAGCAAGCTTGCAAAGGAAATCTGAACTACAATGAAGTCTCACTTCCCCCCGGTCAAAAGGGCCATCTGATAAAAGTGTAAAATCCAGAAAGGCAGGACAGGCCATGGAGAACTGGGAGCCTTGTTATGCTGATGGGCGGGATGTAAATTGCCAACAACCACTTGGGAGAAGTGTATGGTGTTTCCTGAAACAACTAAAAAACAAAGCAACAGAACCTAGGGCACTTCCACTTATGGTCCTATAGCTTAGGGAAATTAAAATCAAAAAGACACAGCCACCCCAAAGTTTGGAACGGCTCTGTTTACAAGAACCTCGTTTACAGTACAAGTTCAACATCGCAGAAAGTGAAAAATGGATAAAGAAGTTGTGGTATTTACTTACAAAGCAATATCACTCAGCAATGAAATCTGTGTCAACAGGCCCTTAGCAGCACAATGAGTGGATTCAGGTATGATGATTCTAACTGAAAAAAGTCACACAGAAAAAGAAACATCATAAGATATCAGTAATACACGGAATGGAAACTTGGCTACACAGGAACTGAATTACAGAACAGAAAAGGGTCTCAAATTTAGAAAACTAACTTATGCTTGCTTAAGGGGAAAGGTGAGTTGGGGTGCTGCATAAAACCAGAGATTGAAATGAGCACAGATAAAGTTCCTTAAGCCAAATATGGAATAGACAAGAGCTACTCCTTGCTCAACGAAATGGACTCAACACCCCATATTAAACGCCTAAGAATGTACCTGACTAGTAAGTATCTTAAAACCTATGGATTGCTATGTCTCCGAAAGAGAATCAAGCATGTGTACAGGGGCATAAACGCAGCAATGATAGGATTGGAGAGGTTCGTGAGCAAATGAAGACCCTTTGAAGTCATATTGCATGGTACCCATTCCACGGGTTTCAACTACCCAGGTTTAAGGTATTCTTCCTTCAGCTAAAACATGCATGTGGAACCTAGAGTATGATCAACCATGTGATCGGGAGACGTGTTCAAATATGTCTCAGATTTCGTACCCTGGTACTCGGGTGCAACTTTCCAGACGCTTTACTAACACTCTCCCTACTTGGAGAGTCAGTCCCTTTCACCTCCTGTTTGGCCCAGTTTGCAATTTCTGTGGAAGATGAACAGGAATAGCGAGAACTAATGAAAGAATAGCTGGAGGTGTATGGATGGGCAAATTTAACGCTCATTTCCCACCAGGAAGAGGAATTAACCAAAGGCTCAGCGTGCAGTGCCAGAACCAGATTAGAGCCTGAAGACATCCTGCGGTGTTGCGGCCAGGCCACAAGAAAGCGAGTTGAAGAAAGGAGCTCAGGGGCACTGTAATTCACAAACCTGCAGAGTTATAAATGACAGCTATCGTCCAAAAATATACTGAAGTAAGGCTGCCAAGAGGACTTGAAAGCGGGGCAGAATTGCAGGAAACCGATTTCAGGAGGTAGACTGGAATTGCATTGAAAGCATAGGAAAAGAGGCAGAACGTCCACAATGATGCACTTGGCCAAAAAGGGCGTATGCGTTTTTTCCTGAATATATTCAGGAAAAAACGCATACGCCCTTTTTGGCCAACCAAGCAAGCTTGCAAAGGAAATCTGCACTACAATGAAGTCTCACTTCCCCCCGGTCAAAAGGGCCATCTGAAAAAAGTGTAAAATCCAGAAAGGCAGGACAGGCCATGGAGAACTGGGAGCCTTGTTATGCTGATGGGCGGGATGTAAATTGCCAAGAACCACTTGGGAGAAGTGTATGGTGTTTCCTGAAACAACTAAAAAACAAAGCAACAGAACCTAGGGCACTTCCACTTATGGTCCTATAGCTTAGGGAAATTAAAATGAAAAAGACACAGCCACCCCAAAGTTTGGAACGGCTCTGTTTACAAGAACCTCGTTTACAGTACAAGTTCAACATCGCAGAAAGTGAAAAATGGATAAAGAAGTTGTGGTATTTACTTACAAAGCAATATCACTCAGCAATGAAATCTGTGTCATCAGGCCCTTAGCAGCACAATGAGTGGATTCAGGTATGATGATTCTAACTGAAATAAGTCACACAGAAAAAGATACATCATAAGATATCACTAATACACGGAATGTAAACTTGGCTACACAGGAACTGCATTCCAAAACAGAACAGGGTCTCAAATTTAGAAAACCAACTTATGCTTGCTTAAGGGGAAAGGTGAGTTGGGGTGCTGCATAAAACCAGAGATTGAAATGAGCACAGATAAAGTTCCTTAAGCCAAATATGGAATAGACAAGAGCTACGCCTTGCTCAACGAAATGGACTCAACACCCCATATTAAACGCCTAAGAATGTACCTGACTAGTAAGTATCTTAAAACCTATGGATTGCTATGTCCCCAAAAGAGAATCAAGCATGTGTACAGGGGCATAAACGCAGCAGTGATAGGATTGGAGAGGTTCGGTGAGCAAATGAAGACCCTTTGAAGTCATATTACATGGTACCCATTCCACGGGTTTCAAATACCCAGGTTTAAGTTATTCTTCCTTCAGCTAAAACATGCATGTGGAACCTAGAGTATGATCAACCATGTGATCGGGAGACGTGTTCAAATATGTCTCAGTTTTCGTACCCTGGTACTCGGGTGCAACATTCCAGACGCTTTACTAACACTCTCCCGACTTGGAGAGTCAGTCCCTTTAACCTCCTGTTTGGCCCAGTTTGCAATTTCTGCGGAAGATGAACAGGAATAGCGAGAGCCAATGAGAGACTAGCTGGAGGTGTCTGGACGGGCAAATTTAACTCTCATTTCCCACCAGGAAGAGGAAATAACCAAAGGCTCAGCATGCTGTACCGGAACCAGATTAGGGCCTGAAGCCATCCTGCGGTGTTGCGGCCAGCTCAAAGGAAAGCGAGTTGAAGAAAGGAGCTCAGGGGCACTGTAATTCACAAACCTGCAGAGTTATAAATGACAGCTATCGTCCAAAAATAGACTGAAGTAAGGCTGCCAAGAGGACTTGAAAGCGGGGCAGAATTGCAGGAAACCGATTTCAGGAGGTAGACTGGAATTGCATTGAAAGCATAGGAAAAGAGGCAGAACGTCCACAATGATGCACTTGGCCAAAAAGGGCGTATGCGTTTTTTCCTGAATATATTCAGGAAAAAACGCATACGCCCATTTTGGCCAACCAAGCAAGCTTGCAAAGGAAATCTGCACTACAATGAAGTCTCACTTCCCCCCTGTCAAAAGGGCCATCTGATAAAAGTGTAAAATCCAGAAAGGCAGGACAGGCCATGGAGAACTGGGAGCCTTGTTATGCTGATGGGCGGGATGTAAATTGCCAACAACCACTTGGGAGAAGTGTATGGTGTTTCCTAATACAACTAAAAAACAAAGCAACAGAACCTAGGGCACTTCCACTTATGGTCCTATAGCTTAGGGAAATTAAAATCAAAAAGACACAGCCACCCCAAAGTTTGGAACGGCTCTGTTTACAAGAACCTCGTTTACAGTACAAGTTCAACATCGCAGAAAGTGAAAAATGGATAAAGAAGTTGTGGTATTTACTTACAAAGCAATATCACTCAGCAATGAAATCTGTGTCAACAGGCCCTTAGCAGCACAATGAGTGGATTCAGGTATGATGATTCTAACTGAAATAAGTCACACAGAAAAAGAAACATCATAAGATATCAGTAATACACGGAATGGAAACTTGGCTACACAGGAACTGAATTACAGAACAGAACAGGGTCTCAAATTTAGAAAACTAACTTATGCTTGCTTAAGGGGAAAGGTGAGTTGGGGTGCTGCATAAAACCAGAGATTGAAATGAGCACAGATAAAGTTCCTTAAACCAAATATGGAATAGACAAGAGCTACTCCTTGCTCAACGAAATGGACTCAACACCCCATATTAAACGCCTAAGAATGTACCTGACTAGTAAGTATCTTAAAACCTATGGATTGCTATGTCTCCGAAAGAGAACCTAGCATGTGTACAGGGGCATAAACGCAGCAGTGATAGGATTGGAGAGGTTCGTGAGCAAATGAAGACCCTTTGAAGTCATATTGCATGGTACCCATTCCACGGGTTTCAACTACCCAGGTTTAAGGTATTCTTCCTTCAGCTAAAACATGCATGTGGAACCTAGAGTATGATCAACCATGTGATCGGGAGACGTGTTCAAATATGTCTCAGTTTTCGTACCCTGGTACTCGGGTGCAACTTTCCAGACGCTTTACTAACACTCTCCCTACTTGGAGAGTCAGTCCCTTTAACCTCCTGTTTGGCCCAGTTTGCAATTTCTGTGGAAGATGAACAGGAATAGCGAGAACCAATGAAAGAATAGCTGGAGGTGTATGGATGGGCAAATTTAACTCTCATTTCCCACCAGGAAGAGGAATTAACCAAAGGCTCAGCGTGCCGTGCCAGAACCAGATTAGGGCCTGAAGACATCCTGCGGTGTTGCGGCCAGGCCACAAGAAAGCGAGTTGAAGAAAGGAGCTCAGGGGCACTGTAATTCACAAACCTGCAGAGTTATAAATGACAGCTATCGTCCAAAAATATACTGAAGTAAGGCTGCCAAGAGGACTTGAAAGCGGGGCAGAATTGCAGGAAACCGATTTCAGGAGGTAGACTGGAATTGCATTGAAAGCATAGGAAAAGAGGCAGAACGTCCACAATGATGCACTTGGCCAAAAAGGGCGTATGCGTTTTTTCCTGAATATATTCAGGAAAAAACGCATACGCCCTTTTTGGCCAACCAAGCAAGCTTGCAAAGGAAATCTGCACTACAATGAAGTCTCACTTCCCCCCGGTCAAAAGGGACATCTGAAAAAAGTGTAAAATCCAGAAAGGCAGGACAGGCCATGGAGAACTGGGAGCCTTGTTATGCTGATGGGCGGGATGTAAATTGCCAACAACCACTCGGGAGAAGTGTATGGTGTTTCCTGAAACATCTAAAAAACAAAGCAACAGAACCTAGGGCACTTCCACTTATGGTCCTATAGCTTAGGGAAATTAAAATCAAAAAGACACAGCCACCCCAAAGTTTGGAACGGCTCTGTTTACAAGAACCTCGTTTACAGTACAAGTTCAACATCGCAGAAAGTGAAAAATGGATAAAGAAGTTGTGGTATTTACTTACAAAGCAATATCACTCAGCAATGAAATCTGTGTCATCAGGCCCTTAGCAGCACAATGAGTGGATTCAGGTATGATGATTCTAACTGAAATAAGTCACACAGAAAAAGAAACATCATAAGATATCAGTAATACACGGAATGTAAACTTGGCTACACAGGAACTGAATTACAGAACAGAACAGGGTCTCAAATTTAGAAAACCAACTTATGCTTGCTTAAGGGTAAAGGTGAGTTGGCGTGCTGCATAAAACCAGAGATTGAGATGAGCACAGATAAAGTTCCTTAAGCCAAATATGGAATAGACAAGAGCTACTCCTTGCTTAACGAAATGGACTCAACACCGCATATTAAACGCCTAAGAATGTACCTGACTAGTAAGTATCTTAAAACCTATGGATTGCTATGTCTCCGAAAGAGAATCAAGCATGTGTACAGGGGCATAAACGCAGCAGTGATAGGATTGGAGAGGTTCAGTGAGCAAATGAAGACCCTTTGAAGTCATATTGCATGGTACCCATTCCACGGGTTTCAAATACCCAGATTTTAGGTATTCTTCCTTCAGCTAAAACATGCATGTGGAACCCAGAGTTTGATCAACCATGTGATCGGGAGACGTGTTCAAATATGTCTCAGTTTTCCTCCCCTGGTACTCGGGTGCAACATTCCAGACGCTTTACTAACACTCTCCCCACTTGGAGAGTCAGCGCCTTTAACCTCCTGTTTGGCCCAGTTTGCAATTTCTGCGGAAGATGAACAGGAATAGCAAGAACCAATGAGAGGCTAGCTGGAGGTGTCTGGACGGGCAAATTTAACTCTCATTTCCCACCAGGAAGAGGAAATAACCAAAGGCTCAGCGTGCCGTGCCAGAACCAGATTAGGGCCTGAAGCCATCCTGCGGTGTTGCGGCCAGGTCACAAGAAAGCGAGTTGAAGAAAGGAGCTCAGGGGCACTGTAATTCACAAACCTGCAGAGTTATAAATGACAGCTATCGTCCAAAAATATACTGAAGTAAGGCTGCCAAGAGGACTTGAAAGCGGGGCAGAATTGCAGGAAACCGATTTCAGGAGGTAGACTGGAATTGCACTGTAAGCATAGGAAAAGAGGCAGAACGTCCACAATGATGCACTTGGCCAAAAAGGGCGTATGCGTTTTTTCCTGAATATATTCAGGAAAAAACGCATACGCCCTTTTTGGCCAACCAAGCAAGCTTGCAAAGGAAATCTGCACTACAATGAAGTCTCACTTCCCCCCGGTCAAAAGGGCCATCTGAAAAAAGTGTAAAATCCAGAAATGCAACAGGCCATTGAGAACTGGGAGCCTTGTTATGCTGATGGGCGGGATGTAAATTGCCAACAGACACTCAGGAGAAGTGTATGGTGTTTCCTGAAACATCTAAAAAACAAAGCAACAGAACCTAGGGCACTTCCACTTATGGTCCTATAGCTTAGGGAATTTAAAATCAAAAAGACACAGCCACCCCAAAGTTTCGAACGGCTGTGTTTACAAGAACCTCGTTTACAGTACAAGTTCAACATCGCAGAAATTGAAAAATGGATAAAGAAGTTGTGGTATTTACTTACAAAGCAATATCACTCAGCAATGAAATCTGTGTCATCAGGCCCTTAGCAGCACAATGAGTGGATTCAGGTATGATGATTCTAACTGAAATAAGTCACACAGAAAAAGAAACATCATAAGATATCAGTAATACACGGAATGTAAACTTGGCTACACAGGAACTGAATTGCAGAACAGAACAGGGTCTCAAATTTAGAAAACCAACTTATGCTTGCTTAAGGGGAAAGGTGAGTTGGGGTGCTGCATAAAACCAGAGATTGAAATGAGCACAGATAAAGTTCCTTAAGACAAATATGGAATAGACAAGAGCTACTCCTTGCTCAACGAAATGGACTCAACACCGCATATTAAACGCCTAAGAATGTACCTGACTAGTAAGTATCTTAAAACCTATGGATTGCTATGTCTCCGAAAGAGAATCAAGCATGTGTACAGGGGCATAAACGCAGCAGTGATAGGATTGGAGAGGTTCGGTGAGCAAATGAAGACCCTTTGAAGTCATATTGCATGGTACCCATTCCACGGGTTTCAAATACCCAGGTTTAAGGTATTCTTCCTTCAGCTAAAACATGCATGTGGAACCTAGAGTATGATCAACCATGTGATCGGGAGACGTGTTCAAATATGTCTCAGTTTTCGTACCCTGGTACTCGGGTGCAACATTCCAGACGCTTTACTAACACTCTCCCCACTTGGAGAGTCAGTCCCTTTAACCTCCTGTTTGGCCCAGTTTGCAATTTCTGCGGAAGATGAACAGGAATAGCGAGAACCAATGAGAGACTAGCTGGAGGTGTCTGGACCGGCAAACTTAACTCTCATTTCCCACCAAGAAGAGGAATTAACCAAAGGCTCAGCGTGCCGTGCCGGAACCAGATTAGGGCCTGAAGCCATCCTGCGGTGTTGCGGCCAGCTCACAAGAAAGCGAGTTGAAGAAAGGAGCTCAGGGGCACTGTAATTCACAAACCTGCAGAGTTATAAATGACAGCTATCGTCCAAAAATAGACTGAAGTAAGGCTGCCAAGAGGACTTGAAAGCGGGGCAGAATTGCAGGAAACCGATTTCAGGAGGTAGACTGGAATTGCATTGAAAGCATAGGAAAAGAGGCAGAACGTCCACAATGATGCACTTGGCCAAAAAGGGCGTATGCGTTTTTTCCTGAATATATTCAGGAAAAAACGCATACGCCCTTTTTGGCCAACCAAGCAAGCTTGCAAAGGAAATCTGCACTACAATGAAGTCTCACTTCCCCCCGGTCAAAAGGGCCATCTGAAAAAAGTGTAAACTCCAGAAAGGCAGGACAGGCCATGGAGAACTGGGAGCCTTGTTATGCTGATGGGCGGGATGTAAATTACCAACAGACACTCAGGAGAAGTGTATGGTGTTTCCTGAAACATCTAAAAAACAAAGCAACAGAGCCTAGGGCACTGCCACTTATGGTCCTATAGCTTAGGGAAATTAAAATCAAAAAGACACAGCCACCCCAAAGTTTGGGACGCCTCTGTTTACAAGAACCTCGTTTACAGTACAAGTTCAACATCGCAGAAAGTGAAAAATGGATAAAGAAGTTGTGGTATTTACTTACAAAGCAATATCACTCAGCAATGAAATCTGTGTCATCAGGCCCTTAGCAGCACAATGAGTGGATTCAGGTATGATGATTCTAACTGAAATAAGTCACACAGAAAAAGAAACATCATAAGATATCAGTAATACACTGAATGTAAACTTGGCTACACAGGAACTGAATTACAGAACAGAACAAGGTCTCAAATTTAGAAAACCAACTTATGCTTGCTTAAGGGGAAAGGTGAGTTCGGGTGCTGCATAAAACCAGAGATTGAAATGAGCACAGATAAAGTTCCTTAAGCCAAATATGGAATAGACAAGAGCTACTCCTTGCTCAACGAAATGGACTCAACACCGCATATTAAACGCCTAAGAATGTACCTGACTAGTAAGTATCTTAAAACCTATGGATTGCTATGTCTCCGAAAGAGAATCAAGCATGTGTACAGGGGCATAAACGCAGCAGTGATAGGATTGGAGAGGTTCGGTGAGCAAATGAAGACCCTTTGAAGTCATATTGCATGGTACCCATTCCACGGGTTTCAACTACCCAGGTTTTAGGTATTCTTCCTTCAGCTAAAACATGCATGTGGAACCCAAGTATGATCAACCATGTGAATGGGAGACGTGTTCAAATATGTCTCAGTTTTCCTCCCCTGGTACTCGGGTGCAACATTCCAGACGCTTTACTAACACTCTCCCCACTTGGAAAGTCAGCGCCTTTAACCTCCTGTTTGGCCCAGTTTGCAATTTCTGCGGAAGATGAACAGGAATAGCGAGAACCAATGAGAGGCTAGCTGGAGGTGTCTGGACGGGCAAATTTAACTCTCATTTCCCACCAGGAAGAGGAAATAACCAAAGGCTCAGTGTGCCGTGCCGGAACCAGATTAGGGCCTGAAGCCATCCTGCGGTGTTGCGGCCAGGTCACAAGAAAGCGAGTTGAAGAAAGGAGCTCAGGGGCACTGTAATTCACAAACCTGCAGAGTTATAAATGACAGCTATCGTCCAAAAATAGACTGAAGTAAGGCTGCCAAGAGGACTTGAAAGCGGGGCAGAATTGCAGGAAACCGATTTCAGGAGGTAGACTGGAATTGCATTGAAAGCATAGGAAAAGAGGCAGAACGTCCACAATGATGCACTTGGCCAAAAAGGGCGTATGCGTTTTTTCCTGAATATATTCAGGAAAAAACGCATACGCCCTTTTTGGCCAACCAAGCAAGCTTGCAAAGGAAATCTGCACTACAATGAAGTCTCACTTCCCCCCGGTCAAAAGGGCCATCTGAAAAAAGTGTAAAATCCAGAAAGGCAGGACAGGCCATGGAGAACTGGGAGCCTTGTTATGCTGATGGGCGGGATGTAAATTGCCAACAACCACTTGGGAGAAGTGTATGGTGTTTCCTGAAACATCTAAAAAACAAAGCAACAGAACCTAGGGCACTTCCACTTATGGTCCTATAGCTTAGGGAAATTAAAATGAAAAAGACACAGCCACCCCAAAGTTTGGAACGGCTCTGTTTACAAGAACCTCATTTACAGTACAAGTTCAACATCGCAGAAAGTGAAAAATGGATAAAGAAGTTGTGGTATTTACTTACAAAGCAATATCACTCAGCAATGAAATCTGTGTCATCAGGCCCTTAGCAGCACAATGAGTGGATTCAGGTATGATGATTCTAACTGAAATAAGTCACACAGAAAAAGAAACATCATAAGATATCAGTAATACACGGAATGTAAACTTGGCTACACAGGAACTGAATTACAGAACAGAACAAGGTCTCAAATTTAGAAAACCAACTTATGCTTGCTTAAGGGGAAAGGTGAGTTGGGGTGCTGCATAAAACCAGAGATTGAAATGAGTACAGATAAAGTTCCTTAAGCCAAATATGGAATAGACAAGAGCTACTCCTTGCTCAACGAAATGGACTCAACACCGCATATTAAACGCCTAAGAATGTACCTGACTAGTAAGTATCTTAAAACCTATGGATTGCTATGTCTCCGAAAGAGAATCAAGCATGTGTACAGGGGCATAAACGCAGCAGTGATAGGATTGGAGAGGTTCGGTGAGCAAATGAAGACCCTTTGAAGTCATATTGCATGGTACCCATTCCACGGGTTTCAACTACCCAGGTTTTAGGTATTCTTCCTTCAGCTAAAACATGCATGTGGAACCTAGAGTATGATCAACCATGTGAATGGGAGACGTGTTCAAATATGTCCCAGTTTTCCTCCCCTGGTACTCGGGTGCAACATTCCAGACGCTTTACTAACACTCTCCCCACTTGGAGAGTCAGTCCCTTTAACCTCCTGTTTGGCCCAGTTTGCAATTTCTGCGGAAGATGAACAGGAATAGCGAGAACCAATGAGAGACTAGCTGAAGGTGTCTGGACGGGCAAATTTAACTCTCATTTCCCACCAGGAAGAGGAATTAACCAAAGGCTCAGCGTGCCGTGCCGGAACCAGATTAGGGCCTGAAGCCATCCTGCGGTGTTGCGGCCAGCTAACAAGAAAGCGAGTTGAAGAAAGGAGCTCAGGGGCACTGTAATTCACAAACCTGCAGAGTTATAAATGACAGCTATCGTCCAAAAATAGACTGAAGTAAGGCTGCCAAGAGGACTTGAAAGCGGGGCAGAATTGCAGGAAACCGATTTCAGGAGGTAGACTGGAATTGCATTGAAAGCATAGGAAAAGAGGCAGAACGTCCACAATGATGCACTTGGCCAAAAAGGGCGTATGCGTTTTTTCCTGAATATATTCAGGAAAAAACGCATACGCCCTTTTTGGCCAACCAAGCAAGCTTGCAAAGGAAATCTGCACTACAATGAAGTCTCACTTCCCCCCGGTCAAAAGGGCCATCTGAAAAAAGTGTAAAATCCAGAAAGGCAGGACAGGCCATGGAGAACTGGGAGCCTTGTTATGCTGATGGACGGGATGTAAATTGCCAACAACCACTCGGGAGAAGTGTATGGTGTTTCCTGAAACATCTAAAAAACAAAGCAACAGAACCTAGGGCACTTCCACTTATGGTCCTATAGCTTAGGGAAATTAAAATCAAAAAGACACAGCCACCCCAAAGTTTGGAAGGGCTCTGTTTACAAGAACCTCGTTTACAGTACAAGTTCAACATCACAGAAAGTGAAAAATGGATAAAGAAGTTGTGGTATTTACTTACAAAGCAATATCACTCAGCAATGAAATCTGTGTCATCAGGCCCTTAGCAGCACAATGAGTGGATTCAGGTATGATGATTCTAACTGAAATAAGTCACACAGAAAAAGAAACATCATAAGATATCAGTAATACACGGAATGTAAACTTGGCTACACAGGAACTGAATTACAGAACAGAAAAAGGTCTCAAATTTAGAAAACGAACTTATGCTTGCTTAAGGGGAAAGGTGAGTTGGGGTGCTGCATAAAACCAGAGATTGAAATGAGCACAGATAAAGTTCCTTAAGCCAAATATGGAATAGACAAGAGCTACTCCTTGCTCAACGAAATGGACTCAACACCGCATATTAAACGCCTAAGAATGTACCTGACTAGTAAGTATCTTAAAACCTATGGATTGCTATGTCTCCGAAAGAGAATCAAGCATGTGTACAGGGGCATAAACGCAGCAGTGATAGGATTGGAGAGGTTCGGTGAGCAAATGAAGACCCTTTGAAGTCATATTGCATGGTACCCATTCCACGGGTTTCAACTACCCAGGTTTTAGGTATTCTTCCTTCAGCTAAAACATGCATGTGGAACCCAAGTATGATCAACCATGTCAATGGGAGACGTGTTCAAATATGTCTCAGTTTTCCTCCCCTGGAACTCGGGTGCAACATTCCACACGCTTTACTAACACTCTCCCCACTTGGAGAGTCAGCGCCTTTAACCTCCTGTTTGGCCCAGTTTGCAATTTCTGCGGAAGATGAACAGGAAGAGCGAGAACCAATGAGAGGCTAGCTGGAGGTGTCTGGACGGGCAAATTTAACTCTCATTTCCCACCAGGAAGAGGAAATAACCAAAGGCTCAGCGTGCCGTGCCGGAACCAGATTAGGGCCTGAAGCCATCCTGCGGTGTTGCGGCCAGCTCACAAGAAAGCGAGTTGAAGAAAGAGCTCAGGGGCACTGTAATTCACAAACCTGCAGAGTTATAAATGACAGCTATCGTCCAAAAATAGACTGAAGCAAGGCTGCCAAGAGGACTTGAAAGCGGGGCAGAATTGCAGGAAACCGATTTCAGGAGGTAGACTGGAATTGCATTGAAAGCATAGGAAAAGAGGCAGAACGTCCACAATGATGCACTTGGCCAAAAAGGGCATATGCGTTTTTTCCTGAATATATTCAGGAAAAAACGCATACGCTCTTTTTGGCCAACCAAGCAAGCTTGCAAAGGAAATCTGCACTACAATGAAGTCTCACTTCCCCCCGGTCAAAAGGGCCATCTGAAAAAAGTGTAAAATCCAGAAAGGCAGGACAGGCCATGGAGAACTGGGAGCCTTGTTATGCTGATGGGCGGGATGTAAATTACCAACAGACACTCAGGAGAAGTGTATGGTGTTTCCTGAAACATCTAAAAAACAAGGCAACAGAGCCTAGGGCACTGCCACTTATGGTCTTATAGCTTAGGGAAATTAAAATCAAAAAGACACAGCCACCCCAAAGTTTGGAACGGCTCTGTTTACAAGAACCTCGTTTACAGTACAAGTTCAACATCGCAGAAATTGAAAAATGGATAAAGAAGTTGTGGTATTTACTTACAAAGCAATATCACTCAGCAATGAAATCTGTGTCATCAGGCCCTTAGCAGCACAATGAGTGGATTCAGGTATGATGATTCTAACTGAAATAAGTCACACAGAAAAAGAAACATCATAAGATATCAGTAATACATGGAATGTAAACTTGGCTACACAGGAACTGAATTACAGAACAGAACAGGGTCTCAAATTTAGAAAACCAATTTATGCTTGCTTAAGGGGAAAGGTGAGTTGGGGTGCTGCATAAAGCCAGAGATTGAAATGAGCACAGATAAAGTTCCTTAAGCCAAATATGGAATAGACAAGAGCTACTCCTTGCTCAACGAAATGGACTCAACACCCCATATTAAACGCCTAGGAATGTACCTGACTAGTAAGTATCTTAAAACCTATGGATTGCTATGTCTCCGAAAGAGAATCAAGCATGTGTACAGGGGCATAAACGCAGCAGTGATAGGATTGGAGAGGTGCGGTGAGCAAATGAAGACCCTTTGAAGTCATATTGCATGGTACCCATTCCACGGGTTTCAACTACCCAGGTTTTAGGTATTCTTCCTTCAGCTAAAACATGCATGTGGAACCCAAGTATGATCAACCATGTGAATGGGAGACGTGTTCAAATATGTCTCAGTTTTCCTCCCCTGGAACTCGGGTGCAACATTCCAGACGCTTTACTAACACTCTCCCCACTTGGAGAGTCAGTCCCTTTAACCTCCTGTTTGGCCCAGTTTGCAATTTCTGCGGAAGATGAACAGGAATAGCGAGAACCAATGAGAGACTAGCTGAAGGTGTCTGGACGGGCAAATTTAACTCTCATTTCCCACCAGGAAGAGGAATTAACCAAAGGCTCAGCGTGCCGTGCCGGAACCAGATTAGGGCCTGAAGCCATCCTGCGGTGTTGCGGCCAGCTAACAAGAAAGCGAGTTGAAGAAAGGAGCTCAGGGGCACTGTAATTCACAAACCTGCAGAGTTATAAATGACAGCTATCGTCCAAAAATAGACTGAAGTAAGGCTGCCAAGAGGACTTGAAAGCGGGGCAGAATTGCAGGAAACCGATTTCAGGAGGTAGACTGGAATTGCATTGAAAGCATAGGAAAAGAGGCAGAACGTCCACAATGATGCACTTGGCCAAAAAGGGCGTATGCGTTTTTTCCTGAATATATTCAGGAAAAAACGCATACGCCCTTTTTGGCCAACCAAGCAAGCTTGCAAAGGAAATCTGCACTACAATGAAGTCTCACTTCCCCCCGGTCAAAAGGGCCATCTGAAAAAAGTGTAAAATCCAGAAAGGCAGGACAGGCCATGGAGAACTGGGAGCCTTGTTATGCTGATGGACGGGATGTAAATTGCCAACAACCACTCGGGAGAAGTGTATGGTGTTTCCTGAAACATCTAAAAAACAAAGCAACAGAACCTAGGGCACTTCCACTTATGGTCCTATAGCTTAGGGAAATTAAAATCAAAAAGACACAGCCACCCCAAAGTTTGGAAGGGCTCTGTTTACAAGAACCTCGTTTACAGTACAAGTTCAACATCACAGAAAGTGAAAAATGGATAAAGAAGTTGTGGTATTTACTTACAAAGCAATATCACTCAGCAATGAAATCTGTGTCATCAGGCCCTTAGCAGCACAATGAGTGGATTCAGGTATGATGATTCTAACTGAAATAAGTCACACAGAAAAAGAAACATCATAAGATATCAGTAATACACGGAATGTAAACTTGGCTACACAGGAACTGAATTACAGAACAGAAAAAGGTCTCAAATTTAGAAAACGAACTTATGCTTGCTTAAGGGGAAAGGTGAGTTGGGGTGCTGCATAAAACCAGAGATTGAAATGAGCACAGATAAAGTTCCTTAAGCCAAATATGGAATAGACAAGAGCTACTCCTTGCTCAACGAAATGGACTCAACACCGCATATTAAACGCCTAAGAATGTACCTGACTAGTAAGTATCTTAAAACCTATGGATTGCTATGTCTCCGAAAGAGAATCAAGCATGTGTACAGGGGCATAAACGCAGCAGTGATAGGATTGGAGAGGTTCGGTGAGCAAATGAAGACCCTTTGAAGTCATATTGCATGGTACCCATTCCACGGGTTTCAACTACCCAGGTTTTAGGTATTCTTCCTTCAGCTAAAACATGCATGTGGAACCCAAGTATGATCAACCATGTCAATGGGAGACGTGTTCAAATATGTCTCAGTTTTCCTCCCCTGGAACTCGGGTGCAACATTCCACACGCTTTACTAACACTCTCCCCACTTGGAGAGTCAGCGCCTTTAACCTCCTGTTTGGCCCAGTTTTCAATTTCTGCGGAAGATGAACAGGAAGAGCGAGAACCAATGAGAGGCTAGCTGGAGGTGTCTGGACGGGCAAATTTAACTCTCATTTCCCACCAGGAAGAGGAAATAACCAAAGGCTCAGCGTGCCGTGCCGGAACCAGATTAGGGCCTGAAGCCATCCTGCGGTGTTGCGGCCAGCTCACAAGAAAGCGAGTTGAAGAAAGAGCTCAGGGGCACTGTAATTCACAAACCTGCAGAGTTATAAATGACAGCTATCGTCCAAAAATAGACTGAAGCAAGGCTGCCAAGAGGACTTGAAAGCGGGGCAGAATTGCAGGAAACCGATTTCAGGAGGTAGACTGGAATTGCATTGAAAGCATAGGAAAAGAGGCAGAACGTCCACAATGATGCACTTGGCCAAAAAGGGCATATGCGTTTTTTCCTGAATATATTCAGGAAAAAACGCATACGCTCTTTTTGGCCAACCAAGCAAGCTTGCAAAGGAAATCTGCACTACAATGAAGTCTCACTTCCCCCCGGTCAAAAGGGCCATCTGAAAAAAGTGTAAAATCCAGAAAGGCAGGACAGGCCATGGAGAACTGGGAGCCTTGTTATGCTGATGGGCGGGATGTAAATTACCAACAGACACTCAGGAGAAGTGTATGGTGTTTCCTGAAACATCTAAAAAACAAGGCAACAGAGCCTAGGGCACTGCCACTTATGGTCTTATAGCTTAGGGAAATTAAAATCAAAAAGACACAGCCACCCCAAAGTTTGGAACGGCTCTGTTTACAAGAACCTCGTTTACAGTACAAGTTCAACATCGCAGAAATTGAAAAATGGATAAAGAAGTTGTGGTATTTACTTACAAAGCAATATCACTCAGCAATGAAATCTGTGTCATCAGGCCCTTAGCAGCACAATGAGTGGATTCAGGTATGATGATTCTAACTGAAATAAGTCACACAGAAAAAGAAACATCATAAGATATCAGTAATACATGGAATGTAAACTTGGCTACACAGGAACTGAATTACAGAACAGAACAGGGTCTCAAATTTAGAAAACCAATTTATGCTTGCTTAAGGGGAAAGGTGAGTTGGGGTGCTGCATAAAGCCAGAGATTGAAATGAGCACAGATAAAGTTCCTTAAGCCAAATATGGAATAGACAAGAGCTACTCCTTGCTCAACGAAATGGACTCAACACCCCATATTAAACGCCTAGGAATGTACCTGACTAGTAAGTATCTTAAAACCTATGGATTGCTATGTCTCCGAAAGAGAATCAAGCATGTGTACAGGGGCATAAACGCAGCAGTGATAGGATTGGAGAGGTGCGGTGAGCAAATGAAGACCCTTTGAAGTCATATTGCATGGTACCCATTCCACGGGTTTCAACTACCCAGGTTTTAGGTATTCTTCCTTCAGCTAAAACATGCATGTGGAACCCAAGTATGATCAACCATGTGAATGGGAGACGTGTTCAAATATGTCTCAGTTTTCCTCCCCTGGAACTCGGGTGCAACATTCCACACGCTTTACTAACACTCTCCCGACTTGGAGAGTCAGCGCCTTTAACCTCCTGTTTGGCCCAGTTTGCAATTTCTGCGGAAGATGAACAGGAAGAGCGAGAACCAATGAGAGGCTAGCTGGAGGTGTCTGGACGGGCAAATTTAACTCTCATTTCCCACCAGGAAGAGGAAATAACCAAAGGCTCAGTGTGCCGTGCCGGAACCAGATTAGGGCCTGAAGCCATCCTGCGGTGTTGCGGCCAGGTCACAAGAAAGCGAGTTGAAGAAAGGAGCTCAGGGGCACTGTAATTCACAAACCTGCAGAGTTATAAATGACAGCTATCGTCCAAAAATAGACTGAAGTAAGGCTGCCAAGAGGACTTGAAAGCGGGGCAGAATTGCAGGAAACCGATTTCAGGAGGTAGACTGGAATTGCATTGAAAGCATAGGAAAAGAGGCAGAACGTCCACAATGATGCACTTGGCCAAAAAGGGCGTATGCGTTTTTTCCTGAATATATTCAGGAAAAAACGCATACGCCCTTTTTGGCCAACCAAGCAAGCTTGCAAAGGAAACCTGCACTACAATGAAGTCTCACTTCCCCCCGGTCAAAAGGGCCATCTGAAAAAAGTGTAAAATCCAGAAAGGCAGGACAGGCCATGGAGAACTGGGAGCCTTGTTATGCTGATGGGCGGGATGTAAATTGCCAACAACCACTCGGGAGAAGTGTATGGTGTTTCCTGAAACATCTAAAAAACAAAGCAACAGAACCTAGGGCACTTCCACTTATGGTCCTATAGCTTAGGGAAATTAAAATCAAAAACACACAGCCACCTCAAAGTTCGGAACGGCTCTGTTTACAAGAACCTCGTTTACAGTACAAGTTCAACATCGCAGAAAGTGAAAAATGGATAAAGAAGTTGTGGTATTTACTTACAAAGCAATATCACTCAGCAATGAAATCTGTGTCATCAGGCCCTTAGCAGCACAATGAGTGGATTCAGGTATGATGATTCTAACTGAAATAAGTCACACAGAAAAAGAAACATCATAAGATATCAGTAATACACGGAATGTAAACTTGGCTACACAGGAACTGAATTACAGAACAGAACAGGTTCTCAAATTTAGAAAACCAACTTATGCTTGCTTAAGGGGAAAGGTGAGTTGGGGTGCTGCATAAAACCAGAGATTGAAATGAGCACAGATAAAGTTCCTTAAGCCAAATATGGAATAGACAAGAGCTACTCCTTGCTCAACGAAATGGACTCAACACCGCATATTAAACGCCTAAGAATGTACCTGACTAGTAAGTATCTTAAAACCTATGGATTGCTATGTCTCCGAAAGAGAATCAAGCATGTGTACAGGGGCATAAACGCAGCAGTGATAGGATTGGAGAGGTTCGGTGAGCAAATGAAGACCCTTTGAAGTCATATTGCATGGTACCCATTCCACGGGTTTCAACTACCCAGGTTTTAGGTATTCTTCCTTCAGCTAAAACATGCATGTGGAACCCAAGTATGATCAACCATGTGATCGGGAGACGTGTTCAAATATGTCTCAGTTTTCCTCCCCTGGAACTCGGGTTCAACATTCCAGACGCTTTACTAACACTCTCCCCACTTGGAGAGTCAGGGCCTTTAACCTCCTGTTTGACCCAGTTTGCAATTTCTGCGGAAGATGAACAGGAATAGCGAGAACCAATGAGAGGCTAGCTGGAGGTGTCTGGACGGGCAAATTTAACTCTCATTTCCCACCAGGAAGAGGAAATAACCAAAGGCTCAGCGTGCCGTGCCGGAACCAGATTAGGGCCTGAAGACATCCTGCGGTGTTGCGGCCAGCTCACAAGAAAGCGAGTTGAAGAAAGGAGCTCAGGGGCACTGTAATTCACAAACCTGCAGAGTTATAAATGACAGCTATCGTCCAAAAATAGACTGAAGTAAGGCTGCCAAGAGGACTTGAAAGCGGGGCAGAATTGCAGGAAACCGATTTCAGGAGGTAGACTGGAATTGCATTGAAAGCATAGGAAAAGAGGCAGAACGTCCACAATGATGCACTTGGCCAAAAAGGGCGTATGCGTTTTTTCCTGAATATATTCAGGAAAAAACGCATACGCCCTTTTTGGCCAACCAAGCAAGCTTGCAAAGGAAATCTGCACTACAATGAAGTCTCACTTCCCCCCGGTCAAAAGGGCCATCTGAAAAAAGGGTAAAATCCAGAAAGGCAGGACAGGCCATGGAGAACTGGGAGCCTTGTTATGCTGATGGGCGGGATGTAAATTGCCAACAACCACTCGGGAGAAGTGTATGGTGTTTCCTGAAACATCTAAAAAACAAAGCAACAGAAACTAGGGCACTTCCACTTATGGTCCTATAGCTTAGGGAAATTAAAATCAAAAAGACACAGCCACCCCAAAGTTTGGAACGGCTCTGTTTACAAGAACCTCATTTACAGTACAAGTTCAACATCGCAGAAAGTGAAAAATGGATAAAGAAGTTGTGGTATTTACTTACAAAGCAATATCACTCAGCAATGAAATCTGTGTCATCAGGCCCTTAGCAGCACAATGAGTGGATTCAGGTATGATGATTCTAACTGAAATAAGTCACACAGAAAAAGAAACATCATAAGATATCAGTAATACACGGAATGTAAACTTGGCTACACAGGAACTGAATTACAGAACAGAACAGGTTCTCAAATTTAGAAAACCAACTTATGCTTGCTTAAGGGGAAAGGTGAGTTGGGGTGCTGCATAAAACCAGAGATTGAAATGAGCACAGATAAAGTTCCTTAAGCCAAATATGGAATAGACAAGAGCTACTCCTTGCTCAACGAAATGGACTCAACACCGCATATTAAACGCCTAAGAATGTACCTGACTAGTAAGTATCTTAAAACCTATGGATTGCTATGTCTCCGAAAGAGAATCAAGCATGTGTACAGGGGCATAAACGCAGCAGTGATAGGATTGGAGATGTTCGGTGAGCAAATGAAGACCCTTTGAAGTCATATTGCATTGTACCCATTCCATGGTTTTCAACTACCCAGGTTTTAGGTATTCTTCCTTCAGCTAAAACATGCATGTGGAACCCAGAGTATGATCAACCGTGTGATCGGGAGACGTGTTCAAATATGTCTCAGTTTTCATACCCTGGTACTCGGGTTCAACATTCCAGACGCTTTACTAACACTCTCCCCACTTGGAGAGTCAGCGCCTTTAACCTCCTGTTTGGCCCAGTTTGCAATTTCTGAGGAAGATGAACAGGAATAGCGAGAACCAATGAGAGGCTAGCTGGAGGTGTCTGGACGGGCAAATTTAACTCTCATTTCCCACCAGGAAGAGGAAATAACCAAAGGCTCAACGTGCCGTACCGGAGCCAGATTAGGGCCTGAAGCCATCCTGCGGTGTTGCGGCCAGCTCAAAAGAAAGCGAGTTGAAGAAAGGAGCTCAGGGGCACTGTAATTCACAAACCTGCAGAGTTATAAATGACAGCTATCGTCCAAAAATAGACTGAAGTAAGGCTGCCAAGAGGACTTGAAAGCGGGGCAGAATTGCAGGAAACCGATTTCAGGAGGTAGACTGGAATTGCATTGAAAGCATAGGAAAAGAGGCAGAACGTCCACAATGATGCACTTGGCCAAAAAGGGCGTATGCGTTTTTTCCTGAATATATTCAGGAAAAAACGCATACGCCCTTTTTGGCCAACCAAGCAAGCTTGCAAAGGAAATCTGCACTACAATGAAGTCTCACTTCCCCCCGGTCAAAAGGGCCATCTGAAAAAAGTGTAAAATCCAGAAAGGCAGGACAGGCCATGGAGAAATGGGAGCCTTGTTATGCTGATGGGCGGGATGTAAATTGCCAACAACCACTCGGGAGAAGTGTATGGTGTTTCCTGAAACATCTAAAAAACAAAGCAACAGAACCTAGGGAATTCCACTTATGGTCCTATAGCTTAGGGAAATTAAAATCAAAAAGACACAGCCACCCCAAAGTTTGGAACGGCTCTGTTTACAAGAACCTCATTTACAGTACAAGTTCAACATCGCAGAAAGTGAAAAATGGATAAAGAAGTTGTGGTATTTACTTACAAAGCAATATCACTCAGCAATGAAATCTGTGTCATCAGGCCCTTAGCAGCACAATGAGTGGATTCAGGTATGATGATTCTAACTGAAATAAGTCACACAGAAAAAGAAACATCATAATATATCAGTAATACATGGAATTTAAACTTGGCTACACAGGAACTGAATTACAGAACAGAACAGGGTCTCAAATTTAGAAAACCAACTTATGCTTGCTTAAGGGTAAAGGTGAGGTGGGGTGCTGCATAAAACCAGAGATTGAAATGAGCACAGATAAAGTTCCTTAAGTCAAATATGGAATAGACAAGAGCTACTCCTTGCTCAACGAAATGGACTCAACACCGCATATTAAACGCCTAAGAATGTACCTGACTAGTAAGTATCGTAAAACCTATGGATTGCTATGTCTCCAAAAGACAATCAAGCATGTGTACAGGGGCATAAACGCAGCAGTGATAGGATTGGAGAGGTTCGGTGAGCAAATGAAGACCCTTTGAAGTCATATTGCATGGTACCCATTACACGGGTCTCAACTCTCCAGGTTTAAGGTATTCTTCCTTCAGCTAAAACATGCATGTGGAACCCAAGTATGATCAACCATGTGAACGGGAGACGTGTTCAAATATGTCTCAGTTTTCCTCCCCTGGTACTCGGGTGCAACATTCCAGACGCTTTACTAACACTCTCCCCACTTGGAGAGTCAGCGCCTTTAACCTCCTGTTTGGCCCAGTTTGCAATTTCTGAGGAAGATGAACAGGAATAGCGAGAACGAATGAGAGGCTAGCTGGAGGTGTCTGGACGGGCAAATTTAACTCTCATTTCCCACCAGGAAGAGGAAATAACCAAAGGCTCAACGTGCCGTACCGGAGCCAGATTAGGGCCTGAAGCCATCCTGCGGTGTTGCGGCCAGCTCAAAAGAAAGCGAGTTGAAGAAAGGAGCTCAGGGGCACTGTAATTCACAAACCTGCAGAGTTATAAATGACAGCTATCGTCCAAAAATAGACTGAAGTAAGGCTGCCAAGAGGACTTGAAAGCGGGGCAGAATTGCAGGAAACCGATTTCAGGAGGTAGACTGGAATTGCATTGAAAGCATAGGAAAAGAGGCAGAACGTCCACAATGATGCACTTGGCCAAAAAGGGCGTATGCGTTTTTTCCTGAATATATTCAGGAAAAAACGCATACGCCCTTTTTGGCCAACCAAGCAAGCTTGCAAAGGAAATCTGCACTACAATGAAGTCTCACTTCCCCCCGGTCAAAAGGGCCATCTGAAAAAACTGTAAAATCCAGAAAGGCAGGACAGTCCATGGAGAACTGGGAGCCTTGTTATGCTGATGGGCGGGATGTAAATTGCCAACAACCACTCGGGAGAAGTGTATGGTGTTTCCTGAAACATCAAAAAAACAAAGCAACAGAACCTAGGGCACTTCCACTTATGGTCCTATAGCTTAGGGAAATTAAAATCAAAAAGACACAGCCAACCCAAAGTTTGGATCGGCTCTGTTTACAAGAACCTCATTTACAGTACAAGTTCAACATTGCAGAAAGTGAAAAATGGATAAAGAAGTTGTGGTATTTACTTACAAAGCAATATCACTCAGCAATGAAATCTGTGTCATCAGGCCCTTAGCAGCACAATGAGTGGATTCAGGTATGATGATTCTAACTGAAATAAGTCACACAGAAAAAGAAACATCATAAGATATCAGTAATACACGGAATGTAAACTTGGCTACACAGGAACTGAATTACAGAACAGAACAGGGTCTCAAATTTAGAAAACCAACTTATGCTTGCTTAAGGGTAAAGGTGAGTTGGGGTGCTGCATAAAACCAGAGATTGAAATGAGCACAGATAAAGTTCCTTAAGCCAAATATGGAATAGACAAGAGCTACTCCTTGCTCAACGAAATGGACTCAACACCGCATATTAAACGCCTAAGAATGTACCTGACTAGTAAGTATCGTAAAACCTATGGATTGCTATGTCTCCAAAAGAGAATCAAGCATGTGTACAGGGGCATAAACGCAGCAGTGATAGGATTGGAGAGGTTCGGTGAGCAAATGAAGACCCTTTGAAGTCATATTGCATGGTACCCATTACACGGGTCTCAACTCTCCAGGTTTAAGGTATTCTTCCTTCAGCTAAAACATGCATGTGGAACCCAAGTATGATCAACCATGTGAACGGGAGACGTGTTCAAATATGTCTCAGTTTTCCTCCCCTGGTACTCGGGTGCAACATTCCAGACGCTTTACTAACACTCTCCCCACTTGGAGAGTCAGCGCCTTTAACCTCCTGTTTGGCCCAGTTTGCAATTTCTGCGGAAGATGAACAGGAATAGCGAGAACCAATGAGAGGCTAGCTGGAGGTGTCTGGACGGGCAAATTTAACTCTCATTTCCCACCAGGAAGAGGAAATAACCAAAGGCTCAGCGTTCCGGGCCGGAACCAGATTAGGGCCTGAAGCCATCCTGCGGTGTTGCGGCCAGCTCAAAAGAAAGCGAGTTGAAGAAAGGAGCTCAGGGGCACTGTAATTCACAAACCTGCAGAGTTATAAATGACAGCTATCGTCCAAAAATATACTGAAGTAAGGCTGCCAAGAGGACTTGAAAGCGGGGCAGAATTGCAGGAAACTGATTGCAGGAGGTAGACTGGAATTGCATTGAAAGCATAGGAAAAGAGGCAGAACGTCCACAATGATGCACTTGGCCAAAAAGGGCGTATGCGTTTTTTCCTGAATATATTCAGGAAAAACCGCATACGCCCTTTTTGGCCAACCAAGCAAGCTTGCAAAGGAAATCTGTACTACAATGAAGTCTCACTTCCCCCCGGTCAAAAGGGCCATCTGAAAAAAGTGTAAAATCCAGAAAGGCAGGACAGGCCATGGAGAACTGGGAGCCTTGTTATGCTGATGGGCGGGATGTAAATTGCCAACAGACACACGGGAGAAGTGTATGGTGTTTCCTGAAACATCTAAAAAACAGAGCAACAGAGCCTAGGGCACTGCCACTTATGGTCCTATAGCTTAGGGAAATTAAAATCAAAAAGACACAGCCACCCCAAAGTTTGGGACGCCTCTGTTTACAACAACCTCGTTTACAGTACAAGTTCAACATCGCAGAAAGTGAAAAATGGATAAAGAAGTTGTGGTATTTACTTACAAAACAATATCACTCAGCAATGAAATCTATGTCATCAGGCCCTTAGCATCACAATGAGTGGATTCAGGTATGATGATTCTAACTGAAATAAGTCACACAGAAAAAGAAACATCATAAGATATCACTAATACACGGAATGGAAACTTGGCTACACAGGAACTGAATTACAGAACAGAACAGGGTCTCAAATTTAGAAAACCAACTTATGCTTGCTTAAGGGGAAAGGTGAGTTGGGGTGCTGCATAAAACCAGAGATTGAAATGAGCACAGATAAAGTTCCTTAAGTCAAATATGGAATAGACAAGAGCTACTCCTTGCTCAACGAAATGGACTCAACACCGCATATTAAACGCCTAAGAATGTACCTGACTAGTAAGTATCGTAAAACCTATGGATTGCTATGTCTCCAAAAGAGAATCAAGCATGTGTACAGGGGCATAAACGCAGCAGTGATAGGATTGGAGAGGTTCGGTGAGCAAATGAAGACCCTTTGAAGTCATATTGCATGGTACCCATTACACGGGTCTCAACTCTCCAGCTTTAAGGTATTCTTCCTTCAGCTAAAACATGCATGTGGAACCCAAGTATGATCAACCATGTGAACGGGAGACGTGTTCAAATATGTCTCAGTTTTCCTCCCCTGGTACTCGGGTGCAACATTCCAGACGCTTTACTAACACTCTCCCCATTTGGAGAGTCAGCGCCTTTAACCTCCTGTTTGGCCCAGTTTGCAATTTCTGCGGAAGATGAACAGGAATAGCGAGAACCAATGAGAGGCTAGCTGGAGGTGTCTGGACGGGCAAATTTAACTCTCATTTCCCACCAGGAAGAGGAAATAACCAAAGGCTCAGTGTGCCGGGCCGGAACCAGATTAGGGCCTGAAGCCATCATGCGGTGTTGCGGCCAGCTCAAAAGAAAGCGAGTTGAAGAAAGGAGCTCAGGGGCACTGTAATTCACAAACCTGCAGAGTTATAAATGACAGCTATCGTCCAAAAATAGACTGAAGTAAGGCTGCCAAGAGGACTTGAAAGTGGGGCAGAATTTCAGGAAACCAATTTCAGGAGGTAGACTGGAATTGCATTGAAAGCATAGGAAAAGAGGCAGAACGTCCACAATGATGCACTTGGCCAAAAAGGGCGTATGCGTTTTTTCCTGAATATATTCAGGAAAAAACGCATACGCCCTTTTTGGCCAACCAAGCAAGCTTGCAAAGGAAATCTGCACTACAATGAAGTCTCACTTCCCCCCGGTCAAAAGGGCCATCTGAAAAAAGTGTAAAATCCAGAAAGGCAGGACAGGCCATGGAGAACTGGGAGCCTTGTTATGCTGATGGGCGGGATGTAAATTGCCAACAGACACTCTGGACAAGTGTATGGTGTTTCCTGAAACATCTGAAAAACAAAGCAACAGAGCCTAGAGCACTTCCACTTATGGTCGTATAGCTTAGGGAAATTAAAATCAAAAAGACACAGCCACCCTAAAGTTTGGGACGCCTCTGTTTACAAGAACCTCGTTTACAGTACAAGTTCAACATCGCAGAAAGTGAAAAATGGATAAAGAAGTTGTGGTATTTACTTACAAAGCAATATCACTCAGCAATGAAATCTATGTCATCAGGCCCTTAGCATCACAATGAGTGGATTCAGGTATGATGATTCTAACTGAAATAAGTCACACAGAAAAAGAAACATCATAAGATATCACTAATACACGGAATGTAAACTTGGCTACACAGGAACTGAATTACAGAACAGAACAGGGTCTCAAATTTAGAAAACCAACTTATGCTTGCTTAAGGGGAAAGGTGAGTTGGGGTGCTGCATAAAACCAGAGATTGAAATGAGCACAGATAAAGTTCCTTAAGTCAAATATGGAATAGACAAGAGCTACTCCTTGCTCAACGAAATGGACTCAACACCGCATATTAAACGCCTAAGAATGTACCTGACTAGTAAGTATCGTAAAACCTATGGATTGCTATGTCTCCAAAAGAGAATCAAGCATGTGTACAGGGGCATAAACGCAGCAGTGATAGGATTGGAGAGGTTCCGTGAGCAAATGAAGACCCTTTGAAGTCATATTGCATGGTACCCATTCCACGGGTCTCAACTCTCCAGGTTTAAGGTATTCTTCCTTCAGCTAAAACATGCATGTGGAACCCAAGTATGATCAACCATGTGAACGGGAGACGTGTTCAAATATGTCTCAGTTTTCCTCCCCTGGTACTCGGGTGCAACATTCCAGACGCTTTACTAACACTCTCCCAACTTGGAGAGTCAGTCCCTTTAACCTCCTGTTTGGCCCAGTTTGCAATTTCTGCGGAAGATGAACAGGAATAGCGAGAACCAATGAGAGACTAGCTGGAGGTGTCTGGACGGGCAAATTTAACTCTCATTTCCCACCAGGAAGAGGAAATAACCAAAGGCTCAGCGTGCCGTGCCGGAACCAGATTAGGGCCTGAAGCCATCCTGCGGTGTTGCGGCCAGGTCACAAGAAAGCGAGTTGAAGAAAGGAGCTCAGGGGCACTGTAAATCACAAACCTGCAGAGTTATAAATGACAGCTATCGTCCAAAAATAGACTGAAGTAAGGCTGCCAAGAGGACTTCAAAGCGGGGCAGAATTGCAGGAAACCGATTTCAGGAGGTAGACTGGAATTGCATTGAAAGCATAGGAAAAGAGGCAGAACGTCCACAATGATGCACTTGGCCAAAAAGGGCGTATGCGTTTTTTCCTGAATATATTCAGGAAAAAACGCATACGCCCTTTTTGGCCAACCAAGCAAGCTTGCAAATGAAATCTGCAATACAATGAAGTCTCACTTCCCCCCGGTCAAAAGGTCCATCTGAAAAAAGTGTAAAATCCAGAAAGGCAGGACAGGCCATGGAGAACTGGGAGCCTTGTTATGCTGATGGGCGGGATGTAAATTGCCAACAGACACTCTGGACAAGTGTATGGTGTTTCCTGAAACATCTGAAAAACAAAGCAACAGAGCCTAGAGCACTTCCACTTATGGTCGTATAGCTTAGGGAAATTAAAATCAAAAAGACACAGGCACCCTAAAGTTTGGGACGCCTCTGTTTACAAGAACCTCGTTTACAGTACAAGTTCAACATCACAGAAAGTGAAAAATGGATAAAGAAGTTGTGGTATTTACTTACAAAGCAATATCACTCAGCAATGAAATCTATGTCATCAGGCCCTTAGCATCACAATGAGTGGATTCAGGTATGATGATTCTAACTGAAATAAGTCACACAGAAAAAGAAACATCATAAGATATCTGTAATACACGGAATGTAAACTTGGCTACACAGGAACTGAATTACAGAACAGAACAGGGTCTCAAATTTAGAAAACCAACTTATGCTTGCTTAAGGGGAAAGGTGAGTTGGGGTGCTGCATAAAACCAGAGATTGAAATGAGCACAGATAAAGTTCCTTAAGTCAAATATGGAATAGACAAGAGCTACTCCTTGCTCAACGAAATGGACTCAACACCGCATATTAAACGCCTAAGAATGTACCTGACTAGTAAGTAGCGTAAAACCTATGGATTGCTATGTCTCCAAAAGAGAATCAAGCATGTGTACAGGGGCATAAACGCAGCAGTGATAGGATTGGAGAGGTTCGGTGAGCAAATGAAGACCCTTTGAAGTCATATTGCATGGTACCCATTCCACGGGTCTCAACTCTCCAGGTTTAAGGTATTCTTCCTTCAGCTAAAACATGCATGTGGAACCCAAGTATGATCAACCATGTGAACGGGAGACGTGTTCAAATATGTCTCAGTTTTCCTCCCCTGGTACTCGGGTGCAACATTCCAGACGCTTTACTAACACTCTCCCAACTTGGAGAGTCAGTCCCTTTAACCTCCTGTTTGGCCCAGTTTGCAATTTCTGCGGAAGATGAACAGGAATAGCGAGAACCAATGAGAGACTAGCTGGAGGTGTCTGGACGGGCAAATTTAACTCTCATTTCCCACCAGGAAGAGGAAATAACCAAAGGCTCAGCGTGCCGTGCCGGAACCAGATTAGGGCCTGAAGCCATCCTGCGGTGTTGCGGCCAGGTCACAAGAAAGCGAGTTGAAGAAAGGAGCTCAGGGGCACTGTAATTCACAAACCTGCAGAGTTATAAATGACAGCTATCGTCCAAAAATAGACTGAAGTAAGGCTGCCAAGAGGACTTCAAAGCGGGGCAGAATTGCAGGAAACCGATTTCAGGAGGTAGACTGGAATTGCATTGAATGCATAGGAAAAGAGGCAGAACGTCCACAATGATGCACTTGGCCAAAAAGGGCGTATGCGTTTTTTCCTGAATATATTCAGGAAAAAACGCATACGCCCTTTTTGGCCAACCAAGCAAGCTTGCAAAGGAAATCTGCACTACAATGAAGTCTCACTTCCCCCCGGTCAAAAGGGCCATCTGAAAAAAGTGTAAAATCCAGAAAGGCAGGACAGGCCATGGAGAACTGGGAGCCTTGTTATGCTGATGGGCGGGATGTAAATTGCCAACAACCACTCGGGAGAAGTGTATGGTGTTTCCTGAAACATCTAAAAAACAAAGCAACAGAACCTAGGGCACTTCCACTTATGGTCCTATAGCTTAGGGAAATTAAAATCAAAAAGACACAGCCACCCCAAAGTTTGGAACGGCTCTGTTTACAAGAACCTCGTTTACAGTACAAGTTCAACATCGCAGAAAGTGAAAAATGGATAAAGAAGTTGTGGTATTTACTTACAAAGCAATATCACTCAGCAATGAAATCTGTGTCATCAGGCCCTTAGCAGCACAATGAGTGGATTCAGGTATGATGATTCTAACTGAAATAAGTCACACAGAAAAAGAAACATCATAAGATATCTGTAATACACGGAATGTAAACTTGGCTACACAGGAACTGAATTACAGAACAGAACAGGGTCTCAAATTTAGAAAACCAACTTACGCTTGCTTAAGGGGAAAGGTGAGTTGGGGTGCTGCATAAAACCAGAGATTGAAATGAGCACAGATAAAGTTCCTTAAGCCAAATATGGAATAGACAAGAGCTACTCCTTGCTCAACGAAATGGACTCAACACCGCATATTAAACGCCTAAGAATGTACCTGACTAGTAGGTATCTTAAAACCTATGGATTGCTATGTCTCCGAAAGAGAATCAAGCATGTGTACAGGGGCATAAACGCAGCAGTGATAGGATTGGGGAGGTTCGGTGAGCAAATGAAGACCCTTTGAAGACATATTGCATGGTACCCATTCCACGGGTCTCAACTCTCCAGGTTTAAGGTATTCTTCCTTCAGCTAAAACATGCATGTGGAACCCAGAGTATGATCAACCGTGTGAACGGGAGACGTGTTCAAATATGTCTCAGTTTTCCTCCCCTGGTACTCGGGTGCAACATTCCAGAAGCTTTACTAACACTCTCCCCACTTGGAGAGTCAGCGCCTTTAACCTCCTGTTTGGCCCAGTTTGCAATTTCTGCGGAAGATGAACAGGAATAGCGAGAAGCAATGAGAGACTAGCTGGAGGTGTCTGGACGGGCAAATTTAACTCTCATTTCCCACCAGGAAGAGGAATTAACCAAAGGCTCAGCGTGCCGTGCCGGAATCAGATTAGGGCCTGAAGCCATCCTGCGGTGTTGCGGCCAGCTCACAAGAAAGCGAGTTGAAGAAAGGAGCTCAGGGGCACTGTAATTCACAAGCCTGCAGAGTTATAAATGACAGCTATCGTCCAAAAATAGACTGAAGTAAGGCTGCCAAGAGGACTTGAAAGCGGGGCAGAATTGCAGGAAACCGATTTCAGGAGGTAGACTGGAATTGCATTGAAAGCATAGGAAAAGAGGCAGAACGTCCACAATGATGCACTTGGCCAAAAAGGGCGTATGCGTTTTTTCCTGAATATATTCAGGAAAAAACGCATACGCCCTTTTTGGCCAACCAAGCAAGCTTGCAAAGGAAATCTGCACTACAATGAAGTCTCACTTCGCCCCGGTCAAAAGGGCCATCTGAAAAAAGTGTAAAATCCAGAAAGGCAGGACAGGCCATGGAGAACTGGGAGCCTTGTTATGCTGATGGGCGGGATGTAAATTGCCAACAACCACTCGGGAGAAGTGTATGGTGTCTCCTGAAACATCTAAAAAACAAATCAACAGAGCCTAGGGCACTTCCACTTATGGTCCTATAGCTTAGGAAAATTAAAATAAAATATACACAGCCACCCCAAAGTTTGGAACGGCTCTGTTTACAAGAACCTCGTTTACAGTACAAGTTCAACATCGCAGAAAGTGAAAAATGGATAAAGAAGTTGTGGTATTTACTTACAAAGCAATATCACTCAGCAATGAAATCTATGTCATCAGGCCCTTAGCAGCACAATGAGTGGATTCAGGTATGATGATTCTAACTGAAATAAGTCACACAGAAAAAGAAACATCATAATATATCAGTAATACACGGAATGTAAACTTGGCTACACAGGAACTGAATTACAGAACAGAACAGGGTCTCAAATTTAGAAAACCAACTTATGCTTGCTTAAGGGGAAAGGTGAGTTGGGGTGCTGCATAAAACCAGAGATTGAAATGAGCACAGATAAAGTTCCTTAAGTCAAATATGGAATAGACAAGAGCTACTCCTTGCTCAACGAAATGGACTCAACACCGCATATTAAACGCCTAAGAATGTACCTGACTAGTAAGTAGCGTAAAACCTATGGATTGCTATGTCTCCAAAAGAGAATCAAGCATGTGTACAGGGGCATAAACGCAGCAGTGATAGGATTGGAGAGGTTCGGTGAGCAAATGAAGACCCTTTGAAGTCATATTGCATGGTACCCATTCCACGGGTCTCAACTCTCCAGGTTTAAGGTATTCTTCCTTCAGCTAAAACATGCATGTGGAACCCAAGTATGATCAACCATGTGAACGGGAGACGTGTTCAAATATGTCTCAGTTTTCCTCCCCTGGTACTCGGGTGCAACATTCCAGACGCTTTACTAACACTCTCCCAACTTGGAGAGTCAGTCCCTTTAACCTCCTGTTTGGCCCAGTTTGCAATTTCTGCGGAAGATGAACAGGAATAGCGAGAACCAATGAGAGACTAGCTGGAGGTGTCTGGACGGGCAAATTTAACTCTCATTTCCCACCAGGAAGAGGAAATAACCAAAGGCTCAGCGTGCCGTGCCGGAACCAGATTAGGGCCTGAAGCCATCCTGCGGTGTTGCGGCCAGGTCACAAGAAAGCGAGTTGAAGAAAGGAGCTCAGGGGCACTGTAATTCACAAACCTGCAGAGTTATAAATGACAGCTATCGTCCAAAAATAGACTGAAGTAAGGCTGCCAAGAGGACTTCAAAGCGGGGCAGAATTGCAGGAAACCGATTTCAGGAGGTAGACTGGAATTGCATTGAATGCATAGGAAAAGAGGCAGAACGTCCACAATGATGCACTTGGCCAAAAAGGGCGTATGCGTTTTTTCCTGAATATATTCAGGAAAAAAACGCATACGCCCTTTTTGGCCAACCAAGCAAGCTTGCAAAGGAAATCTGCACTACAATGAAGTCTCACTTCCCCCCGGTCAAAAGGGCCATCTGAAAAAAGTGTAAAATCCAGAAAGGCAGGACAGGCCATGGAGAACTGGGAGCCTTGTTATGCTGATGGGCGGGATGTAAATTGCCAACAACCACTCGGGAGAAGTGTATGGTGTTTCCTGAAACATCTAAAAAACAAAGCAACAGAACCTAGGGCACTTCCACTTATGGTCCTATAGCTTAGGGAAATTAAAATCAAAAAGACACAGCCACCCCAAAGTTTGGAACGGCTCTGTTTACAAGAACCTCGTTTACAGTACAAGTTCAACATCGCAGAAAGTGAAAAATGGATAAAGAAGTTGTGGTATTTACTTACAAAGCAATATCACTCAGCAATGAAATCTGTGTCATCAGGCCCTTAGCAGCACAATGAGTGGATTCAGGTATGATGATTCTAACTGAAATAAGTCACACAGAAAAAGAAACATCATAAGATATCTGTAATACACGGAATGTAAACTTGGCTACACAGGAACTGAATTACAGAACAGAACAGGGTCTCAAATTTAGAAAACCAACTTACGCTTGCTTAAGGGGAAAGGTGAGTTGGGGTGCTGCATAAAACCAGAGATTGAAATGAGCACAGATAAAGTTCCTTAAGCCAAATATGGAATAGACAAGAGCTACTCCTTGCTCAACGAAATGGACTCAACACCGCATATTAAACGCCTAAGAATGTACCTGACTAGTAGGTATCTTAAAACCTATGGATTGCTATGTCTCCGAAAGAGAATCAAGCATGTGTACAGGGGCATAAACGCAGCAGTGATAGGATTGGGGAGGTTCGGTGAGCAAATGAAGACCCTTTGAAGACATATTGCATGGTACCCATTCCACGGGTCTCAACTCTCCAGGTTTAAGGTATTCTTCCTTCAGCTAAAACATGCATGTGGAACCCAGAGTATGATCAACCGTGTGAACGGGAGACGTGTTCAAATATGTCTCAGTTTTCCTCCCCTGGTACTCGGGTGCAACATTCCAGAAGCTTTACTAACACTCTCCCCACTTGGAGAGTCAGCGCCTTTAACCTCCTGTTTGGCCCAGTTTGCAATTTCTGCGGAAGATGAACAGGAATAGCGAGAAGCAATGAGAGACTAGCTGGAGGTGTCTGGACGGGCAAATTTAACTCTCATTTCCCACCAGGAAGAGGAATTAACCAAAGGCTCAGCGTGCCGTGCCGGAATCAGATTAGGGCCTGAAGCCATCCTGCGGTGTTGCGGCCAGCTCACAAGAAAGCGAGTTGAAGAAAGGAGCTCAGGGGCACTGTAATTCACAAGCCTGCAGAGTTATAAATGACAGCTATCGTCCAAAAATAGACTGAAGTAAGGCTGCCAAGAGGACTTGAAAGCGGGGCAGAATTGCAGGAAACCGATTTCAGGAGGTAGACTGGAATTGCATTGAAAGCATAGGAAAAGAGGCAGAACGTCCACAATGATGCACTTGGCCAAAAAGGGCGTATGCGTTTTTTCCTGAATATATTCAGGAAAAAACGCATACGCCCTTTTTGGCCAACCAAGCAAGCTTGCAAAGGAAATCTGCACTACAATGAAGTCTCACTTCCCCCCGGTCAAAAGGGCCATCTGAAAAAAGTGTAAAATCCAGAAAGGCAGGACAGGCCATGGAGAACTGGGAGCCTTGTTATGCTGATGGGCGGGATGTAAATTGCCAACAACCACTCGGGAGAAGTGTATGGTGTCTCCTGAAACATCTAAAAAACAAATCAACAGAGCCTAGGGCACTTCCACTTATGGTCCTATAGCTTAGGAAAATTAAAATAAAATATACACAGCCACCCCAAAGTTTGGAACGGCTCTGTTTACAAGAACCTCGTTTACAGTACAAGTTCAACATCGCAGAAAGTGAAAAATGGATAAAGAAGTTGTGGTATTTACTTACAAAGCAATATCACTCAGCAATGAAATCTATGTCATCAGGCCCTTAGCAGCACAATGAGTGGATTCAGGTATGATGATTCTAACTGAAATAAGTCACACAGAAAAAGAAACATCATAATATATCAGTAATACACGGAATGTAAACTTGGCTACACAGGAACTGAATTACAGAACAGAACAGGGTCTCAAATTTAGAAAACCAACTTATGCTTGCTTAAGGGTAAAGGTGAGTTGGGGTGCTGCATAAAACCAGAGATTGAAATGAGCACAGATAAAGTTCCTTAAGCCAAATATGGAATAGACAAGAGCTACTCCTTGCTCAACGAAATGGACTCAACACCGCATATTAAACGCCTAAGAATGTACCTGACTAGTAAGTATCGTAAAACCTATGGATTGCTATGTCTCCAAAAGAGAATCAAGCATGTGTACAGGGGCATAAACGCAGCAGTGATAGGATTGGAGAGGTTCGGTGAGCAAATGAAGACCCTTTGAAGTCATATTGCATGGTACCCATTACACGGGTCTCAACTCTCCAGGTTTAAGGTATTCTTCCTTCAGCTAAAACATGCATGTGGAACCCAAGTATGATCAACCATGTGAACGGGAGACGTGTTCAAATATGTCTCAGTTTTCCTCCCCTGGTACTCGGGTGCAACATTCCAGACGCTTTACTAACACTCTCCCCACTTGGAGAGTCAGCGCCTTTAACCTCCTGTTTGGCCCAGTTTGCAATTTCTGCGGAAGATGAACAGGAATAGCGAGAACCAATGAGAGGCTAGCTGGAGGTGTCTGGACGGGCAAATTTAACTCTCATTTCCCACCAGGAAGAGGAAATAACCAAAGGCTCAGCGTTCCGGGCCGGAACCAGATTAGGGCCTGAAGCCATCCTGCGGTGTTGCGGCCAGCTCAAAAGAAAGCGAGTTGAAGAAAGGAGCTCAGGGGCACTGTAATTCACAAACCTGCAGAGTTATAAATGACAGCTATCGTCCAAAAATATACTGAAGTAAGGCTGCCAAGAGGACTTGAAAGCGGGGCAGAATTGCAGGAAACTGATTGCAGGAGGTAGACTGGAATTGCATTGAAAGCATAGGAAAAGAGGCAGAACGTCCACAATGATGCACTTGGCCAAAAAGGGCATATGCGTTTTTTCCTGAATATATTCAGGAAAAACCGCATACGCCCTTTTTGGCCAACCAAGCAAGCTTGCAAAGGAAATCTGTACTACAATGAAGTCTCACTTCCCCCCGGTCAAAAGGGCCATCTGAAAAAAGTGTAAAATCCAGAAAGGCAGGACAGGCCATGGAGAACTGGGAGCCTTGTTATGCTGATGGGCGGGATGTAAATTGCCAACAACCACTTGGGAGAAGTGTATGGTGTTTCCTGAAACATCTAAAAAACAGAGCAACAGAGCCTAGGGCACTGCCACTTATGGTCCTATAGCTTAGGGAAATTAAAATCAAAAAGACACAGCCACCCCAAAGTTTGGGACGCCTCTGTTTACAACAACCTCGTTTACAGTACAAGTTCAACATCGCAGAAAGTGAAAAATGGATAAAGAAGTTGTGGTATTTACTTACAAAACAATATCACTCAGCAATGAAATCTATGTCATCAGGCCCTTAGCATCACAATGAGTGGATTCAGGTATGATGATTCTAACTGAAATAAGTCACACAGAAAAAGAAACATCATAAGATATCAGTAATACACGGAATGGAAACTTGGCTACACAGGAACTGAATTACAGAACAGAACAGGGTCTCAAATTTAGAAAACCAACTTATGCTTGCTTAAGGGTAAAGGTGAGTTGGGGTGCTGCATAAAACCAGAGATTGAAATGAGCACAGATAAAGTTCCTTAAGTCAAATATGGAATAGACAAGAGCTACTCCTTGCTCAACGAAATGGACTCAACACCGCATATTAAACGCCTAAGAATGTACCTGACTAGTAAGTATCGTAAAACCTATGGATTGCTATGTCTCCAAAAGAGAATCAAGCATGTGTACAGGGGCATAAACGCAGCAGTGATAGGATTGGAGAGGTTCGGTGAGCAAATGAAGACCCTTTGAAGTCATATTGCATGGTACCCATTACACGGGTCTCAACTCTCCAGGTTTAAGGTATTCTTCCTTCAGCTAAAACATGCATGTGGAACCCAAGTATGATCAACCATGTGAACGGGAGACGTGTTCAAATATGTCTCAGTTTTCCTCCCCTGGTACTCGGGTGCAACATTCCAGACGCTTTACTAACACTCTCCCCATTTGGAGAGTCAGCGCCTTTAACCTCCTGTTTGGCCCAGTTTGCAATTTCTGCGGAAGATGAACAGGAATAGCGAGAACCAATGAGAGGCTAGCTGGAGGTGTCTGGACGGGCAAATTTAACTCTCATTTCCCACCAGGAAGAGGAAATAACCAAAGGCTCAGTGTGCCGGGCCGGAACCAGATTAGGGCCTGAAGCCATCATGCGGTGTTGCGGCCAGCTCAAAAGAAAGCGAGTTGAAGAAAGGAGCTCAGGGGCACTGTAATTCACAAACCTGCAGAGTTATAAATGACAGCTATCGTCCAAAAATAGACTGAAGTAAGGCTGCCAAGAGGACTTGAAAGTGGGGCAGAATTTCAGGAAACCAATTTCAGGAGGTAGACTGGAATTGCATTGAAAGCATAGGAAAAGAGGCAGAACGTCCACAATGATGCACTTGGCCAAAAAGGGCGTATGCGTTTTTTCCTGAATATATTCAGGAAAAAACGCATACGCCCTTTTTGGCCAACCAAGCAAGCTTGCAAAGGAAATCTGCACTACAATGAAGTCTCACTTCCCCCCGGTCAAAAGGGCCATCTGAAAAAAGTGTAAAATCCAGAAAGGCAGGACAGGCCATGGAGAACTGGGAGCCTTGTTATGCTGATGGGCGGGATGTAAATTGCCAACAGACACTCTGGACAAGTGTATGGTGTTTCCTGAAACATCTGAAAAACAAAGCAACAGAGCCTAGAGCACTTCCACTTATGGTCGTATAGCTTAGGGAAATTAAAATCAAAAAGACACAGCCACCCTAAAGTTTGGGACGCCTCTGTTTACAAGAATCTCGTTTACAGTACAAGTTCAACATCGCAGAAAGTGAAAAATGGATAAAGAAGTTGTGGTATTTACTTACAAAGCAATATCACTCAGCAATGAAATCTATGTCATCAGGCCCTTAGCATCACAATGAGTGGATTCAGGTATGATGATTCTAACTGAAATAAGTCACACAGAAAAAGAAACATCATAAGATATCTGTAATACACGGAATGTAAACTTGGCTACACAGGAACTGAATTACAGAACAGAACAGGGTCTCAAATTTAGAAAACCAACTTATGCTTGCTTAAGGGGAAAGGTGAGTTGGGGTGCTGCATAAAACCAGAGATTGAAATGAGCACAGATAAAGTTCCTTAAGTCAAATATGGAATAGACAAGAGCTACTCCTTGCTCAACGAAATGGACTCAACACCGCATATTAAACGCCTAAGAATGTACCTGACTAGTAAGTATCGTAAAACCTATGGATTGCTATGTCTCCAAAAGAGAATCAAGCATGTGTACAGGGGCATAAACGCAGCAGTGATAGGATTGGAGAGGTTCCGTGAGCAAATGAAGACCCTTTGAAGTCATATTGCATGGTACCCATTCCACGGGTCTCAACTCTCCAGGTTTAAGGTATTCTTCCTTCAGCTAAAACATGCATGTGGAACCCAAGTATGATCAACCATGTGAACGGGAGACGTGTTCAAATATGTCTCAGTTTTCCTCCCCTGGTACTCGGGTGCAACATTCCAGACGCTTTACTAACACTCTCCCAACTTGGAGAGTCAGTCCCTTTAACCTCCTGTTTGGCCCAGTTTGCAATTTCTGCGGAAGATGAACAGGAATAGCGAGAACCAATGAGAGGCTAGCTGGAGGTGTCTGGACGGGCAAATTTAACTCTCATTTCCCACCAGGAAGAGGAAATAACCAAAGGCTCAGCGTTCCGGGCCGGAACCAGATTAGGGCCTGAAGCCATCCTGCGGTGTTGCGGCCAGCTCAAAAGAAAGCGAGTTGAAGAAAGGAGCTCAGGGGCACTGTAATTCACAAACCTGCAGAGTTATAAATGACAGCTATCGTCCAAAAATATACTGAAGTAAGGCTGCCAAGAGGACTTGAAAGCGGGGCAGAATTGCAGGAAACTGATTGCAGGAGGTAGACTGGAATTGCATTGAAAGCATAGGAAAAGAGGCAGAACGTCCACAATGATGCACTTGGCCAAAAAGGGCATATGCGTTTTTTCCTGAATATATTCAGGAAAAACCGCATACGCCCTTTTTGGCCAACCAAGCAAGCTTGCAAAGGAAATCTGTACTACAATGAAGTCTCACTTCCCCCCGGTCAAAAGGGCCATCTGAAAAAAGTGTAAAATCCAGAAAGGCAGGACAGGCCATGGAGAACTGGGAGCCTTGTTATGCTGATGGGCGGGATGTAAATTGCCAACAGACACACGGGAGAAGTGTATGGTGTTTCCTGAAACATCTAAAAAACAGAGCAACAGAGCCTAGGGCACTGCCACTTATGGTCCTATAGCTTAGGGAAATTAAAATCAAAAAGACACAGCCACCCCAAAGTTTGGGACGCCTCTGTTTACAACAACCTCGTTTACAGTACAAGTTCAACATCGCAGAAAGTGAAAAATGGATAAAGAAGTTGTGGTATTTACTTACAAAACAATATCACTCAGCAATGAAATCTATGTCATCAGGCCCTTAGCATCACAATGAGTGGATTCAGGTATGATGATTCTAACTGAAATAAGTCACACAGAAAAAGAAACATCATAAGATATCAGTAATACACGGAATGGAAACTTGGCTACACAGGAACTGAATTACAGAACAGAACAGGGTCTCAAATTTAGAAAACCAACTTATGCTTGCTTAAGGGTAAAGGTGAGTTGGGGTGCTGCATAAAACCAGAGATTGAAATGAGCACAGATAAAGTTCCTTAAGTCAAATATGGAATAGACAAGAGCTACTCCTTGCTCAACGAAATGGACTCAACACCGCATATTAAACGCCTAAGAATGTACCTGACTAGTAAGTATCGTAAAACCTATGGATTGCTATGTCTCCAAAAGAGAATCAAGCATGTGTACAGGGGCATAAACGCAGCAGTGATAGGATTGGAGAGGTTCGGTGAGCAAATGAAGACCCTTTGAAGTCATATTGCATGGTACCCATTACACGGGTCTCAACTCTCCAGGTTTAAGGTATTCTTCCTTCAGCTAAAACATGCATGTGGAACCCAAGTATGATCAACCATGTGAACGGGAGACGTGTTCAAATATGTCTCAGTTTTCCTCCCCTGGTACTCGGGTGCAACATTCCAGACGCTTTACTAACACTCTCCCCATTTGGAGAGTCAGCGCCTTTAACCTCCTGTTTGGCCCAGTTTGCAATTTCTGCGGAAGATGAACAGGAATAGCGAGAACCAATGAGAGGCTAGCTGGAGGTGTCTGGACGGGCAAATTTAACTCTCATTTCCCACCAGGAAGAGGAAATAACCAAAGGCTCAGTGTGCCGGGCCGGAACCAGATTAGGGCCTGAAGCCATCATGCGGTGTTGCGGCCAGCTCAAAAGAAAGCGAGTTGAAGAAAGGAGCTCAGGGGCACTGTAATTCACAAACCTGCAGAGTTATAAATGACAGCTATCGTCCAAAAATAGACTGAAGTAAGGCTGCCAAGAGGACTTGAAAGTGGGGCAGAATTTCAGGAAACCAATTTCAGGAGGTAGACTGGAATTGCATTGAAAGCATAGGAAAAGAGGCAGAACGTCCACAATGATGCACTTGGCCAAAAAGGGCGTATGCGTTTTTTCCTGAATATATTCAGGAAAAAACGCATACGCCCTTTTTGGCCAACCAAGCAAGCTTGCAAAGGAAATCTGCACTACAATGAAGTCTCACTTCCCCCCGGTCAAAAGGGCCATCTGAAAAAAGTGTAAAATCCAGAAAGGCAGGACAGGCCATGGAGAACTGGGAGCCTTGTTATGCTGATGGGCGGGATGTAAATTGCCAACAGACACTCTGGACAAGTGTATGGTGTTTCCTGAAACATCTGAAAAACAAAGCAACAGAGCCTAGAGCACTTCCACTTATGGTCGTATAGCTTAGGGAAATTAAAATCAAAAAGACACAGCCACCCTAAAGTTTGGGACGCCTCTGTTTACAAGAATCTCGTTTACAGTACAAGTTCAACATCGCAGAAAGTGAAAAATGGATAAAGAAGTTGTGGTATTTACTTACAAAGCAATATCACTCAGCAATGAAATCTATGTCATCAGGCCCTTAGCATCACAATGAGTGGATTCAGGTATGATGATTCTAACTGAAATAAGTCACACAGAAAAAGAAACATCATAAGATATCTGTAATACACGGAATGTAAACTTGGCTACACAGGAACTGAATTACAGAACAGAACAGGGTCTCAAATTTAGAAAACCAACTTATGCTTGCTTAAGGGGAAAGGTGAGTTGGGGTGCTGCATAAAACCAGAGATTGAAATGAGCACAGATAAAGTTCCTTAAGTCAAATATGGAATAGACAAGAGCTACTCCTTGCTCAACGAAATGGACTCAACACCGCATATTAAACGCCTAAGAATGTACCTGACTAGTAAGTATCGTAAAACCTATGGATTGCTATGTCTCCAAAAGAGAATCAAGCATGTGTACAGGGGCATAAACGCAGCAGTGATAGGATTGGAGAGGTTCCGTGAGCAAATGAAGACCCTTTGAAGTCATATTGCATGGTACCCATTCCACGGGTCTCAACTCTCCAGGTTTAAGGTATTCTTCCTTCAGCTAAAACATGCATGTGGAACCCAAGTATGATCAACCATGTGAACGGGAGACGTGTTCAAATATGTCTCAGTTTTCCTCCCCTGGTACTCGGGTGCAACATTCCAGACGCTTTACTAACACTCTCCCAACTTGGAGAGTCAGTCCCTTTAACCTCCTGTTTGGCCCAGTTTGCAATTTCTGCGGAAGATGAACAGGAATAGCGAGAACCAATGAGAGACTAGCTGGAGGTGTCTGGACGGGCAAATTTAACTCTCATTTCCCACCAGGAAGAGGAAATAACCAAAGGCTCAGCGTGCCGTGCCGGAACCAGATTAGGGCCTGAAGCCATCCTGCGGTGTTGCGGCCAGGTCACAAGAAAGCGAGTTGAAGAAAGGAGCTCAGGGGCACTGTAAATCACAAACCTGCAGAGTTATAAATGACAGCTATCGTCCAAAAATAGACTGAAGTAAGGCTGCCAAGAGGACTTCAAAGCGGGGCAGAATTGCAGGAAACCGATTTCAGGAGGTAGACTGGAATTGCATTGAAAGCATAGGAAAAGAGGCAGAACGTCCACAATGATGCACTTGGCCAAAAAGGGCGTATGCGTTTTTTCCTGAATATATTCAGGAAAAAACGCATACGCCCTTTTTGGCCAACCAAGCAAGCTTGCAAATGAAATCTGCAATACAATGAAGTCTCACTTCCCCCCGGTCAAAAGGTCCATCTGAAAAAAGTGTAAAATCCAGAAAGGCAGGACAGGCCATGGAGAACTGGGAGCCTTGTTATGCTGATGGGCGGGATGTAAATTGCCAACAGACACTCTGGACAAGTGTATGGTGTTTCCTGAAACATCTGAAAAACAAAGCAACAGAGCCTAGAGCACTTCCACTTATGGTCGTATAGCTTAGGGAAATTAAAATCAAAAAGACACAGGCACCCTAAAGTTTGGGACGCCTCTGTTTACAAGAACCTCGTTTACAGTACAAGTTCAACATCACAGAAAGTGAAAAATGGATAAAGAAGTTGTGGTATTTACTTACAAAGCAATATCACTCAGCAATGAAATCTATGTCATCAGGCCCTTAGCATCACAATGAGTGGATTCAGGTATGATGATTCTAACTGAAATAAGTCACACAGAAAAAGAAACATCATAAGATATCTGTAATACACGGAATGTAAACTTGGCTACACAGGAACTGAATTACAGAACAGAACAGGGTCTCAAATTTAGAAAACCAACTTATGCTTGCTTAAGGGGAAAGGTGAGTTGGGGTGCTGCATAAAACCAGAGATTGAAATGAGCACAGATAAAGTTCCTTAAGTCAAATATGGAATAGACAAGAGCTACTCCTTGCTCAACGAAATGGACTCAACACCGCATATTAAACGCCTAAGAATGTACCTGACTAGTAAGTAGCGTAAAACCTATGGATTGCTATGTCTCCAAAAGAGAATCAAGCATGTGTACAGGGGCATAAACGCAGCAGTGATAGGATTGGAGAGGTTCGGTGAGCAAATGAAGACCCTTTGAAGTCATATTGCATGGTACCCATTCCACGGGTCTCAACTCTCCAGGTTTAAGGTATTCTTCCTTCAGCTAAAACATGCATGTGGAACCCAAGTATGATCAACCATGTGAACGGGAGACGTGTTCAAATATGTCTCAGTTTTCCTCCCCTGGTACTCGGGTGCAACATTCCAGACGCTTTACTAACACTCTCCCAACTTGGAGAGTCAGTCCCTTTAACCTCCTGTTTGGCCCAGTTTGCAATTTCTGCGGAAGATGAACAGGAATAGCGAGAACCAATGAGAGACTAGCTGGAGGTGTCTGGACGGGCAAATTTAACTCTCATTTCCCACCAGGAAGAGGAAATAACCAAAGGCTCAGCGTGCCGTGCCGGAACCAGATTAGGGCCTGAAGCCATCCTGCGGTGTTGCGGCCAGGTCACAAGAAAGCGAGTTGAAGAAAGGAGCTCAGGGGCACTGTAATTCACAAACCTGCAGAGTTATAAATGACAGCTATCGTCCAAAAATAGACTGAAGTAAGGCTGCCAAGAGGACTTCAAAGCGGGGCAGAATTGCAGGAAACCGATTTCAGGAGGTAGACTGGAATTGCATTGAATGCATAGGAAAAGAGGCAGAACGTCCACAATGATGCACTTGGCCAAAAAGGGCGTATGCGTTTTTTCCTGAATATATTCAGGAAAAAACGCATACGCCCTTTTTGGCCAACCAAGCAAGCTTGCAAAGGAAATCTGCACTACAATGAAGTCTCACTTCCCCCCGGTCAAAAGGGCCATCTGAAAAAAGTGTAAAATCCAGAAAGGCAGGACAGGCCATGGAGAACTGGGAGCCTTGTTATGCTGATGGGCGGGATGTAAATTGCCAACAACCACTCGGGAGAAGTGTATGGTGTTTCCTGAAACATCTAAAAAACAAAGCAACAGAACCTAGGGCACTTCCACTTATGGTCCTATAGCTTAGGGAAATTAAAATCAAAAAGACACAGCCACCCCAAAGTTTGGAACGGCTCTGTTTACAAGAACCTCGTTTACAGTACAAGTTCAACATCGCAGAAAGTGAAAAATGGATAAAGAAGTTGTGGTATTTACTTACAAAGCAATATCACTCAGCAATGAAATCTGTGTCATCAGGCCCTTAGCAGCACAATGAGTGGATTCAGGTATGATGATTCTAACTGAAATAAGTCACACAGAAAAAGAAACATCATAAGATATCTGTAATACACGGAATGTAAACTTGGCTACACAGGAACTGAATTACAGAACAGAACAGGGTCTCAAATTTAGAAAACCAACTTACGCTTGCTTAAGGGGAAAGGTGAGTTGGGGTGCTGCATAAAACCAGAGATTGAAATGAGCACAGATAAAGTTCCTTAAGCCAAATATGGAATAGACAAGAGCTACTCCTTGCTCAACGAAATGGACTCAACACCGCATATTAAACGCCTAAGAATGTACCTGACTAGTAGGTATCTTAAAACCTATGGATTGCTATGTCTCCGAAAGAGAATCAAGCATGTGTACAGGGGCATAAACGCAGCAGTGATAGGATTGGGGAGGTTCGGTGAGCAAATGAAGACCCTTTGAAGACATATTGCATGGTACCCATTCCACGGGTCTCAACTCTCCAGGTTTAAGGTATTCTTCCTTCAGCTAAAACATGCATGTGGAACCCAGAGTATGATCAACCGTGTGAACGGGAGACGTGTTCAAATATGTCTCAGTTTTCCTCCCCTGGTACTCGGGTGCAACATTCCAGAAGCTTTACTAACACTCTCCCCACTTGGAGAGTCAGCGCCTTTAACCTCCTGTTTGGCCCAGTTTGCAATTTCTGCGGAAGATGAACAGGAATAGCGAGAAGCAATGAGAGACTAGCTGGAGGTGTCTGGACGGGCAAATTTAACTCTCATTTCCCACCAGGAAGAGGAATTAACCAAAGGCTCAGCGTGCCGTGCCGGAATCAGATTAGGGCCTGAAGCCATCCTGCGGTGTTGCGGCCAGCTCACAAGAAAGCGAGTTGAAGAAAGGAGCTCAGGGGCACTGTAATTCACAAGCCTGCAGAGTTATAAATGACAGCTATCGTCCAAAAATAGACTGAAGTAAGGCTGCCAAGAGGACTTGAAAGCGGGGCAGAATTGCAGGAAACCGATTTCAGGAGGTAGACTGGAATTGCATTGAAAGCATAGGAAAAGAGGCAGAACGTCCACAATGATGCACTTGGCCAAAAAGGGCGTATGCGTTTTTTCCTGAATATATTCAGGAAAAAACGCATACGCCCTTTTTGGCCAACCAAGCAAGCTTGCAAAGGAAATCTGCACTACAATGAAGTCTCACTTCCCCCCGGTCAAAAGGGCCATCTGAAAAAAGTGTAAAATCCAGAAAGGCAGGACAGGCCATGGAGAACTGGGAGCCTTGTTATGCTGATGGGCGGGATGTAAATTGCCAACAACCACTCGGGAGAAGTGTAAGGTGTCTCCTGAAACATCTAAAAAACAAATCAACAGAGCCTAGGGCACTTCCACTTATGGTCCTATAGCTTAGGAAAATTAAAATAAAATATACACAGCCACCCCAAAGTTTGGAACGGCTCTGTTTACAAGAACCTCGTTTACAGTACAAGTTCAACATCGCAGAAAGTGAAAAATGGATAAAGAAGTTGTGGTATTTACTTACAAAGCAATATCACTCAGCAATGAAATCTATGTCATCAGGCCCTTAGCAGCACAATGAGTGGATTCAGGTATGATGATTCTAACTGAAATAAGTCACACAGAAAAAGAAACATCATAATATATCAGTAATACACGGAATGTAAACTTGGCTACACAGGAACTGAATTACAGAACAGAACAGGGTCTCAAATTTAGAAAACCAACTTATGCTTGCTTAAGGGGAAAGGTGAGTTGGGGTGCTGCATAAAACCAGAGATTGAAATGAGCACAGATAAAGTTCCTTAAGTCAAATATGGAATAGACAAGAGCTACTCCTTGCTCAACGAAATGGACTCAACACCGCATATTAAACGCCTAAGAATGTACCTGACTAGTAAGTAGCGTAAAACCTATGGATTGCTATGTCTCCAAAAGAGAATCAAGCATGTGTACAGGGGCATAAACGCAGCAGTGATAGGATTGGAGAGGTTCGGTGAGCAAATGAAGACCCTTTGAAGTCATATTGCATGGTACCCATTCCACGGGTCTCAACTCTCCAGGTTTAAGGTATTCTTCCTTCAGCTAAAACATGCATGTGGAACCCAAGTATGATCAACCATGTGAACGGGAGACGTGTTCAAATATGTCTCAGTTTTCCTCCCCTGGTACTCGGGTGCAACATTCCAGACGCTTTACTAACACTCTCCCAACTTGGAGAGTCAGTCCCTTTAACCTCCTGTTTGGCCCAGTTTGCAATTTCTGCGGAAGATGAACAGGAATAGCGAGAACCAATGAGAGACTAGCTGGAGGTGTCTGGACGGGCAAATTTAACTCTCATTTCCCACCAGGAAGAGGAAATAACCAAAGGCTCAGCGTGCCGTGCCGGAACCAGATTAGGGCCTGAAGCCATCCTGCGGTGTTGCGGCCAGGTCACAAGAAAGCGAGTTGAAGAAAGGAGCTCAGGGGCACTGTAATTCACAAACCTGCAGAGTTATAAATGACAGCTATCGTCCAAAAATAGACTGAAGTAAGGCTGCCAAGAGGACTTCAAAGCGGGGCAGAATTGCAGGAAACCGATTTCAGGAGGTAGACTGGAATTGCATTGAATGCATAGGAAAAGAGGCAGAACGTCCACAATGATGCACTTGGCCAAAAAGGGCGTATGCGTTTTTTCCTGAATATATTCAGGAAAAAACGCATACGCCCTTTTTGGCCAACCAAGCAAGCTTGCAAAGGAAATCTGCACTACAATGAAGTCTCACTTCCCCCCGGTCAAAAGGGCCATCTGAAAAAAGTGTAAAATCCAGAAAGGCAGGACAGGCCATGGAGAACTGGGAGCCTTGTTATGCTGATGGGCGGGATGTAAATTGCCAACAACCACTCGGGAGAAGTGTATGGTGTTTCCTGAAACATCTAAAAAACAAAGCAACAGAACCTAGGGCACTTCCACTTATGGTCCTATAGCTTAGGGAAATTAAAATCAAAAAGACACAGCCACCCCAAAGTTTGGAACGGCTCTGTTTACAAGAACCTCGTTTACAGTACAAGTTCAACATCGCAGAAAGTGAAAAATGGATAAAGAAGTTGTGGTATTTACTTACAAAGCAATATCACTCAGCAATGAAATCTGTGTCATCAGGCCCTTAGCAGCACAATGAGTGGATTCAGGTATGATGATTCTAACTGAAATAAGTCACACAGAAAAAGAAACATCATAAGATATCTGTAATACACGGAATGTAAACTTGGCTACACAGGAACTGAATTACAGAACAGAACAGGGTCTCAAATTTAGAAAACCAACTTACGCTTGCTTAAGGGGAAAGGTGAGTTGGGGTGCTGCATAAAACCAGAGATTGAAATGAGCACAGATAAAGTTCCTTAAGCCAAATATGGAATAGACAAGAGCTACTCCTTGCTCAACGAAATGGACTCAACACCGCATATTAAACGCCTAAGAATGTACCTGACTAGTAGGTATCTTAAAACCTATGGATTGCTATGTCTCCGAAAGAGAATCAAGCATGTGTACAGGGGCATAAACGCAGCAGTGATAGGATTGGGGAGGTTCGGTGAGCAAATGAAGACCCTTTGAAGACATATTGCATGGTACCCATTCCACGGGTCTCAACTCTCCAGGTTTAAGGTATTCTTCCTTCAGCTAAAACATGCATGTGGAACCCAGAGTATGATCAACCGTGTGAACGGGAGACGTGTTCAAATATGTCTCAGTTTTCCTCCCCTGGTACTCGGGTGCAACATTCCAGAAGCTTTACTAACACTCTCCCCACTTGGAGAGTCAGCGCCTTTAACCTCCTGTTTGGCCCAGTTTGCAATTTCTGCGGAAGATGAACAGGAATAGCGAGAAGCAATGAGAGACTAGCTGGAGGTGTCTGGACGGGCAAATTTAACTCTCATTTCCCACCAGGAAGAGGAATTAACCAAAGGCTCAGCGTGCCGTGCCGGAATCAGATTAGGGCCTGAAGCCATCCTGCGGTGTTGCGGCCAGCTCACAAGAAAGCGAGTTGAAGAAAGGAGCTCAGGGGCACTGTAATTCACAAGCCTGCAGAGTTATAAATGACAGCTATCGTCCAAAAATAGACTGAAGTAAGGCTGCCAAGAGGACTTGAAAGCGGGGCAGAATTGCAGGAAACCGATTTCAGGAGGTAGACTGGAATTGCATTGAAAGCATAGGAAAAGAGGCAGAACGTCCACAATGATGCACTTGGCCAAAAAGGGCGTATGCGTTTTTTCCTGAATATATTCAGGAAAAAACGCATACGCCCTTTTTGGCCAACCAAGCAAGCTTGCAAAGGAAATCTGCACTACAATGAAGTCTCACTTCCCCCCGGTCAAAAGGGCCATCTGAAAAAAGTGTAAAATCCAGAAAGGCAGGACAGGCCATGGAGAACTGGGAGCCTTGTTATGCTGATGGGCGGGATGTAAATTGCCAACAACCACTCGGGAGAAGTGTATGGTGTCTCCTGAAACATCTAAAAAACAAATCAACAGAGCCTAGGGCACTTCCACTTATGGTCCTATAGCTTAGGAAAATTAAAATAAAATATACACAGCCACCCCAAAGTTTGGAACGGCTCTGTTTACAAGAACCTCGTTTACAGTACAAGTTCAACATCGCAGAAAGTGAAAAATGGATAAAGAAGTTGTGGTATTTACTTACAAAGCAATATCACTCAGCAATGAAATCTATGTCATCAGGCCCTTAGCAGCACAATGAGTGGATTCAGGTATGATGATTCTAACTGAAATAAGTCACACAGAAAAAGAAACATCATAATATATCAGTAATACACGGAATGTAAACTTGGCTACACAGGAACTGAATTACAGAACAGAACAGGGTCTCAAATTTAGAAAACCAACTTATGCTTGCTTAAGGATAAAGGTGAATTGGGGTGCTGCATAAGCAGAGATCGAAATGAGCACAGATAAAGTTCCTTAAGCCAAATATGGAATAGACAAGAGCTACTCCTTGCTCAACGAAATGGACTCAACACCACATATTAAACGCCTAAGAATGTACCTGACTAGTAAGTATCTTAAAACCTATGGATTGCTATGTCTCCGAAAGAGAATCAAGCATGTGTACAGGGGCATAAACGCAGCAGTGATAGGATTGGAGAGGTTCGGTGAGCAAATGAAGACCCTTTGAAGACATATTGCATGGTACCCATTACACGGGTCTCAACGATCCAGGTTTAAGGTATTCTTCATTCAGCTAAATCATGCATGTGGAACCCAAGTATGATCAACCATGTGAACGGGAGACGTGTTCAAATATGTCTCAGTTTTCCTCCCCTGGTACTCGGGTGCAACATTCCAGACGCTTTACTAACACTCTCCCCACTTGGAGAGTCAGGGACTTTAACCTCCTGTTTGGCCCAGTTTGCAATTTCTGCGGAAGATGAACAGGAATAGCGAGAACCAATGGAGACTAGCTGGAGGTGTCTGGACGGGCAAATTTAACTCTCATTTCCTACCAGGAAGAGGAATTAACCAAAGGCTCAGCGTGCCATGCCAGAACCAGATTAGGGCCTGAAGCCATCCTGCGGTGTTGCGGCCAGGTCACAAGAAAGCGAGTTGAAGAAAGGAGCTCAGGGGCACTGTAATTCACAAACCTGCAGAGTTATAAATGACAGCTATCGTCCAAAAATAGACTGAAGTAAGGCTGCCAAGAGGACTTGAAAGCGGGGCAGAAATGCAGGAAACCGATTTCAGGAGGTAGACTGGAATTGCATTGAAAGCATAGGAAAAGAGGCAGAACGTCCACAATGATGCACTTGGCCAAAAAGGGCGTATGCGTTTTTTCCTGAATATATTCAGGAAAAAACGCATACGCCCTTTTTGGCCAACCAAGCAAGCTTGCGAAGGAAATCTGCACTACAATGAAGTCTCACTTCCCCCCGGTCAAAAGGGCCATCTGAAAAAAGTGTAAAATCCAGAAAGGCAGGACAGGCCATGGAGAACTGGGAGCATTGTTATGCTGATGGGCGGGATGTAAATTGCCAACAGACACTCAGGAGAAGTGTATGGTGTTTCCTGAAACATCTAAAAAACAAAGCAACAGAACCTAGGGCACTTCCACTTATGGTCCTATAGCTTAGGGAAATTAAAATCAAAAAGACACAGCCACCCCAAAATTTGGAATGGCTCTGTTTACAAGAACCTCGTTTACAGTACAAGTTCAACATCGCAGAAAGTGAACAATGGATAAAGAAGTTGTGGTATTTAGTTACAAAGCAATATCACTCAGCAATGAAATCTATGTCATCAGGCCCTTAGCAGCACAATGAGTGGATTCAGGTATGATGATTCTAACTGAAATAAGTCACACAGAAAAAGAAACATCATAAGATATCAGTAATACACGGAATGTAAACTTGGCTACACAGGAACTGAATTACAGAACAGAACAGGGTCTCAAATTTAGAAAACCAACTTATGCTTGCTTAAGGGTAAAGGTGAGTTGGGGTGCTGCATAAAACCAGAGATTGAAATGAGCACAGATAAAGTTCCTTACGCCAAATATGGAATAGACAAGAGCTACTCCTTGCTCAACGAAATGGACTCAACACCGCATATTAAACACCTAAGAATGTACCTGACTAGAAAGTATCTTAAAACCTATGGATTGCTATGTCTCCGAAAGAGAATCAAGCATGTGTACAGGGCCATAAACGCAGCAGTGATAGGATTGGAGAGGTTCGGTGAGCAAATGAAGACCCTTTGAAGTCATATTGCATGGTACCCATTCCACGGGTTTCAACTACCCAGGTTTAAGGTATTCTTCCTTCAGCTAAAACATGCATGTGGAACGTAGAGTATGATCAACCATGTGATCGGGAGACGTGTTCAAATATGTCTCAGTTTTCTTACCCTGGTACTCGGGTGCAACATTCCAGACGCATTACTAACACTCTCCCGACTTGGAGAGTCAGTCCCTTTAACCTCCTGTTTGGCCCAGTTTGCAATTTCTGTGGAAGATGAACAGGAATAACGAGAACCAATGAGAGGCTAGCTGGAGGTGTCTGGATGGGCAAATTTAACTCTCATTTCCCACCAGGAAGAGGAATTAACCAAAGGCTCAGCGTGCCGTGCCAGAACCAGATTAGGGCCTGAAGCCATCCTGCGGTGTTGCGGCCAGTTCACAAGAAAGCGAGTTGAAGAAAGGAGCTCAGGGGCACTGTAATTCACAAACCTGCAGAGTTATAAATGACAGCTATCGTCCAAAAATAGACTGAAGTAAGGCTGCCAAGAGGACTTGAAAGCGGGGCAGAATTGCAGGAAACCGATTTCAGGAGGTAGACTGGAATTGCATTGAAAGCATAGGAAAAGAGGCAGAACGTCCACAATGATGCACTTGGCCAAAAAGGGCGTATGCGTTTTTTCCTGAATATATTCAGGAAAAAACGCATACGCCCTTTTTGGCCAACCAAGCAAGCTTGCAAAGGAAATCTGCACTACAATGAAGTCTCACTTCCCCCCGGTCAAAAGGGCCATCTGAAAAAAGTGTAAAATCCAGAAAGGCAGGACAGGCCATGGAGAACTGGGAGCCTTGTTATGCTGATGGGCGGGATGTAAATTGCCAACAACCACTCGGGAGAAGTGTATGGTGTTTCCTGAAACATCTAAAAAACAAAGCAACAGAACCTAGGGCACTTCCACTTATGGTCCTATAGCTTAGGGAAATTAAAATCAAAAAGACACAGCCACCCCAAAGTTTGGAACGGCTCTGTTTACAAGAACCTCGTTTACAGTACAAGTTCAACATCGCAGAAAGTGAAAAATGGATAAAGAAGTTGTGGTATTTACTTACAAAGCAATATCACTCAGCAATGAAATCTGTGTCATCAGGCCCTTAGCAGCACAATGAGTGGATTCAGGTATGATGATTCTAACTGAAATAAGTCACACAGAAAAAGAAACATCATAAGATATCTGTAATACACGGAATGTAAACTTGGCTACACAGGAACTGAATTACAGAACAGAACAGGGTCTCAAATTTAGAAAACCAACTTACGCTTGCTTAAGGGGAAAGGTGAGTTGGGGTGCTGCATAAAACCAGAGATTGAAATGAGCACAGATAAAGTTCCTTAAGCCAAATATGGAATAGACAAGAGCTACTCCTTGCTCAACGAAATGGACTCAACACCGCATATTAAACGCCTAAGAATGTACCTGACTAGTAGGTATCTTAAAACCTATGGATTGCTATGTCTCCGAAAGAGAATCAAGCATGTGTACAGGGGCATAAACGCAGCAGTGATAGGATTGGGGAGGTTCGGTGAGCAAATGAAGACCCTTTGAAGACATATTGCATGGTACCCATTCCACGGGTCTCAACTCTCCAGGTTTAAGGTATTCTTCCTTCAGCTAAAACATGCATGTGGAACCCAGAGTATGATCAACCGTGTGAACGGGAGACGTGTTCAAATATGTCTCAGTTTTCCTCCCCTGGTACTCGGGTGCAACATTCCAGAAGCTTTACTAACACTCTCCCCACTTGGAGAGTCAGCGCCTTTAACCTCCTGTTTGGCCCAGTTTGCAATTTCTGCGGAAGATGAACAGGAATAGCGAGAAGCAATGAGAGACTAGCTGGAGGTGTCTGGACGGGCAAATTTAACTCTCATTTCCCACCAGGAAGAGGAATTAACCAAAGGCTCAGCGTGCCGTGCCGGAATCAGATTAGGGCCTGAAGCCATCCTGCGGTGTTGCGGCCAGCTCACAAGAAAGCGAGTTGAAGAAAGGAGCTCAGGGGCACTGTAATTCACAAGCCTGCAGAGTTATAAATGACAGCTATCGTCCAAAAATAGACTGAAGTAAGGCTGCCAAGAGGACTTGAAAGCGGGGCAGAATTGCAGGAAACCGATTTCAGGAGGTAGACTGGAATTGCATTGAAAGCATAGGAAAAGAGGCAGAACGTCCACAATGATGCACTTGGCCAAAAAGGGCGTATGCGTTTTTTCCTGAATATATTCAGGAAAAAACGCATACGCCCTTTTTGGCCAACCAAGCAAGCTTGCAAAGGAAATCTGCACTACAATGAAGTCTCACTTCCCCCCGGTCAAAAGGGCCATCTGAAAAAAGTGTAAAATCCAGAAAGGCAGGACAGGCCATGGAGAACTGGGAGCCTTGTTATGCTGATGGGCGGGATGTAAATTGCCAACAACCACTCGGGAGAAGTGTATGGTGTCTCCTGAAACATCTAAAAAACAAATCAACAGAGCCTAGGGCACTTCCACTTATGGTCCTATAGCTTAGGAAAATTAAAATAAAATATACACAGCCACCCCAAAGTTTGGAACGGCTCTGTTTACAAGAACCTCGTTTACAGTACAAGTTCAACATCGCAGAAAGTGAAAAATGGATAAAGAAGTTGTGGTATTTACTTACAAAGCAATATCACTCAGCAATGAAATCTATGTCATCAGGCCCTTAGCAGCACAATGAGTGGATTCAGGTATGATGATTCTAACTGAAATAAGTCACACAGAAAAAGAAACATCATAATATATCAGTAATACACGGAATGTAAACTTGGCTACACAGGAACTGAATTACAGAACAGAACAGGGTCTCAAATTTAGAAAACCAACTTATGCTTGCTTAAGGATAAAGGTGAATTGGGGTGCTGCATAAGCAGAGATCGAAATGAGCACAGATAAAGTTCCTTAAGCCAAATATGGAATAGACAAGAGCTACTCCTTGCTCAACGAAATGGACTCAACACCACATATTAAACGCCTAAGAATGTACCTGACTAGTAAGTATCTTAAAACCTATGGATTGCTATGTCTCCGAAAGAGAATCAAGCATGTGTACAGGGGCATAAACGCAGCAGTGATAGGATTGGAGAGGTTCGGTGAGCAAATGAAGACCCTTTGAAGACATATTGCATGGTACCCATTACACGGGTCTCAACGATCCAGGTTTAAGGTATTCTTCATTCAGCTAAATCATGCATGTGGAACCCAAGTATGATCAACCATGTGAACGGGAGACGTGTTCAAATATGTCTCAGTTTTCCTCCCCTGGTACTCGGGTGCAACATTCCAGACGCTTTACTAACACTCTCCCCACTTGGAGAGTCAGGGACTTTAACCTCCTGTTTGGCCCAGTTTGCAATTTCTGCGGAAGATGAACAGGAATAGCGAGAACCAATGGAGACTAGCTGGAGGTGTCTGGACGGGCAAATTTAACTCTCATTTCCTACCAGGAAGAGGAATTAACCAAAGGCTCAGCGTGCCATGCCAGAACCAGATTAGGGCCTGAAGCCATCCTGCGGTGTTGCGGCCAGGTCACAAGAAAGCGAGTTGAAGAAAGGAGCTCAGGGGCACTGTAATTCACAAACCTGCAGAGTTATAAATGACAGCTATCGTCCAAAAATAGACTGAAGTAAGGCTGCCAAGAGGACTTGAAAGCGGGGCAGAAATGCAGGAAACCGATTTCAGGAGGTAGACTGGAATTGCATTGAAAGCATAGGAAAAGAGGCAGAACGTCCACAATGATGCACTTGGCCAAAAAGGGCGTATGCGTTTTTTCCTGAATATATTCAGGAAAAAACGCATACGCCCTTTTTGGCCAACCAAGCAAGCTTGCGAAGGAAATCTGCACTACAATGAAGTCTCACTTCCCCCCGGTCAAAAGGGCCATCTGAAAAAAGTGTAAAATCCAGAAAGGCAGGACAGGCCATGGAGAACTGGGAGCATTGTTATGCTGATGGGCGGGATGTAAATTGCCAACAGACACTCAGGAGAAGTGTATGGTGTTTCCTGAAACATCTAAAAAACAAAGCAACAGAACCTAGGGCACTTCCACTTATGGTCCTATAGCTTAGGGAAATTAAAATCAAAAAGACACAGCCACCCCAAAATTTGGAATGGCTCTGTTTACAAGAACCTCGTTTACAGTACAAGTTCAACATCGCAGAAAGTGAACAATGGATAAAGAAGTTGTGGTATTTAGTTACAAAGCAATATCACTCAGCAATGAAATCTATGTCATCAGGCCCTTAGCAGCACAATGAGTGGATTCAGGTATGATGATTCTAACTGAAATAAGTCACACAGAAAAAGAAACATCATAAGATATCAGTAATACACGGAATGGAAACTTGGCTACACAGGAACTGAATTACAGAACAGAACAGGGTCTCAAATTTAGAAAACCAACTTATGCTTGCTTAAGGGTAAAGGTGAGTTGGGGTGCTGCATAAAACCAGAGATTGAAATGAGCACAGATAAAGTTCCTTACGCCAAATATGGAATAGACAAGAGCTACTCCTTGCTCAACGAAATGGACTCAACACCGCATATTAAACACCTAAGAATGTACCTGACTAGAAAGTATCTTAAAACCTATGGATTGCTATGTCTCCGAAAGAGAATCAAGCATGTGTACAGGGCCATAAACGCAGCAGTGATAGGATTGGAGAGGTTCGGTGAGCAAATGAAGACCCTTTGAAGTCATATTGCATGGTACCCATTCCACGGGTTTCAACTACCCAGGTTTAAGGTATTCTTCCTTCAGCTAAAACATGCATGTGGAACGTAGAGTATGATCAACCATGTGATCGGGAGACGTGTTCAAATATGTCTCAGTTTTCTTACCCTGGTACTCGGGTGCAACATTCCAGACGCATTACTAACACTCTCCCGACTTGGAGAGTCAGTCCCTTTAACCTCCTGTTTGGCCCAGTTTGCAATTTCTGTGGAAGATGAACAGGAATAACGAGAACCAATGAGAGGCTAGCTGGAGGTGTCTGGATGGGCAAATTTAACTCTCATTTCCCACCAGGAAGAGGAATTAACCAAAGGCTCAGCGTGCCGTGCCAGAACCAGATTAGGGCCTGAAGCCATCCTGCGGTGTTGCGGCCAGTTCACAAGAAAGCGAGTTGAAGAAAGGAGCTCAGGGGCACTGTAATTCACAAACCTGCAGAGTTATAAATGACAGCTATCATCCAAAAATAGACTGAAGTAAGGCTGCCAAGAGGACTTGAAAGCGGGGCAGAATTTCAGGAATCCGATTTCAGGAGGTAGACTGGAATTGTATTGAAAGCATAGGAAAAGAGGCAGAACGTCCACAATGATGCACTTGGCCAAAAAGGGTGTATGCGTTTTTTCCTGAATATATTCAGGAAAAAACGCATACGCCCTTTTTGGCCAACCAAGCAAGCTTGCAAAGGAAATCTGCACTACAATGAAGTCTCACTTCCCCCCGGTCAAAAGGGCCATCTGAAAAATGTGTAAAATCCAGAAAGGCAGGACAGGCCATGGAGAACTGGGAGCCTTGTTTTGCTGATGGGCGGGATGTAAATTGCCAACAGACACTCGGGAGAAGTGTATGGTGTTTCCTGAAACATCTAAAAAACAAAGCAACAGAGCCTAGGGCACTGCCATTTATGGTCCTATAGCTTAGGGAAATTAAAATCAAAAAGATACAGCCACCCCAAAGTTTGGGACGCCTCTGTTTACAAGAACCTCGTTTACAGTACAATTTCAACATCGCAGAAAGTGAAAAATGGATAAAGAAGTTGTGGTATTTACTTACAAAGCAATATCACTCAGCAATGAAATCTATGTCATCAGGCCCGTATCAGCACAATGAGTGGATTCAGGTATGATGATTCTAACTGAAATAAGTCACACAGAAAAAGAAACATCATAAGATATCAGTAATATATGGAATGTAAACTTGGCTACACAGGAACTGAATTACAGAACAGAACAGGATCTCAAATTTAGAAAACCAACTTATGCTTGCTTAAGGGTAAAGGTGAGTTGCGGTGCTGCATAAAACCAGAGATTGAAATGAGCACAGATAAAGTTCCTTAAGCCAAATATGGAATAGACAAGAGCTACTCCTTGCTCAACGAAATGGACTCAACACCGCATATTAAATGCCTAAGAATGTACCTGACTAGTAAGTATCTTAAAACCTATAGATTGCTATGTCTCCGAAAGAGAATCAAGCATGTGTACAGGGGCAAAAACGCAGCAGTGATAGGATTGGAGAGGTTCGGTGAGCAAATGAAGACCCTTTGAAGTCATATTGCATGGTACCCATTCCACGGGTTTCAACTACCCAGGTTTTAGGTATTCTTCCTTCAGCTAAAACATGCATGTGGAACCCAGAGTATGATCAACCATGTGGTCGGGAGACGTGTTCAAATATGTCTCAGTTTTCCTCCCCTGGTACTCGGGTGCAACATTCCAGACGCTTTACTAACACTCTCCCCACTTGGAGAGTCAGCGCCTTTAACCTCCTGTTTGGCCCAGTTTGCAATTTCTGCGGAAGTTGAACAGGAATAGCGAGAACCAATGAGAGGCTAGCTGGAGGTGTCTGGACGGGCAAATTTAACTCTCATTTCCCACCAGGAAGAGGAAATAACCAAAGGCTCAGCGTGCCGTACCGGAACCAATTTAGGGCCTGAAGCCATCCTGCGGTGTTGCGGCCAGCTCAAAAGAAAGCGAGTTGAAGAAAGGAGCTCAGGGGCACTGTAATTCACAAACCTGCAGAGTTATAAATGACAGCTATCGTCCAAAAATAGACTGAAGTAAGGCTGCCAAGAGGACTTGAAAGTGGGGCAGAATTGCAGGAAACCGATTTCAGGAGGTAGACTGGAATTGCATTGAAAGTATAGGAAAAGAGGCAGAACGTCCACAATGATGCACTTGGCCAAAAAGGGCGTATGCGTTTTTTCCTGAATATATTCAGGAAAAAACGCATACGCCCTTTTTGGCCAACCAAGCAAGCTTGCAAAGGAAATCTGCACTACAATGAAGTCTCACTTCCCCCCGGTCAAAAGGGCCATCTGAAAAAAGGGTAAAATCCAGAAAGTCAGGACAGGCCATGGAGAACTGGGAGCCTTGTTATGCTGATGGGCGGGATGTAAATTGGCAACAACCACTCGGGAGAAGTGTATGGTGTTTCCTGAAACATCTAAAAAACAAAGCAACAGAGCCTAGGGCACTTCCACTTATGGTCCTATAGCTTAGGGAAATTAAAATCAAAAAGACACAGCCACCCCAAAGTTTGGAACGGCTCTGTTTACAAGAACCTCGTTTACAGTACAAGCTCAACATCGCAGAAAGTGAAAAATGGATAAAGAAGTTGTGGTATTTACTTACAAAGCAATATCACTCAGCAATGAAATCTGTGTCATCAGGCCCTTAGCAGCACAATGAGTGGATTCAGGTATGATGATTCTAACTGAAATAAGTCACACAGAAAAAGAAACATCATAAGATATCAGTAATACACGGAATGTAAACTTGGCTACACAGGAACTGAATTACAGAACAGAACAGGGTCTCAAATTTAGAAAACAAACTTATGCTTGCTTAAGGGTAAAGGTGAGTTGTGGTGCTGCATAAAACCAGAGATTGAAATGAGCACAGATAAAGTTCCTTAAGCCAAATATGGAATAGACAAGAGCTACTCCTTGCTCAACGAAATGGACTCAACACCGCATATTAAACGCCTAAGAATGTACCTGACTAGTAAGTATCTTAAAACCTATGGATTGCTATGTCTCCGAAAGAGAATCAAGCATGTGTACAGGGGCATAAACGCAGCAGTGATAGGATTGGAGAGGTTCGGTGAGCAAATGAAGACCCTTTGAAGTCATATTGCATGGTACCCATTCCACGGGTTTCAACTACCCAGGTTTAAGGTATTCTTCCTTCAGCTAAAACATGCATGTGGAACCTAGAGTATGATCAACCATGTGATCGGGAGACATGTTCAAATATGTCTCAGTTTTCTTACCCTGGTACTCGGGTGCAACATTCCAGACGCATTACTAACACTCTCCCGACTTGGAGAGTCAGTCCCTTTAACCTCCTGTTTGTCCCAGTTTGCAATTTCTGCAGAAGATGAACAGGAATAGCGAGAACCAATGAGAGGCTAGCTGGAGGTGTCTGGACGGGCAAATTTAACTCTCATTTCCCACCAGGAAGAGGAATTAACCAAAGGCTCACCATGCCGGGCCGGAACCAGATTAGGGCCTGAAGCCATCCTGCGGTGTTGCGGCCAGGGCACAAGAAAGCGAGTTGAAGAAAGGAGCTCAGGGGCACTGTAATTCACAAACCTGCAGAGTTATAAATGACAGCTATCGTCCAAAAATAGACTGAAGTAAGGCTGCCAAGAGGACTTGAAAGCGGGGCAGAATTGCAGGAAACCGATTTCAGGAGGTTGACTGGAATTGCATTGAAAGCATAGGAAAAGAGGCAGAACGTCCACAATGATGCACTTGGCCAAAAAGGGCGTATGCATTTTTTCCTGAATATATTCAGGAAAAAACGCATACGCCCTTTTTGGCCAACCAAGCAAGCTTGCAAAGGAAATCTGCACTACAATGAAGTCTCACTTCCCCCCGGTCAAAAGGGCCATCTGAAAAAAGTGTAAAATCCAGAAAGGCAGGACAGGCCATGGAGAACTGGGAGCTTTGTTATGCTGATGGGCGGAATGTAAATTGCCAACAGACACTCGGGAGAAGTTTATGGTGTTTCCTGAAACATCTAAAAAACAAAGCAACAGAGCCTAGGGCACTGCCACTTATGGTCCTATAGCTTAGGGACATTAAAATCAAAAAGACACAGCCACCCCAAAGTTTGGGACGCCTCTGTTTACAAGAACCTCGTTTACAGTACAAGTTCAACATCGCAGAAAGTGAAAAATGGATAAAGAAGTTGTGGTATTTACTTACAAAGCAATATCACTCAGCAATGAAATCTGTGTCATCAGGCCCTTAGCATCACAATGAGTGGATTCAGGTATGATGATTCTAACTGAAATAAGTCACACAGAAAAAGAAACATCATAAGTTATCAGTAATACACGGAAGGTAAACTTGGCTACACAGGAACTGAATTACAGAACAGAACAGGGTCTCAAATTTAGAAAACTAACTTATGCTTGCTTAAGGGGAAAGGTGAGTTGGGGTGCTGCATAAAACCAGAGATTGAAATGAGCACAGATAAAGTTCCTTAAGCCAAATATGGAATAGACAAGAGCTACTCCTTGCTCAACGAAATGGACTCAACACCGCATATTAAACGCCTAAGAATGTACCTGACTAGTAAGTATCTTAAAACCTATAGATTGCTATGTCTCCGAAAGAGAATCAAGCATGTGTACAGGGGCATAAACGCAGCAGTGATAGGATTGGAGAGGTTCAGTGAGCAAATGAAGACCCTTTGAAGTCATATTGCATGGTACTCATTCCACGGGTTTCAACTACCCAGATTTTAGGTATTTTTCCTTCAGCTAAAACATGCATGTGGAACCCAGAGTATGATCAACCATGTGATCGGGAGACGTGTTCAAATATGTCTCAGTTTTCGTACCCTGGTACTCGGGTGCAACATTCCAGACGCTTTACTAACACTCCCCCGACTTGGAGAGTCAGTGTCTTTAACCTCCTGTTTGGCCCAGTTTGCAATTTCTGCGGAAGATGAACAGGAATAGCGAGAACCAATGAGAGACTAGCTGGAGGTGTCTGGACGGGCAAATTTAACTCTCATTTCCCACCAGGAAGAGGAATTAACCAAAGGCTCAGCGTGCCGTGCCGGAACCAGATTAGGGCCTGAAGCCATCCTGCGGTGTTGCGGCCAGCTCACAAGAAAGCGAGTTGAAGAAAGGAGCTCAGGGGCACTGTAATTCACAAACCTGCAGAGTTATAAATGACAGCTATCGTCCAAAAATAGACTGAAGTAAGGCTGCCAAGAGGACTTGAAAGCGGGGCAGAATTGCAGGAAACCGATTTCAGGAGGTAGACTGGATTTGCATTGAAAGCATAGGAAAAGAGGCAGAACGTCCACAATGATGCACTTGGCCAAAAAGGGCGTATGCGTTTTTTCCTGAATATATTCAGGAAAAAACGCATACGCCCTTTTTGGCCAACCAAGCAAGCTTGCAAAGGAAATCTGCACTACAATGAAGTCTCACTTCCCCCCGGTCAAAAGGGCCATCTGAAAAAAGTGTAAAATCCAGAAAGGCAGGACAGGCCATGGAGAACTGGGAGCCTTGTTATGCTGATGGGCGGGATGTAAATTGTCAACAACCACTCGGGAGAAGTGTATGGTGATTCCTGAAACATCTAAAAAACAAAGCAACAGAACCTAGGGCACTTCCACTTATGGTCCTATAGCTTAGGGAAATTAAAATCAAAAAGACACAGCCACCCCAAAGTTTGGAACGGCTCTGTTTACAAGAACCTCGTTTACAGTACAAGTTCAACATCGCAGAAAGTGAAAAATGGATAAAGAAGTTGTGGTATTTACTTACAAAGCAATATCACTCAGCAATGAAATCTGTGTCATCAGGCCCTTAGCAGCACAATGAGTGGATTCAGGTATGATGATTCTAACTGAAGTAAGTCACACAGAAAAAGAAACATCATAAGATATCAGTAATACACGGAATGTAAACTTGGCTACACAGGAACTGAATTACAGAACAGAACAGGGTCTCAAATTTAGAAAACCAACTTATGCTTGCTTAAGGGTAAAGATGAGTTGGGGTGCTGCATAAAAGCAGAGATTGAAATGAGCACAGATAAAGTTCCTTAAGTCAAATATGGAATAGACAAGAGCTACTCCTTGCTCAACGAAATGGACTCAACACCGCATATTAAACGCCTAAGAATGTACCTGACTAGTAAGTATCTTAAAACCTATGGATTGCTATGTCTCCGAAAGAGAATCAAGCATGTGTACAGGGGCATAAACGCAGCAGTGATAGGATTGGAGAGGTTCGGTGAGCAAATGAAGACCCTTTGAAGTCATATTGCATGGTACCCATTCCACGGGTTTCAACTACCCAGGTTTTAGGTATTCTTCCTTCAGCTAAAACATGCATATGGAACCCAAGTATGATCAACCACGTGAACGGGAGACGTGTTCAAATATGTCTCAGTTTTCCTCCCCTGGTACTCGGGTGCAACATTCCAGACGCTTTACTAACACTCTCCCCACTTGGAGAGTCAGTCCCTTTAACCTCCTGTTTGGCCCAGTTTGCAATTTCTGCGGAAGATGAACAGGAATAGCGAGAACCAATGAGAGGCTAGCTGGAGGTGTCTGGACGGGCAAATTTAACTCTGATTTCCCACCAGGAAGAGGAAATAACCAAAGGCTCAGTGTGCCGTGCCGGAACCAGATTAGGGCCTGAAGCCATCCTGCGGTGTTGCGGCCAGGTCACAAGAAAGCGAGTTGAAGAAAGGAGCTCAGGGGCACTGTAATTCACAAACCTGCAGAGTTATAAATGACAGCTATCGTCCAAAAATAGACTGAAGTAAGGCTGCCAAGAGGACTTGAAAGCGGGGCAGAATTGCAGGAAACCGATTTCAGGAGGTAGACTGGAATTGCATTGAAAGCATAGGAAAAGAGGCAGAACGTCCACAATGATGCACTTGGCCAAAAAGGGCGTATGCGTTTTTTCCTGAATATATTCAGGAAAAAACGCATACGCCCTTTTTGGCCAACCAAGCAAGCTTGCAAAGGAAATCTGCACTACAATGAAGTCTCACTTCCCCCCGGTCAAAAGGGCCATCTGAAAAAAGTGTAAAATCCAGAAAGGCAGGACAGGCCATGGAGAACTGGGAGCCTTGTTATGCTGATGGGCGGGATGTAAATTGCCAACAGACACTCGGGAGAAGTGTATGGTGTTTCCTGAAACATCTAAAAAACAAAGCAACAGAGCCTAGGGCACTGCCATTTATGGTCCTATAGCTTAGGGAAATTAAAATCAAAAAGATACAGCCACCCCAAAGTTTGGGACGCCTCTGTTTACAAGAACCTCGTTTACAGTACAATTTCAACATCGCAGAAAGTGAAAAATGGATAAAGAAGTTGTGGTATTTACTTACAAAGCAATATCACTCAGCAATGAAATCTATGTCATCAGGCCCGTATCAGCACAATGAGTGGATTCAGGTATGATGATTCTAACTGAAATAAGTCACACAGAAAAAGAAACATCATAAGATATCAGTAATATATGGAATGTAAACTTGGCTACACAGGAACTGAATTACAGAACAGAACAGGATCTCAAATTTAGAAAACCAACTTATGCTTGCTTAAGGGTAAAGGTGAGTTGCGGTGCTGCATAAAACCAGAGATTGAAATGAGCACAGATAAAGTTCCTTAAGCCAAATATGGAATAGACAAGAGCTACTCCTTGCTCAACGAAATGGACTCAACACCGCATATTAAACGCCTAAGAATGTACCTGACTAGTAAGTATCTTAAAACCTATAGATTGCTATGTCTCCGAAAGAGAATCAAGCATGTGTACAGGGGCAAAAACGCAGCAGTGATAGGATTGGAGAGGTTCGGTGAGCAAATGAAGACCCTTTGAAGTCATATTGCATGGTACCCATTCCACGGGTTTCAACTACCCAGGTTTTAGGTATTCTTCCTTCAGCTAAAACATGCATGTGGAACCCAGAGTATGATCAACCATGTGATCGGGAGACGTGTTCAAATATGTCTCAGTTTTCCTCCCCTGGTACTCGGGTGCAACATTCCAGACGCTTTACTAACACTCTCCCCACTTGGAGAGTCAGCGCCTTTAACCTCCTGTTTGGCCCAGTTTGCAATTTCTGCGGAAGTTGAACAGGAATAGCGAGAACCAATGAGAGGCTAGCTGGAGGTGTCTGGACGGGCAAATTTAACTCTCATTTCCCACCAGGAAGAGGAAATAACCAAAGGCTCAGCGTGCCGTACCGGAACCAATTTAGGGCCTGAAGCCATCCTGCGGTGTTGCGGCCAGCTCAAAAGAAAGCGAGTTGAAGAAAGGAGCTCAGGGGCACTGTAATTCACAAACCTGCAGAGTTATAAATGACAGCTATCGTCCAAAAATAGACTGAAGTAAGGCTGCCAAGAGGACTTGAAAGTGGGGCAGAATTGCAGGAAACCGATTTCAGGAGGTTGACTGGAATTGCATTGAAAGTATAGGAAAAGAGGCAGAACGTCCACAATGATGCACTTGGCCAAAAAGGGCGTATGCGTTTTTTCCTGAATATATTCAGGAAAAAACGCATACGCCCTTTTTGGCCAACCAAGCAAGCTTGCAAAGGAAATCTGCACTACAATGAAGTCTCACTTCCCCCCGGTCAAAAGGGCCATCTGAAAAAAGGGTAAAATCCAGAAAGTCAGGACAGGCCATGGAGAACTGGGAGCCTTGTTATGCTGATGGGCGGGATGTAAATTGCCAACAACCACTCGGGAGAAGTGTATGGTGTTTCCTGAAACATCTAAAAAACAAAGCAACAGAGCCTAGGGCACTTCCACTTATGGTCCTATAGCTTAGGGAAATTAAAATCAAAAAGACACAGCCACCCCAAAGTTTGGAACGGCTCTGTTTACAAGAACCTCGTTTACAGTACAAGCTCAACATCGCAGAAAGTGAAAAATGGATAAAGAAGTTGTGGTATTTACTTACAAAGCAATATCACTCAGCAATGAAATCTGTGTCATCAGGCCCTTAGCAGCACAATGAGTGGATTCAGGTATGATGATTCTAACTGAAATAAGTCACACAGAAAAAGAAACATCATAAGATATCAGTAATACACGGAATGTAAACTTGGCTACACAGGAACTGAATTACAGAACAGAACAGGGTCTCAAATTTAGAAAACAAACTTATGCTTGCTTAAGGGTAAAGGTGAGTTGTGGTGCTGCATAAAACCAGAGATTGAAATGAGCACAGATAAAGTTCCTTAAGCCAAATATGGAATAGACAAGAGCTACTCCTTGCTCAACGAAATGGACTCAACACCGCATATTAAACGCCTAAGAATGTACCTGACTAGTAAGTATCTTAAAACCTATGGATTGCTATGTCTCCGAAAGAGAATCAAGCATGTGTACAGGGGCATAAACGCAGCAGTGATAGGATTGGAGAGGTTCGGTGAGCAAATGAAGACCCTTTGAAGTCATTTTGCATGGTACCCATTCCACGGGTTTCAACTACCCAGGTTTAAGGTATTCTTCCTTCAGCTAAAACATGCATGTGGAACCTAGAGTATGATCAACCATGTGATCGGGAGACGTGTTCAAATATGTCTCAGTTTTCCTCCCCTGGTACTCGGGTTCAACATTCCAGACGCTTTACTAACACTCTCCCCACTTGGAGAGTCAGTCCCTTTAACCTCCTGTTTGTCCCAGTTTGCAATTTCTGCAGAAGATGAACAGGAATAGCGAGAACCAATGAGAGGCTAGCTGGAGGTGTCTGGACGGGCAAATTTAACTCTCATTTCCCACCAGGAAGAGGAATTAACCAAAGGCTCACCATGCCGGGCCGGAACCAGATTAGGGCCTGAAGCCATCCTGCGGTGTTGCGGCCAGGGCACAAGAAAGCGAGTTGAAGAAAGGAGCTCAGGGGCACTGTAATTCACAAACCTGCAGAGTTATAAATGACAGCTATCGTCCAAAAATAGACTGAAGTAAGGCTGCCAAGAGGACTTGAAAGCGGGGCAGAATTGCAGGAAACCGATTTCAGGAGGTTGACTGGAATTGCATTGAAAGCATAGGAAAAGAGGCAGAACGTCCACAATGATGCACTTGGCCAAAAAGGGCGTATGCATTTTTTCCTGAATATATTCAGGAAAAAACGCATACGCCCTTTTTGGCCAACCAAGCAAGCTTGCAAAGGAAATCTGCACTACAATGAAGTCTCACTTCCCCCCGGTCAAAAGGGCCATCTGAAAAAAGTGTAAAATCCAGAAAGGCAGGACAGGCCATGGAGAACTGGGAGCTTTGTTATGCTGATGGGCGGAATGTAAATTGCCAACAGACACTCGGGAGAAGTTTATGGTGTTTCCTGAAACATCTAAAAAACAAAGCAACAGAGCCTAGGGCACTGCCACTTATGGTCCTATAGCTTAGGGACATTAAAATCAAAAAGACACAGCCACCCCAAAGTTTGGGACGCCTCTGTTTACAAGAACCTCGTTTACAGTACAAGTTCAACATCGCAGAAAGTGAAAAATGGATAAAGAAGTTGTGGTATTTACTTACAAAGCAATATCACTCAGCAATGAAATCTGTGTCATCAGGCCCTTAGCATCACAATGAGTGGATTCAGGTATGATGATTCTAACTGAAATAAGTCACACAGAAAAAGAAACATCATAAGTTATCAGTAATACACGGAAGGTAAACTTGGCTACACAGGAACTGAATTACAGAACAGAACAGGGTCTCAAATTTAGAAAACTAACTTATGCTTGCTTAAGGGGAAAGGTGAGTTGGGGTGCTGCATAAAACCAGAGATTGAAATGAGCACAGATAAAGTTCCTTAAGCCAAATATGGAATAGACAAGAGCTACTCCTTGCTCAACGAAATGGACTCAACACCGCATATTAAACGCCTAAGAATGTACCTGACTAGTAAGTATCTTAAAACCTATAGATTGCTATGTCTCCGAAAGAGAATCAAGCATGTGTACAGGGGCATAAACGCAGCAGTGATAGGATTGGAGAGGTTCAGTGAGCAAATGAAGACCCTTTGAAGTCATATTGCATGGTACTCATTCCACGGGTTTCAACTACCCAGATTTTAGGTATTTTTCCTTCAGCTAAAACATGCATGTGGAACCCAGAGTATGATCAACCATGTGATCGGGAGACGTGTTCAAATATGTCTCAGTTTTCGTACCCTGGTACTCGGGTGCAACATTCCAGACGCTTTACTAACACTCCCCCGACTTGGAGAGTCAGTGTCTTTAACCTCCTGTTTGGCCCAGTTTGCAATTTCTGCGGAAGATGAACAGGAATAGCGAGAACCAATGAGAGACTAGCTGGAGGTGTCTGGACGGGCAAATTTAACTCTCATTTCCCACCAGGAAGAGGAATTAACCAAAGGCTCAGCGTGCCGTGCCGGAACCAGATTAGGGCCTGAAGCCATCCTGCGGTGTTGCGGCCAGCTCACAAGAAAGCGAGTTGAAGAAAGGAGCTCAGGGGCACTGTAATTCACAAACCTGCAGAGTTATAAATGACAGCTATCGTCCAAAAATAGACTGAAGTAAGGCTGCCAAGAGGACTTGAAAGCGGGGCAGAATTGCAGGAAACCGATTTCAGGAGGTAGACTGGATTTGCATTGAAAGCATAGGAAAAGAGGCAGAACGTCCACAATGATGCACTTGGCCAAAAAGGGCGTATGCGTTTTTTCCTGAATATATTCAGGAAAAAACGCATACGCCCTTTTTGGCCAACCAAGCAAGCTTGCAAAGGAAATCTGCACTACAATGAAGTCTCACTTCCCCCCGGTCAAAAGGGCCATCTGAAAAAAGTGTAAAATCCAGAAAGGCAGGACAGGCCATGGAGAACTGGGAGCCTTGTTATGCTGATGGGCGGGATGTAAATTGTCAACAACCACTCGGGAGAAGTGTATGGTGTTTCCTGAAACATCTAAAAAACAAAGCAACAGAACCTAGGGCACTTCCACTTATGGTCCTATAGCTTAGGGAAATTAAAATCAAAAAGACACAGCCACCCCAAAGTTTGGAACGGCTCTGTTTACAAGAACCTCGTTTACAGTACAAGTTCAACATCGCAGAAAGTGAAAAATGGATAAAGAAGTTGTGGTATTTACTTACAAAGCAATATCACTCAGCAATGAAATCTGTGTCATCAGGCCCTTAGCAGCACAATGAGTGGATTCAGGTATGATGATTCTAACTGAAGTAAGTCACACAGAAAAAGAAACATCATAAGATATCAGTAATACACGGAATGTAAACTTGGCTACACAGGAACTGAATTACAGAACAGAACAGGGTCTCAAATTTAGAAAACCAACTTATGCTTGCTTAAGGGTAAAGATGAGTTGGGGTGCTGCATAAAACCAGAGATTGAAATGAGCACAGATAAAGTTCCTTAAGTCAAATATGGAATAGACAAGAGCTACTCCTTGCTCAACGAAATGGACTCAACACCGCATATTAAACGCCTAAGAATGTACCTGACTAGTAAGTATCTTAAAACCTATGGATTGCTATGTCTCCGAAAGAGAATCAAGCATGTGTACAGGGGCATAAACGCAGCAGTGATAGGATTGGAGAGGTTCGGTGAGCAAATGAAGACCCTTTGAAGTCATATTGCATGGTACCCATTCCACGGGTTTCAACTACCCAGGTTTTAGGTATTCTTCCTTCAGCTAAAACATGCATATGGAACCCAAGTATGATCAACCACGTGAACGGGAGACGTGTTCAAATATGTCTCAGTTTTCCTCCCCTGGTACTCGGGTGCAACATTCCAGACGCTTTACTAACACTCTCCCCACTTGGAGAGTCAGTCCCTTTAACCTCCTGTTTGGCCCAGTTTGCAATTTCTGCGGAAGATGAACAGGAATAGCGAGAACCAATGAGAGGCTAGCTGGAGGTGTCTGGACGGGCAAATTTAACTCTCATTTCCCACCAGGAAGAGGAAATAACCAAAGGCTCAGTGTGCCGTGCCGGAACCAGATTAGGGCCTGAAGCCATCCTGCGGTGTTGCGGCCAGGTCACAAGAAAGCGAGTTGAAGAAAGGAGCTCAGGGGCACTGTAATTCACAAACCTGCAGAGTTATAAATGACAGCTATCGTCCAAAAATAGACTGAAGTAAGGCTGCCAAGAGGACTTGAAAGCGGGGCAGAATTGCAGGAAACCGATTTCAGGAGGTAGACTGGAATTGCATTGAAAGCATAGGAAAAGAGGCAGAACGTCCACAATGATGCACTTGGCCAAAAAGGGCGTATGCGTTTTTTCCTGAATATATTCAGGAAAAAACGCATACGCCCTTTTTGGCCAACCAAGCAAGCTTGCAAAGGAAATCTGCACTACAATGAAGTCTCACTTCCCCCCGGTCAAAAGGGCCATCTGAAAAAAGTGTAAAATCCAGAAAGGCAGGACAGGCCATGGAGAACTGGGAGCCTTGTTATGCTGATGGGCGGGATGTAAATTGTCAACAGACACTCGGGAGAAGTGTATGGTGTTTCCTGAAACATCTAAAAAACAAAGCAACAGAACCTAGGGCACTTCCACTTATGGTCCTATAGCTTAGGGAAATTAAAATCAAAAAGACACAGCCACCCCAAAGTTTGGAACGGCTCTGTTTACAAGAACCTCGTTTACAGTACAAGTTCAACATCGCAGAAAGTGAAAAATGGATAAAGAAGTTGTGGTATTTACTTACAAAGCAATATCACTCAGCAATGAAATCTGTGTCATCAGGCCCTTAGCATCACAATGAGTGGATGCAGGTATGATGATTCTAACTGAAATAAGTCACACAGAAAAAGAAACATCATAAGATATCAGTAATACACGGAATGTAAACTTGGCTACACAGGAACTGAATTACAGAACAGAACAGGGTCTCAAATTTAGAAAACCAACTTATGCTTGCTTAAGGGGAAAGGTGAGTTGGGGTGCTGCATAAAACCAGAGATTGAAATGAGCACAGATAAAGTTCCTTAAGCCAAATATGGAATAGACAAGAGCTACTCCTTGCTCAACGAAATGGACTCAACACCGCATATTAAACGCCTAAGAATGTACCTGACTAGTAAGTATCTTAAAACCTATGGATTGCTATGTCTCCAAAAGAGAATCAAGCATGTGTACAGGGGCATAAACGCAGCAGTGATAGGGTTGGGGAGGTTCGGTGAGCAAATGAAGACCCTTTGAAGTCATATTGCATGGTACCCATTCCACGGGTTTCAACTACCCAGGTTTTAGGTATTCTTCCTTCAGCTAAACCATGCATGTGGAACCCAAGTATGATCAACCATGTGAACGGGAGACGTGTTCAAATATGTCTCAGTTTTCCTCCCCTGGTACTCGGGTGCAACATTCCAGACGCTTTACTAACACTCTCCCCACTTGGAGAGTCAGTTCCTTTAACCTCCTGTTTGGCCCAGTTTGCAATTTCTGCGGAAGATGAACAGGAATAGCGAGAACCAATGAGAGGCTAGCTGGAGGTGTCTGGACGGGCAAATTTAACTCTGATTTCCCACCAGGAAGAGGAAATAACCAAAGGCTCAGTGTGCCGTGCCGGAACCAGATTAGGGCCTGAAGCCATCCTGCGGTGTTGCGGCCAGGTCACAAGAAAGCGAGTTGAAGAAAGGAGCTCAGGGGCACTGTAATTCACAAACCTGCAGAGTTATAAATGACAGCTATCATCCAAAAATACACTGAAGTAAGGCTGCCAAGAGGACTTGAAAGCGGGGCAGAATTGCAGGAAACCGATTTCAGGAGGTAGACTGGAATTGCATTGAAAGCATAGGAAAAGAGGCAGAACGTCCACAATGATGCACTTGGCCAAAAAGGGCGTATGCGTTTTTTCCTGAATATATTCAGGAAAAAACGCATACGCCCTTTTTGGCCAACCAAGCAAGCTTGCAAAGGAAATCTGCACTACAATGAAGTCTCACTTCCCCCCGGTCAAAAGGGCCATCTGAAAAAAGTGTAAAATCCAGAAAGGCAGGACAGGCCATGGAGAACTGGGAGCCTTGTTATGCTGATGGGCGGGATGTAAATTGCCAACAACCACTCGGGATAAGTGTATAATGTTTCCTGAAACATCTAAAAAACAAAGCAACAGAACCTAGGGCACTTCCACTTATGGTCCTATAGCTTAGGGAAATTAAAATCAAAAAGACACAGCCACCCCAAAGTTTGGAACGGCTCTGTTTACAAGAACCTCGTTTACAGTACAAGTTCAACATCGCAGAAAGTGAAAAATGGATAAAGAAGTTGTGGTATTTACTTACAAAGCAATATCACTCAGCAATGAAATCTGTGTCATCAGGCCCTTAGCAGCACAATGAGTGGATTCAGGTATGATGATTCTAACTGAAATAAGTCACACAGAAAAAGAAACATCATAAGATATCAGTAATACACGGAATGTAAACTTGGCTACACAGGAACTGAATTACAGAACAGAACAGGGTCTCAAATTTAGAAAACCAACTTATGCTTGCTTAAGGGGAAAGGTGAGTTGGGGTGCTGCATAAAACCAGAGATTGAAATGAGCACAGATAAAGTTCCTTAAGCCAAATATGGAATAGACAAGAGCTACTCCTTGCTCAACGAAATGGACTCAACACCGCATATTAAACGCCTAAGAATGTACCTGACTAGTAAGTATCTTAAAACCTATGGATTGCTATGTCTCCGAAAGAGAATCAAGCATGTGTACAGGCGCATAAACGCAGCAGTGATAGGATTGGGGAGGTTCGGTGAGCAAATGAAGACCCTTTGAAGTCATATTGCATGGTACCCATTCCACGGGTTTCAACTACCCAGGTTTTAGGTATTCTTCTTTCAGCTAAAACAAGCATGTGGAACCCAAGTATGATCAACCATGTGAACGGGAGACGTGTTCAAATATGTCTCAGTTTTACTCCCCTGGTACTCGGGTGCAACATTCCAGACGCTTTACTAACACTCTCCCCACTTGGAGAGTCAGCGCCTTTAACCTCCTGTTTGGCACAGTTTGCAATTTCTGCGGAAGATGAACAGGAATAGCGAGAACCAATGAGAGGCTAGCTGGAGGTGTCTGGACGGGCAAATTTAACTCTCATTTCCCACCAGGAAGAGGAAATAACCAAAGGCTCAGTGTGCCGTGCCGGAACCAGATTAGGGCCTGAAGCCATCCTGCGGTGTTGCGGCCAGGTCACAAGAAAGCGAGTTGAAGAAAGGAGCTCAGGGGCACTGTAATTCACAAACCTGCAGAGTTATAAATGACAGCTATCGTCCAAAAATAGACTGAAGTAAGGCTGCCAAGAGGACTTGAAAGCGGGGCAGAATTGCAGGAAACCGATTTTAGGAGGTAGACTGGAATTGCATTGAATGCATAGGAAAAGAGGCAGAACGTCCACAATGATGCACTTGGCCAAAAGGGCGTATGCGTTTTTTCCTGAATATATTCAGGAAAAAACGCATACGCCCTTTTTGGCCAACCAAGCAAGCTTGCAAAGGAAATCTGCACTACAATGAAGTCTCACTTCCCCCCGGTCAAAAGGGCCATCTGAAAAAAGTGTAAAATCCAGAAAGGCAGGACAGGCCATGGAGAACTGGGAGCCTTGTTATGCTGATGGGCGGGATGTAAATTGCCAACAACCACTGGGGAGAAGTGTATGGTGTTTCCTGAAACATCTAAAAAACAAAGCAACAGAGCCTAGGGCACTTCCACTTATGGTCCTGTAGCTTAGGGAATTTAAAATCAAAAAGACACAGCCACCCCAAAGTTTGGAACGGCTCTGTTTACAAGAACCTCGTTTACAGTACAAGTTCAACATCGCAGAAAGTGAAAAATGGATAAAGAAGTTGTGGTATTTACTTACAAAGCAATATCACTCAGCAATGAAATCTGTGTCATCAGGCCCTTAGCAGCAGAATGAGTGGATTCAGGTATGATGATTCTAACTGAAATAAGTCACACAGAAAAAGAAACATCATAAGATATCAGTAATACACGGAATGTAAACTTGGCTACACAGGAACTGAATTACAGAACAGAACAGGGTCTCAAATTTAGAAAACCAACTTATGCTTGCTTAAGGGGAAAGGTGAGTTGGGGTGCTGCATAAAACCAGAGATTGAAATGAGCACAGATAAAGTTCCTTAAGCCAAATATGGAATAGACAAGAGCTACTCCTTGCTCAACGAAATGGACTCAACACCGCATATTAAACGCCTAAGAATGTACCTGACTAGTAAGTATCTTAAAACCTATGGATTGCTATGTCTCCGAAAGAGAATCAAGCATGTGTACAGGGGCATAAACGCAGCAGTGATAGGATTGGGGAGGTTCGGTGAGCAAATGAAGACCCTTTGAAGTCATATTGCATGGTACCCATTCCACGGGTTTCAACTACCCAGGTTTTAGGTATTCTTCCTTCAGCTAAAACATGCATGTGGAACCCAAGTATGATCAACCATGTGAACAGGAGACGTGTTCAAATATGTCTCAGTTTTCCTCCCCTGGTACTCGGGTGCAACATTCCAGACGCTTTACTAACACTCTCCCCACTTGGAGAGTCAGTCCCTTTAACCTCCTGTTTGGCCCAGTTTGCAATTTCTGCGGAAGATGAACAGGAATAGCAAGAACCAATGAGAGGCTAGCTGGAGGTGTCTGGACGGGCAAATTTAACTCTCATTTCCCACCAGGAAGAGGAAATAACCAAAGGCTCAGTGTGCCGTGCCGGAACCAGATTAGGGCCTGAAGCCATCCTGCGGTGTTGCGGCCAGGTCACAAGAAAGCGAGTTGAAGAAAGGAGCTCAGGGGCACTGTAATTCACAAACCTGCAGAGTTATAAATGACAGCTATCGTCCAAAAATAGACTGAAGTAAGGCTGCCAAGAGGACTTGAAAGCGGGGCAGAATTGCAGGAAACCGATTTCAGGAGGTAGACTGGAATTGCATTGAAAGCATAGGAAAAGAGGCAGAACGTCCACAATGATGCACTTGGCCAAAAAGGGCGTATGCGTTTTTTCCTGAATATATTCAGGAAAAAACGCATACGCCCTTTTTGGCCAACCAAGCAAGCTTGCAAAGGAAATCTGCACTACAATGAAGTCTCACTTCCCCCCGGTCAAAAGGGCCATCTGAAAAAAGTGTAAAATCCAGAAAGGCAGGACAGGCCATGGAGAACTGGGAGCCTTGTTATGCTGATGGGCGGGATGTAAATTGCCAACAACCACTCGGGAGAAGTGTATGGTGTTTCCTGAAACATCTAAAAAACAAAGCAACAGAACCTAGGGCACTTCCACTTATGGTCCTATAGCTTAGGGAAATTAAAATCAAAAAGACACAGCCACCCCAAAGTTTGGAACGGCTCTGTTTACAAGAACCTCGTTTACAGTACAAGTTCAACATCGCAGAAAGTGAAAAATGGATAAAGAAGTTGTGGTATTTACTTACAAAGCAATATCACTCAGCAATGAAATCTGTGTCATCAGGCCCTTAGCAGCACAATGAGTGGATTCAGGTATGATGATTCTAACTGAAATAAGTCACACAGAAAAAGAAACATCATAAGATATCAGTAATACACGGAATGTAAACTTGGCTACACAGGAACTGAATTACAGAACAGAACAGGGTCTCAAATTTAGAAAACCAACTTATGCTTGCTTAAGGGGAAAGGTGAGTTGGGGTGCTGCATAAAACCAGAGATTGAAATGAGCACAGATAAAGTTCCTTAAGCCAAATATGGAATAGACAAGAGCTACTCCTTGCTCAACGAAATGGACTCAACACCGCATATTAAACGCCTAAGAATGTACCTGACTAGTAAGTATCTTAAAACCTATGGATTGCTATGTCTCCGAAAGAGAATCAAGCATGTGTACAGGCGCATAAACGCAGCAGTGATAGGATTGGGGAGGTTCGGTGAGCAAATGAAGACCCTTTGAAGTCATATTGCATGGTACCCATTCCACGGGTTTCAACTACCCAGGTTTTAGGTATTCTTCCTTCAGCTAAAACATGCATGTGGAACCCAAGTATGATCAACCATGTGATCGGGAGACATGTTCAAATATGTCTCAGTTTTCCTCCCCTGGTACTCGGGTGCAACCTTCCAGACGCTTTACTAACACTCTCCCCACTTGGAGAGTCAGTCCCTTTAACCTCCTGTTTGGCCCAGTTTGCAATTTCTGCATAAGATGAACAGGAATAGCGAGAACCAATGAGAGGCTAGCTGGAGGTGTCTGGACGGGCAAATTTAACTCTCATTTCCCACCAGGAAGAGGAATTAACCAAAGGCTCAGCGTGCCGGGCCGGAACCAGATTAGGGCCTGAAGCCATCCTGCGATGTTGCGACCAGGGCACAAGAAAGCGAGTTGAAGAAAGGAGCTCAGGGGCACTGTAATTCACAAAACTGCAGAGTTATAAATGACAGCTATTGTCCAAAAATACACTGAAGTAAGGCTGCCAAGAGAACTTGAAAGCGGGGCAGAATTGCAGGAAACCGATTTCAGGAGGTAGACTGGAGTTGCATTGAAAGCATAGGAAAAGAGGCAGAACGTCCACAATGATGCACTTGGCCAAAAAAGGTGTATGCGTTTTTTCCTGAATATATTCAGGAAAAAACGCATACGTCCTTTTTGGCCAACCAAGCAAGCTTGCAAAGGAAATCTGCACTACAATGAAGTCTCACTTCCTCCCGGTCAAAAGGGCCATCTGAAAAAAGTGTAAAATCCAGAAAGGCAGGACAGGCCATGGAGAACTGGGAGCCTTGTTATGCTGATGGGCGGGATGTAAATTGCCAACAACCACTCGGGAGAAGTGTATGGTGTTTCCTGAAACATCTAAAAAACAAAGCAACAGAACCTAGGGCACTTCCACTTATGGTCCTATAGCTTAGGGAAATTAAAATCAAAAAGACACAGCCACCCCAAAGTTTGGAACGGCTCTGTTTACAAGAACCTCGTTTACAGTACAAGTTCAACATCGCAGAAAGTGAAAAATGGATAAAGAAGTTGTGGTATTTACTTACAAAGCAATATCACTCAGCAATGAAATCTGTGTCATCAGGCCCTTAGCAGCACAATGAGTGGATTCAGGTATGATGATTCTAACTGAAATAAGTCACACAGAAAAAGAAACATCATAAGATATCAGTAATACACGGAATGTAAACTTGGCTACACAGGAACTGAATTACAGAACAGAACAGGGTCTCAAATTTAGAAAACCAACTTATGCTTGCTTAAGGGGAAAGGTGAGTTGGGGTGCTGCATAAAACCAGAGATTGAAATGAGCACAGATAAAGTTCCTTAAGCCAAATATGGAATAGACAAGAGCTACTCCTTGCTCAACGAAATGGACTCAACACCGCATATTAAACGCCTAAGAATGTACCTGACTAGTAAGTATCTTAAAACCTATGGATTGCTATGTCTCCGAAAGAGAATCAAGCATGTGTACAGGCGCATAAACGCAGCAGTGATAGGATTGGGGAGGTTCGGTGAGCAAATGAAGACCCTTTGAAGTCATATTGCATGGTACCCATTCCACGGGTTTCAACTACCCAGGTTTTAGGTATTCTTCTTTCAGCTAAAACAAGCATGTGGAACCCAAGTATGATCAACCATGTGAACGGGAGACGTGTTCAAATATGTCTCAGTTTTCCTCCCCTGGTACTCGGGTGCAACATTCCAGACGCTTTACTAACACTCTCCCCACTTGGAGAGTCAGCGCCTTTAACCTCCTGTTTGGCACAGTTTGCAATTTCTGCGGAAGATGAACAGGAATAGCGAGAACCAATGAGAGGCTAGCTGGAGGTGTCTGGACGGGCAAATTTAACTCTCATTTCCAACCAGGAAGAGGAAATAACCAAAGGCTCAGCGTGCCGTGCCGGAACCAGATTAGGGCCTGAAGCCATCCTGCGGTGTTGCGGCCAGGTCACAAGAAAGCGAGTTGAAGAAAGGAGCTCAGGGGCACTGTAATTCACAAACCTGCAGAGTTATAAATGACAGCTATCGTCCAAAAATAGACTGAAGTAAGGCTGCCAAGAGGACTTGAAAGCGGGGCAGAATTGCAGGAAACCGATTTTAGGAGGTAGACTGGAATTGCATTGAATGCATAGGAAAAGAGGCAGAACGTCCACAATGATGCACTTGGCCAAAAGGGCGTATGCGTTTTTTCCTGAATATATTCAGGAAAAAACGCATACGCCCTTTTTGGCCAACCAAGCAAGCTTGCAAAGGAAATCTGCACTACAATGAAGTCTCACTTCCCCCCGGTCAAAAGGGCCATCTGAAAAAAGTGTAAAATCCAGAAAGGCAGGACAGGCCATGGAGAACTGGGAGCCTTGTTATGCTGATGGGCGGGATGTAAATTGCCAACAACCACTGGGGAGAAGTGTATGGTGTTTCCTGAAACATCTAAAAAACAAAGCAACAGAGCCTAGGGCACTTCCACTTATGGTCCTATAGCTTAGGGAATTTAAAATCAAAAAGACACAGCCACCCCAAAGTTTGGAACGGCTCTGTTTACAAGAACCTCGTTTACAGTACAAGTTCAACATCGCAGAAAGTGAAAAATGGATAAAGAAGTTGTGGTATTTACTTACAAAGCAATATCACTCAGCAATGAAATCTGTGTCATCAGGCCCTTAGCAGCAGAATGAGTGGATTCAGGTATGATGATTCTAACTGAAATAAGTCACACAGAAAAAGAAACATCATAAGATATCAGTAATACACGGAATGTAAACTTGGCTACACAGGAACTGAATTACAGAACAGAACAGGGTCTCAAATTTCGAAAACCAACTTATGCTTGCTTAAGGGGAAAGGTGAGTTGGGGTGCTGCATAAAACCAGAGATTGAAATGAGCACAGATAAAGTTCCTTAAGCCAAATATGGAATAGACAAGAGCTACTCCTTGCTCAACGAAATGGACTCAACACCGCATATTAAACGCCTAAGAATGTACCTGACTAGTAAGTATCTTAAAACCTATGGATTGCTATGTCTCCGAAAGAGAATCAAGCATGTGTACAGGGGCATAAACGCAGCAGTGATAGGATTGGGGAGGTTCGGTGAGCAAATGAAGACCCTTTGAAGTCATATTGCATGGTACCCATTCCACGGGTTTCAACTACCCAGGTTTTAGGTATTCTTCCTTCAGCTAAAACATGCATGTGGAACCCAAGTATGATCAACCATGTGAACAGGAGACGTGTTCAAATATGTCTCAGTTTTCCTCCCCTGGTACTCGGGTGCAACATTCCAGACGCTTTACTAACACTCTCCCCACTTGGAGAGTCAGTCCCTTTAACCTCCTGTTTGGCCCAGTTTGCAATTTCTGCGGAAGATGAACAGGAATAGCGAGAACCAATGAGAGGCTAGCTGGAGGTGTCTGGACGGGCAAATTTAACTCTCATTTCCCACCAGGAAGAGGAAATAACCAAAGGCTCAGTGTGCCGTGCCGGAACCAGATTAGGGCCTGAAGCCATCCTGCGGTGTTGCGGCCAGGTCACAAGAAAGCGAGTTGAAGAAAGGAGCTCAGGGGCACTGTAATTCACAAACCTGCAGAGTTATAAATGACAGCTATCGTCCAAAAATAGACTGAAGTAAGGCTGCCAAGAGGACTTGAAAGCGGGGCAGAATTGCAGGAAACCGATTTCAGGAGGTAGACTGGAATTGCATTGAAAGCATAGGAAAAGAGGCAGAACGTCCACAATGATGCACTTGGCCAAAAAGGGCGTATGCGTTTTTTCCTGAATATATTCAGGAAAAAACGCATACGCCCTTTTTGGCCAACCAAGCAAGCTTGCAAAGGAAATCTGCACTACAATGAAGTCTCACTTCCCCCCGGTCAAAAGGGCCATCTGAAAAAAGTGTAAAATCCAGAAAGGCAGGACAGGCCATGGAGAACTGGGAGCCTTGTTATGCTGATGGGCGGGATGTAAATTGCCAACAACCACTCGGGAGAAGTGTATGGTGTTTCCTGAAACATCTAAAAAACAAAGCAACAGAACCTAGGGCACTTCCACTTATGGTCCTATAGCTTAGGGAAATTAAAATCAAAAAGACACAGCCACCCCAAAGTTTGGAACGGCTCTGTTTACAAGAACCTCGTTTACAGTACAAGTTCAACATCGCAGAAAGTGAAAAATGGATAAAGAAGTTGTGGTATTTACTTACAAAGCAATATCCCTCAGCAATGAAATCTGTGTCATCAGGCCCTTAGCAGCACAATGAGTGGATTCAGGTATGATGATTCTAACTGAAATAAGTCACACAGAAAAAGAAACATCATAAGATATCAGTAATACACGGAATGTAAACTTGGCTACACAGGAACTGAATTACAGAACAGAACAGGGTCTCAAATTTAGAAAACCAACTTATGCTTGCTTAAGGGGAAAGGTGAGTTGGGGTGCTGCATAAAACCAGAGATTGAAATGAGCACAGATAAAGTTCCTTAAGCCAAATATGGAATAGACAAGAGCTACTCCTTGCTCAACGAAATGGACTCAACACCGCATATTAAACGCCTAAGAATGTACCTGACTAGTAAGTATCTTAAAACCTATGGATTGCTATGTCTCCGAAAGAGAATCAAGCATGTGTACAGGCGCATAAACGCAGCAGTGATAGGATTGGGGAGGTTCGGTGAGCAAATGAAGACCCTTTGAAGTCATATTGCATGGTACCCATTCCACGGGTTTCAACTACCCAGGTTTTAGGTATTCTTCCTTCAGCTAAAACATGCATGTGGAACCCAAGTATGATCAACCATGTGAACGGGAGACGTGTTCAAATATGTCTCAGTTTTCCTCCCCTGGTACTCGGGTGCAACATTCCAGACGCTTTACTAACACTCTCCCCACTTGGAGAGTCAGTCCCTTTAACCTCCTGTTTGGCCCAGTTTGCAATTTCTGCGGAAGATGAACAGGAATAGCGAGAACCAATGAGAGGCTAGCTGGAGGTGTCTGGACGGGCAAATTTAACTCTCATTTCCCACCAGGAAGAGGAAATAACCAAAGGCTCAGTGTGCCGGGCCGGAACCAGATTAGGGCCTGAAGCCATCCTGCGGTGTTGCGGCCAGGTCACAAGAAAGCGAGTTGAAGAAAGGAGCTCAGGGGCACTGTAATTCACAAACCTGCAGAGTTATAAATGACAGCTATCGTCCAAAAATAGACTGAAGTAAGGCTGCCAAGAGGACTTGAAAGCGGGGCAGAATTGCAGGAAACCGATTTCAGGAGGTAGACTGGAATTGCATTGAAAGCATAGGAAAAGAGGCAGAACGTCCACAATGATGCACTTGGCCAAAAAGGGCGTATGCGTTTTTTCCTGAATATATTCAGGAAAAAACGCATACGCCCTTTTTGGCCAACCAAGCAAGCTTGCAAAGGAAATCTGCACTACAATGAAGTCTCACTTCCCCCCGGTCAAAAGGGCCATCTGAAAAAAGTGTAAAATCCAGAAAGGCAGGACAGGCCATGGAGAACTGGGAGCCTTGTTATGCTGATGGGCGGGATGTAAATTGCCAACAACCACTCGGGAGAAGTGTATGGTGTTTCCTGAAACATCTAAAAAACAAAGCAACAGAACCTAGGGCACTTCCACTTATGGTCCTATAGCTTAGGGAAATTAAAATCAAAAAGACACAGCCACCCCAAAGTTTGGAACGGCTCTGTTTACAAGAACCTCGTTTACAGTACAAGTTCAACATCGCAGAAAGTGAAAAATGGATAAAGAAGTTGTGGTATTTACTTACAAAGCAATATCACTCAGCAATGAAATCTGTGTCATCAGGCCCTTAGCAGCACAATGAGTGGATTCAGGTATGATGATTCTAACTGAAATAAGTCACACAGAAAAAGAAACATCATAAGATATCAGTAATACACGGAATGTAAACTTGGCTACACAGGAACTGAATTACAGAACAGAACAGGGTCTCAAATTTAGAAAACCAACTTATGCTTGCTTAAGGGGAAAGGTGAGTTGGGGTGCTGCATAAAACCAGAGATTGAAATGAGCACAGATAAAGTTCCTTAAGCCAAATATGGAATAGACAAGAGCTACTCCTTGCTCAACGAAATGGACTCAACACCGCATATTAAACGCCTAAGAATGTACCTGACTAGTAAGTATCTTAAAACCTATGGATTGCTATGTCTCCGAAAGAGAATCAAGCATGTGTACAGGTGCATAAACGCAGCAGTGATAGGATTGGGGAGGTTCGGTGAGCAAATGAAGACCCTTTGAAGTCATATTGCATGGTACCCATTCCACGGGTTTCAACTACCCAGGTTTTAGGTATTCTTCCTTCAGCTAAAACATGCATGTGGAACCCAAGTATGATCAACCATGTGAACGGGAGACGTGTTCAAATATGTCTCAGTTTTACTCCCCTGGTACTCGGGTGCAACATTCCAGACGCTTTACTAACACTCTCCCCACTTGGAGAGTCAGCGCCTTTAACCTCCTGTTTGGCACAGTTTGCAATTTCTGCGGAAGATGAACAGGAATAGCGAGAACCAATGAGAGGCTAGCTGGAGGTGTCTGGACGGGCAAATTTAACTCTCATTTCCCACCAGGAAGAGGAAATAACCAAAGGCTCAGTGTGCCGTGCCGGAACCAGATTAGGGCCTGAAGCCATCCTGCGGTGTTGCGGCCAGCTCACAAGAAAGCGAGTTGAAGAAAGGAGCTCAGGGGCACTGTAATTCACAAACCTGCAGAGTTATAAATGACAGCTATCGTCCAAAAATAGACTGAAGTAAGGCTGCCAAGAGGACTTGAAAGCGGGGCAGAATTGCAGGAAACCGATTTTAGGAGGTAGACTGGAATTGCATTGAATGCATAGGAAAAGAGGCAGAACGTCCACAATGATGCACTTGGCCAAAAAGGGCGTATGCGTTTTTTCCTGAATATATTCAGGAAAAAACGCATACGCCCTTTTTGGCCAACCAAGCAAGCTTGCAAAGGAAATCTGCACTACAATGAAGTCTCACTTCCCCCCGGTCAAAAGGGCCATCTGAAAAAAGTGTAAAATCCAGAAAGGCAGGACAGGCCATGGAGAACTGGGAGCCTTGTTATGCTGATGGGCGGGATGTAAATTGCCAACAACCACTCGGGAGAAGTGTATGGTGTTTCCTGAAACATCTAAAAAACAAAGCAACAGAGCCTAGGGCACTTCCACTTATGGTCCTATAGCTTAGGGAATTTAAAATCAAAAAGACACAGCCACCCCAAAGTTTGGAACGGCTCTGTTTACAAGAACCTCGTTTACAGTACAAGTTCAACATCGCAGAAAGTGAAAAATGGATAAAGAAGTTGTGGTATTTACTTACAAAGCAATATCACTCAGCAATGAAATCTGTGTCATCAGGCCCTTAGCAGCACAATGAGTGGATTCAGGTATGATGATTCTAACTGAAATAAGTCACACAGAAAAAGAAACATCATAAGATATCAGTAATACACGGAATGTAAAGTTGGCTACACAGGAACTGAATTACAGAACAGAACAGTGTCTCAAATTTAGAAAAACAATTTATGCTTGCTTAAGGGTAAAGGTGAGTTGGGGTGCTGCATAAAACCAGAGATTGAAATGAGCACAGATAAAGTTCCTTAAGCCAAATATGGAATAGACAAGAGCTACTCCTTGCTCAACGAAATGGACTCAACACCGCGTATTAAACGCCTAAGAATGTACCTGACTTGTAATTATCTTAAAACCTATGGATTGTTATGTCTCCGAAAGAGAATCAAGCATGAGTACAGGGGCATAAACGCAGCAGTGATAGGATTGGAGAGGTTCGGTGAGCAAATGAAGACCCTTTGAAGTCATATTACATGGTACCCATTCCACGGGTTTCAACTACCCAGGTTTAAGGTATTCTTCCTTCAGCTAAAACATGCATGTGGAACCTAGAGTATGATCAACCATGTGATCGGGAGACATGTTCAAATATGTCTCAGTTTTCCTCCCCTGGTACTCGGGTGCAACCTTCCAGACGCTTTACTAACACTCTCCCCACTTGGAGAGTCAGTCCCTTTAACCTCCTGTTTGGCCCAGTTTGCAATTTCTGCGTAAGATGAACAAGAATAGCGAGAACCAATGAGAGGCTAGCTGGAGGTGTCTGGACGGGCAAATTTAACTCTCATTTCCCACCAGGAAGAGGAATTAACCAAAGGCTCATTGTGCCGGGCCGGAACCAGATTAGGGCCTGAAGCCATCCTGCGATGTTGCGACCAGGGCACAAGAAAGCGAGTTGAAGAAAGGAGCTCAGGGGCACTGTTATTCACAAAACTGCAGAGTTATAAATGACAGCTATTGTCCAAAAATACACTGAAGTAAGGCTGCCAAGAGAACTTGAAAGCGGGGCAGAATTGCAGGAAACCGATTTCAGGAGGTAGACTGGAGTTGCATTGAAAGCATAGGAAAAGAGGCAGAACGTCCACAATGATGCACTTGGCCAAAAAGGGTGTATGCGTTTTTTCCTGAATATATTCAGGAAAAAACGCATACGTCCTTTTTGGCCAACCAAGCAAGCTTGCAAAGGAAATCTGCACTACAATGAAGTCTCACTTCCCCCCGGTCAAAAGGGCCATCTGAAAAACGTGTAAAATCCAGAAAGGCAGGACAGGCCATGGAGAACTGGGAGCCTTGTTATGCTGATGGGCGGGATGTAAATTGCCAACAACCACTCGGGAGAAGTGTATGGTGTTTCCTGAAACATCTAAAAAACAAAGCAACAGAACCTAGGGCACTTCCACTTATGGTCCTATAGCTTAGGGAAATTAAAATCAAAAAGACACAGCCACCCCAAAGTTTGGAACGGCTCTGTTTACAAGAACCTCGTTTACAGTACAAGTTCAACATCGCAGAAAGTGAAAAATGGATAAAGAAGTTGTGGTATTTACTTACAAAGCAATATCACTCAGCAATGAAATCTGTGTCATCAGGCCCTTAGCAGCACAATGAGTGGATTCAGGTATGATGATTCTAACTGAAATAAGTCACACAGAAAAAGAAACATCATAAGATATCAGTAATACACGGAATGTAAACTTGGCTACACAGGAACTGAATTACAGAACAGAACAGGGTCTCAAATTTAGAAAACCAACTTATGCTTGCTTAAGGGGAAAGGTGAGTTGGGGTGCTGCATAAAACCAGAGATTGAAATGAGCACAGATAAAGTTCCTTAAGCCAAATATGGAATAGACAAGAGCTACTCCTTGCTCAACAAAATGGACTCAACACCGCGTATTAAACGCCTAAGAATGTACCTGACTTGTAATTATCTTAAAACCTATGGATTGTTATGTCTCCGAAAGAGAATCAAGCATGAGTACAGGGGCATAAACGCAGCAGTGATAGGATTGGAGAGGTTCGGTGAGCAAATGAAGACCCTTTGAAGTCATATTACATGGTACCCATTCCACGGGTTTCAACTACCCAGGTTTAAGGTATTCTTCCTTCAGCTAAAACATGCATGTGGAACCTAGAGTATGATCAACCATGTGATCGGGAGACATGTTCAAATATGTCTCAGTTTTCCTCCCCTGGTACTCGGGTGCAACCTTCCAGACGCTTTACTAACACTCTCCCCACTTGGAGAGTCAGTCCCTTTAACCTCCTGTTTGGCCCAGTTTGCAATTTCTGCATAAGATGAACAGGAATAGCGAGAACCAATGAGAGGCTAGCTGGAGGTGTCTGGACGGGCAAATTTAACTCTCATTTCCCACCAGGAAGAGGAATTAACCAAAGGCTCAGCGTGCCGGGCCGGAACCAGATTAGGGCCTGAAGCCATCCTGCGATGTTGCGACCAGGGCACAAGAAAGCGAGTTGAAGAAAGGAGCTCAGGGGCACTGTAATTCACAAAACTGCAGAGTTATAAATGACAGCTATTGTCCAAAAATACACTGAAGTAAGGCTGCCAAGAGAACTTGAAAGCGGGGCAGAATTGCAGGAAACCAATTTCAGGAGGTAGACTGGAGTTGCATTGAAAGCATAGGAAAAGAGGCAGAACGTCCACAATGATGCACTTGGCCAAAAAGGGTGTATGCGTTTTTTCCTGAATATATTCAGGAAAAAACGCATACGTCCTTTTTGGCCAACCAAGCAAGCTTGCAAAGGAAATCTGCACTACAATGAAGTCTCACTTCCCCCCGGTCAAAAGGGCCATCTGAAAAAAGTGTAAAATCCAGAAAGGCAGGACAGGCCATGGAGAACTGGGAGCCTTGTTATGCTGATGGGCGGGATGTAAATTGCCAACAACCACTCGGGAGAAGTGTATGGTGTTTCCTGAAACATCTAAAAAACAAAGCAACAGAACCTAGGGCACTTCCACTTATGGTCCTATAGCTTAGGGAAATTAAAATCAAAAAGACACAGCCACCCCAAAGTTTGGAACGGCTCTGTTTACAAGAACCTCGTTTACAGTACAAGTTCAACATCGCAGAAAGTGAAAAATGGATAAAGAAGTTGTGGTATTTACTTACAAAGCAATATCACTCAGCAATGAAATCTGTGTCATCAGGCCCTTAGCAGCACAATGAGTGGATTCAGGTATGATGATTCTAACTGAAATAAGTCACACAGAAAAAGAAACATCATAAGATATCAGTAATACACGGAATGTAAACTTGGCTACACAGGAACTGAATTACAGAACAGAACAGGGTCTCAAATTTCGAAAACCAACTTATGCTTGCTTAAGGGGAAAGGTGAGTTGGGGTGCTGCATAAAACCAGAGATTGAAATGAGCACAGATAAAGTTCCTTAAGCCAAATATGGAATAGACAAGAGCTACTCCTTGCTCAACGAAATGGACTCAACACCGCATATTAAACGCCTAAGAATGTACCTGACTAGTAAGTATCTTAAAACCTATGGATTGCTATGTCTCCGAAAGAGAATCAAGCATGTGTACAGGGGCATAAACGCAGCAGTGATAGGATTGGAGAGGTTCGGTGAGCAAATGAAGACCCTTTGAAGTCATATTGCATGGTACGCATTCCACGGGTTTCAACTACCCATGTTTTAGGTATTCTTCCTTCAGCTAAAACATGCATGTGGAACCCAAGTATGATCAACCATGTGAACGGGAGACGTGTTCAAATATGTCTCAGTTTTCCTCCCCTGGTACTCGGGTGCAACATTCCAGACGCTTTACTAACACTCTCCCCACTTGGAGAGTCAGTCCCTTTAACCTCCTGTTTGGCCCAGTTTGCAATTTCTGCGGAAGATGAACAGGAATAGCGAGAACCAATGAGAGGCTAGCTGGAGGTGTCTGGACGGGCAAATTTAACTCTCATTTCCCACCAGGAAGAGGAAATAACCAAAGGCTCAGTGTGCCGTGCCGGAACCAGATTAGGGCCTGAAGCCATCCTGCGGTGTTGCGGCCAGCTCACAAGAAAGCGAGTTGAAGAAAGGAGCTCAGGGGCACTGTAATTCACAAACCTGCAGAGTTATAAATGACAGCTATCGTCCAAAAATAGACTGAAGTAAGGCTGCCAAGAGGACTTGAAAGCGGGGCAGAATTGCAGGAAACCGATTTCAGGAGGTAGACTGGAATTGCATTGAAAGCATAGGAAAAGAGGCAGAACGTCCACAATGATGCACTTGGCCAAAAAGGGCGTATGCGTTTTTTCCTGAATATATTCAGGAAAAAACGCATACGCCCTTTTTGGCCAACCAAGCAAGCTTGCAAAGGAAATCTGCACTACAATGAAGTCTCACTTCCCCCCGGTCAAAAGGGCCATCTGAAAAAAGTGTAAAATCCAGAAAGGCAGGACAGGCCATGGAGAACTGGGAGCCTTGTTATGCTGATGGGCGGGATGTAAATTGCCAACAACCACTCGGGAGAAGTGTATGGTGTTTCCTGAAACATCTAAAAAACAAAGCAACAGAACCTAGGGCACTTCCACTTATGGTCCTATAGCTTAGGGAAATTAAAATCAAAAAGACACAGCCACCCCAAAGTTTGGAACGGCTCTGTTTACAAGAACCTCGTTTACAGTACAAGTTCAACATCGCAGAAAGTGAAAAATGGATAAAGAAGTTGTGGTATTTACTTACAAAGCAATATCACTCAGCAATGAATCTGTGTCATCAGGCCCTTAGCAGCACAATGAGTGGATTCAGGTATGATGATTCTAACTGAAATAAGTCACACAGAAAAAGAAACATCATAAGATATCAGTAATACACGGAATGTAAACTTGGCTACACAGGAACTGAATTATAGAACAGAACAGGGTCTCAAATTTAGAAAACCAACTTATGCTTGCTTAAGGGGAAAGGTGAGTTGGGGTGCTGCATAAAACCAGAGATTGAAATGAGCACAGATAAAGTTCCTTAAGCCAAATATGGAATAGACAAGAGCTACTCCTTGCTCAACGAAATGGACTCAACACCGCATATTAAACGCCTAAGAATGTACCTGACTAGTAAGTATCTTAAAACCTATGGATTGCTATGTCTCCGAAAGAGAATCAAGCATGTGTTCAGGGGCATAAACGCAGCAGTGATAGGATTGGAGAGGTTCGGTGAGCAAATGAAGACCCTTTGAAGTCATATTGCATGGTACCCATTCCACGGGTTTCAACTACCCAGGTTTTAGGTATTCTTCCTTCAGCTAAAACATGCATGTGGAACCCAAGTATGATCAACCATGTGAACGGGAGACGTGTTCAAATATGTCTCAGTTTTCCTCCCCTGGTACTCGGGTGCAACATTCCAGACGCTTTACTAACACTCTCCCCACTTGGGGAGTCAGCGCCTTTAACCTCCTGTTTGGCCCAGTTTGCAATTTCTGCGGAAGATGAACAGGAATAGTGAGAACCAATGAGAGGCTAGCTGGGGGTGTCTGGACGGGCAAATTTAAATCTGATTTCCCACCAGGAATAGGAAATAACCAAAGGCTCAGTGTGCCGTGCCGGAACCAGATTAGGGCCTGAAGCCATCCTGCGGTGTTGCGGCCAGCTCACAAGAAAGCGAGTTGAAGAAAGGAGCTCAGGGGCACTGTAATTCACAAACCTGCAGAGTAATAAATGACAGCTATCGTCCAAAAATATACTGAAGTAAGGCTGCCAAGAGGAGTTGAAAGTGGGGCAGAATTGCAGGAAACCGATTTCAGGAGGTAGACTGGAATTGCATTGAAAGCATAGGAAAAGAGGCAGAACGTCCACAATGATGCACTTGGCCAAAAAGGGCGTATGCGTTTTTTCCTGAATATATTCAGGAAAAAACGCATACGCCCTTTTTGGCCAACCAAGCAAGCTTGCAAAGGAAATCTGCACTACAATGAAGTCTCACTTCCCCCCGGTCAAAAGGGCCATCTGAAAAAAGTGTAAAATCCAGAAAGGCAGGACAGGCCATGGAGAACTGGGAGCCTTGTTATGCTGAAGGGCGGGATGTAAATTGCCAACAACCACTAGGGAGAAGTGTATGGTGTTTCCTGAAACATCTAAAAAACAAAGCAACAGAGCCTAGGGCAGTTCCACTTATGGTCCTATAGCTTAGGGAAATTAAAATCAAAAAGACACAGCCACCCCAAAGTTTGGGACGCCTCTGTTTACAAGAACCTCGTTTACAGTACAAGTTCAACATCGCAGAAAGTGAAAAATGGATAAAGAAGTTGTGGTATTTACTTACAAAGCAATATCACTCAGCAAAGAAATCTGTGTCATCAGGCCCTTAGCAGCACAATGAGTGGATTCAGGTATGATGATTCTAACTGAAATAAGTCACACAGAAAAAGAAACATCATAAGATATCAGTAATACACGGAATGTAAACTTGGCTACACAGGAACTGAATTACAGAACAGAACAGGGTCTCAAATTTAGAAAACCAACTTATTCTTGCTTAAGCGTAAAGGTGAGTTGGGGTGCTGCATAAAACCAGAGATTGAAATGAGCACAGATAAAGTTCCTTAAGCCAAATATGGAATAGACAAGAGCTACTCCTTGCTCAACGAAATGGACTCAACACCGCATATTAAACGCCTAAGAATGTACCTGACTAGTAAGTATCTTAAAACCTATGGATTGCTATGTCTCCGAAAGAGAATCAAGCATGTGTACAGGGGCATAAATGCAGCAGTGATAGGATTGGAGAGGTTCGGTGAGCAAATGAAGACCCTTTGAAGTCATATTGCATGGTACCCATTCCACGGGTTTCAAATACACAGGTTTAAGGTATTCTTCCTTCAGCTAAAACATGCATGTGGAACCCAAGTATGATCAACCATGTGAACGGGAGACGTGTTCAAATATGTCTCAGTTTTCCTCCCCTGGTACTCGGGTGCAACATTCCAGACGCTTTACTAACACTCTCCCGACTTGGAGAGTCAGTCCCTTTAACCTCCTGTTTGGCCCAGTTTGCAATTTCTGTGGAAGATGAACAGGAATAGCGAGAACCAATGAGAGGCTAGCTGGAGGTGTCTGGACGGGCAAATTTAACTCTCATTTCCCACCAGGAAGAGGAAATAACCAAAGGCTCAGCGTGCTGTGCCGGAACCAGATTAGGGCCTGAAGCCATCCTGCGGTGTTGCGGCCAGCTCAAAAGAAAGCGAGTTGAAGAAAGGAGCTCAGGGGCACTGTAATTCACAAACCTGCAGAGTTATAAATGACAGCTATCGTCCAAAAATAGACTGAAGTAAGGCTGCCAAGAGGACTTGAAAGCGGGGCAGAATTGCAGGAAACCGATTTCAGGAGGTAGACTGGAATTGCATTGAAAGCATAGGAAAAGAGGCAGAACGTCCACAATGATGCACTTGGCCAAAAAGGGCGTATGCGTTTTTTCCTGAATATATTCAGGAAAAAACGCATACGCCCTTTTTGGCCAACCAAGCAAGCTTGCAAAGGAAATCTGCACTACAATGAAGTCTCACTTCCCCCCGGTCAAAAGGGCCATCTGAAAAAAGTGTAAAATCCAGAAAGGCAGGACAGGCCATGGAGAACTGGGAGCCTTGTTATGCTGATGGGCGGGATGTAAATTGCCAACAGACACTCGGGAGAAGTGTATGGTGTTTCCTGAAACATCTAAAAAACAAAGCAACAGAGCCTAGGGCACTGCCACTTATGGTCCTATAGCTTAGGGAAATTAAAATCAAAAAGACACAGCCACCCCAAAGTTTGGGACGCCTCTGTTTACAAGAACCTCGTTTACAGTACAAGTTCAACATCGCAGAAAGTGAAAAATGGATAAAGAACTTGTGGTACTTACGTACAATGCAGTATCACTCAGCAATGAAATCTATGTCATCAGGCACGTAGCAGCATAATGAGTGGATTCAGGTACGATGATTCTAACTGAAATAAGTCACACAGAAAAAGAAACATCATAAGATATCAGTAATACACGGAATGTAAAGTTGGCTACACAGGAACTGAATTACAGAACAGAACAGTGTCTCAAATTTAGAAAAACAACTTATGCTTGCTTAAGGGTAAAAGTGAGTTGGGGTGCTGCATAAAACCAGAGATTGAAATGAGCACAGATAAAGTTCCTTAAGCCAAATATGGAATAGACAAGAGCTACTCCTTGCTCAACGAAATGGACTCAACACCGCGTATTAAACGCCTAAGAATGTACCTGACTTGTAAGTATCTTAAAACCTATGGATTGTTATGTCTCCGAAAGAGAATCAAGCATGTGTACAGGGGCATAAACGCAGCAGTGATAGGATTGGAGAGGTTCGGTGAGCAAATGAAGACCCTTTGAAGTCATATTACATGGTACCCATTCCACGGGTTTCAACTACCCAGGTTTAAGGTATTCTTCCTTCAGCTAAAACATGCATGTGGAACCTAGAGTATGATCAACCATGTGATCGGGAGACATGTTCAAATATGTCTCAGTTTTCCTCCCCTGGTACTCGGGTGCAACATTCCAGACGCTTTACTAACACTCTCCCCACTTGGAGAGTCAGTCCCTTTAACCTCCTGTTTGGCCCAGTTTGCAATTTCTGCGGAAGATGAACAGGAATAGCGAGAACCAATGAGAGGCTAGCTGGAGGTGTCTGGACTGGCAAATTTAACTCTCATTTCCCACCAGGAAGAGGAATTAACCAAAGGCTCAGCGTGCCGGGCCGGAACCAGATTAGGGCCTGAAGCCATCCTGCGATGTTGCGACCAGGGCACAAGAAAGCGAGTTGAAGAAAGGAGCTCAGGGGCACTGTAATTCACAAACCTGCAGAGTAATAAATGACAGCTATCGTCCAAAAATATACTGAAGTAAGGCTGCCAAGAGGAGTTGAAAGTGGGGCAGAATTGCAGGAAACCGATTTCAGGAGGTAGACTGGAATTGCATTGAAAGCATAGGAAAAGAGGCAGAACGTCCACAATGATGCACTTGGCCAAAAAGGGCGTATGCGTTTTTTCCTGAATATATTCAGGAAAAAACGCATACGCCCTTTTTGGCCAACCAAGCAAGCTTGCAAAGGAAATCTGCACTACAATGAAGTCTCACTTCCCCCCGGTCAAAAGGGCCATCTGAAAAAAGTGTAAAATCCAGAAAGGCAGGACAGGCCATGGAGAACTGGGAACCTTGTTATGCTGAAGGGCGGGATGTAAATTGCCAACAACCACTAGGGAGAAGTGTATGGTGTTTCCTGAAACATCTAAAAAACAAAGCAACAGAGCCTAGGGCAGTTCCACTTATGGTCCTATAGCTTAGGGAAATTAAAATCAAAAAGACACAGCCACCCCAAAGTTTGGGACGCCTCTGTTTACAAGAACCTCGTTTACAGTACAAGTTCAACATCGCAGAAAGTGAAAAATGGATAAAGAAGTTGTGGTATTTACTTACAAAGCAATATCACTCAGCAAAGAAATCTGTGTCATCAGGCCCTTAGCAGCACAATGAGTGGATTCAGGTATGATGATTCTAACTGAAATAAGTCACACAGAAAAAGAAACATCATAAGATATCAGTAATACACGGAATGTAAACTTGGCTACACAGGAACTGAATTACAGAACAGAACAGGGTCTCAAATTTAGAAAACCAACTTATTCTTGCTTAAGGGTAAAGGTGAGTTGGGGTGCTGCATAAAACCAGAGATTGAAATGAGCACAGATAAAGTTCCTTAAGCCAAATATGGAATAGACAAGAGCTACTCCTTGCTCAACGAAATGGACTCAACACCCCATATTAAACGCCTAAGAATGTACCTGACTAGTAAGTATCTTAAAACCTATGGATTGCTATGTCTCCGAAAGAGAATCAAGCATGTGTACAGGGGCATAAACGCAGCAGTGATAGGATTGGAGAGGTTCGGTGAGCAAATGAAGACCCTTTGAAGTCATATTGCATGGTACCCATTCCACGGGTTTCAAATACACAGGTTTAAGGTATTCTTCCTTCAGCTAAAACATGCATGTGGAACCCAAGTATGATCAACCATGTGAACGGGAGACGTGTTCAAATATGTCTCAGTTTTCCTCCCCTGGTACTCGGGTGCAACATTCCAGACGCTTTACTAACACTCTCCCGACTTGGAGAGTCAGTCCCTTTAACCTCCTGTTTGGCCCAGTTTGCAATTTCTGCGGAAGATGAACAGGCATAGCGAGAACCAATGAGAGGCTAGCTGCAGGTGTCTGGACGGGCAAATTTAACTCTCATTTCCCACCAGGAAGAGGAATTAACCAAAGGCTCAGCATGCCGGGCCGGAACCAGATTAGGGCCTGAAGCCATCCTGCGGTGTTGCGGCCAGGTCACAAGAAAGCGAGTTGAAGAAAGGAGCTCAGGGGCACTGTAATTCACAAACCTGCAGAGTTATAAATGACAGCTATCGTCCAAAAATAGACTGAAGTAAGGCTGCCAAGAGGACTTGAAAGCGGGGCAGAATTGCAGGAAACCGATTTCAGGAGGTAGACTGGAATTGCATTGAAAGCATAGGAAAAGAAGCAGAACGTCCACAATGATGCACTTGGCCAAAAAGGGCGTATGCGTTTTTTCCTGAATATATTCAGGAAAAAACGCATACGCCCTTTTTGGCCAACCAAGCAAACTTGCAAAGGAAATCTGCACTACAATGAAGTCTCACTTCACCCCGGTCAAAAGGGCCATCTGAAAAAAGTGTAAAATCCAGAAAGGCAGGACAGGCCATGGAGAACTGGGAGCCTTGTTATGCTGATGGGCGGGATGTAAATTGCCAACAGACACTCGGGAGAAGTGTATGGTGTTTCCTGAAACATCTAAAAAACAAAGCAACAGAGCCTAGGGCACTGCCACTTACGGTCCTATAGCTTAGGGAAATTAAAACCAAAAAGACAGCCACCCCAAAATTTGGGACGCCTCTGTTTACAAGAACCTCGTTTACCGTACAAGTTCAATATCACAGAAAGTGAAAAATGGATAAAGAAGTTGTGGTATTTACGTACAATGCAGTATCACTCAGCAATGAAATCTATGTCATCAGGCCCGTAGCAGCATAATGAGTAGATTCAGGTATGATGATTCTAACTGAAATAAGTCACACAGAAAAAGAAACATCATAAGATATCACTAATACACGGAATGTAAACTTGGCTACACAGGAACTGAATTCCAAAACAGAACAGGTTCTCAAATTTAGAAAACCAACTTATGCTTGCTTAAGGGGAAAGGTGAGTTGGGTTGCTGCATAAAACCAGAGATTGAAATGAGCACAGATAAAGTTCCTTAAGCCAAATATGGAATACACAAGAGCTACTCCTTGCTCAATGAAATGGACTCAACACCGCATATTAAACGCCTAAGAATGTACCTGACTAGTAAGTATCTTAAAACCTATGGATTGCTATGTCTCCGAAAGAGAATCAAGCATGTGTACAGGGGCATAACCGCAGCAGTGATAGGATTGGAGAGGCTCGGTGAGCAAATGAAGACCCTTTGAAGTCATATTGCATTGTACCCATTCCACGGGTTTCAACTACCCAGGTTTTAGGTATTCTTCCTTCAGCTAAAACATGCATGTGGAACCCAGAGTATGATCAACCATGTGATCGGGAGACGTGTTCAAATATGTCTCAGTTTTCGTACCCTGGTACTCGGGTGCAACATTCCAGACGCTTTACTAACACTCTCCCCACTTGGAGAGTCAGCGCCTTTAACCTCCTGTTTGGCACAGTTTGCAATTTCTGCGGAAGATGAACAGGAATAGCGAGAACCAATGAGATGCTAGCTGGAGGTGTCTGGATGGGCAAATTTAACTCTCATTTCCCACCAGGAAGAGGAAATAACCAAAGGCTCAGTGTGACGTACCGGAACAAGATTAGGGCCTGAAGCCATCCTGCGGTGTTGCGGCCAGCTCAAAAGAAAGCGAGTTGAAGAAAGGAGCTCAGGGGCACTGTAATTCACAAACCTGCAGAGTTATAAATGACAGCTATCGTCCAAAAATAGACTGAAGTAAGGCTGCCAAGAGGACTTGAAGGTGGGGCAGAATTGCAGGAAACCAATTTCAGGAGGTAGACTGGAATTGCATTGAAAGCATAGGAAAAGAGGCAGAACGTCCACAATGATGCACTTGGCCAAAAAGGGCGTATGCGTTTTTTCCTGAATATATTCAGGAAAAAACGCATACGCCCTTTTTGGCCAACCAAGCAAGCTTGCAAAGGAAATCTGCACTACAATGAAGTCTCACTTCCCCCCGGTCAAAAGGGCCATCTGAAAAAAGTGTAAAATCCAGAAAGGCAGGACAGGCCATGGAGAACTGGGAGCCTTGTTATGCTGATGGGCGGGATGTAAATTGCCAACAGACACTCGGGAGAAGTGTATGGTGTTTCCTGAAACATCTAAAAAACAAAGCAACAGAACCTAGGGCACTTCCACTTATGGTCCTATAACTTAGGGAAATTAAAATCAAAAAGACACAGCCACCCCAAAGTTTGGAACGGCTCTGTTTACAAGAACCTCGTTTACAGTACAAGTTCAACATCGCAGAAAGTGAAAAATGGATAAAGAAGTTGTGGTATTTACTTACAAAGCAATATCACTCAGCAATGAAATCTGTGTCATCAGGCCCTTAGCAGCACAATGAGTGGATTCAGGTATGATGATTCTAACTGAAATAAGTCACACAGAAAAAGAAACATCATAAGATATCAGTAATACACGGAATGTTAACTTGGCTACACAGGAACTGAATTGCAGAACAGAACAGGGTCTCAAATTTAGAAAACCAACTTATGCTTGCTTAAGGGTAAAGGTGAGTTGGGGTGCTGCATAAAACCAGAGATTGAAATGAGCACAGATAAAGTTCCTTAAGCCAAATATGGAATAGACAAGAGCTACTCCTTGCTCAACGAAATGGACTCAACACCCCATATTAAACGCCTAAGAATGTACCTGACTAGTAAGTATCTTAAAACCTATGGATTGCTATGTCTCCGAAAGAGAATCAAGCATGTGTACAGGGGCATAAACGCAGCAGTGATAGGATTGGAGAGGTTCGGTGAGCAAATGAAGACCCTTTGAAGTCATATTGCATGGTACCCATTACACGGGTCTTAACTCTCCAGGTTTAAGGTATTTTCCTTCAGCTAAAACATGCATGTGGAACCCAAGTATGATTAACCATGTGAACGGGAGACGTGTTAAAATATGTCTCAGTTTTCCTCCCCTGGTACTCGGGTGCAACATTCCAGACGCTTTACTAACACTCTCCCCACTTGGAGAGTCAACGCCTTTAACCTCCTGTTTGGCCCAGTTTGCAATTCCTGCGGAAGATGAACAGGAATAGCGAGAACCAATGAGAGACTAGCTGGAGGTGTCTGGACGGGCAAATTTAACTCTCATTTCCCACCAGGAAGAGGAAATAACCAAAGGCTCAGCGTGCCGTGCCGGAACCAGATTAGGGCCTGTAGCCATCCTGCGGTGTTGCAGCCAGGTCACAAGAAAGCGAGTTGAAGAAAGGAGCTCAGGGGCACTGTAATTCACAAACCTGCAGAGTTATAAATGACAGCTATCGTCCAAAAATAGACTGAAGTAAGGCTGCCAAGAGGACTTGAAAGCGGAGCAGAATTGCAGGGAACCGATTTCAGGAGGTAGACTGAAATTGCATTGAAAGCACAGGAAAAGAGGCAGAACGTCCACAATGATGCACTTGGCCAAAAAGGGCGTATGCGTTTTTTCCTGAATATATTCAGGAAAAAACGCATACGCCCTTTTTGGCCAACCAAGCAAACTTGCAAAGGAAATCTGCACTACAATGAAGTCTCACTTCCCCCCGGTCAAAAGGGCCATCTGAAAAAAGTGTAAAATCCAGAAAGGCAGGACAGGCCATGGAGAACTGGGAGCCTTGTTATGCTGATGGGCGGGATGTAAATTGCCAACAACCACTCGGGAGAAGTGTATGGTGTTTCCTGAAACATCTAAAAAACAAAGCAACAGAGCCTAGGGCACTGCCACTTATGGTCCTATAGCTTAGGGAAATTAAAATCAAAAAGACACAGCCACCCCAAAGTTTGGGATGCCTCTGTTTACAAGAACCTCGTTTACCGTACAAGTTCAATATCACAGAAAGTGAAAAATGGATAAAGAACTTGTGGTACTTACGTACAATGCAGTATCACTCAGCAAAGAAATCTATGTCATCAGGCCCGTAGCAGCATCATGAGTGGATTCAGGTACGATGATTCTAACTGAAATAAGTCACACAGAAAAAGAAACATCATAAGATATCAGTAATACACGGAATGTAAACTTGGCTACACAGGAACTGAATTACAGAACAGAACAGTTTCTCAAATTTAGAAAACCAACTTATGCTTGCTTAAGGGGAAAGGTGAGTTGGGGTGCTGCATAAAACCAGAGATTGAAATGAGCACAGATAAAGTTCCTTAAGCCAAATATGGAATAGACAAGAGCTACTCCTTGCTCAACGAAATGGACTCAACACCGCATATTAAACGCCTAAGAGTGTACCTGACTAGTAAGTATCTTAAAACCTATGGATTGCTATGTCTCCGAAAGAGAATCAAGCATGTGTACAGGGGCATAAACGCAGCAGTGGTAGGATTGGAGATGTTCGGTGAGCAAATGAAGACCCTTTGAAGTCATATTGCATGGTACCCATTCCACGGGTTTCAACTACCCAGGTTTTAGGTATTCTTCCTTCAGCTAAAACATGCATGTGGAACCCAGAGTATGATCAACCATGTGAACGGGAGACGTGTTCAAATATGTCTCAGTTTTCCTACCGTGGAACTCGGGTGCAACATTCCAGACGCTTTACTAACACTCTCCCGACTTGGACAGTCAGTCCCTTTAACCTCCTGTTTGGCCCAGTTTGCAATTTCTGCGGAAGATGAACAGGAATAGCGAGAACCAATGAGAGGCTAGCTGGAGGTGTCTGGACGGGCAAATTTAACTCTCATTTCCCACCAGGAAGAGGAATTAACCAAAGGCTCAGCATGCCGGGCCGGAACCAGATTAGGGCCTGAAGCCATCCTGCGGTGTTGCGGCCAGGTCACAAGAAATCGAGTTGAAGAAAGGAGCTCAGGGGCACTGTAATTCACAAACCTGCAGAGTTATAAATGACAGCTATCATCCAAAAATAGACTGAAGTAAGGCTGCCAAGAGGACTTGAAAGCGGGGCAGAATTGCAGGAAACCGATTTCAGGAGGTAGACTGGAATTGCATTGAAAGCATAGGAAAAGAGGCAGAACGTCCACAATGATGCACTTGGCCAAAAAGGGCGTATGCGTTTTTTCCTGAATATATTCAGGAAAAAACGCATACGCCCTTTTTGGCCAACCAAGCAAGCTTGCAAAGGAAATCTGCACTACAATGAAGTCTCACTTCCCCCCGGTCAAAAGGGCCATCTGAAAAAAGTGTAAAATCCAGAAAGGCAGGACAGGCCATGGAGAACTGGGAGCCTTGTTATGCTGATGGGCGGGATGTAAATTGCCAACAACCACTCGGGAGAAGTGTATGGTGTTTCCTGAAACATCTAAAAAACAAAGCAACAGAGCCTAGGGCACTTCCACTTATGGTCCTATAGCTTAGGGAAATTAAAATCAAAAAGACACAGCCACCCCAAAGTTTCGGACGCCTCCGTTTACAAGAACCTCGTTTACCGTACAAGTTCAATATCACAGAAAGTGAAAAATGGATAAAGAACTTGTGGTACTTACGTACAATGCAGTATCACTCAGCAATGAAATCTATGTCATCAGGCCCGTAGCAGCACAATGAGTGGATTCAGGTATGATGATTCTAACTGAAGTAAGTCACACAGAAAAAGAAACATCATAAGATATCAGTAATACACGGAATGTAAACTTGGCTACACAGGAACTGAATTACAGAACAGAACAGGGTCTCAAATTTAGAAAACCAACTTATGCTTGCTTAAGGGGAAAGGCGAGTTGGGGTGCTGCATAAAACCAGAGATTGAAATGAGCACAGATAAAGTTCCTTAAGCCAAATATGGAATAGACAAGAGCTACTCCTTGCTCAACGAAATGGACTCAACACCGCATATTAAACGCCTAAGAATGTACCTGACTAGTAAGTATCTTAAAACCTATGGATTGCTATGTCTCCGAAAGAGAATCAAGCATGTGTACAGGGGCATAAACGCAGCAGTGATAGGATTGGAGATGTTCAGTGAGCAAATGAAGACCCTTTGAAGTCATATTGCAGGGTACCCATTACACGGGTTTCAACTACCCAGGTTTAAGGTATTCTTCCTTCAGCTAAAACATGCATGTGGAACCTAGAGTATGATCAACCATGTGAACGGGAGACGTGTTCAAATATGTCTCAGTTTTCGTACCCTGGTACTCGGGTGCAATATTCCAGACGCTTTACTAACACTCTCCCGACTTGGAGAGTCAGTCCCTTTAACCTCCTGTTTGACCCAGTTTGCAATTTCTGCAGAAGATGAACAGGAATAGCGAGAACCAATGAGAGACTAGCTGGAGGTGTCTGGACGGGCAAATTTAACTCTCATTTCCCACCAGGAAGAGGAATTAACCAAAGCTCAGGGTGCTGTGCCGGAACCAGATTAGGGCCTGAAGCCATCCTGCGGTGTTGCGGCCAGCTCACAAGAAAGCGAGTTGAAGAAAGGAGCTCAGGGGCACTGTAATTCACAAACCTGCAGAGTTATAAATGACAGCTATCGTCCAAAAATAGACTGAAGTAAGGCTGCCAAGAGGACTTGAAAGCAGGGCACAATTGCAGGAAACCGATTTCAGGAGGTAGACTGGAATTGCATTGAAAGCATAGGAAAAGAGGCCTAAGGTCCACAATGATGCGCTTGGCGAAAAAGGGCGTATGCGTTTTTTCCTGAATATATTCAGGAAAAAACGCATACGCCCTTTTTGGCCAACCAAGCAAGCTTGCAAAGGAAATCTGCACTACAATGAAGTCTCACTTCCCCCGGTCAAAAGGGCCATCTGAAAAAAGTGGAAAATGCAGAAAGGCAGGACAGGCCATGGAGAACTGGGAGCCTTGTTATGCTGAAGGGCGGGATGTAAATTGCCAACAAACACTCGGGAGAAGTGTATGGTGTTTCCTGAAACATCTAAAAAACAAAGCAACAGAGCCTAGGGCACTGCCACTTATGGTCCTATAGCTTAGGGAAATTAAAATCAAAAAGACACAGCCACCCCAACGTTTGGGATGCCTCTGTTTACAAGAACCTCGTTTACAGTACAAGTTCAACATCGCAGAAAGTGAAAAATGGATAAAGAAGTTGTGGTATTTACTTACAAAGCAATATCACTCAGCAATGAAATCTATGTCATCAGGCCCTTAGCAGCACAATGAGTGGATTCAGGTATGATGATTCTAACTGAAATAAGTCACACAGAAAAAGAAACATCATAAGATATCAGTAATACACGGAATGGAAACTTGGCTACACAGGAACTGAATTACAGAATAGAACAGGGTCTCAAATTTAGAAAACGAACTTATGCTTGCTTAAGGGGAAAGGTGAGTTGGGGTGCTGCATAAAACCAGAGATTGAAATGAGCACAGATAAAGTTCCTTAAGCCAAATATGGAATAGACAAGAGCTACTCCTTGCTCAACGAAATGGACTCAACACCGCATATTAAACGCCTAAGAATGTACCTGACTAGTAAGTATCTTAAAACCTATGGATTGCTATGTCTCCGAAAGAGAATCAAGCATGTGTACAGGGGCATAAACGCAGCAGTGATAGGATTGGAGAGGTTCGGTGAGCAAATGAAGACCCTTTGAAGTCATATTGCATGGTACCCATTACACGGGTCTTAACTCTCCAGGTTTAAGGTATTCTTCCTTCGGCTAAAACATGCATGTGGAACCCAAGTATGATCAACCATGTGAACGGGAGACGTGTTCAAATATGTCTCAGTTTTCCTCCCCTGGTACTCGGGTGCAACATTCTAGACGCTTTACTAACACTCTCCCCACTTGGAGAGTCAGCGCCTTTAACTTCCTGTTTGGCCCAGTTTGCAATTTCTGCGGAAGATGAACAGGAATAGCGAGAAACAATGAGAGACTAGCTGGAGGTGTCTGGACGGGCAAATTTAACTCTCATTTCCCACCAGGAAGAGGAAATAACCAAAGGCTCAGCGTGCCGTGCCGGAACCAGATTAGGGCCTGAAGCCATCCTGCGGTGTTGCGGCCAGGTCACAAGAAAGCGAGTTAAAGAAAGGAGCTCAGGGGCACTGTAATTCACAAACCTGCAGAGTTATAAATGACAGCTATCGTCCAAAAATAGACTGAAGTAAGGCTGCCAAGAGGACTTGAAAGCGGGGCAGAATTGCAGGAAACCGATTTCAGGAGGTAGACTGGAATTGCATTGAAAGCATAGGAAAAGAGGCAGAACGTCCAGAATGATGCACTTGGCCAAAAAGGGCGTATGCGTTTTTTCCTGAATATATTCAGGAAAAAATGCATACGCCCTTTTTGGCCAACCAAGAAAGCTTGCAAAGGAAATCTGCACTACAATGAAGTATCACTTCCCCCCGGTCAAAAGGGCCATCTGAAAAAAGTGTAAAATCCAGAAAGTCAGGACAGGCCATGGAGAACTGGGAGCCTTGTTATGCTGATGGGCGGGATGTAAATTGCCAACAGACTCTCGGGAGAAGTGTATGGTGTTTCCTGAAACATCTAAAAAACAAAGCAACAGAGCCTAGGGCACTTCCACTTATGGTCCTATAGCTTAGGGAAATTAAAATCAAAAAGACACAGCCACCCCAAAGTTTGGGACGCCTCCGTTTACAAGAACCTCGTTTACCGTACAAGTTCAATATCACAGAAAGTGAAAAATGGATAAAGAACTTGTGGTACTTACGTACAATGCAGTATCACTCAGCAATGAAATCTATGTCATCAGGCCCGTAGCAGCATAATGAGTGGATTCAGGTACGATGATTCTAACTGAAATAAGTCACACAGAAAAAGAAACATCATAAGATATCAGTAATACACGGAATGTAAACTTGGCTACACAGGAACTGAATTACAGAAGAGAACAGGGTCTCAAATTTAGAAAACCAACTTATGCTTGCTTAAGGGGAAAGGTGAGTTGGGGTGCTGCATAAAACCAGAGATTGAAATGAGCACAGATAAAGTTCCTTAAGCCAAATATGGAATAGACAAGAGCTACTCCTTGCTCAACGAAATGGACTCAACACCGCATATTAAACGCCTAAGAATGTACCTGACTAGTAAGTATCTTAAAACCTATGGATTGCTATGTCTCCGAAAGAGAATCAAGCATGTGTACAGGGGCATAAACGCAGCAGTGATAGGATTGGAGATGTTCAGTGAGCAAATGAAGACCCTTTGAAGTCATATTGCACGGTACCCATTACACGGGTTTCAACTACCCAGGTTTAAGGTATTCTTCCTTCAGCTAAAACATGCATGTGGAACCTAGAGTATGATCAACCATGTGATCGGGAGACATGTTCCAATATGTCTCAGTTTTCGTACCCTGGTACTCGGGTGCAATATTCCAGACGCTTTACTAACACTCTCCCGACTTGGAGAGTCAGTCCCTTTAACCTCCTGTTTGGCCCAGTTTGCAATTTCTGCGGAAGATGAACAGGAATAGCGAGAACCAATGAGAGACTAGCTGGAGGTGTCTGGACGGGCAAATTTAACTCTCATTTCCCACCAGGAAGAGGAATTACCCAAAGGCTCAGGGTGCCGTGCCGGAACCAGATTAGGGCCTGAAGCCATCCTGCGGTGTTGCGGCCAGCTCACAAAAAAGCGAGTTGAAGAAAGGAGCTCAGGGGCACTGTAATTCACAAACCTGCAGAGTTATAAATGACAGCTATCGTCCAAAAATAGACTGAAGTAAGGCTGCCAAGAGGACTTGAAAGCAGGGCACAATTGCAGGAAACCGATTTCAGGAGGTAGACTGGAATTGCATTGAAAGCATAGGAAAAGAGGCCTAAGGTCCACAATGATGCACTTGGCCAAAAAGGGCGTATGCGTTTTTTCCTGAATATATTCAGGAAAAAACGCATACGCCCTTTTTGGCCAACCAAGCAAGCTTGCAAAGGAAATCTGCACTACAATGAAGTCTCACTTCCCCCCGGTCAAAAGGGCCATCTGAAAAAAGTGTAAAATGCAGAAAGGCAGGACAGGCCATGGAGAACTGGGAGCCTTGTTATGCTGAAGGGCAGGATGTAAATTGCCAACAAACACTCGGGAGAAGTGTATGGTGTTTCCTGAAACATCTAAAAAACAAAGCAACAGAGCCTAGGGCACTGCCACTTATGGTCCTATAGCTTAGGGAAATTAAAATCAAAAAGACACAGCCACCCCAAAGTTTGGGATGCCTCTGTTTACAAGAACCTCGTTTACAGTACAAGTTCAACATCGCAGAAAGTGAAAAACGGATAAAGAAGTTGTGGTATTTACTTACAAAGCAATATCACTCAGCAATGAAATCTATGTCATCAGGCCCTTAGAAGCATAATGAGTGGATTCAGGTATGATGATTCTAACTGAAATAAGTCACACAGAAAAAGAAACATAATAAGATATCAGTAATACACGGAATGGAAACTTGGCTACACAGGAACTGAATTACAGAATAGAACAGGGTCTCAAATTTAGAAAACGAATTTATGCTTGCTTTAGGGGAAAGGTGAGTTGGGGTGCTGCATAAAACCAGAGATTGAAATGAGCACAGATAAAGTTCCTTAAGCCAAATATGGAATAGACAAGAGCTACTCCTTCCTCAACGAAATGGACTCAACACCCCATATTAAACGCATAAGAATGTACCTGACTAGTAAGTATCTTAAAACCTATGGATTGCTATGTCTCCGAAAGAGAATCAAGCATGTTTACAGGGGCATAAACGCAGCAGTGATAGGATTGGAGAGGTTCGGTGAGCATATGAAGACCCTTTGAAGTCATATTGCATGGTACCCATTCCACGGGTCTCAACTCTCCAGGTTTAAGGTATTCTTCCTTCAGCTAAAACATGCATGTGGAACCCAGAGTATGATCAACCATGTGAATGGGAGACGTGTTCAAATATGTCTCAGTTTTCCTCCCCTGGTACTCAGGTGCAACATTCCAGACGCTTTACTAACACTCTCCCGACTTGGAGAGTCAGTCCCTTTAACCTCCTGTTTGGCCCAGTTTGCAATTTCTGTGGAAGATGAACAGGAATAGCGACAACCAATGAGAGACTAGCTGGAGGTGTCTGGACGGGCAAATTTAACTCTCATTTCCCACCAGTAAGAGGAAATAACCAAAGGCTCAGCATGCCGTGCCGGAACCAGATTAGGGCCTGAAGCCATCCTGCGGTGTTGCGGCCAGCTCAAAAGAAAGCGAGTTGAAGAAAGGAGCTCAGGGGCACTGTAATTCACAAACCTGCAGAGTTATAAATGACAGCTATCGTCCAAAAATAGACTGAAGTAAGGCTGCCAAGAGGACTTGAAAGCGGGGCGGAATTGCAGGAAACCGATTTCAGGAGGTAGACTGGAATTGCATTGAAAGCATAGGAAAAGAGGCAGAACGTCCACAATGATGCACTTGGCCAAAAAGGGCGTATGCGTTTTTTCCTGAATATATTCAGGAAAAAACGCATACGCCCTTTTTGGCCAACCAAGCAAGCTTGCAAAGGAAATCTGCACTACAATGAAGTCTCACTTCCCCCCGGTCAAAAGGGCCATCTGAAAAAAGTGTAAAATCCAGAAAGGCAGGACAGGCCATGGAGAACTGGGAGCCTTGTTATGCTGATGGGCGGGATGTAAATTGCCAACAACCACTCGGGAGAAGTGTATGGTGTTTCCTGAAACATCTAAAAAACAAAGCAACAGAGCCTAGGGCACTTCCACTTATGGTCCTATAGCTTAGGGAAATTAAAATCAAAAAGACACAGCCACCCCAAAGTTTGGAACGGCTCTCTTTACAAGAACCTCGTTTACAGTACAAGTTCAACATCGCAGAAAGTGAAAAATGGATAAAGAACTTGTGGTACTTACGTACAATGCAGTATCACTCAGCAATGAAATCTATGTCATCAGGCCCGTAGCAGCATAATGAGTGGATTCAGGTACGATGATTCTAACTGAAATAAGTCACACAGAAAAAGAAACATCATAAGATATCACTAATACACGAAATGTAAACTTGGCTACACAGGAACTGAATTCCAAAACAGAACAGGTTCTCAAATTTAGAAAACCAACTATGCTTGCTTAAGGGGAAAGGTGAGTTGGGGTGCTGCATAAAACCAGAGATTGAAATGAGCACAGATAAAGTTCCTTAAGCCAAATATGGAATAGACAAGAGCTACTCCTTGCTCAACGAAATGGACTCAAAACCCCATATTAAACGCCTAAGAATGTACCTGACTAGTAAGTATCTTAAAACCTATGGATTGCTATGTCTCCGAAGGAGAATCAAGCATGTGTACAGGGGCATAAATGCAGCAGTGATAGGATTGGAGAGGTTCGGTGAGCAAATGAAGACCCTTTGAAGTCATATTGCATGGTACCCATTCCACGGGTTTCAACTACCCAGGTTTTAGGTATTCTTCCTTCAGCTAAAACATGCATGTGGAACCTAGAGTATGATCAACCATGTGATTGGGAGACGTGTTCAAATATGTCTCAGTTTTCCTCCCCTGGTACTCGGGTGCAACATTCCAGACGCTTTACTAACACTCTCCCCACTTGGAGAGTCAGCGCCTTTAACCTCCTGTTTGGCCCAGTTTGCAATTTCTTGGAAGATGAACAGGAATAGTGAGAACCAATGAGAGACTAGCTGGAGGTGTCTGGACGGGCAAATTTAACTCTCATTTCCCAACAGGAAGAGGAAATAACCAAAGGCTCAGCGTGCCGTGCCGGAACCAGATTAGGGCCTGAAGCCATCCTGCGGTGTTGCGGCCAGCTCAAAAGAAAGCGAGTTGAAGAAAGGAGCTCAGGGGCACTGTAATTCACAAACCTGCAGAGTTATAAATGACAGCTATCGTCCAAAAATAGACTGAAGTAAGGCTGCCAAGAGGACTTGAAAGCGGGGCAGAATTGCAGGAAACCGATTTCAGGAGGTAGACTGGAATTGCATTGAAAGCATAGGAAAAGAGGCAGAACGTCCACAATGATGCACTTGGCCAAAAAGGGCGTATGCGTTTTTTCCTGAATATATTCAGGAAAAAACGCATACGCCCTTTTTGGCCAACCAAGCAAACTTGCAAAGGAAATCTGCACTACAATGAAGTCTCACTTCCCCCTGGTCAAAAGGGCCATCTGAAAAAAGTGTAAAATCCAGAAAGGCAGGACAGGCCATGGAGAACTGGGAGCCTTGTTATGCTGATGGGCGGGATGTAAATTGCCAACAGACACTCGGGAGAAGTGTATGGTGTTTCCTGAAACATCTAAAAAACAAAGCAACAGAGCCTAGGGCACTGCCACTTATGGTCCTATAGCTTAGGGAAATTAAAATCAAAAAGACACAGCCACCCCAAAGTTTGGGACGCCTCTGTTTACAAGAACCTCGTTTACAGTACAAGTTCAACATCGCAGAAAGTGAAAAATGGATAAAGAAGTTGTGGTATTCACTTACAAAGCAATATCACTCAGCAATGAAATCTATGTCATCAGGCCCTTAGCAGCACAATGAGTGGATTCAGGTATGATGATTCTAACTGAAATAAGTCACACAGAAAAAGAAACATCATAAGATATCAGTAATACACGGAATGGAAACTTGGCTACACAGGAACTGAATTACAGAACAGAACAGGGCCTCAAATTTAGAAAACCAACTTATGCTTGCTTAAGGGTAAAGGTGAGTTGGGGTGCTGCATAAAACCAGAGATTGAAATGAGCACAGATAAAGTTCCTTAAGCCAAATATGGAATAGACAAGAGCTACTCCTTGCTCAACGAAATGGACTCAACACCGCATATTAAACACCTAAGAATGTACCTGACTAGTAAGTATCTTAAAACCTATGGATTGCTATGTCTCCGAAGGAGAATCAAGCATGTGTACAGGGGCATAAATGCAGCAGTGATAGGATTGGAGAGGTTCGGTGAGCAAATGAAGACCCTTTGAAGTCATATTGCATGGTACCCATTACACGGGTTTCAACTACCCAGGTTTTAGGTATTCTTCCTTCAGCTAAAACATGCATGTGGAACCTAGAGTATGATCAACCATGTGATTGGGAGACGTGTTCAAATATGTCTCAGTTTTCCTCCCCTGGTACTCGGGTGCAACATTCCAGACGCTTTACTAACACTCTCCCCACTTGGAGAGTCAGCGCCTTTAACCTCCTGTTTGGCACAGTTTGCAATTTCTGCGGAAGATGAACAGGAATAGCGAGAACCAATGAGAGGCTAGCTGGAGGTGTCTGGACGGGCAAATTTAACTCTCATTTCCCACCAGGAAGAGGAAATAACCAAAGGCTCAGCGTGCTGTGCCGGAACCAGATTAGGGCCTGAAGCCATCCTGCGGTGTTGCGGCCAGCTCAAAAGAAAGCGAGTTGAAGAAAGGAGCTCAGGGGCACTGTAATTCACAAACCTGCAGAGTTATAAATGACAGCTATCGTCCAAAAATAGACTGAAGTAAGGCTGCCAAGAGGACTTGAAAGCGGGGCAGAATTGCAGGAAACCGATTTCAGGAGGTAGACTGGAATTGCATTGAAAGCATAGGAAAAGAGGCAGAACGTCCACAATGATGCACTTGGCCAAAAAGGGCGTATGCGTTTTTTCCTGAATATATTCAGGAAAAAACGCATACGCCCTTTTTGGCCAACCAAGCAAGCTTGCAAAGGAAATCTGCACTACAATGAAGTCTCACTTCCCCCCGGTCAAAAGGGCCATCTGAAAAAAGTGTAAAATCCAGAAAGTCAGGACAGGCCATGGAGAACTGGGAGCCTTGTTATGCTGATGGGCGGGATGTAAATTACCAACAGACACTCAGGAGAAGTGTATGGTGTTTCCTGAAACATCTAAAAAACAAAGCAACAGAGCCTAGGGCACTGCCACTTATGGTCCTATAGCTTAGGGAAATTAAAATCAAAAAGACACAGCCACCCCAAAGTTTGGGACGCCTCTGTTTACAAGAACCTCGTTTACAGTACAAGTTCAACATCGCAGAAAGTGAAAAATGGATAAAGAAGTTGTGGTATTTACTTACAAAGCAATATCACTCAGCAATGAAATCTATGTCATCAGGCCCGTAGCATCATAATGAGTGGATTCAGGTACGATGATTCTAACTGAAATAAGTCACACAGAAAAAGAAACATCATAAGATATCACTAATACACGGAATGTAAACTTGGCTACACAGGATCTGAATTACAGAACAGAACAGGGTCTAAAATTTAGAAAACCAACTTATGCTTGCTTAAGGGGAAAGGTGAGTTGGGGTGCTGCATAAAACCAGAGATTGAAATGAGCACAGATAAAGTTCCTTAAGCCAAATATGGAATAGACAAGAGCTACTCCTTGCTCAACGAAATGGACTCAAAACCCCATATTAAATGCCTAAGAATGTACCTGACTAGTAAGTATCTTAAAACCTATGGATTGCTATGCCTCCAAAAGAGAATAAAGCATGTGTACAGGGGCATAAACGCAGCAGTGATAGGATTGGAGAGGTTCGGTGAGCAAATGAAGACCCTTTGAAGTCATATTGCATGGTACCCATTACACGGGTCTCAACTCTCCAGCTTTAAGGTATTCTTCCTTCAGCTAAAACATGCATGTGGAACCCAGAGTATGATCAACCATGTGAACGGGAGACGTGTTCAAATATGTCTCAGTTTTCCTCCCCTGGTACTCGGGTGCAACATTCCAGACGCTTTACTAACACTCTCCCGACTTGGAGAGTCAGTCCCTTTAACCTCCTGTTTGGCCCAGTTTGCAATTTCTGCGGAAGATGAACAGGAATAGTGAGAACCAATGAGAGGCTAGCTGGAGGTGTCTGGACGGGCAAATTTAACTCTCATTTCCCACCAGGAAGAGGAATTAACCAAAGGCTCAGCATGCCGGGCCGGAACCAGATTAGGGCCTGAAGCCACCCTGCGGTGTTGCGGCCAGGTCACAAGAAAGCGAGTTGAAGAAAGGAGCTCAGGGTCACTGTAATACACAAACCTGCAGAGTTATAAATGACAGCTATCGTCCAAAAATAGACTGAAGTAAGGCTGCCAAGAGGACTTGAAAGCAGGGCAGAATTGCAGGAAACCGATTTCAGGAGGTAGACTGGAATTGCATTGAAAGCATAGGAAAAGAGGCAGAACGTCCACAATGATGCACTTGGCCAAAAAGGGCGTATGCGTTTTTTCCTGAATATATTCAGGAAAAAACGCATACGCCCTTTTTGGCCAACCAAGCAAGCTTGCAAAGGAAATCTGCACTACAATGAAGTCTCACTTCCCCCCGGTCAAAAGGGCCATCTGAAGAAAGTGTAAAATCCAGAAAGGCAGGACAGGCCATGGAGAACTGGGAGCCTTGTTATGCTGATGGGCGGGATGTAAATTGCCAACAACCACTCGGGAGAAGTGTATGGTGTTTCCTGAAACATCTAAAAAACAAAGCAACAGAACCTAGGGCACTTCCACTTATGGTCCTATAGCTTAGGGAAATTAAAATCAAAAAGACACAGCCACCCCAAAGTTTGGAACGGCTCTGTTTACAAGAACCTCGTTTACAGTACAAGTTCAACATCGCGGAAAGTGAAAAATGGATAAAGAAGTTGTGGTATTTACTTACAAAGCAATATCACTCAGCAAAGAAATCTGTGTCATCAGGCCCTTAGCAGCACAATGAGTGGATTCAGGTATGATGATTCTAACTGAAATAAGTCACACAGAAAAAGAAACATCATAAGATATCAGTAATACACGGAATGGAAACTTGGCTACACAGGAACTGAATTACAGAACAGAACAGGGTCTCAAATTTAGAAAACCAACTTATGCTTGCTTAAGGGGAAAGGTGAGTTGGGGTGCTGCATAAAACCAGAGATTGAAATGAGCACAGATAAAGTTCCTTAAGCCAAATATGGAATAGACAAGAGCTACTCCTTGCTCAACGAAATGGACTCAACACCCCATATTAAACGCCTAAGAATGTACCTGACTAGTAAGTATCTTAAAACCTATGGATTGCTATGTCTCCGAAAGAGAATCAAGCATGTGTATAAGGGCATAAACGCAGCAGTGATAGGATTGGAGAGGTTCGTGAGCAAATGAAGACCCTTTGAAGTCATATTGCATGGTACCCATTCCACAGGTTTCAACTACCCAGGTTTAAGGTATTCTTCCTTCATCTAAAACATGCATGTGGAACCTAGAGTATGATTAACCATGTGATCGGGAGATGTGTTCAAATATGTCTCAGTTTTCGAACCCTGGTACTCGGGTGCAACATTCCAGACGCTTTACTAACACTCTCCCCACTTGGAGAGTCAGTCCCTTTAACCACCTGTTTGGCCCAGTTTGCAATTTCTGTGGAAGATAAACAGGAATAGCGAGAACCAATGAAAGACTAGCTGGAGGTGTCTGGATGGGCAAATTTAACTCTCATTTCCCACCAGGAAGAGGAATTAACCAAAGGCTCAGCGTGCCATGCCGGAACCACATTAGGGCCTGAAGACATCCTGCGGTGTTGCGGCCAGCTCACAAGAAAGCGAGTTGAAGAAAGGAGCTCAGGGGCACTGTAATTCACAAACCTGCAGAGTTATAAATGACAGCTATCGTCCAAAAATAGACTGAAGTAAGGCTGCCAAGAGGACTTGAAAGCGGGGCAGAATTGCAGGAAACCGATTTCAGGAGGTAGACAGGAATTGCATTTCAAGCATAGGTAAAGAGGCAGAACGTCCACAGTGATGCACTTGGCCAAAAAGGGCGTATGCGTTTTTTCCTGAATATATTCAGGAAAAAACGCATACGCCCTTTTTGGCCAACCAAGCAAGCTTGCAATGGAAATCTGCACTACAATGAAGTCTCACTTCCCCCCGGTCAAAAGGGTCATCTGAAAAAAGTGTAAAATCCAGAAAGGCAGGACAGGCCATGGAGAACTGGGAGCCTTGTTATGCTGATGGGCGGGATGTAAATTGCCAACAGACACTCGGGAGAAGTGTATGGTGTTTCCTGAAACATCTAAAAAACAAAGCAACAGAGCCTAGTGCACTTCCACTTATGGTCCTATAGCTTAGGGAAATTAAAATCAAAAAGACACAGCCACCCCAAAGTTTGGGACGCCTCTGTATACAAGAACCTCGTTTACCGTACAAGTTCAATATCACAGAAAGTGAAAAATGGATAAAGAAGTTGTGGTACTCATGTACAAAGCAATATCACTCAGCAATGAAATCTATGTCACCAGGCCCGTAGCAGCATAATGAGTGGATTCGGGTATGGTGATTCTAACTGAAATAAGTCTAACAGAAAAAGAAACATCAAAAAATATCACTAATACATGGAATTTAAACTTGGCTACAGAGGAACTGAATTACAAAACAGAACAGGGTCTCAAATTTAGAAAACCAACTTATGCTTGCTTAAGTGGAAAGGTGAGTTGGGGTGCTGCATAAAACCAGAGACTGAAATGAGCACAGATAAAGTTCCTTAAGCCAAATATGGAATAGACAAGAGCTACTCCTTGCTCAACGAAATGGACTCCACACCCCATATTAAACGCCTAAGAATATACCTGACTAGTAAGTATCTTAAAACCTATGGATTGCTATGTCTCCAAAAGAGAATCAAGCGTGTGTACAAGGGTCATAAACGCAGCAGTGATAGGATTGGAGAGATTCGGTGAGCAAATGAAGACCCTTTGAAGTCATATTGCATGGTACCCATTCCACGGGTCTCAACTCTCCAGGTTTAAGGTATTCTTCCTTCAGCTAAAACATGCATGTGGAACCCAGAGTATGATCAACCATGTGATCGGGAGACATGTTCAAATATGTCTCAGTTTTCATCCCCTGGTACTCGGGTGCAACATTCCAGACGCTTTACTAACACTCTCCCCACTTGGAGAGTCAGTGCCTTTAACCTCCTGTTTGGCCCAGTTTGCAATTTCTGCGGAAGATGTACAGGAATAGGGAGAACAAATGAGAGACAAGCGGGAGGTGTGTGGATTGGCAAATTTAACTCTAATTTCCCACCAGGATGAGGAATTAACCAAAGGCTCAGCGTGCCGTGCCGGAACAAGATTAGGGCCTGAAGCCATCCTGCGGTGTTGCGGCCAGGTCACAAGAAAGCGAGTTGAAGAAAGGATCTCAGGGGCACTGTAATTCACAAACCTGCAGAGTTATAAATGACAGCTATCGTCCAAAAATAGACTGAAGTAAGGCTGCCAAGAGGACTTGAAAGCGGGGCAGAATTGCAGGAAACCGATTTCAGGAGGTAGACTGGAATTGCATTGAAAGCATAGGAAAAGAGGCAGAACGTCCACAATGATGCACTTGGCCAAAAAGGGCGTATGCGTTTTTTCCTGAATGTATTCAGGAAAAAACGCATACGCCCTTTTTGGCCAACCAAGCAAGCTTGCAAAGGAAATCTGCACTACAATTAAGTCTCACTTCCCCCCGGTCAAAAGGGCCATCTGAAAAAAGTGTAAAATCCACAAAGGCAGGACAGGCCATGGAGAACTGGGAGCCTTGTTATGCTGATGGGCGGGATGTAAATTGCCAACAGACACTCAGGAGAAGTGTATGGTGTTTCCTGAAACATCTAAAAAACAAAGCAACAGAGCCTAGGGCACTTCCACTTATGGTCCTATAGCTTAGGGAAATTAAAATCAAAAAGACACAGCCACCCCAAAGTTTGGGACGCCTCTGTTTACAAGAACCTCGTTTACCGTACAAGTTCAATATCACAGAAAGTGAAAAATGGATAAAGAACTTGTGGTACTTATGTACAATGCAATATCACTCAGCAATGAAATCTAAGTCATCAGGCCCGTAGCAGCATAATGAGTGGATTCAGGTACGATGATTCTAACTGAAATAAGTCACACAGAAAAAGAAACATCATAAGATATCACTAATACACGGAATGTAAACTTGGCTACACAGGAACTGCATTCCAAAACAGAACAGGGTCTCAAATTTAGAAAACCAACTTCTGCTTGCTTAAGGGGAAAGGTGAGTTGGGGTGCTGCATAAAACCAGAGATTGAAATGAGCACAGATAAAGTTCCTTAAGCCAAATATGGAATAGACAAGAGCTACTCCTTGCTCAACGAAATGGACTCAAAACCCCATATTAAACGCCTAGGAATGTACCTGACTAGTAAGTATCTTAAAACCTAGGGATTGCTATGTCTCCAAAAGAGAATCAAGCGTGTGTACTGGGGCATAAATGCAGCAGTGATAGGATTGGAGAGGTTCGGTGAGCAAATGAAGACCCTTTGAAGTCATATTGCATGGTACCCATTCCACGGGTCTCAACTCTCCAGGTTTAAGGTATTCTTCTTTCAGCTAAAACATGCATGTGGAACCCAGAGTATGATCAACCGTGTGATCGGGAGACGTGTTCAAATATGTCTCAGTTTTCATACCCTGGTACTCGGGTGCAACATTCCAGACGCTTTACTAACACTCTCCCGACTTGGACAGTCAGTGCCTTTAACCTCCTGTTTGGCCCAGTTTGCAATTTCTGCGGAAGATGAACAGGAATAGCGAGAACCAATGAGAGGCTAGCTGGAGGTGTCTGGACGGGCAAATTTAACTCTCATTTCCCACCAGGAGGAGGAAATAACCAAAGGCTCAGCGTGCCGTGCCAGAACCAGATTAGGGCCTGAAGCCATCCTGCGGTGTTGCGGCCAGGTCACAAGAAAGCGAGTTCAAGAAAGGAGCTCAGGGGCACTGTAATTCACAAACCTGCAGAGTTATAAATGACAGCTATCGTCCAAAAATAGACTGAAGTAAGGCTGCCAAGAGGACTTGAAAGCGGGGCAGAATTGCAGGAAACCGATTTCAGGAGGTAGACTGGAATTGCATTGAAAGCATAGGAAAAGAGGCAGAACGTCCACAATGATGCACTTGGCCAAAAAGGGCGTATGCGTTTTTTCCTGAATATATTAAGGAAAAAACGCATACGCCCTTTTTGGCCAACCAAGCAAGCTTGCAAAGGAAATCTGCACTACAATGAAGTCTCACTTCCCCCCGGTCAAAAGGGCCATCTGAAAAAAGTGTAAAATCCAGAAAGGCAGGACAGGCCATGGAGAACTGGGAGCCTTGTTATGCTGATGGGCGGGATGTAAATTGCCAACAGACACTCGGGAGAAGTGTATGGTGTTTCCTGAAACATCTAAAAAACAAAGCAACAGAGCCTAGGGCACTGCCACTTATGGTCCTATAGCTTAGGGAAATTAAAATAAAAAAGACACAGCCACCCCAAAGTTTGGGACGCCTCTGTTTACAAGAACCTCGTTTACCGTACAAGTTCAATATCACAGAAAGTGAAAAATGGATAAAGAACTTGTGGTACTTACGTACAATGCAATATCACTCAGCAATGAAATCTATGTCATCAGGCCCGTAGCATCATAATGAGTGGATTCAGGTACGATGATTCTAACTGAAATAAGTCACACAGAAAAAGAAACATCATAAGATATCACTAATACACGGAATGTAAACTTGGCTACACAGGATCTGAATTACAGAACAGAACAGGGTCTAAAATTTAGAAAACCAACTTCTGCTTGCTTAAGGGGAAAGGTGAGTTGGGGTGCTGCATAAAACCAGAGATTGAAATGAGCACAGATAAAGTTCCTTAAGCCAAATATGGAATAGACAAGAGCTACTCCTTGCTCAACGAAATGGACTCAAAACCCCATATTAAATGCCTAAGAATGTACCTGACTAGTAAGTATCTTAAAACCTATGGATTGCTATGCCTCCAAAAGAGAATAAAGCATGTGTACAGGGGCATAAACGCAGCAGTGATAGGATTGGAGAGGTTCGGTGAGCAAATGAAGACCCTTTGAAGTCATATTGCATGGTACCCATTACACGGGTCTCAACTCTCCAGCTTTAAGGTATTCTTCCTTCAGCTAAAACATGCATGTGGAACCCAGAGTATGATCAACCATGTGAACGGGAGACGTGTTCAAATATGCCTCAGTTTTCCTCCCCTGGTACTCGGGTGCAACATTCCAGACGCTTTACTAACACTCTCCCGACTTGGAGAGTCAGTCCCTTTAACCTCCTGTTTGGCCCAGTTTGCAATTTCTGCGGAAGATGAACAGGAATAGTGAGAACCAATGAGAGGCTAGCTGGAGGTGTCTGGACGGGCAAATTTACCTCTCATTTCCCACCAGGAAGAGGAATTAACCAAAGGCTCAGCATGCCGGGCCGGAACCAGATTAGGCCCTGAAGCCATCCTGCGGTGTTGCGGCCAGGTCACAAGAAAGCGAGTTGAAGAAAGGAGCTCAGGGGCACTGTAATTCACAAACCTGCAGAGTTATAAATGACAGCTATCGTCCAAAAATAGACTGAAGTAAGGCTGCCAAGAGGACTTGAAAGCAGGGCAGAATTGCAAGAAACCGATTTCAGGAGGTAGACTGGAATTGCATTGAAAGCATAGGAAAAGAGGCAGAACGTCCACAATGATGCACTTGGCCAAAAAGGGCGTATGCGTTTTTTCCTGAATATATTCAGGAAAAAACGCATACGCCCTTTTTGGCCAACCAAGCAAGCTTGCAAAGGAAATCTGCACTACAATGAAGTCTCACTTCCCCCCGGTCAAAAGGGCCATCTGAAGAAAGTGTAAAATCCAGAAAGGCAGGACAGGCCATGGAGAACTGGGAGCCTTTTTATGCTGATGGGCGGGATGTAAATTGCCAACAACCACTCGGGAGAAGTGTATGGTGTTTCCTGAAACATCTAAAAAACAAAGCAACAGAACCTAGGGCACTTCCACTTATGGTCCTATAGCTTAGGGAAATTAAAATCAAAAAGACACAGCCACCCCAAAGTTTGGAACGGCTCTGTTTACAAGAACCTCGTTTACAGTACAAGTTCAACATCGCGGAAATTGAAAAATGGATAAAGAAGTTGTGGTATTTACTTACAAAGCAATATCACTCAGCAAAGAAATCTGTGTCATCAGGCCCTTAGCAGCACAATGAGTGGATTCAGGTATGATGATTCTAACTGAAATAAGTCACACAGAAAAAGAAACATCATAAGATATCAGTAATACACGGAATGGAAACTTGGCTACACAGGAACTGAATTACAGAACAGAACAGGGTCTCAAATTTAGAAAACCAACTTATGCTTGCTTAAGGGGAAAGGTGAGTTGGGGTGCTGCATAAAACCAGAGATTGAAATGAGCACAGATAAAGTTCCTTAAGCCAAATATGGAATAGACAAGAGCTACTCCTTGCTCAACGAAATGGACTCAACACCCCATATTAAACGCCTAAGAATGTACCTGACTAGTAAGTATCTTAAAACCTATGGATTGCTATGTCTCCGAAAGAGAATCAAGCATGTGTATAAGGGCATAAACGCAGCAGTGATAGGATTGGAGAGGTTCGTGAGCAAATGAAGACCCTTTGAAGTCATATTGCATGGTACCCATTCCACAGGTTTCAACTACCCAGGTTTAAGGTATTCTTCCTTCATCTAAAACATGCATGTGGAACCTAGAGTATGATCAACCATGTGATCGGGAGATGTGTTCAAATATGTCTCAGTTTTCGAACCCTGGTACTCGGGTGCAACATTCCAGACGCTTTACTAACACTCTCCCCACTTGGAGAGTCAGTCCCTTTAACCACCTGTTTGGCCCAGTTTGCAATTTCTGTGGAAGATGAACAGGAATAGCGAGAACCAATGAAAGACTAGCTGGAGGTGTCTGGATGGGCAAATTTAACTCTCATTTCCCACCAGGAAGAGGAATTAACCAAAGGCTCAGCGTGCCATGCCGGAACCACATTAGGGCCTGAAGACATCCTGCGGTGTTGCGGCCAGCTCACAAGAAAGCGAGTTGAAGAAAGGAGCTCAGGGGCACTGTAATTCACAAACCTGCAGAGTTATAAATGACAGCTATCGTCCAAAAATAGACTGAAGTAAGGCTGCCAAGAGGACTTGAAAGCGGGGCAGAATTGCAGGAAACCGATTTCAGGAGGTAGACAGGAATTGCATTTCAAGCATAGGTAAAGAGGCAGAACGTCCACAGTGATGCACTTGGCCAAAAAGGGCGTATGCGTTTTTTCCTGAATATATTCAGGAAAAAACGCATACGCCCTTTTTGGCCAACCAAGCAAGCTTGCAATGGAAATCTGCACTACAATGAAGTCTCACTTCCCCCCGGTCAAAAGGGTCATCTGAAAAAAGTGTAAAATCCAGAAAGGCAGGACAGGCCATGGAGAACTGGGAGCCTTGTTATGCTGATGGGCGGGATGTAAATTGCCAACAGACACTCGGGAGAAGTGTATGGTGTTTCCTGAAACATCTAAAAAACAAAGCAACAGAGCCTAGTGCACTTCCACTTATGGTCCTATAGCTTAGGGAAATTAAAATCAAAAAGACACAGCCACCCCAAAGTTTGGGACGCCTCTGTATACAAGAACCTCGTTTACCGTACAAGTTCAATATCACAGAAAGTGAAAAATGGATAAAGAAGTTGTGGTACTCATGTACAAAGCAATATCACTCAGCAATGAAATCTATGTCACCAGGCCCGTAGCAGCATAATGAGTGGATTCGGGTATGGTGATTCTAACTGAAATAAGTCTAACAGAAAAAGAAACATCAAAAAATATCACTAATACATGGAATTTAAACTTGGCTACAGAGGAACTGAATTACAAAACAGAACAGGGTCTCAAATTTAGAAAACCAACTTATGCTTGCTTAAGTGGAAAGGTGAGTTGGGGTGCTGCATAAAACCAGAGACTGAAATGAGCACAGATAAAGTTCCTTAAGCCAAATATGGAATAGACAAGAGCTACTCCTTGCTCAACGAAATGGACTCCACACCCCATATTAAACGCCTAAGAATATACCTGACTAGTAAGTATCTTAAAACCTATGGATTGCTATGTCTCCAAAAGAGAATCAAGCGTGTGTACAAGGGTCATAAACGCAGCAGTGATAGGATTGGAGAGATTCGGTGAGCAAATGAAGACCCTTTGAAGTCATATTGCATGGTACCCATTCCACGGGTCTCAACTCTCCAGGTTTAAGGTATTCTTCCTTCAGCTAAAACATGCATGTGGAACCCAGAGTATGATCAACCATGTGATCGGGAGACATGTTCAAATATGTCTCAGTTTTCATCCCCTGGTACTTCGGTGCAACATTCCAGACGCTTTACTAACACTCTCCCCACTTGGAGAGTCAGTGCCTTTAACCTCCTGTTTGGCCCAGTTTGCAATTTCTGCGGAAGATGTACAGGAATAGGGAGAACCAATGAGAGACAAGCGGGAGGTGTGTGGATTGGCAAATTTAACTCTAATTTCCCACCAGGATGAGGAATTAACCAAAGGCTCAGCGTGCCGTGCCGGAACCAGATTAGGGCCTGAAGCCATACTGCGGTGTTGCGGCCAGGTCACAAGAAAGCGAGTTCAAGAAAGGAGCTCAGGGGCACTGTAATTCACAAACCTGCAGAGTTATAAATGACAGCTATCGTCCAAAAATAGACTGAAGTAAGGCTGCCAAGAGGACTTGAAAGCGGGGCAGAATTGCAGGAAACCGATTTCAGGAGGTAGACTGGAATTGCATTGAAAGCATAGGAAAAGAGGCAGAACGTCCACAATGATGCACTTGGCCAAAAAGGGCATATGCGTTTTTTCCTGAATATATTCAGGAAAAAACGCATACGCCCTTTTTGGCCAACCAAGCAAGCTTGCAAAGGAAATCTGCACTACAATAAAGTCTCACTTCCCCCCGGTCAAAAGGGCCATCTGAAAAAAGTGTAAAATCCAGAAAGGCAGGACAGGCCATGGAGAACTGGGAGCCTTGTTATGCTGATGGGCGGGATGGAAATTGCCAACAACCACTCGGGAGAAGTGTATGGTGTTTCCTGAAACATCTAAAAAACAAAGCAACAGAGCCTAGGGCACTTCCACTTATGGTCCTATAGCTTAGGGAAATTAAAATCAAAAAGACACAGTCACCCCAAAGTTTCAAACGGCTCTGTTTACAAGAACCTCGTTTACAGTACAAGTTCAACATCGCAGAAAGTGAAAAATGGATAAAGAAGTTGTGGTATTCACTTACAAAGCAATATCACTCAGCAATGAAATCTATGTCATCAGGCCCTTAGCAGCACAATGAGTGGATTCAGGTATGATGATTCTAACTGAAATAAGTCACACAGAAAAAGAAACATCATAAGATATCAGTAATACACGGAATGGAAACTTGGCTACACAGGAACTGAATTACAGAACAGAACAGGGCCTCAAATTTAGAAAACCAACTTATGCTTGCTTAAGGGTAAAGGTGAGTTGGGGTGCTGCATAAAACCAGAGATTGAAATGAGCACAGATAAAGTTCCTTAAGCCAAATATGGAATAGACAAGAGCTACTCCTTGCTCAACGAAATGGACTCAACACCGCATATTAAACGCCTAAGAATGTACCTGACTAGTAAGTATCTTAAAACCTATGGATTGCTATGTCTCCGAAGGAGAATCAAGCATGTGTACAGGGGCATAAATGCAGCAGTTATAGGATTGGAGAGGTTCGGTGAGCAAATGAAGACCCTTTGAAGTCATATTGCATGGTACCCATTACACGGGTTTCAACTACCCAGGTTTTAGGTATTCTTCCTTCAGCTAAAACATGCATGTGGAACCTAGAGTATGATCAACCATGTGATTGGGAGACGTGTTCAAATATGTCTCAGTTTTCCTCCCCTGGTACTCGGGTGCAACATTCCAGACGCTTTACTAACACTCTCCCCACTTGGAGAGTCAGCGCCTTTAACCTCCTGTTTGGCACAGTTTGCAATTTCTGCGGAAGATGAACAGGAATAGCGAGAACCAATGAGAGGCTAGCTGGAGGTGTCTGGACGGGCAAATTTAACTCTCATTTCCCACCAGGAAGAGGAAATAACCAAAGGCTCTGCGTGCCGTACCGGAACCAGATTAGGGCCTGAAGCCATCCTGCGGTGTTGCGGCCAGCTCAAAAGAAAGCGAGTTGAAGAAAGGAGCTCAGGGGCACTGTAATTCACAAACCTGCAGAGTTATAAATGACAGCTATCGTCCAAAAATAGACTGAAGTAAGGCTGCCAAGAGGACTTGAAAGCGGAGCAGAATTGCAGGAAACCGATTTCAGGAGGTAGACTGGAATTGCATTGAAAGCATAGGAAAAGAGGCAGAACGTCCACAATGATGCACTTGGCCAAAAAGGGCGTATGCGTTTTTTCCTGAATATATTCAGGAAAAAACGCATACGCCCTTTTTGGCCAACCAAGCAAGCTTGCAAAGGAAATCTGCACTACAATGAAGTCTCACTTCCCCCCGGTCAAAAGGGCCATCTGAAAAAAGTGTAAAATCCAGAAAGGCAGGACAGGCCATGGAGAACTGGGAGCCTTGTTATGCTGATGGGCGGGATGTAAATTGCCAACAACCACTCAGGAGAAGTGTATGGTGTTTCCTGAAACATCTAAAAAACAAAGCAACAGAACCTAGGGCACTTCCACTTATGGTCCTATAGCTTAGGGAAATTAAAATCAAAAAGACACAGCCACCCCAAAGTTTGGAACGGCTCTGTTTACAAGAACCTCGTTTACAGTACAAGTTCAACATCGCAGAAAGTGAAAAATGGATAAAGAAGTTGTGGTATTTACTTACAAAGCAATATCACTCAGCAATGAAATCTGTGTCATCAGGCCCTTAGCAGCACAATGAGTGGATTCAGGTATGATGATTCTAACTGAAATAAGTCACACAGAAAAAGAAACATCATAAGATATCAGTAATACACGGAATGGAAACTTGGCTACACAGGAACTGAATTACAGAACAGAACAGGGTCTCAAATTTAGAAAACCAACTTATGCTTGCTTAAGGGGAAAGGTGAGTTGGGGTGCTGCATAAAACCAGAGATTGAAATGAGCACAGATAAAGTTCCTTAAGCCAAATATGGAATAGACAAGAGCTACTCCTTGCTCAACGAAATGGACTCAACACCCCATATTAAACGCCTAAGAATGTACCTGACTAGTAAGTATCTTAAAACCTATGGATTGCTATGTCTCCGAAAGAGAATCAAGCATGTGTACAGGGGCATAAACGCAGCAGTGATAGGATTGGAGAGGTTCGTGAGCAAATGAAGACCCTTTGAAGTCATATTGCATGGTACCCATTCCACGGGTTTCAACTACCCAGGTTTAAGGTATTCTTCCTTCAGCTAAAAGATGCATGTGGAACCCAAGTATGATCAACCATGTGAACGGGAGACGTGTTCAAATATGTCTCAGATTTCCTCCCCTGGTACTCGGGTGCAACATTCCAGACGCTTTACTAACACTCTCCCCACTTGGAGAGTCAGCGCCTTTAACCTCCTGTTTGGCCCAGTTTGCAATTTCTTGGAAGATGAACAGGAATAGTGAGAACCAATGAGAGACTAGCTGGAGGTGTCTGGACGGGCAAATTTAACTCTCATTTCCCACCAGGAAGAGGAAATAACCAAAGGCTCAGCGTGCCGTGCCGGAACCAGATTAGGGCCTGAAGCCATCCTGCGGTGTTGCGGCCAGCTCAAAAGAAAGCGAGTTGAAGAAAGGAGCTCAGGGGCACTGTAATTCACAAACCTGCAGAGTTATAAATGACAGCTATCGTCCAAAAATAGACTGAAGTAAGGCTGCCAAGAGGACTTGAAAGCGGGGCAGAATTGCAGGAAACCGATTTCAGGAGGTAGACTGGAATTGCATTGAAAGCATAGGAAAAGAGGCAGAACGTCCACAATGATGCACTTGGCCAAAAAGGGCGTATGCGTTTTTTCCTGAATATATTCAGGAAAAAACGCATACGCCCTTTTTGGCCAACCAAGCAAGCTTGCAAAGGAAATCTGCACTACAATGAAGTCTCACTTCCCCCCGGTCAAAAGGGCCATCTGCAAAAAGTGTAAAATCCAGAAAGTCAGCACAGGCCATGGAGAACTGGGAGCCTTGTTATGCTGATGGGCGGGATGTAAATTACCAACAGACACTCAGGAGAAGTGTATGGTGTTTCCTGAAACATCTAAAAAACAAAGCAACAGAGCCTAGGGCACTGCCACTTATGGTCCTATAGCTTAGGGAAATTAAAATCAAAAAGACACAGCCACCCCAAAGTTTGGGACGCCTCTGTTTACAAGAACCTCGTTTACAGTACAAGTTCAACATCGCAGAAAGTGAAAAATGGATAAAGAAGTTGTGGTATTTACTTACAAAGCAATATCACTCAGCAATGAAATCTATGTCATCAGGCCCGTAGCATCATAATGAGTGGATTCAGGTACGATGATTCTAACTGAAATAAGTCACACAGAAAAAGAAACATCATAAGATATCACTAATACACGGAATGTAAACTTGGCTACACAGGATCTGAATTACAGAACAGAACAGGGTCTAAAATTTAGAAAACCAACTTCTGCTTGCTTAAGGGGAAAGGTGAGTTGGGGTGCTGCATAAAACCAGAGATTGAAATGAGCACAGATAAAGTTCCTTAAGCCAAATATGGAATAGACAAGAGCTAATCCTTGCTCAACGAAATGGACTCAAAACCCCATATTAAATGCCTAAGAATGTACCTGACTAGTAAGTATCTTAAAACCTATGGATTGCTATGCCTCCAAAAGAGAATAAAGCATGTGTACAGGGGCATAAACGCAGCAGTGATAGGATTGGAGAGGTTCGGTGAGCAAATGAAGACCCTTTGAAGTCATATTGCATGGTACCCATTACACGGGTCTCAACTCTCCAGCTTTAAGGTATTCTTCCTTCAGCTAAAACATGCATGTGGAACCCAGAGTATGATCAACCATGTGAACGGGAGACGTGTTCAAATATGTCTCAGTTTTCCTCCCCTGGTACTCGGGTGCAACATTCCAGACGCTTTACTAACACTCTCCCGACTTGGAGAGTCAGTCCCTTTAACCTCCTGTTTGGCCCAGTTTGCAATTTCTGCGGAAGATGAACAGGAATAGTGAGAACCAATGAGAGGCTAGCTGGAGGTGTCTGGACGGGCAAATTTAACTCTCATTTCCCACCAGGAAGAGGAATTAACCAAAGGCTCAGCATGCCGGGCCGGAACAAATTAGGGCCTGAAGCCATTCTGCGGTGTTGCGGCCAGGTCACAAGAAAGCGAGTTGAAGAAAGGAGCTCAGGGGCACTGTAATTCACAAACCTGCAGAGTTATAAATGACAGCTATCGTCCAAAAATAGACTGAAGTAAGGCTGCCAAGAGGACTTGAAAGCAGGGCAGAATTGCAGGAAACCGATTTCAGGAGGTAGACTGGAATTGCATTGAAAGCATAGGAAAAGAGGCAGAACGTCCACAATGATGCACTTGGCCAAAAAGGGCGTATGCGTTTTTTCCTGAATATATTCAGGAAAAAACGCATACGCCCTTTTTGGCCAACCAAGCAAGCTTGCAAAGGAAATCTGCACTACAATGAAGTCTCACTTCCCCCCGGTCAAAAGGGCCATCTGAAGAAAGTGTAAAATCCAGAAAGGCAGGACAGGCCATGGAGAACTGGGAGCCTTGTTATGCTGATGGGCGGGATGTAAATTGCCAACAACCACTCGGGAGAAGTGTATGGTGTTTCCTGAAACATCTAAAAAACAAAGCAACAGAACCTAGGGCACTTCCACTTATGGTCCTATAGCTTAGGGAAATTAAAATCAAAAAGACACAGCCACCCCAAAGTTTGGAACGGCTCTGTTTACAAGAACCTCGTTTACAGTACAAGTTCAACATCGCGGAAAGTGAAAAATGGATAAAGAAGTTGTGGTATTTACTTACAAAGCAATATCACTCAGCAAAGAAATCTGTATCATCAGGCCCTTAGCAGCACAATGAGTGGATTCAGGTATGATGATTCTAACTGAAATAAGTCACACAGAAAAAGAAACATCATAAGATATCAGTAATACACGGAATGGAAACTTGGCTACACAGGAACTGAATTACAGAACAGAACAGGGTCTCAAATTTAGAAAACCAACTTATGCTTGCTTAAGGGTAAAGGTGAGTTGGGGTGCTGCATAAAACCAGAGATTGAAATGAGCACAGATAAAGTTCCTTAAGCCAAATATGGAATAGACAAGAGCTACTCCTTGCTCAACGAAATGGACTCAACACCCCATATTAAACGCCTAAGAATGTACCTGACTAGTAAGTATCTTAAAACCTATGGATTGCTATGTCTCCGAAAGAGAATCAAGCATGTGTATAAGGGCATAAACGCAGCAGTGATAGGATTGGAGAGGTTCGTGAGCAAATGAAGACCCTTTGAAGTCATATTGCATGGTACCCATTCCACAGGTTTCAACTACCCAGGTTTAAGGTATTCTTCCTTCATCTAAAACATGCATGTGGAACCTAGAGTATGATCAACCATGTGATCGGGAGATGTGTTCAAATATGTCTCAGTTTTCGAACCCTGGTACTCGGGTGCAACATTCCAGACGCTTTACTAACACTCTCCCCACTTGGAGAGTCAGTCCCTTTAACCACCTGTTTGGCCCAGTTTGCAATTTCTGTGGAAGATGAACAGGAATAGCGAGAACCAATGAAAGACTAGCTGGAGGTGTCTGGATGGGCAAATTTAACTCTCATTTCCCACCAGGAAGAGGAATTAACCAAAGGCTCAGCGTGCCATGCCGGAACCACATTAGGGCCTGAAGACATCCTGCGGTGTTGCGGCCAGCTCACAAGGAAGCGAGTTGAAGAAAGGAGCTCAGGGGCACTGTAATTCACAAACCTGCAGAGTTATAAATGACAGCTATCGTCCAAAAATAGACTGAAGTAAGGCTGCCAAGAGGACTTGAAAGCGGGGCAGAATTGCAGGAAACCGATTTCAGGAGGTAGACAGGAATTGCATTTCAAGCATAGGTAAAGAGGCAGAACGTCCACAGTGATGCACTTGGCCAAAAAGGGCGTATGCGTTTTTTCCTGAATATATTCAGGAAAAAACGCATACGCCCTTTTTGGCCAACCAAGCAAGCTTGCAATGGAAATCTGCACTACAATGAAGTCTCACTTCCCCCCGGTCAAAAGGGTCATCTGAAAAAAGTGTAAACTCCAGAAAGGCAGGACAGGCCATGGAGAACTGGGAGCCTTGTTATGCTGATGGGCGGGATGTAAATTGCCAACAGACACTCGGGAGAAGTGTATGGTGTTTCCTGAAACATCTAAAAAACAAAGCAACAGAGCCTAGTGCACTTCCACTTATGGTCCTATAGCTTAGGGAAATTAAAATCAAAAAGACACAGCCACCCCAAAGTTTGGGACGCCTCTGTATACAAGAACCTCGTTTACCGTACAAGTTCAATATCACAGAAAGTGAAAAATGGATAAAGAAGTTGTGGTACTCATGTACAAAGCAATATCACTCAGCAATGAAATCTATGTCACCAGGCCCGTAGCAGCATAATGAGTGGATTCGGGTATGGTGATTCTAACTGAAATAAGTCTAACAGAAAAAGAAACATCAAAAAATATCACTAATACATGGAATTTAAACTTGGCTACAGAGGAACTGAATTACAAAACAGAACAGGGTCTCAAATTTAGAAAACCAACTTATGCTTGCTTAAGTGGAAAGGTGAGTTGGGGTGCTGCATAAAACCAGAGACTGAAATGAGCACAGATAAAGTTCCTTAAGCCAAATATGGAATAGACAAGAGCTACTCCTTGCTCAACGAAATGGACTCCACACCCCATATTAAACGCCTAAGAATATACCTGACTAGTAAGTATCTTAAAACCTATGGATTGCTATGTCTCCAAAAGAGAATCAAGCGTGTGTACAAGGGTCATAAACGCAGCAGTGATAGGATTGGAGAGATTCGGTGAGCAAATGAAGACCCTTTGAAGTCATATTGCATGGTACCCATTCCACGGGTCTCAACTCTCCAGGTTTAAGGTATTCTTCCTTCAGCTAAAACATGCATGTGTAACCCAGAGTATGATCAACCATGTGATCGGGAGACATGTTCAAATATGTCTCAGTTTTCATCCCCTGGTACTTCGGTGCAACATTCCAGACGCTTTACTAACACTCTCCCCACTTGGAGAGTCAGTGCCTTTAACCTCCTGTTTGGCCCAGTTTGCAATTTCTGCGGAAGATGTACAGGAATAGGGAGAACCAATGAGAGACAAGCGGGAGGTGTGTGGATTGGCAAATTTAACTCTAATTTCCCACCAGGATGAGGAATTAACCAAAGGCTCAGCGTGCCGTGCCGGAACAAGATTAGGGCCTGAAGCCATCCTGCGGTGTTGCGGCCAGGTCACAAGAAAGCGAGTTGAAGAAAGGATCTCAGGGGCACTGTAATTCACAAACCTGCAGAGTTATAAATGACAGCTATCGTCCAAAAATAGACTGAAGTAAGGCTGCCAAGAGGACTTGAAAGCGGGGCAGAATTGCAGGAAACCGATTTCAGGAGGTAGACTGGAATTGCATTGAAAGCATAGGAAAAGAGGCAGAACGTCCACAATGATGCACTTGGCCAAAAAGGGCGTATGCGTTTTTTCCTGAATATATTCAGGAAAAAACGCATACGCCCTTTTTGGCCAACCAAGCAAGCTTGCAAAGGAAATCTGCACTACAATTAAGTCTCACTTCCCCCCGGTCAAAAGGGCCATCTGAAAAAAGTGTAAAATCCAGAAAGGCAGGACAGGCCATGGAGAACTGGGAGCCTTGTTATGCTGATGGGCGGGATGTAAATTGCCAACAGACACTCAGGAGAAGTGTATGGTGTTTCCTGAAACATCTAAAACACAAAGCAACAGAGCCTAGGGCACTTCCACTTATGGTCCTATAGCTTAGGGAAATTAAAATCAAAAAGACACAGCCACCCCAAAGTTTGGGACGCCTCTGTTTACAAGAACCTCGTTTACCGTACAAGTTCAATATCACAGAAAGTGAAAAATGGATAAAGAACTTGTGGTACTTATGTACAATGCAATATCACTCAGCAATGAAATCTAAGTCATCAGGCCCGTAGCAGCATAATGAGTGGATTCAGGTACGATGATTCTAACTGAAATAAGTCACACAGAAAAAGAAACATCATAAGATATCACTAATACACGGAATGTAAACTTGGCTACACAGGAACTGCATTCCAAAACAGAACAGGGTCTCAAATTTAGAAAACCAACTTCTGCTTGCTTAAGGGGAAAGGTGAGTTGGGGTGCTGCATAAAACCAGAGATTGAAATGAGCACAGATAAAGTTCCTTAAGCCAAATATGGAATAGACAAGAGCTACTCCTTGCTCAACGAAATGGACTCAAAACCCCATATTAAACGCCTAGGAATGTACCTGACTAGTAAGTATCTTAAAACCTAGGGATTGCTATGTCTCCGAAAGAGAATCAAGCGTGTGTACTGGGGCATAAATGCAGCAGTGATAGGATTGGAGAGGTTCGGTGAGCAAATGAAGACCCTTTGAAGTCATATTGCATGGTACCCATTCCACGGGTCTCAACTCTCCAGGTTTAAGGTATTCTTCTTTCAGCTAAAACATGCATGTGGAACCCAGAGTATGATCAACCGTGTGATCGGGAGACGTGTTCAAATATGTCTCACTTTTCATACCCTGGTACTCGGGTGCAACATTCCAGACGCTTTACTAACACTCTCCCGACTTGGACAGTCAGTGCCTTTAACCTCCTGTTTGGCCCAGTTTGCAATTTCTGCGGAAGATGAACAGGAATAGCGAGAACCAATGAGAGGCTAGCTGGAGGTGTCTGGACGGGCAAATTTAACTCTCATTTCCCACCAGGAAGAGGAAATAACCAAAGGCTCAGTGTGCCGTGCCAGAACCAGATTAGGGCCTGAAGCCATCCTGCGGTGTTGCAGCCAGGTCACAAGAAAGCGAGTTGAAGAAAGGAGCTCAGGGGCACTGTAATTCACAAACCTGCAGAGTTATAAATGACAGCTATCGTCCAAAAATAGACTGAAGTAAGGCTGCCAAGAGGACTTGAAAGCGGGGCAGAATTGCAGGAAACCGATTTCAGGAGGTAGACTGGAATTGCATTGAAAGCATAGGAAAAGAGGCAGAACGTCCACAATGATGCACTTGGCCAAAAAGGGCGTATGCGTTTTTTCCTGAATATATTAAGGAAAAAACGCATACGCCCTTTTTGGCCAACCAAGCAAGCTTGCAAAGGAAATCTGCACTACAATGAAGTCTCACTTCCCCCCGGTCAAAAGGGCCATCTGAAAAAAGTGTAAAATCCAGAAAGGCAGGACAGGCCATGGAGAACTGGGAGCCTTGTTATGCTGATGGGCGGGATGTAAATTGCCAACAGACACTCGGGAGAAGTGTATGGTGTTTCCTGAAACATCTAAAAAACAAAGCAACAGAGCCTAGGGCACTGCCACTTATGGTCCTATAGCTTAGGGAAATTAAAATCAAAAAGACACAGCCACCCCAAAGTTTGGGACGCCTCTGTTTACAAGAACCTCGTTTACCGTACAAGTTCAATATCACAGAAAGTGAAAAATGGATAAAGAACTTGTGGTACTTATGTACAATGCAATATCACTCAGCAATGAAATCTATGTCATCAGGCCCGTAGCATCATAATGAGTGGATTCAGGTACGATGATTCTAACTGAAATAAGTCACACAGAAAAAGAAACATCATAAGATATCACTAATACACGGAATGTAAACTTGGCTACACAGGATCTGAATTACAGAACAGAACAGGGTCTAAAATTTAGAAAACCAACTTATGCTTGCTTAAGGGGAAAGGTGAGTTGGGGTGCTGCATAAAACCAGAGATTGAAATGAGCACAGATAAAGTTCCTTAAGCCAAATATGGAATAGACAAGAGCTACTCCTTGCTCAACGAAATGTACTCAAAACCCCATATTAAATGCCTAAGAATGTACCTGACTAGTAAGTATCTTAAAACCTATGGATTGCTATGCCTCCAAAAGAGAATAAAGCATGTGTACAGGGGCATAAACGCAGCAGTGATAGGATTGGAGAGGTTCGGTGAGCAAATGAAGACCCTTTGAAGTCATATTGCATGGTACCCATTACACGGGTCTCAACTCTCCAGCTTTAAGGTATTCTTCCTTCAGCTAAAACATGCATGTGGAACCCAGAGTATGATCAACCATGTGAACGGGAGACGTGTTCAAATATGCCTCAGTTTTCCTCCCCTGGTACTCGGGTGCAACATTCCAGACGCTTTACTAACACTCTCCCGACTTGGAGAGTCAGTCCCTTTAACCTCCTGTTTGGCCCAGTTTGCAATTTCTGCGGAAGATGAACAGGAATAGTGAGAACCAATGAGAGGCTAGCTGGAGGTGTCTGGACGGGCAAATTTAACTCTCATTTCCCACCAGGAAGAGGAATTAACCAAAGGCTCAGCATGCCGGGCCGGAACCAGATTAGGGCCTGAAGCCATCCTGCGGTGTTGCGGCCAGGTCACAAGAAAGCGAGTTGAAGAAAGGAGCTCAGGGGCACTGTAATACACAAACCTGCAGAGTTATAAATTACAGCTATCGTCCAAAAATAGACTGAAGTAAGGCTGCCAAGAGGACTTGAAAGCAGGGCAGAATTGCAGGAAACCGATTTCAGGAGGTAGACTGGAATTGCATTGAAAGCATAGGAAAAGAGGCAGAACGTCCACAATGATGCACTTGGCCAAAAAGGGCGTATGCGTTTTTTCCTGAATATATTCAGGAAAAAACGCATACGCCCTTTTTGGCCAACCAAGCAAGCTTGCAAAGGAAATCTGCACTACAATGAAGTCTCACTTCCCCCCGGTCAAAAGGGCCATCTGAAGAAAGTGTAAAATCCAGAAAGGCAGGACAGGCCATGGAGAACTGGGAGCCTTGTTATGCTGATGGGCGGGATGTAAATTGCCAACAACCACTCGGGAGAAGTGTATGGTGTTTCCTGAAACATCTAAAAAACAAAGCAACAGAACCTAGGGCACTTCCACTTATGGTCCTATAGCTTAGGGAAATTAAAATCAAAAAGACACAGCCACCCCAAAGTTTGGAACGGCTCTGTTTACAAGAACCTCGTTTACAGTACAAGTTCAACATCGCGGAAAGTGAAAAATGGATAAAGAAGTTGTGGTATTTACTTACAAAGCAATATCACTCAGCAAAGAAATCTGTGTCATCAGGCCCTTAGCAGCACAATGAGTGGATTCAGGTATGATGATTCTAACTGAAATAAGTCACACAGAAAAAGAAACATCATAAGATATCAGTAATACACGGAATGGAAACTTGGCTACACAGGAACTGAATTACAGAACAGAACAGGGTCTCAAATTTAGAAAACCAACTTATGCTTGCTTAAGGGTAAAGGTGAGTTGGGGTGCTGCATAAAACCAGAGATTGAAATGAGCACAGATAAAGTTCCTTAAGCCAAATATGGAATAGACAAGAGCTACTCCTTGCTCAACGAAATGGACTCAACACCCCATATTAAACGCCTAAGAATGTACCTGACTAGTAAGTATCTTAAAACCTATGGATTGCTATGTCTCCGAAAGAGAATCAAGCATGTGTATAAGGGCATAAACGCAGCAGTGATAGGATTGGAGAGGTTCGTGAGCAAATGAAGACCCTTTGAAGTCATATTGCATGGTACCCATTCCACAGGTTTCAACTACCCAGGTTTAAGGTATTCTTCCTTCATCTAAAACATGCATGTGGAACCTAGAGTATGATCAACCATGTGATCGGGAGATGTGTTCAAATATGTCTCAGTTTTCGAACCCTGGTACTCGGGTGCAACATTCCAGACGCTTTACTAACACTCTCCCCACTTGGAGAGTCAGTCCCTTTAACCACCTGTTTGGCCCAGTTTGCAATTTCTGTGGAAGATGAACAGGAATAGCGAGAACCAATGAAAGACTAGCTGGAGGTGTCTGGATGGGCAAATTTAACTCTCATTTCCCACCAGGAAGAGGAATTAACCAAAGGCTCAGCGTGCCATGCCGGAACCACATTAGGGCCTGAAGACATCCTGCGGTGTTGCGGCCAGCTCACAAGAAAGCGAGTTGAAGAAAGGAGCTCAGGGGCACTGTAATTCACAAACCTGCAGAGTTATAAATGACAGCTATCGTCCAAAAATAGACTGAAGTAAGGCTGCCAAGAGGACTTGAAAGCGGGGCAGAATTGCAGGAAACCGATTTCAGGAGGTAGACAGGAATTGCATTTCAAGCATAGGTAAAGAGGCAGAACGTCCACAGTGATGCACTTGGCCAAAAAGGGCGTATGCGTTTTTTCCTGAATATATTCAGGAAAAAACGCATACGCCCTTTTTGGCCAACCAAGCAAGCTTGCAATGGAAATCTGCACTACAATGAAGTCTCACTTCCCCCCGGTCAAAAGGGTCATCTGAAAAAAGTGTAAAATCCAGAAAGGCAGGACAGGCCATGGAGAACTGGGAGCCTTGTTATGCTGATGGGCGGGATGTAAATTGCCAACAGACACTCGGGAGAAGTGTATGGTGTTTCCTGAAACATCTAAAAAACAAAGCAACAGAACCTAGGGCACTTCCACTTATGGTCCTATAGCTTAGGGAAATTAAAATCAAAAAGACACAGCCACCCCAAAGTTTGGAACGGCTCTGTTTACAAGAACCTCGTTTACAGTACAAGTTCAACATCGCGGAAAGTGAAAAATGGATAAAGAAGTTGTGGTATTTACTTACAAAGCAATATCACTCAGCAAAGAAATCTGTGTCATCAGGCCCTTAGCAGCACAATGAGTGGATTCAGGTATGATGATTCTAACTGAAATAAGTCACACAGAAAAAGAAACATCATAAGATATCAGTAATACACGGAATGGAAACTTGGCTACACAGGAACTGAATTACAGAACAGAACAGGGTCTCAAATTTAGAAAACCAACTTATGCTTGCTTAAGGGTAAAGGTGAGTTGGGGTGCTGCATAAAACCAGAGATTGAAATGAGCACAGATAAAGTTCCTTAAGCCAAATATGGAATAGACAAGAGCTACTCCTTGCTCAACGAAATGGACTCAACACCCCATATTAAACGCCTAAGAATGTACCTGACTAGTAAGTATCTTAAAACCTATGGATTGCTATGTCTCCGAAAGAGAATCAAGCATGTGTATAAGGGCATAAACGCAGCAGTGATAGGATTGGAGAGGTTCGTGAGCAAATGAAGACCCTTTGAAGTCATATTGCATGGTACCCATTCCACAGGTTTCAACTACCCAGGTTTAAGGTATTCTTCCTTCATCTAAAACATGCATGTGGAACCTAGAGTATGATCAACCATGTGATCGGGAGATGTGTTCAAATATGTCTCAGTTTTCGAACCCTGGTACTCGGGTGCAACATTCCAGACGCTTTACTAACACTCTCCCCACTTGGAGAGTCAGTCCCTTTAACCACCTGTTTGGCCCAGTTTGCAATTTCTGTGGAAGATGAACAGGAATAGCGAGAACCAATGAAAGACTAGCTGGAGGTGTCTGGATGGGCAAATTTAACTCTCATTTCCCACCAGGAAGAGGAATTAACCAAAGGCTCAGCGTGCCATGCCGGAACCACATTAGGGCCTGAAGACATCCTGCGGTGTTGCGGCCAGCTCACAAGAAAGCGAGTTGAAGAAAGGAGCTCAGGGGCACTGTAATTCACAAACCTGCAGAGTTATAAATGACAGCTATCGTCCAAAAATAGACTGAAGTAAGGCTGCCAAGAGGACTTGAAAGCGGGGCAGAATTGCAGGAAACCGATTTCAGGAGGTAGACAGGAATTGCATTTCAAGCATAGGTAAAGAGGCAGAACGTCCACAGTGATGCACTTGGCCAAAAAGGGCGTATGCGTTTTTTCCTGAATATATTCAGGAAAAAACGCATACGCCCTTTTTGGCCAACCAAGCAAGCTTGCAATGGAAATCTGCACTACAATGAAGTCTCACTTCCCCCCGGTCAAAAGGGTCATCTGAAAAAAGTGTAAAATCCAGAAAGGCAGGACAGGCCATGGAGAACTGGGAGCCTTGTTATGCTGATGGGCGGGATGTAAATTGCCAACAGACACTCGGGAGAAGTGTATGGTGTTTCCTGAAACATCTAAAAAACAAAGCAACAGAGCCTAGTGCACTTCCACTTATGGTCCTATAGCTTAGGGAAATTAAAATCAAAAAGACACAGCCACCCCAAAGTTTGGGACGCCTCTGTATACAAGAACCTCGTTTACCGTACAAGTTCAATATCACAGAAAGTGAAAAATGGATAAAGAAGATGTGGTACTCATGTACAAAGCAATATCACTCAGCAATGAAATCTATGTCACCAGGCCCGTAGCAGCATAATGAGTGGATTCGGGTATGGTGATTCTAACTGAAATAAGTCTAACAGAAAAAGAAACATCAAAAAATATCACTAATACATGGAATTTAAACTTGGCTACAGAGGAACTGAATTACAAAACAGAACAGGGTCTCAAATTTAGAAAACCAACTTATGCTTGCTTAAGTGGAAAGGTGAGTTGGGGTGCTGCATAAAACCAGAGACTGAAATGAGCACAGATAAAGTTCCTTAAGCCAAATATGGAATAGACAAGAGCTACTCCTTGCTCAACGAAATGGACTCCACACCCCATATTAAACGCCTAAGAATATACCTGACTAGTAAGTATCTTAAAACCTATGGATTGCTATGTCTCCAAAAGAGAATCAAGCGTGTGTACAAGGGTCATAAACGCAGCAGTGATAGGATTGGAGAGATTCGGTGAGCAAATGAAGACCCTTTGAAGTCATATTGCATGGTACCCATTCCACGGGTCTCAACTCTCCAGGTTTAAGGTATTCTTCCTTCAGCTAAAACATGCATGTGGAACCCAGAGTATGATCAACCATGTGATCGGGAGACATGTTCAAATATGTCTCAGTTTTCATCCCCTGGTACTTCGGTGCAACATTCCAGACGCTTTACTAACACTCTCCCCACTTGGAGAGTCAGTGCCTTTAACCTCCTGTTTGGCACAGTTTGCAATTTCTGCGGAAGATGTACAGGAATAGGGAGAACCAATGAGAGACAAGCGGGAGGTGTGTGGATTGGCAAATTTAACTCTAATTTCCCACCAGGATGAGGAATTAACCAAAGGCTCAGCGTGCCGTGCCGGAACAAGATTAGGGCCTGAAGCCATCCTGCGGTGTTGCGGCCAGGTCACAAGAAAGCGAGTTGAAGAAAGGATCTCAGGGGCACTGTAATTCACAAACCTGCAGAGTTATAAATGACAGCTATCGTCCAAAAATAGACTGAAGTAAGGCTGCCAAGAGGACTTGAAAGCGGGGCAGAATTGCAGGAAACCGATTTCAGGAGGTAGACTGGAATTGCATTGAAAGCATAGGAAAAGAGGCAGAACGTCCACAATGATGCACTTGGCCAAAAAGGGCGTATGCGTTTTTTCCTGAATGTATTCAGGAAAAAACGCATACGCCCTTTTTGGCCAACCAAGCAAGCTTGCAAAGGAAATCTGCACTACAATGAAGTCTCACTTCCCCCCGGTCAAAAGGGCCATCTGAAAAAAGTGTAAAATCCAGAAAGGCAGGACAGGCCATGGAGAACTGGGAGCCTTGTTATGCTGATGGGCGGGATGTAAATTGCCAACAGACACTCAGGAGAAGTGTATGGTGTTTCCTGAAACATCTAAAAAACAAAGCAACAGAGCCTAGGGCACTTCCACTTATGGTCCTATAGCTTAGGGAAATTAAAATCAAAAAGACACAGCCACCCCAAAGTTTGGGACGCCTCTGTTTACAAGAACCTCGTTTACCGTACAAGTTCAATATCACAGAAAGTGAAAAATGGATAAAGAACTTGTGGTACTTATGTACAATGCAATATCACTCAGCAATGAAATCTAAGTCATCAGGCCCGTAGCAGCATAATGAGTGGATTCAGGTACGATGATTCTAACTGAAATAAGTCACACAGAAAAAGAAACATCATAAGATATCACTAATACACGGAATGTAAACTTGGCTACACAGGAACTGCATTCCAAAACAGAACAGGGTCTCAAATTTAGAAAACCAACTTCTGCTTGCTTAAGGGGAAAGGTGAGTTGGGGTGCTGCATAAAACCAGAGATTGAAATGAGCACAGATAAAGTTCCTTAAGCCAAATATGGAATAGACAAGAGCTACTCCTTGCTCAACGAAATGGACTCAAAACCCCATATTAAACGCCTAGGAATGTACCTGACTAGTAAGTATCTTAAAACCTAGGGATTGCTATGTCTCCGAAAGAGAATCAAGCGTGTGTACTGGGGCATAAATGCAGCAGTGATAGGATTGGAGAGGTTCGGTGAGCAAATGAAGACCCTTTGAAGTCATATTGCATGGTACCCATTCCACGGGTCTCAACTCTCCAGGTTTAAGGTATTCTTCTTTCAGCTAAAACATGCATGTGGAACCCAGAGTATGATCAACCGTGTGATCGGGAGACGTGTTCAAATATGTCTCAGTTTTCATACCCTGGTACTCGGGTGCAACATTCCAGACGCTTTACTAACACTCTCCCGACTTGGACAGTCAGTGCCTTTAACCTCCTGTTTGGCCCAGTTTGCAATTTCTGCGGAAGATGAACAGGAATAGCGAGAACCAATGAGAGGCTAGCTGGAGGTGTCTGGACGGGCAAATTTAACTCTCATTTCCCACCAGGAAGAGGAAATAACCAAAGGCTCAGCGTGCCGTGCCAGAACCAGATTAGGGCCTGAAGCCATCCTGCGGTGTTGCGGCCAGGTCACAAGAAAGCGAGTTGAAGAAAGGAGCTCAGGGGCACTGTAATTCACAAACCTGCAGAGTTATAAATGACAGCTATCGTCCAAAAATAGACTGAAGTAAGGCTGCCAAGAGGACTTGAAAGCGGGGCAGAATTGCAGGAAACCGATTTCAGGAGGTAGACTGGAATTGCATTGAAAGCATAGGAAAAGAGGCAGAACGTCCACAATGATGCACTTGGCCAAAAAGGGCGTATGCGTTTTTTCCTGAATATATTAAGGAAAAAACGCATACGCCCTTTTTGGCCAACCAAGCAAGCTTGCAAAGGAAATCTGCACTACAATGAAGTCTCACTTCCCCCCGGTCAAAAGGGCCATCTGAAAAAAGTGTAAAATCCAGAAAGGCAGGACAGGCCATGGAGAACTGGGAGCCTTGTTATGCTGATGGGCGGGATGTAAATTGCCAACAGACACTCGGGAGAAGTGTATGGTGTTTCCTGAAACATCTAAAAAACAAAGCAACAGAGCCTAGGGCACTGCCACTTATGGTCCTATAGCTTAGGGAAATTAAAATCAAAAAGACACAGCCACCCCAAAGTTTGGGACGCCTCTGTTTACAAGAACCTCGTTTACCGTACAAGTTCAATATCACAGAAAGTGAAAAATGGATAAAGAACTTGTGGTACTTATGTACAATGCAATATCACTCAGCAATGAAATCTATGTCATCAGGCCCGTAGCATCATAATGAGTGGATTCAGGTACGATGATTCTAACTGAAATAAGTCACACAGAAAAAGAAACATCATAAGATATCACTAATACACGGAATGTAAACTTGGCTACACAGGATCTGAATTACAGAACAGAACAGGGTCTAAAATTTAGAAAACCAACTTATGCTTGCTTAAGGGGAAAGGTGAGTTGGGGTGCTGCATAAAACCAGAGATTGAAATGAGCACAGATAAAGTTCCTTAAGCCAAATATGGAATAGACAAGAGCTACTCCTTGCTCAACGAAATGTACTCAAAACCCCATATTAAATGCCTAAGAATGTACCTGACTAGTAAGTATCTTAAAACCTATGGATTGCTATGCCTCCAAAAGAGAATAAAGCATGTGTACAGGGGCATAAACGCAGCAGTGATAGGATTGGAGAGGTTCGGTGAGCAAATGAAGACCCTTTGAAGTCATATTGCATGGTACCCATTACACGGGTCTCAACTCTCCAGCTTTAAGGTATTCTTCCTTCAGCTAAAACATGCATGTGGAACCCAGAGTATGATCAACCATGTGAACGGGAGACGTGTTCAAATATGCCTCAGTTTTCCTCCCCTGGTACTCGGGTGCAACATTCCAGACGCTTTACTAACACTCTCCCGACTTGGAGAGTCAGTCCCTTTAACCTCCTGTTTGGCCCAGTTTGCAATTTCTGCGGAAGATGAACAGGAATAGTGAGAACCAATGAGAGGCTAGCTGGAGGTGTCTGGACGGGCAAATTTAACTCTCATTTCCCACCAGGAAGAGGAATTAACCAAAGGCTCAGCATGCCGGGCCGGAACCAGATTAGGGACTGAAGCCATCCTGCGGTGTTGCGGCCAGGTCACAAGAAAGCGAGTTGAAGAAAGGAGCTCAGGGGCACTGTAATACACAAACCTGCAGAGTTATAAATGACAGCTATCGTCCAAAAATAGACTGAAGTAAGGCTGCCAAGAGGACTTGAAAGCAGGGCAGAATTGCAGGAAACCGATTTCAGGAGGTAGACTGGAATTGCATTGAAAGCATAGGAAAAGAGGCAGAACGTCCACAATGATGCACTTGGCCAAAAAGGGCGTATGCGTTTTTCCTGAATATATTCAGAAAAAACGCATACGCCCTTTTTGGCCAACCAAGCAAGCTTGCAAAGGAAATCTGCACTACAATGAAGTCTCACTTCCCCCCGGTCAAAAGGGCCATCTGAAGAAAGTGTAAAATCCAGAAAGGCAGGACAAGGCCATGGAGAACTGGGAGCCTTGTTATGCTGATGGGCGGGATGTAAATTGCCAACAACCACTCGGGAGAAGTGTATGGTGTTTCCTGAAACATCTAAAAAACAAAGCAACAGAACCTAGGGCACTTCCACTTATGGTCCTATAGCTTAGGGAAATTAAAATCAAAAAGACACAGCCACCCCAAAGTTTGGAACGGCTCTGTTTACAAGAACCTCGTTTACAGTACAAGTTCACATCGCGAAAGTGAAAAATGGATAAAGAAGTTGTGGTATTTACTTACAAAGCAATATCACTCAGCAAAGAAATCTGTGTCATCAGGCCCTTAGCAGCACAATGAGTGGATTCAGGTATGATGATTCTAACTGAAATAAGTCACACAGAAAAGAAACATCATAAGATAACAGTAATACACGGAATGGAAAACTTGGCTACACAGGAACTGAATTACAGAACAGAACAGGGTCTCAAATTTAGAAAACCAACTTATGCTTGCTTAAGGGTAAAGTGAGTTGGGGTGCTGCATAAAACCAGAGATTGAAATGAGCACAGATAAAGTTCCTTAAGCCAAATATGGAATAGACAAGAGCTACTCCTTGCTCAACGAAAGGACTCAACACCCCATATTAAACGCCTAAGAATGTACCTGACTAGTAAGTATCTTAAAACCTATGGATTGCTATGTCTCCGAAAGAGAATCAAGCATGTGTATAAGGGCATAACGCAGCAGTGATAGGATTCGGAGAGGTTCGTGAGCAAATGAAGACCCATTGAAGTCATATTGCATGGTACCCATTCACAGGTTTCAACTACCCAGGTTTAAGGTATTCTTCCTTCATCTAAAACATGCATGTGGAACCTAGAGTATGATCAACCATGTGATCGGGAGATGTGTTCAAATATGTCCTCAGTTTTCGAACCCTGGTACTCGGGTGCAACATTCCAGACGCTTTACTAACACTCTCCCCACTTGGAGAGTCAGTCCCTTTAACCACCTGTTTGGCCCAGTTTGCAATTTCTGTGGAAGATGAACAGGATAGCGAGAACCAATGAAGACTAGCTGGAGGTGTCTGGATGGGCAAATTAACTCTCATTTCCCACCAGGAAGAGGAATTAACCAAAGGCTCAGCGTGCCATGCCGGAACCACATTAGGGCCTGAAGACATCCTGCGGTGTTGCGGCCAGCTCACAAGGAAGCGAGTTGAAGAAAGGAGCTCAGGGCACTGTAATTCACAAACCTGCAGAGTTATAAATGACAGCTATCGTCCAAAAATAGACTGAAGTAAGGCTGCCAAGAGGACTTGAAAGTGGGGCAGAATTGCAGGAAACCGATTTCAGGAGGTAGACAGGAATTGCATTTCAAGCATAGGTAAAGAGGCAGAACGTCCACAGTGATGCACTTGGCCAAAAAGGGCGTATGCGTTTTTTCCTGAATATATTCAGGAAAAAACGCATACGCCCTTTTTGCCACCAAGCAAGCTTGCAATGGAAATCTGCACTACAATGAAGTCTCACTTCCCCCGGTCAAAAGGGTCATCTGAAAAAAGTGTAAATCCAGAAAGCAGGACAGGCCATGGAGAACTGGGAGCCTTGTTATGCTGATGGGCGGGATGTAAATTGCCAACAGACACTCGGGAGAAGTGTATGGTGTTTTCCTGAAACATCTAAAAAACAAAGCAACAGAGCCTAGTGCACTTCACTTATGGTCTGGTCCTATAGCTTAGGGAAATTAAAATCAAAAAGACACAGCCACCCCAAAGTTTGGGACGCCTCTGTATACAAGAACCTCGTTTACCGTACAAGTTCAATATCACAGAAAGTGAAAAATGGATAAAGAAGTTGTGGTACTCATGTACAAAGCAATATCACTCAGCAATGAAATCTATGTCACCAGGCCCGTAGCAGCATAATGAGTGGATTCGGGTATGGTGATTCTAACTGAAATAAGTCTAACAGAAAAAGAAACATCAAAAAATATCACTAATACATGGAATTTAAACTTGGCTACAGAGGAACTGAATTACAAAACAGAACAGGGTCTCAAATTTAGAAAACCAACTTATGCTTGCTTAAGTGGAAAGGTGAGTTGGGGTGCTGCATAAAACCAGAGACTGAAATGAGCACAGATAAAGTTCCTTAAGCCAAATATGGAATAGACAAGAGCTACTCCTTGCTCAACGAAATGGACTCCACACCCCATATTAAACGCCTAAGAATATACCTGACTAGTAAGTATCTTAAAACCTATGGATTGCTATGTCTCCAAAAGAGAATCAAGCGTGTGTACAAGGGTCATAAACGCAGCAGTGATAGGATTGGAGAGATTCGGTGAGCAAATGAAGACCCTTTGAAGTCATATTGCATGGTACCCATTCCACGGGTCTCAACTCTCCAGGTTTAAGGTATTCTTCCTTCAGCTAAAACATGCATGTGGAACCCAGAGTATGATCAACCATGTGATCGGGAGACATGTTCAAATATGTCTCAGTTTTCATCCCCTGGTACTTCGGTGCAACATTCCAGACGCTTTACTAACACTCTCCCCACTTGGAGAGTCAGTGCCTTTAACCTCCTGTTTGGCCCAGTTTGCAATTTCTGCGGAAGATGTACAGGAATAGGGAGAACCAATGAGAGACAAGCGGGAGGTGTGTGGATTGGCAAATTTAACTCTAATTTCCCACCAGGATGAGGAATTAACCAAAGGCTCAGCGTGCCGTGCCGGAACAAGATTAGGGCCTGAAGCCATCCTGCGGTGTTGCGGCCAGGTCACAAGAAAGCGAGTTGAAGAAAGGATCTCAGGGGCACTGTAATTCACAAACCTGCAGAGTTATAAATGACAGCTATCGTCCAAAAATAGACTGAAGTAAGGCTGCCAAGAGGACTTGAAAGCGGGGCAGAATTGCAGGAAACCGATTTCAGGAGGTAGACTGGAATTGCATTGAAAGCATAGGAAAAGAGGCAGAACGTCCACAATGATGCACTTGGCCAAAAAGGGCGTATGCGTTTTTTCCTGAATATATTCAGGAAAAAACGCATACGCCCTTTTTGGCCAACCAAGCAAGCTTGCAAAGGAAATCTGCACTACAATTAAGTCTCACTTCCCCCCGGTCAAAAGGGCCATCTGAAAAAAGTGTAAAATCCAGAAAGGCAGGACAGGCCATGGAGAACTGGGAGCCTTGTTATGCTGATGGGCGGGATGTAAATTGCCAACAGACACTCAGGAGAAGTGTATGGTGTTTCCTGAAACATCTAAAACACAAAGCAACAGAGCCTAGGGCACTTCCACTTATGGTCCTATAGCTTAGGGAAATTAAAATCAAAAAGACACAGCCACCCCAAAGTTTGGGACGCCTCTGTTTACAAGAACCTCGTTTACCGTACAAGTTCAATATCACAGAAAGTGAAAAATGGATAAAGAACTTGTGGTACTTATGTACAATGCAATATCACTCAGCAATGAAATCTAAGTCATCAGGCCCGTAGCAGCATAATGAGTGGATTCAGGTACGATGATTCTAACTGAAATAAGTCACACAGAAAAAGAAACATCATAAGATATCACTAATACACGGAATGTAAACTTGGCTACACAGGAACTGCATTCCAAAACAGAACAGGGTCTCAAATTTAGAAAACCAACTTCTGCTTGCTTAAGGGGAAAGGTGAGTTGGGGTGCTGCATAAAACCAGAGATTGAAATGAGCACAGATAAAGTTCCTTAAGCCAAATATGGAATAGACAAGAGCTACTCCTTGCTCAACGAAATGGACTCAAAACCCCATATTAAACGCCTAGGAATGTACCTGACTAGTAAGTATCTTAAAAGCTAGGGATTGCTATGTCTCCGAAAGAGAATCAAGCGTGTGTACTGGGGCATAAATGCAGCAGTGATAGGATTGGAGAGGTTCGGTGAGCAAATGAAGACCCTTTGAAGTCATATTGCATGGTACCCATTCCACGGGTCTCAACTCTCCAGGTTTAAGGTATTCTTCTTTCAGCTAAAACATGCATGTGGAACCCAGAGTATGATCAACCGTGTGATCGGGAGACGTGTTCAAATATGTCTCACTTTTCATACCCTGGTACTCGGGTGCAACATTCCAGACGCTTTACTAACACTCTCCCGACTTGGACAGTCAGTGCCTTTAACCTCCTGTTTGGCCCAGTTTGCAATTTCTGCGGAAGATGAACAGGAATAGCGAGAACCAATGAGAGGCTAGCTGGAGGTGTCTGGACGGGCAAATTTAACTCTCATTTCCCACCAGGAAGAGGAAATAACCAAAGGCTCAGTGTGCCGTGCCAGAACCAGATTAGGGCCTGAAGCCATCCTGCGGTGTTGCAGCCAGGTCACAAGAAAGCGAGTTGAAGAAAGGAGCTCAGGGGCACTGTAATTCACAAACCTGCAGAGTTATAAATGACAGCTATCGTCCAAAAATAGACTGAAGTAAGGCTGCCAAGAGGACTTGAAAGCGGGGCAGAATTGCAGGAAACCGATTTCAGGAGGTAGACTGGAATTGCATTGAAAGCATAGGAAAAGAGGCAGAACGTCCACAATGATGCACTTGGCCAAAAAGGGCGTATGCGTTTTTTCCTGAATATATTAAGGAAAAAACGCATACGCCCTTTTTGGCCAACCAAGCAAGCTTGCAAAGGAAATCTGCACTACAATGAAGTCTCACTTCCCCCCGGTCAAAAGGGCCATCTGAAAAAAGTGTAAAATCCAGAAAGGCAGGACAGGCCATGGAGAACTGGGAGCCTTGTTATGCTGATGGGCGGGATGTAAATTGCCAACAGACACTCGGGAGAAGTGTATGGTGTTTCCTGAAACATCTAAAAAACAAAGCAACAGAGCCTAGGGCACTGCCACTTATGGTCCTATAGCTTAGGGAAATTAAAATCAAAAAGACACAGCCACCCCAAAGTTTGGGACGCCTCTGTTTACAAGAACCTCGTTTACCGTACAAGTTCAATATCACAGAAAGTGAAAAATGGATAAAGAACTTGTGGTACTTATGTACAATGCAATATCACTCAGCAATGAAATCTATGTCATCAGGCCCGTAGCATCATAATGAGTGGATTCAGGTACGATGATTCTAACTGAAATAAGTCACACAGAAAAAGAAACATCATAAGATATCACTAATACACGGAATGTAAACTTGGCTACACAGGATCTGAATTACAGAACAGAACAGGGTCTAAAATTTAGAAAACCAACTTATGCTTGCTTAAGGGGAAAGGTGAGTTGGGGTGCTGCATAAAACCAGAGATTGAAATGAGCACAGATAAAGTTCCTTAAGCCAAATATGGAATAGACAAGAGCTACTCCTTGCTCAACGAAATGTACTCAAAACCCCATATTAAATGCCTAAGAATGTACCTGACTAGTAAGTATCTTAAAACCTATGGATTGCTATGCCTCCAAAAGAGAATAAAGCATGTGTACAGGGGCATAAACGCAGCAGTGATAGGATTGGAGAGGTTCGGTGAGCAAATGAAGACCCTTTGAAGTCATATTGCATGGTACCCATTACACGGGTCTCAACTCTCCAGCTTTAAGGTATTCTTCCTTCAGCTAAAACATGCATGTGGAACCCAGAGTATGATCAACCATGTGAACGGGAGACGTGTTCAAATATGCCTCAGTTTTCCTCCCCTGGTACTCGGGTGCAACATTCCAGACGCTTTACTAACACTCTCCCGACTTGGAGAGTCAGTCCCTTTAACCTCCTGTTTGGCCCAGTTTGCAATTTCTGCGGAAGATGAACAGGAATAGTGAGAACCAATGAGAGGCTAGCTGGAGGTGTCTGGACGGGCAAATTTAACTCTCATTTCCCACCAGGAAGAGGAATTAACCAAAGGCTCAGCATGCCGGGCCGGAACCAGATTAGGGCCTGAAGCCATCCTGCGGTGTTGCGGCCAGGTCACAAGAAAGCGAGTTGAAGAAAGGAGCTCAGGGGCACTGTAATACACAAACCTGCAGAGTTATAAATGACAGCTATCGTCCAAAAATAGACTGAAGTAAGGCTGCCAAGAGGACTTGAAAGCAGGGCAGAATTGCAGGAAACCGATTTCAGGAGGTAGACTGGAATTGCATTGAAAGCATAGGAAAAGAGGCAGAACGTCCACAATGATGCACTTGGCCAAAAAGGGCGTATGCGTTTTTTCCTGAATATATTCAGGAAAAAACGCATACGCCCTTTTTGGCCAACCAAGCAAGCTTGCAAAGGAAATCTGCACTACAATGAAGTCTCACTTCCCCCCGGTCAAAAGGGCCATCTGAAGAAAGTGTAAAATCCAGAAAGGCAGGACAGGCCATGGAGAACTGGGAGCCTTGTTATGCTGATGGGCGGGATGTAAATTGCCAACAACCACTCGGGAGAAGTGTATGGTGTTTCCTGAAACATCTAAAAAACGAAGCAACAGAACCTAGGGCACTTCCACTTATGGTCCTATAGCTTAGGGAAATTAAAATCAAAAAGACACAGCCACCCCAAAGTTTGGAACGGCTCTGTTTACAAGAACCTCGTTTACAGTACAAGTTCAACATCGCGGAAAGTGAAAAATGGATAAAGAAGTTGTGGTATTTACTTACAAAGCAATATCACTCAGCAAAGAAATCTGTGTCATCAGGCCCTTAGCAGCACAATGAGTGGATTCAGGTATGATGATTCTAACTGAAATAAGTCACACAGAAAAAGAAACATCATAAGATATCAGTAATACACGGAATGGAAACTTGGCTACACAGGAACTGAATTACAGAACAGAACAGGGTCTCAAATTTAGAAAACCAACTTATGCTTGCTTAAGGGTAAAGGTGAGTTGGGGTGCTGCATAAAACCAGAGATTGAAATGAGCACAAATAAAGTTCCTTAAGCCAAATATGGAATAGACAAGAGCTACTCCTTGCTCAACGAAATGGACTCAACACCCCATATTAAACGCCTAAGAATGTACCTGACTAGTAAGTATCTTAAAACCTATGGATTGCTATGTCTCCGAAAGAGAATCAAGCATGTGTATAAGGGCATAAACGCAGCAGTGATAGGATTGGAGAGGTTCGTGAGCAAATGAAGACCCTTTGAAGTCATATTGCATGGTACCCATTCCACAGGTTTCAACTACCCAGGTTTAAGGTATTCTTCCTTCATCTAAAACATGCATGTGGAACCTAGAGTATGATCAACCATGTGATCGGGAGATGTGTTCAAATATGTCTCAGTTTTCGAACCCTGGTACTCGGGTGCAACATTCCAGACGCTTTACTAACACTCTCCCCACTTGGAGAGTCAGTCCCTTTAACCACCTGTTTGGCCCAGTTTGCAATTTCTGTGGAAGATGAACAGGAATAGCGAGAACCAATGAAAGACTAGCTGGAGGTGTCTGGATGGGCAAATTTAACTCTCATTTCCCACCAGGAAGAGGAATTAACCAAAGGCTCAGCGTGCCATGCCGGAACCACATTAGGGAGTGAAGACATCCTGCGGTGTTGCGGCCAGCTCACAAGAAAGCGAGTTGAAGAAAGGAGCTCAGGGGCACTGTAATTCACAAACCTGCAGAGTTATAAATGACAGCTATCGTCCAAAAATAGACTGAAGTAAGGCTGCCAAGAGGACTTGAAAGCGGGGCAGAATTGCAGGAAACCGATTTCAGGAGGTAGACAGGAATTGCATTTCAAGCATAGGTAAAGAGGCAGAACGTCCACAGTGATGCACTTGGCCAAAAAGGGCGTATGCGTTTTTTCCTGAATATATTCAGGAAAAAACGCATACGCCCTTTTTGGCCAACCAAGCAAGCTTGCAATGGAAATCTGCACTACAATGAAGTCTCACTTCCCCCCGGTCAAAAGGGTCATCTGAAAAAAGTGTAAAATCCAGAAAGGCAGGACAGGCCATGGAGAACTGGGAGCCTTGTTATGCTGATGGGCGGGATGTAAATTGCCAACAGACACTCGGGAGAAGTGTATGGTGTTTCCTGAAACATCTAAAAAACAAAGCAACAGAGCCTAGTGCACTTCCACTTATGGTCCTATAGCTTAGGGAAATTAAAATCAAAAAGACACAGCCACCCCAAAGTTTGGGACGCCTCTGTATACAAGAACCTCGTTTACCGTACAAGTTCAATATCACAGAAAGTGAAAAATGGATAAAGAAGATGTGGTACTCATGTACAAAGCAATATCACTCAGCAATGAAATCTATGTCACCAGGCCCGTAGCAGCATAATGAGTGGATTCGGGTATGGTGATTCTAACTGAAATAAGTCTAACAGAAAAAGAAACATCAAAAAATATCACTAATACATGGAATTTAAACTTGGCTACAGAGGAACTGAATTACAAAACAGAACAGGGTCTCAAATTTAGAAAACCAACTTATGCTTGCTTAAGTGGAAAGGTGAGTTGGGGTGCTGCATAAAACCAGAGACTGAAATGAGCACAGATAAAGTTCCTTAAGCCAAATATGGAATAGACAAGAGCTACTCCTTGCTCAACGAAATGGACTCCACACCCCATATTAAACGCCTAAGAATATACCTGACTAGTAAGTATCTTAAAACCTATGGATTGCTATGTCTCCAAAAGAGAATCAAGCGTGTGTACAAGGGTCATAAACGCAGCAGTGATAGGATTGGAGAGATTCGGTGAGCAAATGAAGACCCTTTGAAGTCATATTGCATGGTACCCATTCCACGGGTCTCAACTCTCCAGGTTTAAGGTATTCTTCCTTCAGCTAAAACATGCATGTGGAACCCAGAGTATGATCAACCATGTGATCGGGAGACATGTTCAAATATGTCTCAGTTTTCATCCCCTGGTACTTCGGTGCAACATTCCAGACGCTTTACTAACACTCTCCCCACTTGGAGAGTCAGTGCCTTTAACCTCCTGTTTGGCCCAGTTTGCAATTTCTGCGGAAGATGTACAGGAATAGGGAGAACCAATGAGAGACAAGCGGGAGGTGTGTGGATTGGCAAATTTAACTCTAATTTCCCACCAGGATGAGGAATTAACCAAAGGCTCAGCGTGCCGTGCCGGAACAAGATTAGGGCCTGAAGCCATCCTGCGGTGTTGCGGCCAGGTCACAAGAAAGCGAGTTGAAGAAAGGATCTCAGGGGCACTGTAATTCACAAACCTGCAGAGTTATAAATGACAGCTATCGTCCAAAAATAGACTGAAGTAAGGCTGCCAAGAGGACTTGAAAGCGGGGCAGAATTGCAGGAAACCGATTTCAGGAGGTAGACTGGAATTGCATTGAAAGCATAGGAAAAGAGGCAGAACGTCCACAATGATGCACTTGGCCAAAAAGGGCGTATGCGTTTTTTCCTGAATGTATTCAGGAAAAAACGCATACGCCCTTTTTGGCCAACCAAGCAAGCTTGCAAAGGAAATCTGCACTACAATGAAGTCTCACTTCCCCCCGGTCAAAAGGGCCATCTGAAAAAAGTGTAAAATCCAGAAAGGCAGGACAGGCCATGGAGAACTGGGAGCCTTGTTATGCTGATGGGCGGGATGTAAATTGCCAACAGACACTCAGGAGAAGTGTATGGTGTTTCCTGAAACATCTAAAAAACAAAGCAACAGAGCCTAGGGCACTTCCACTTATGGTCCTATAGCTTAGGGAAATTAAAATCAAAAAGACACAGCCACCCCAAAGTTTGGGACGCCTCTGTTTACAAGAACCTCGTTTACCGTACAAGTTCAATATCACAGAAAGTGAAAAATGGATAAAGAACTTGTGGTACTTATGTACAATGCAATATCACTCAGCAATGAAATCTAAGTCATCAGGCCCGTAGCAGCATAATGAGTGGATTCAGGTATGATGATTCTAACTGAAATAAGTCACACAGAAAAAGAAACATCATAAGATATCACTAATACACGGAATGTAAACTTGGCTACACAGGAACTGCATTCCAAAACAGAACAGGGTCTCAAATTTAGAAAACCAACTTCTGCTTGCTTAAGGGGAAAGGTGAGTTGGGGTGCTGCATAAAACCAGAGATTGAAATGAGCACAGATAAAGTTCCTTAAGCCAAATATGGAATAGACAAGAGCTACTCCTTGCTCAACGAAATGGACTCAAAACCCCATATTAAACGCCTAGGAATGTACCTGACTAGTAAGTATCTTAAAACCTAGGGATTGCTATGTCTCCGAAAGAGAATCAAGCGTGTGTACTGGGGCATAAATGCAGCAGTGATAGGATTGGAGAGGTTCGGTGAGCAAATGAAGACCCTTTGAAGTCATATTGCATGGTACCCATTCCACGGGTCTCAACTCTCCAGGTTTAAGGTATTCTTCTTTCAGCTAAAACATGCATGTGGAACCCAGAGTATGATCAACCGTGTGATCGGGAGACGTGTTCAAATATGTCTCAGTTTTCATACCCTGGTACTCGGGTGCAACATTCCAGACGCTTTACTAACACTCTCCCCACTTGGACAGTCAGTGCCTTTAACCTCCTGTTTGGCCCAGTTTGCAATTTCTGCGGAAGATGAACAGGAATAGCGAGAACCAATGAGAGGCTAGCTGGAGGTGTCTGGACGGGCAAATTTAACTCTCATTTCCCACCAGGAAGAGGAAATAACCAAAGGCTCAGCGTGCCGTGCCAGAACCAGATTAGGGCCTGAAGCCATCCTGCGGTGTTGCGGCCAGGTCACAAGAAAGCGAGTTGAAGAAAGGAGCTCAGGGGCACTGTAATTCACAAACCTGCAGAGTTATAAATGACAGCTATCGTCCAAAAATAGACTGAAGTAAGGCTGCCAAGAGGACTTGAAAGCGGGGCAGAATTGCAGGAAACCGATTTCAGGAGGTAGACTGGAATTGCATTGAAAGCATAGGAAAAGAGGCAGAACGTCCACAATGATGCACTTGGCCAAAAAGGGCGTATGCGTTTTTTCCTGAATATATTAAGGAAAAAACGCATACGCCCTTTTTGGCCAACCAAGCAAGCTTGCAAAGGAAATCTGCACTACAATGAAGTCTCACTTCCCCCCGGTCAAAAGGGCCATCTGAAAAAAGTGTAAAATCCAGAAAGGCAGGACAGGCCATGGAGAACTGGGAGCCTTGTTATGCTGATGGGCGGGATGTAAATTGCCAACAGACACTCGGGAGAAGTGTATGGTGTTTCCTGAAACATCTAAAAAACAAAGCAACAGAGCCTAGGGCACTGCCACTTATGGTCCTATAGCTTAGGGAAATTAAAATCAAAAAGACACAGCCACCCCAAAGTTTGGGACGCCTCTGTTTACAAGAACCTCGTTTACCGTACAAGTTCAATATCACAGAAAGTGAAAAATGGATAAAGAACTTGTGGTACTTACGTACAATGCAATATCACTCAGCAATGAAATCTATGTCATCAGGCCCGTAGCATCATAATGAGTGGATTCAGGTACGATGATTCTAACTGAAATAAGTCACACAGAAAAAGAAACATCATAAGATATCACTAATACACGGAATGTAAACTTGGCTACACAGGATCTGAATTACAGAACAGAACAGGGTCTAAAATTTAGAAAACCAACTTATGCTTGCTTAAGGGGAAAGGTGAGTTGGGGTGCTGCATAAAACCAGAGATTGAAATGAGCACAGATAAAGTTCCTTAAGCCAAATATGGAATAGACAAGAGCTACTCCTTGCTCAACGAAATGGACTCAAAACCCCATATTAAATGCCTAAGAATGTACCTGACTAGTAAGTATCTTAAAACCTATGGATTGCTATGCCTCCAAAAGAGAATAAAGCATGTGTACAGGGGCATAAACGCAGCAGTGATAGGATTGGAGAGGTTCGGTGAGCAAATGAAGACCCTTTGAAGTCATATTGCATGGTACCCATTACACGGGTCTCAACTCTCCAGCTTTAAGGTATTCTTCCTTCAGCTAAAACATGCATGTGGAACCCAGAGTATGATCAACCATGTGAACGGGAGACGTGTTCAAATATGCCTCAGTTTTCCTCCCCTGGTACTCGGGTGCAACATTCCAGACGCTTTACTAACACTCTCCCGACTTGGAGAGTCAGTCCCTTTAACCTCCTGTTTGGCCCAGTTTGCAATTTCTGCGGAAGATGAACAGGAATAGTGAGAACCAATGAGAGGCTAGCTGGAGGTGTCTGGACGGGCAAATTTAACTCTCATTTCCCACCAGGAAGAGGAATTAACCAAAGGCTCAGCATGCCGGGCCGGAACCAGATTAGGGCCTGAAGCCATCCTGCGGTGTTGCGGCCAGGTCACAAGAAAGCGAGTTGAAGAAAGGAGCTCAGGGGCACTGTAATTCACAAACCTGCAGAGTTATAAATGACAGCTATCGTCCAAAAATAGACTGAAGTAAGGCTGCCAAGAGGACTTGAAAGCGGGGCAGAATTGCAGGAAACCGATTTCAGGAGGTAGACTGGAATTGCATTGAAAGCATAGGAAAAGAGGCAGAACGTCCACAATGATGCACTTGGCCAAAAAGGGCGTATGCGTTTTTTCCTGAATATATTCAGGAAAAAACGCATACGCCCTTTTTGGCCAACCAAGCAAGCTTGCAAAGGAAATCTGCACTACAATGAAGTCTCACTTCCCCCCGGTCAAAAGGGCCATCTGAAGAAAGTGTAAAATCCAGAAAGGCAGGACAGGCCATGGAGAACTGGGAGCCTTGTTATGCTGATGGGCGGGATGTAAATTGCCAACAACCACTCGGGAGAAGTGTATGGTGTTTCCTGAAACATCTAAAAAACAAAGCAACAGAGCCTAGGGCACTTCCACTTATGGTCCTATAGCTTAGGGAAATTAAAATCAAAAAGACACAGCCACCCCAAAGTTTGGAACGGCTCTGTTTACAAGAACCTCGTTTACAGTACAAGTTCAACATCGCGGAAAGTGAAAAATGGATAAAGAAGTTGTGGTATTTACTTACAAAGCAATATCACTCAGCAAAGAAATCTGTGTCATCAGGCCCTTAGCAGCACAATGAGTGGATTCAGGTATGATGATTCTAACTGAAATAAGTCACACAGAAAAAGAAACATCATAAGATATCAGTAATACACGGAATGGAAACTTGGCTACACAGGAACTGAATTACAGAACAGAACAGGGTCTCAAATTTAGAAAACCAACTTATGCTTGCTTAAGGGTAAAGGTGAGTTGGGGTGCTGCATAAAACCAGAGATTGAAATGAGCACAGATAAAGTTCCTTAAGCCAAATATGGAATAGACAAGAGCTACTCCTTGCTCAACGAAATGGACTCAACACCCCATATTAAACGCCTAAGAATGTACCTGACTAGTAAGTATCTTAAAACCTATGGATTGCTATGTCTCCGAAAGAGAATCAAGCATGTGTATAAGGGCATAAACGCAGCAGTGATAGGATTGGAGAGGTTCGTGAGCAAATGAAGACCCTTTGAAGTCATATTGCATGGTACCCATTCCACAGGTTTCAACTACCCAGGTTTAAGGTATTCTTCCTTCATCTAAAACATGCATGTGGAACCTAGAGTATGATCAACCATGTGATCGGGAGATGTGTTCAAATATGTCTCAGTTTTCGAACCCTGGTACTCGGGTGCAACATTCCAGACGCTTTACTAACACTCTCCCCACTTGGAGAGTCAGTCCCTTTAACCACCTGTTTGGCCCAGTTTGCAATTTCTGTGGAAGATAAACAGGAATAGCGAGAACCAATGAAAGACTAGCTGGAGGTGTCTGGATGGGCAAATTTAACTCTCATTTCCCACCAGGAAGAGGAATTAACCAAAGGCTCAGCGTGCCATGCCGGAACCACATTAGGGCCTGAAGACATCCTGCGGTGTTGCGGCCAGCTCACAAAAAAGCGAGTTGAAGAAAGGAGCTCAGGGGCACTGTAATTCACAAACCTGCAGAGTTATAAATGACAGCTATCGTCCAAAAATAGACTGAAGTAAGGCTGCCAAGAGGACTTGAAAGCGGGGCAGAATTGCAGGAAACCGATTTCAGGAGGTAGACAGGAATTGCATTTCAAGCATAGGTAAAGAGGCAGAACGTCCACAGTGATGCACTTGGCCAAAAAGGGCGTATGCGTTTTTTCCTGAATATATTCAGGAAAAAACGCATACGCCCTTTTTGGCCAACCAAGCAAGCTTGCAATGGAAATCTGCACTACAATGAAGTCTCACTTCCCCCCGGTCAAAAGGGTCATCTGAAAAAAGTGTAAAATCCAGAAAGGCAGGACAGGCCATGGAGAACTGGGAGCCTTGTTATGCTGATGGGCGGGATGTAAATTGCCAACAGACACTCGAGAGAAGTGTATGGTGTTTCCTGAAACATCTAAAAAACAAAGCAACAGAGCCTAGTGCACTTCCACTTATGGTCCTATAGCTTAGGGAAATTAAAATCAAAAAGACACAGCCACCCCAAAGTTTGGGACGCCTCTGTATACAGGAACCTCATTTACCGTACAAGTTCAATATCACAGAAAGTGAAAAATGGATAAAGAACTTGTGGTACTTACGTACAAAGCAATATCACTCAGCAATGAAATCTATGTCACCAGGCCCGTAGCAGCATAATGAGTGGATTCGGGTATGGTGATTCTAACTGAAATAAGTCTAACAGAAAAAGAAACATCAAAAAATATCACTAATACATGGAATTTAAACTTGGCTACAGAGGAACTGAATTACAAAACAGAACAGGGTCTCAAATTTAGAAAACCAACTTATGCTTGCTTAAGTGGAAAGGTGAGTTGGGGTGCTGCATAAAACCAGAGACTGAAATGAGCACAGATAAAGTTCCTTAAGCCAAATATGGAATAGACAAGAGCTACTCCTTGCTCAACGAAATGGACTCCACACCCCATATTAAACGCCTAAGAATATACCTGACTAGTAAGTATCTTAAAACCTATGGATTGCTATGTCTCCAAAAGAGAATCAAGCGTGTGTACAAGGGTCATAAACGCAGCAGTGATAGGATTGGAGAGATTCGGTGAGCAAATGAAGACCCTTTGAAGTCATATTGCATGGTACCCATTCCACGGGTCTCAACTCTCCAGCTTTAAGGTATTCTTCCTTCAGCTAAAACATGCATGTGGAACCCAGAGTATGATCAACCATGTGATTGGGAGACATGTTCAAATATGTCTCAGTTTTCATCCCCTGGTACTTCGGTGCAACATTCCAGACGCTTTACTAACACTCTCCCCACTTGGAGAGTCAGTGCCTTTAACCTCCTGTTTGGCCCAGTTTGCAATTTCTGCGGAAGATGTACAGGAATAGGGAACACCAATGAGAGACAAGCGGGAGGTGTGTGGATTGGCAAATTTAACTCTAATTTCCCACCAGGATGAGGAATTAACCAAAGGCTCAGCGTGCCGTGCCGGAACAAGATTAGGGCCTGAAGCCATCCTGCGGTGTTGCGGCCAGGTCACAAGAAAGCGAGTTGAAGAAAGGATCTCAGGGGCACTGTAATTCACAAACCTGCAGAGTTATAAATGACAGCTATCGTCCAAAAATAGACTGAAGTAAGGCTGCCAAGAGGACTTGAAAGCGGGGCAGAATTGCAGGAAACCGATTTCAGGAGGTAGACTGGAATTGCATTGAAAGCATAGGAAAAGAGGCAGAACGTCCACAATGATGCACTTGGCCAAAAAGGGCGTATGCGTTTTTTCCTGAATATATTCAGGAAAAAACGCATACGCCCTTTTTGGCCAACCAAGCAAGCTTGCAAAGGAAATCTGCACTACAATGAAGTCTCACTTCCCCCCGGTCAAAAGGGTCATCTGAAAAAAGTGTAAAATCCAGAAAGGCAGGACAGGCCATGGAGAACTGGGAGCCTTGTTATGCTGATGGGCGAGATGTAAATTGCCAACAGACACTCAGGAGAAGTGTATGGTGTTTCCTGAAACATCTAAAAAACAAAGCAACAGAGCCTAGGGCACTTCCACTTATGGTCCTATAGCTTAGGGAAATTAAAATCAAAAAGACACAGCCACCCCAAAGTTTGGGACGCCTCTGTTTACAAGAACCTCGTTTACCGTACAAGTTCAATATCACAGAAAGTGAAAAATGGATAAAGAACTTGTGGTACTTATGTACAATGCAATATCACTCAGCAATGAAATCTAAGTCATCAGGCCCGTAGCAGCATAATGAGTGGATTCAGGTACGATGATTCTAACTGAAATAAGTCACACAGAAAAAGAAACATCATAAGATATCACTAATACACGGAATGTAAACTTGGCTACACAGGAACTGCATTCCAAAACAGAACAGGGTCTCAAATTTAGAAAACCAACTTATGCTTGCTTAAGGGGAAAGGTGAGTTGGGGTGCTGCATAAAACCAGAGATTGAAATGAGCACAGATAAAGTTCCTTAAGCCAAATATGGAATAGACAAGAGCTACTCCTTGCTCAACGAAATGGACTCAAAACCCCATATTAAATGCCTAAGAATGTACCTGACTAGTAAGTATCTTAAAACCTATGGATTGCTATGCCTCCAAAAGAGAATAAAGCATGTGTACAGGGGCATAAACGCAGCAGTGATAGGATTGGAGAGGTTCGGTGAGCAAATGAAGACCCTTTGAAGTCATATTGCATGGTACCCATTACACGGGTCTCAACTCTCCAGCTTTAAGGTATTCTTCCTTCAGCTAAAACATGCATGTGGAACCCAGAGTATGATCAACCATGTGAACGGGAGACGTGTTCAAATATGCCTCAGTTTTCCTCCCCTGGTACTCGGGTGCAACATTCCAGACGCTTTACTAACACTCTCCCGACTTGGAGAGTCAGTCCCTTTAACCTCCTGTTTGGCCCAGTTTGCAATTTCTGCGGAAGATGAACAGGAATAGTGAGAACCAATGAGAGGCTAGCTGGAGGTGTCTGGACGGGCAAATTTAACTCTCATTTCCCACCAGGAAGAGGAATTAACCAAAGGCTCAGCATGCCGGGCCGGAACCAGATTAGGGCCTGAAGCCATCCTGCGGTGTTGCGGCCAGGTCACAAGAAAGCGAGTTGAAGAAAGGAGCTCAGGGGCACTGTAATTCACAAACCTGCAGAGTTATAAATGACAGCTATCGTCCAAAAATAGACTGAAGTAAGGCTGCCAAGAGGACTTGAAAGCAGGGCAGAATTGCAGGAAACCGATTTCAGGAGGTAGACTGGAATTGCATTGAAAGCATAGGAAAAGAGGCAGAACGTCCACAATGATGCACTTGGCCAAAAAGGGCGTATGCGTTTTTTCCTGAATATATTCAGGAAAAAACGCATACGCCCTTTTTGGCCAACCAAGCAAGCTTGCAAAGGAAATCTGCACTACAATGAAGTCTCACTTCCCCCCGGTCAAAAGGGCCATCTGAAGAAAGTGTAAAATCCAGAAAGGCAGGACAGGCCATGGAGAACTGGGAGCCTTGTTATGCTGATGGGCGGGATGTAAATTGCCAACAACCACTCGGGAGAAGTGTATGGTGTTTCCTGAAACATCTAAAAAACAAAGCAACAGAGCCTAGGGCACTTCCACTTATGGTCCTATAGCTTAGGGAAATTAAAATCAAAAAGACACAGCCACCCCAAAGTTTGGAACGGCTCTGTTTACAAGAACCTCGTTTACAGTACAAGTTCAACATCGCGGAAAGTGAAAAATGGATAAAGAAGTTGTGGTATTTACTTACAAAGCAATATCACTCAGCAAAGAAATCTGTGTCATCAGGCCCTTAGCAGCACAATGAGTGGATTCAGGTATGATGATTCTAACTGAAATAAGTCACACAGAAAAAGAAACATCATAAGATATCAGTAATACACGGAATGGAAACTTGGCTACACAGGAACTGAATTACAGAACAGAACAGGGTCTCAAATTTAGAAAACCAACTTATGCTTGCTTAAGGGTAAAGGTGAGTTGGGGTGCTGCATAAAACCAGAGATTGAAATGAGCACAGATAAAGTTCCTTAAGCCAAATATGGAATACACAAGAGCTACTCCTTGCTCAACGAAATGGACTCAACACCCCATATTAAACGCCTAAGAATGTACCTGACTAGTAAGTATCTTAAAACCTATGGATTGCTATGTCTCCGAAAGAGAATCAAGCATGTGTATAAGGGCATAAACGCAGCAGTGATAGGATTGGAGAGGTTCGTGAGCAAATGAAGACCCTTTGAAGTCATATTGCATGGTACCCATTCCACAGGTTTCAACTACCCAGGTTTAAGGTATTCTTCCTTCATCTAAAACATGCATGTGGAACCTAGAGTATGATCAACCATGTGATCGGGAGATGTGTTCAAATATGTCTCAGTTTTCGAACCCTGGTACTCGGGTGCAACATTCCAGACGCTTTACTAACACTCTCCCCACTTGGAGAGTCAGTCCCTTTAACCACCTGTTTGGCCCAGTTTGCAATTTCTGTGGAAGATGAACAGGAATAGCGAGAACCAATGAAAGACTAGCTGGAGGTGTCTGGATGGGCAAATTTAACTCTCATTTCCCACCAGGAAGAGGAATTAACCAAAGGCTCAGCGTGCCATGCCGGAACCACATTAGGGCCTGAAGACATCCTGCGGTGTTGCGGCCAGCTCACAAGAAAGCGAGTTGAAGAAAGGAGCTCAGGGGCACTGTAATTCACAAACCTGCAGAGTTATAAATGACAGCTATCGTCCAAAAATAGACTGAAGTAAGGCTGCCAAGAGGACTTGAAAGCGGGGCAGAATTGCAGGAAACCGATTTCAGGAGGTAGACAGGAATTGCATTTCAAGCATAGGTAAAGAGGCAGAACGTCCACAGTGATGCACTTGGCCAAAAAGGGCGTATGCGTTTTTTCCTGAATATATTCAGGAAAAAACGCATACGCCCTTTTTGGCCAACCAAGCAAGCTTGCAATGGAAATCTGCACTACAATGAAGTCTCACTTCCCCCCGGTCAAAAGGGTCATCTGAAAAAAGTGTAAAATCCAGAAAGGCAGGACAGGCCATGGAGAACTGGGAGCCTTGTTATGCTGATGGGCGGGATGTAAATTGCCAACAGACACTCGGGAGAAGTGTATGGTGTTTCCTGAAACATCTAAAACACAAAGCAACAGAGCCTAGGGCACTGCCACTTATGGTCCTATAGCTTAGGGAAATTAAAATCAAAAAGACACAGCCACCCCAAAGTTTGGGACGCCTCTGTATACAAGAACCTCGTTTACCGTACAAGTTCAATATCACAGAAAGTGAAAAATGGATAAAGAATTTGTGGTACTCATGTACAAAGCAATATCACTCAGCAATGAAATCTATGTCACCAGGCCCGTAGCAGCATAATGAGTGGATTCGGGTATGGTGATTCTAACTGAAATAAGTCTAACAGAAAAAGAAACATCAAAAAATATCACTAATACATGGAATTTAAACTTGGCTACAGAGGAACTGAATTACAAAACAGAACAGTGTCTCAAATTTAGAAAACCAACTTATGCTTGCTTAAGTGGAAAGGTGAGTTGGGGTGCTGCATAAAACCAGAGACTGAAATGAGCACAGATAAAGTTCCTTAAGCCAAATATGGAATAGACAAGAGCTACTCCTTGCTCAACGAAATGGACTCCACACCCCATATTAAACGCCTAAGAATATACCTGACTAGTAAGTATCTTAAAACCTATGGATTGCTATGTCTCCAAAAGAGAATCAAGCGTGTGTACAAGGGTCATAAACGCAGCAGTGATAGGATTGGAGAGATTCGGTGAGCAAATGAAGACCCTTTGAAGTCATATTGCATGGTACCCATTCCACGGGTCTCAACTCTCCAGGTTTAAGGTATTCTTCCTTCAGCTAAAACATGCATGTGGAACCCAGAGTATGATCAACCATGTGATCGGGAGACATGTTCAAATATGTCTCAGTTTTCATCCCCTGGTACTTCGGTGCAACATTCCAGACGCTTTACTAACACTTTCCCCACTTGGAGAGTCAGTGCCTTTAACCTCCTGTTTGGCCCAGTTTGCAATTTCTGCGGAAGATGTACAGGAATAGGGAGAACCAATGAGAGACAAGCGGGAGGTGTGTGGATTGGCAAATTTAACTCTAATTTCCCACCAGGATGAGGAATTAACCAAAGGCTCAGCGTGCCGTGCCGGAACCAGATTAGGGCCTGAAGCCATACTGCGGTTTTGCGGCCAGGTCACAAGAAAGCGAGTTGAAGAAAGGAGCTCAGGGGCACTGTAATTCACAAACCTGCAGAGTTATAAATGACAGCTATCGTCCAAAAATAGACTGAAGTAAGGCTGCCAAGAGGACTTGAAAGCGGGGCAGAATTGCAGGAAACCGATTTCAGGAGGTAGACTGGAATTGCATTGAAAGCATAGGAAAAGAGGCAGAACGTCCACAATGATGCACTTGGCCAAAAAGGGCGTATGCGTTTTTTCCTGAATATATTCAGGAAAAAACGCATACGCCCTTTTTGGCCAACCAAGCAAGCTTGCAAAGGAAATCTGCACTACAATGAAGTCTCACTTCCCCCCGGTCAAAAGGGCCATCTGAAAAAAGTGTAAAATCCAGAAAGGCAGGACAGGCCATGGAGAACTGGGAGCCTTGTTATGCTGATGGGCGGGATGGAAATTGCCAACAACCACTCGGGAGAAGTGTATGGTGTTTCCTGAAACATCTAAAAAACAAAGCAACAGAGCCTAGGGCACTTCCACTTATGGTCCTATAGCTTAGGGAAATTAAAATCAAAAAGACACAGCCACCCCAAAGTTTCAAACGGCTCTGTTTACAAGAACCTCGTTTACAGTACAAGTTCAACATCGCAGAAAGTGAAAAATGGATAAAGAAGTTGTGGTATTCACTTACAAAGCAATATCACTCAGCAATGAAATCTATGTCATCAGGCCCTTAGCAGCACAATGAGTGGATTCAGGTATGATGATTCTAACTGAAATAAGTCACACAGAAAATGAAACATCATAAGATACCAGTAATACACGGAATGGAAACTTGGCTACACAGGAACTGAATTACAGAACAGAACAGGGCCTCAAATTTAGAAAACCAACTTATGCTTGCTTAAGGGTAAAGGTGAGTTAGGGTGCTGCATAAAACCAGAGATTGAAATGAGCACAGATAAAGTTCCTTAAGCCAAATATGGAATAGACAAGAGCTACTCCTTGCTCAACGAAATGGACTCAACACCGCATATTAAACGCCTAAGAATGTACCTGACTAGTAAGTATCTTAAAACCTATGGATTGCTATGTCTCCGAAGGAGAATCAAGCATGTGTACAGGGGCATAAATGCAGCAGTGATAGGATTGGAGAGGTTCGGTGAGCAAATGAAGACCCTTTGAAGTCATATTGCATGGTACCCATTACACGGGTTTCAACTACCCAGGTTTTAGGTATTCTTCCTTCAGCTAAAACATGCATGTGGAACCTAGAGTATGATCAACCATGTGATTGGGAGACGTGTTCAAATATGTCTCAGTTTTCCTCCCCTGGTACTCGGGTGCAACATTCCAGACGCTTTACTAACACTCTCCCCACTTGGAGAGTCAGCGCCTTTAACCTCCTGTTTGGCACAGTTTGCAATTTCTGCGGAATATGAACAGGAATAGCGAGAACCAATGAGAGGCTAGCTGGAGGTGTCTGGACGGGCAAATTTAACTCTCATTTCCCACCAGGAAGAGGAAATAACCAAAGGCTCAGCGTGCCGTACCGGAACCAGATTAGGGCCTGAAGCCATCCTGCGGTGTTGCGGCCAGCTCAAAAGAAAGCGAGTTGAAGAAAGGAGCTCAGGGGCACTGTAATTCACAAACCTGCAGAGTTATAAATGACAGCTATCGTCCAAAAATAGACTGAAGTAAGGCTGCCAAGAGGACTTGAAAGCGGGGCAGAATTGCAGGAAACCTTTTTCAGGAGGTAGACAGGAATTGCATTTCAAGCATAGGTAAAGAGGCAGAACGTCCACAGTGATGCACTTGGCCAAAAAGGGCGTATGCGTTTTTTCCTGAATATATTCAGGAAAAAACGCATACGCCCTTTTTGGCCAACCAAGCAAGCTTGCAATGGAAATCTGCACTACAATGAAGTCTCACTTCCCCCCGGTCAAAAGGGTCATCTGAAAAAAGTGTAAAATCCAGAAAGGCAGGACAGGCCATGGAGAACTGGGAGCATTGTTATGCTGATGGGCGGGATGTAAATTGCCAACAGACACTCGGGAGAAGTGTATGGTGTTTCCTGAAACACCTAAAAAACAAAGCAACAGAGCCTAGTGCACTTCCACTTATGGTCCTATAGCTTAGGGAAATTAAAATCAAAAAGACACAGCCACCCCAAAGTTTGGGACGCCTCTGTATACAAGAACCTTGTTTACCGTACAAGTTCAATATCACAGAAAGTGAAAAATGGATAAAGAATTTGTGGTACTCATGTACAAAGCAATATCACTCAGCAATGAAATCTATGTCACCAGGCCCGTAGCAGCATAATGAGTGGATTCGGGTATGGTGATTCTAACTGAAATAAGTCTAACAGAAAAAGAAACATCAAAAAATATCACTAATACATGGAATTTAAACTTGGCTACAGAGGAACTGAATTACAAAACAGAACAGGGTCTCAAATTTAGAAAACCAACTTATGCTTGCTTAAGTGGAAAGGTGAGTTGGGGTGCTGCATAAAACCAGAGACTGAAATGAGCACAGATAAAGTTCCTTAAGCCAAATATGGAATAGACAAGAGCTACTCCTTGCTCAACGAAATGGACTCCACACCCCATATTAAACGCCTAAGAATGTACCTGACTAGTAAGTATCTTAAAACCTATGGATTGCTATGTCTCCAAAAGAGAATCAAGCGTGTGTACAAGGGTCATAAACGCAGCAGTGATAGGATTGGAGAGATTCGGTGAGCAAATGAAGACCCTTTGAAGTCATATTGCATGGTACCCATTCCACGGGTCTCAACTCTCCAGGTTTAAGGTATTCTTCCTTCAGCTAAAACATGCATGTGGAACCCAGAGTATGATCAACCATGTGATCGGGAGACATGTTCAAATATGTCTCAGTTTTCATCCCCTGGTACTTCGGTGCAACATTCCAGACGCTTTACTAACACTTTCCCCACTTGGAGAGTCAGTGCCTTTAACCTCCTGTTTGGCCCAGTTTGCAATTTCTGCGGAAGATGTACAGGAATAGGGAGAACCAATGAGAGACAAGCGGGAGGTGTGTGGATTGGCAAATTTAACTCTAATTTCCCACCAGGATGAGGAATTAACCAAAGGCTCAGCGTGCCGTGCCGGAACCAGATTAGGGCCTGAAGCCATACTGCGGTGTTGCGGCCAGGTCACAAGAAAGCGAGTTGAAGAAAGGAGCTCAGGGGCACTGTAATTCACAAACCTGCAGAGTTATAAATGACAGCTATCGTCCAAAAATAGACTGAAGTAAGGCTGCCAAGAGGACTTGAAAGCGGGGCAGAATTGCAGGAAACCGATTTCAGGAGGTAGACTGGAATTGCATTGAAAGCATAGGAAAAGAGGCAGAACGTCCACAATGATGCACTTGGCCAAAAAGGGCGTATGCGTTTTTTCCTGAATATATTCAGGAAAAAACGCATACGCCCTTTTTGGCCAACCAAGCAAGCTTGCAAAGGAAATCTGCACTACAATGAAGTCTCACTTCCCCCCGGTCAAAAGGGCCATCTGAAAAAAGTGTAAAATCCAGAAAGGCAGGACAGGCCATGGAGAACTGGGAGCCTTGTTATGCTGATGGGCGGGATGGAAATTGCCAACAACCACTCGGGAGAAGTGTATGGTGTTTCCTGAAACATCTAAAAAACAAAGCAACAGAGCCTAGGGCACTTCCACTTATGGTCCTATAGCTTAGGGAAATTAAAATCAAAAAGACACAGCCACCCCAAAGTTTCAAACGGCTCTGTTTACAAGAACCTCGTTTACAGTACAAGTTCAACATCGCAGAAAGTGAAAAATGGATAAAGAAGTTGTGGTATTCACTTACAAAGCAATATCACTCAGCAATGAAATCTATGTCATCAGGCCCTTAGCAGCACAATGAGTGGATTCAGGTATGATGATTCTAACTGAAATAAGTCACACAGAAAATGAAACATCATAAGATACCAGTAATACACGGAATGGAAACTTGGCTACACAGGAACTGAATTACAGAACAGAACAGGGCCTCAAATTTAGAAAACCAACTTATGCTTGCTTAAGGGTAAAGGTGAGTTAGGGTGCTGCATAAAACCAGAGATTGAAATGAGCACAGATAAAGTTCCTTAAGCCAAATATGGAATAGACAAGAGCTACTCCTTGCTCAACGAAATGGACTCAACACCGCATATTAAACGCCTAAGAATGTACCTGACTAGTAAGTATCTTAAAACCTATGGATTGCTATGTCTCCGAAGGAGAATCAAGCATGTGTACAGGGGCATAAATGCAGCAGTGATAGGATTGGAGAGGTTCGGTGAGCAAATGAAGACCCTTTGAAGTCATATTGCATGGTACCCATTACACGGGTTTCAACTACCCAGGTTTTAGGTATTCTTCCTTCAGCTAAACATGCATGTGGAACCTAGAGTATGATCAACCATGTGATTGGGAGACGTGTTCAAATATGTCTCAGTTTTCCTCCCCTGGTACTCGGGTGCAACATTCCAGACGCTTTACTAACACTCTCCCCACTTGGAGAGTCAGCGCCTTTAACCTCCTGTTTGGCACAGTTTGCAATTTCTGCGGAATATGAACAGGAATAACGAGAACCAATGAGAGGCTAGCTGGAGGTGTCTGGACGGGCAAATTTAACTCTCATTTCCCACCAGGAAGAGGAAATAACCAAAGGCTCAGCGTGCCGTACCGGAACCAGATTAGGGCCTGAAGCCATCCTGCGGTGTTGCGGCCAGCTCAAAAGAAAGCGAGTTGAAGAAAGGAGCTCAGGGGCACTGTAATTCACAAACCTGCAGAGTTATAAATGACAGCTATCGTCCAAAAATAGACTGAAGTAAGGCTGCCAAGAGGACTTGAAAGCGGAGCAGAATTGCAGGAAACCGATTTCAGGAGGTAGACTGGAATTGCATTGAAAGCATAGGAAAAGAGGCAGAACGTCCACAATGATGCACTTGGCCAAAAAGGGCGTATGCGTTTTTTCCTGAATATATTCAGGAAAAAACGCATACGCCCTTTTTGGCCAACCAAGCAAGCTTGCAAAGGAAATCTGCACTACAATGAAGTCTCACTTCCCCCCAGTCAAAAGGGCCATCTGAAAAAAGTGTAAAATCCAGAAAGGCAGGACAGGCCATGGAGAACTGGGAGCCTTGTTATGCTGATGGGCGGGATGTAAATTGCCAACAACCACTCAGGAGAAGTGTATGGTGTTTCCTGAAACATCTAAAAAACAAAGCAACTGAACCTAGGGCACTTCCACTTATGGTCCTATAGCTTAGGGAAATTAAAATCAAAAAGACACAGCCACCCCAAAGTTTGGAATGGCTCTGTTTACAAGAACCTCGTTTACAGTACAAGTTCAACATCGCAGAAAGTGAAAAATGGATAAAGAAGTTGTGGTATTTACTTACAAAGCAATATCACTCAGCAATGAAATCTGTGTCATCAGGCCCTTAGCAGCACAATGAGTGGATTCAGGTATGATGATTCTAACTGAAATAAGTCACACAGAAAAAGAAACATCATAAGATATCAGTAATACACGGAATGGAAACTTGGCTACACAGGAACTGAATTACAGAACAGAACAGGGTCTCAAATTTAGAAAACCAACTTATGCTTGCTTAAGGGGAAAGGTGAGTTGGGGTGCTGCATAAAACCAGAGATTGAAATGAGCACAGATAAAGTTCCTTAAGCCAAATATGGAATAGACAAGAGCTACTCCTTGCTCAACGAAATGGACTCAACACCCCATATTAAACGCCTAAGAATGTACCTGACTAGTAAGTATCTTAAAACCTATGGATTGCTATGTCTCCGAAAGAGAATCAAGCATGTGTACAGGGGCATAAACGCAGCAGTGATAGGATTGGAGAGGTTCGTGAGCAAATGAAGACCCTTTGAAGTCATATTGCATGGTACCCATTCCACGGGTTTCAACTACCCAGGTTTAAGGTATTCTTCCTTCAGCTAAAAGATGCATGTGGAACCCAAGTATGATCAACCATGTGAACGGGAGACGTGTTCAAATATGTCTCAGATTTCCTCCCCTGGTACTCGGGTGCAACATTCCAGACGCTTTACTAACACTCTCCCCACTTGGAGAGTCAGCGCCTTTAACCTCCTGTTTGGCCCAGTTTGCAATTTCTTGGAAGATGAACAGGAATAGTGAGAACCAATGAGAGACTAGCTGGAGGTGTCTGGACGGGCAAATTTAACTCTCATTTCCCACCAGGAAGAGGAAATAACCAAAGGCTCAGCGTGCCGTGCCGGAACCAGATTAGGGCCTGAAGCCATCCTGCGGTGTTGCGGCCAGCTCAAAAGAAAGCGAGTTGAAGAAAGGAGCTCAGGGGCACTGTAATTCACAAACCTGCAGAGTTATAAATGACAGCTATCGTCCAAAAATAGACTGAAGTAAGGCTGCCAAGAGGACTTGAAAGCGGGGCAGAATTGCAGGAAACCGATTTCAGGAGGTAGACTGGAATTGCATTGAAAGCATAGGAAAAGAGGCAGAACGTCCACAATGATGCACTTGGCCAAAAAGGGCGTATGCGTTTTTTCCTGAATATATTCAGGAAAAAACGCATACGCCCTTTTTGGCCAACCAAGCAAGCTTGCAAAGGAAATCTGCACTACAATGAAGTCTCACTTCCCCCCGGTCAAAAGGGCCATCTGCAAAAAGTGTAAAATCCAGAAAGGCAGGACAGGCCATTGAGAACTGGGAGCCTTGTTATGCTGATGGGCGGGATGTAAATTACCAACAGACACTCCGGAGAAGTGTATGGTGTTTCCTGAAACATCTAAAAAACAAAGCAACAGAGCCTAGGGCACTGCCACTTATGGTCCTATAGCTTAGGGAAATTAAAATCAAAAAGACACAGCCACCCCAAAGTTTGGGACGCCTCTGTTTACAAGAACCTCGTTTACAGTACAAGTTCAACATCGCAGAAAGTGAAAAATGGATAAAGAAGTTGTGGTATTTACTTACAAAGCAATATCACTCAGCAATGAAATCTATGTCATCAGGCCCGTAGCATCATAATGAGTGGATTCAGGTACGATGATTCTAACTGAAATAAGTCACACAGAAAAAGAAACATCATAAGATATCACTAATACACGGAATGTAAACTTGGCTACACAGGATCTGAATTACAGAACAGAACAGGGTCTCAAATTTAGAAAACCAACTTATGCTTGCTTAAGGGTAAAGGTGAGTTGGGGTGCTGCATAAAACCAGAGATTGAAATGAGCACAGATAAAGTTCCTTAAGCCAAATATGGAATAGACAAGAGCTACTCCTTGCTCAACGAAATGGACTCAAAACCCCATATTAAATGCCTAAGAATGTACCTGACTAGTAAGTATCTTAAAACCTATGGATTGCTATGCCTCCAAAAGAGAATAAAGCATGTGTACAGGGGCATAAACGCAGCAGTGATAGGATTGGAGAGGTTCGGTGAGCAAATGAAGACCCTTTGAAGTCATATTGCATGGTACCCATTACACGGGTCTCAACTCTCCAGCTTTAAGGTATTCTTCCTTCAGCTAAAACATGCATGTGGAACCCAGAGTATGATCAACCATGTGAACGGGAGACGTGTTCAAATATGTCTCAGTTTTCCTCCCCTGGTACTCGGGTGCAACATTCCAGACGCTTTACTAACACTCTCCCGACTTGGAGAGTCAGTCCCTTTAACCTCCTGTTTGGCCCAGTTTGCAATTTCTGCGGAAGATGAACAGGAATAGTGAGAACCAATGAGAGGCTAGCTGGAGGTGTCTGGACGGGCAAATTTAACTCTCATTTCCCACCAGGAAGAGGAATTAACCAAAGGCTCAGCATGCCGGGCCGGAACCAGATTAGGGCCTGAAGCCATCCTGCGGTGTTGCGGCCAGGTCACAAGAAAGCGAGTTGAAGAAAGGAGCTCAGGGGCACTGTAATTCACAAACCTGCAGAGTTATAAATGACAGCTATCGTCCAAAAATAGACTGAAGTAAGGCTGCCAAGAGGACTTGAAAGCAGGGCAGAATTGCAGGAAACCGATTTCAGGAGGTAGACTGGAATTGCATTGAAAGCATAGGAAAAGAGGCAGAACGTCCACAATGATGCACTTGGCCAAAAAGGGCGTATGCGTTTTTTCCTGAATATATTCAGGAAAAAACGCATACGCCCTTTTTGGCCAACCAAGCAAGCTTGCAAAGGAAATCTGCACTACAATGAAGTCTCACTTCCCCCCGGTCAAAAGGGCCATCTGAAGAAAGTGTAAAATCCAGAAAGGCAGGACAGGCCATGGAGAACTGGGAGCCTTGTTATGCTGATGGGCGGGATGTAAATTGCCAACAACCACTCGGGAGAAGTGTATGGTGTTTCCTGAAACATCTAAAAAACAAAGCAACAGAACCTAGGGCACTTCCACTTATGGTCCTATAGCTTAGGGAAATTAAAATCAAAAAGACACAGCCACCCCAAAGTTTGGAACGGCTCTGTTTACAAGAACCTCGTTTACAGTACAAGTTCAACATCGCGGAAAGTGAAAAATGGATAAAGAAGTTGTGGTATTTACTTACAAAGCAATATCACTCAGCAAAGAAATCTGTGTCATCAGGCCCTTAGCAGCACAATGAGTGGATTCAGGTATGATGATTCTAACTGAAATAAGTCACACAGAAAAAGAAACATCATAAGGTATCAGTAATACACGGAATGGAAACTTGGCTACACAGGAACTGAATTACAGAACAGAACAGGGTCTCAAATTTAGAAAACCAACTTATGCTTGCTTAAGGGTAAAGGTGAGTTGGGGTGCTGCATAAAACCAGAGATTGAAATGAGCACAGATAAAGTTCCTTAAGCCAAATATGGAATAGACAAGAGCTACTCCTTGCTCAACGAAATGGACTCAACACCCCATATTAAACGCCTAAGAATGTACCTGACTAGTAAGTATCTTAAAACCTATGGATTGCTATGTCTCCGAAAGAGAATCAAGCATGTGTATAAGGGCATAAACGCAGCAGTGATAGGATTGGAGAGGTTCGTGAGCAAATGAAGACCCTTTGAAGTCATATTGCATGGTACCCATTCCACAGGTTTCAACTACCCAGGTTTAAGGTATTCTTCCTTCATCTAAAACATGCATGTGGAACCTAGAGTATGACCAACCATGTGATCGGGAGATGTGTTCAAATATGTCTCAGTTTTCGAATCCTGGTACTCGGGTGCAACATTCCAGACGCTTTACTAACACTCTCCCCACTTGGAGAGTCAGTCCCTTTAACCACCTGTTTGGCCCAGTTTGCAATTTCTGTGGAAGATGAACAGGAATAGCGAGAACCAATGAAAGACTAGCTGGAGGTGTCTGGATGGGCAAATTTAACTCTCATTTCCCACCAGGAAGAGGAATTAACCAAAGGCTCAGCGTGCCATGCCGGAACCACATTAGGGCCTGAAGACATCCTGCGGTGTTGCGGCCAGCTCACAAGAAAGCGAGTTGAAGAAAGGAGCTCAGGGGCACTGTAATTCACAAACCTGCAGAGTTATAAATGACAGCTATCGTCCAAAAATAGACTGAAGTAAGGCTGCCAAGAGGACTTGAAAGCGGGGCAGAATTGCAGGAAACCGATTTCAGGAGGTAGACTGGAATTGCATTGAAAGCATAGGTAAAGAGGCAGAACGTCCACAGTGATGCACTTGGCCAAAAAGGGCGTATGCGTTTTTTCCTGAATATATTCAGGAAAAAACGCATACGCCCTTTTTGGCCAACCAAGCAAGCTTGCAATGGAAATCTGCACTACAATGAAGTCTCACTTCCCCCCGGTCAAAAGGGTCATCTGAGAAAAGTGTAAAATCCAGAAAGGCAGGACAGGCCATGGAGAACTGGGAGCCTTGTTATGCTGATGGGCGGGATGTAAATTGCCAACAGACACTCAGGAGAAGTGTATGGTGTTTCCTGAAACATCTAAAAAACAAAGCAACAGAGCCTAGGGCACTTCCACTTATGGTCCTATAGCTTAGGGAAATTAAAATCAAAAAGACACAGCCACCCCAAAGTTTGGGACGCCTCTGTTTACAAGAACCTCGTTTACCGTACAAGTTCAATATCACAGAAAGTGAAAAATGGATAAAGAACTTGTGGTACTTATGTACAATGCAATATCACTCAGCAATGAAATCTAAGTCATCAGGCCCGTAGCAGCATAATGAGTGGATTCAGGTACGATGATTCTAACTGAAATAAGTCACACAGAAAAAGAAACATCATAAGATATCACTAATACACGGAATGTAAACTTGGCTACACAGGAACTGCATTCCCAAACAGAACAGGGTCTCAAATTTAGAAAACCAACTTCTGCTTGCTTAAGGGGAAAGGTGAGTTGGGGTGCTGCATAAAACCAGAGATTGAAATGAGCACAGATAAAGTTCCTTAAGCCAAATATGGAATAGACAAGAGCTACTCCTTGCTCAACGAAATGGACTCAAAACCCCATATTAAACGCCTAAGAATGTACCTGACTAGTAAGTATCTTAAAACCTAGGGATTGCTATGTCTCCGAAAGAGAATCAAGCGTGTGTACTGGGGCATAAATGCAGCAGTGATAGGATTGGAGAGGTTCGGTGAGCAAATGAAGACCCTTTGAAGTCATATTGCATGGTACCCATTCCACGGGTCTCAACTCTCCAGGTTTAAGGTATTCTTCTTTCAGCTAAAACATGCATGTGGAACCCAGAGTATGATCAACCGTGTGATCGGGAGACGTGTTCAAATATGTCTCAGTTTTCATACCCTGGTACTCGGGTGCAACATTCCAGACGCTTTACTAACACTCTCCCGACTTGGACAGTCAGTGCCTTTAACCTCCTGTTTGGCCCAGTTTGCAATTTCTGCGGAAGATGAACAGGAATAGCGAGAACCAATGAGAGGCTAGCTGGAGGTGTCTGGACGGGCAAATTTAACTCTCATTTCCCACCAGGAAGAGGAAATAACCAAAGGCTCAGCATGCCGTGCCAGAACCAGATTAGGGCCTGAAGCCATCCTGCGGTGTTGCGGCCAGGTCACAAGAAAGCGAGTTGAAGAAAGGAGCTCAGGGGCACTGTAATTCACAAACCTGCAGAGTTATAAATGACAGCTATCGTCCAAAAATAGACTGAAGTAAGGCTGCCAAGAGGACTTGAAAGCGGGGCAGAATTGCAGGAAACCGATTTCAGGAGGTAGACTGGAATTGCATTGAAAGCATAGGAAAAGAGGCAGAACGTCCACAATGATGCACTTGGCCAAAAAGGGCGTATGCGTTTTTTCCTGAATATATTAAGGAAAAAACGCATACGCCCTTTTTGGCCAACCAAGCAAGCTTGCAAAGGAAATCTGCACTACAATGAAGTCTCACTTCCCCCCGGTCAAAAGGGCCATCTGAAAAAAGTGTAAAATCCAGAAAGGCAGGACAGGCCATGGAGAACTGGGAGCCTTGTTATGCTGATGGGCGGGATGTAAATTGCCAACAGACACTCCGGAGAAGTGTATGGTGTTTCCTGAAACATCTAAAAAACAAAGCAACAGAGCCTAGGGCACTGCCACTTATGGTCCTATAGCTTAGGGAAATTAAAATCAAAAAGACACAGCCACCCCAAAGTTTGGGACGCCTCTGTTTACAAGAACCTCGTTTACCGTACAAGTTCAATATCACAGAAAGTGAAAAATGGATAAAGAACTTGTGGTACTTATGTACAATGCAATATCACTCAACAATGAAATCTATGTCATCAGGCCCGTAGCATCATAATGAGTGGATTCAGGTACGATGATTCTAACTGAAATAAGTCACACAGAAAAAGAAACATCATAAGATATCACTAATACACGGAATGTAAACTTGGCTACACAGGATCTGAATTACAGAACAGAACAGGGTCTAAAATTTAGAAAACCAACTTATGCTTCCTTAAGGGGAAAGGTGAGTTGGGGTGCTGCATAAAACCAGAGATTGAAATGAGCACAGATAAAGTTCCTTAAGCCAAATATGGAATAGACAAGAGCTACTCCTTGCTCAACGAAATGGACTCAAAACCCCATATTAAATGCCTAAGAATGTACCTGACTAGTAAGTATCTTAAAACCTATGGATTGCTATTCCTCCAAAAGAGAATAAAGCATGTGTACAGGGGCATAAACGCAGCAGTGATAGGATTGGAGAGGTTCGGTGAGCAAATGAAGACCCTTTGAAGTCATATTGCATGGTACCCATTACACGGGTCTCAACTCTCCAGCTTTAAGGTATTCTTCCTTCAGCTAAAACATGCATGTGGAACCCAGAGTATGATCAACCATGTGAACGGGAGACGTGTTCAAATATGTCTCAGTTTTCCTCCCCTGGTACTCGGGTGCAACATTCCAGACGCTTTACTAACACTCTCCCGACTTGTAGAGTCAGTCCCTTTAACCTCCTGTTTGGCCCAGTTTGCAATTTCTGCGGAAGATGAACAGGAATAACGAGAACCAATGAGAGGCTAGCTGGAGGTGTCTGGACGGGCAAATTTAACTCTCATTTCCCACCAGGAAGAGGAATTAACCAAAGGCTCAGCATGCCGGGCCGGAACCAGATTAGGGCCTGAAGCCATCCTGCGGTGTTGCGGCCAGGTCACAAGAAAGCGAGTTGAAGAAAGGAGCTCAGGGGCACTGTAATTCACAAACCTGCAGAGTTATAAATGACAGCTATCGTCCAAAAATAGACTGAAGTAAGGCTGCCAAGAGGACTTGAAAGCAGGGCAGAATTGCAGGAAACCGATTTCAGGAGGTAGACTGGAATTGCATTGAAAGCATAGGAAAAGAGGCAGAACGTCCACAATGATGCACTTGGCCAAAAAGGGCGTATGCGTTTTTTCCTGAATATATTCAGGAAAAAACGCATACGCCCTTTTTGGCCAACCAAGCAAGCTTGCAAAGGAAATCTGCACTACAATGAAGTCTCACTTCCCCCCGGTCAAAAGGGCCATCTGAAGAAAGTGTAAAATCCAGAAAGGCAGGACAGGCCATGGAGAACTGGGAGCCTTGTTATGCTGATGGGCGGGATGTAAATTGCCAACAGACACTCAGGAGAAGTGTATGGTGTTTCCTGAAACATCTAAAAAACAAAGCAACAGAGCCTAGGGCACTTCCACTTATGGTCCTATAGCTTAGGGAAATTAAAATCAAAAAGACACAGCCACCCCAAAGTTTGGGACGCCTCTGTTTACAAGAACCTCGTTTACCGTACAAGTTCAATATCACAGAAAGTGAAAAATGGATAAAGAACTTGTGGTACTTATGTACAATGCAATATCACTCAGCAATGAAATCTAAGTCATCAGGCCCGTAGCAGCATAATGAGTGGATTCAGGTACGATGATTCTAACTGAAATAAGTCACACAGAAAAAGAAACATCATAAGATATCACTAATACACGGAATGTAAACTTGGCTACACAGGAACTGCATTCCAAAACAGAACAGGGTCTCAAATTTAGAAAACCAACTTCTGCTTGCTTAAGGGGAAAGGTGAGTTGGGGTGCTGCATAAAACCAGAGATTGAAATGAGCACAGATAAAGTTCCTTAAGGCAAATATGGAATAGACAAGAGCTACTCCTTGCTCAACGAAATGGACTCAAAACCCCATATTAAACGCCTAGGAATGTACCTGACTAGTAAGTATCTTAAAAGCTAGGGATTGCTATGTCTCCGAAAGAGAATCAAGCGTGTGTACTGGGGCATAAATGCAGCAGTGATAGGATTGGAGAGGTTCGGTGAGCAAATGAAGACCCTTTGAAGTCATATTGCATGGTACCCATTACACGGGTCTCAACTCTCCAGGTTTAAGGTATTCTTCTTTCAGCTAAAACATGCATGTGGAACCCAGAGTATGATCAACCGTGTGATCGGGAGACGTGTTCAAATATGTCTCAGTTTTCTTCCCCTGGTACTCGGGTGCAACATTCCAGACGCTTTACTAACACTCTCCCGACTTGGACAGTCAGTGCCTTTAACCTCCTGTTTGGCCCAGTTTGCAATTTCTGCGGAAGATGAACAGGAATAGCGAGAACCAATGAGAGGCTAGCTGGAGGTGTCTGGACGGGCAAATTTAACTCTCATTTCCCACCAGGAAGAGGAAATAACCAAAGGCTCAGCGTGCCGTGCCAGAACCAGATTAGGGCCTGAAGCCATCCTGCGGTGTTGCGGCCAGGTCACAAGAAAGCGAGTTGAAGAAAGGAGCTCAGGGGCACTGTAATTCACAAACCTGCAGAGTTATAAATGACAGCTATCGTCCAAAAATAGACTGAAGTAAGGCTGCCAAGAGGACTTGAAAGCGGGGCAGAATTGCAGGAAACCGATTTCAGGAGGTAGACTGGAATTGCATTGAAAGCATAGGAAAAGAGGCAGAACGTCCACAATGATGCACTTGGCCAAAAAGGGCGTATGCGTTTTTTCCTGAATATATTAAGGAAAAAACGCATACGCCCTTTTTGGCCAACCAAGCAAGTTTGCAAAGGAAATCTGCACTACAATGAAGTCTCACTTCCCCCCGGTCAAAAGGGCCATCTGAAAAAAGTGTAAAATCCAGAAAGGCAGGACAGGCCATGGAGAACTGGGAGCCTTGTTATGCTGATGGGCGGGATGTAAATTGCCAACAGACACTCGGGAGAAGTGTATGGTGTTTCCTGAAACATCTAAAAAACAAAGCAACAGAGCCTAGGGCACTTCCACTTATGGTCCTATAGCTTAGGGAAATTAATATCAAAAAGACACAGCAACCCCAAAATTTGGGACGGCTCTTTTTACAGGAATCTCTTCTACGGCACAAGTTAAATATCCCAGAGAGCAAATAATGGATAAAGAAGTTGCGGTACTTCTGTACAACAGAATACCACTCAGCAATGAAATCTATGTCACCAGGCCCGTACCAGCATAATGAGTGGATTGAGGCACGATGATTCTAAGTGAAATAAGTCACACAGAAAAAGAAACATCATAAGGTATCACTAATACACGGAATGTGAACTTGGCTACACATGAACTGAATTACAAAACAGAACAGGGTCTCAAGTTTAGAAAACCAACTTATGCCTGCTTAAGGGGGCAGCTGAGTGGGGGTGCTGCATAAAAGCAGAGTTTGAAATTAGCACAGATACCATTCCATAAGCCAAATATGTAATAGACAAGAGCTACCCCTTGCTCAACGAAATGGATTCAACAATGAGGTATCACCTCACACCTGGTAGAATAGGCATCATTGAAAATCTACAAACAAAAAATGCTGGAAAGGGTCTGGAGAAAAGGAACCCTCTTCCACTATTGTTGGGAATATAAATTGATACAGTCATTATGGAGAACAATATGGAATTTCTTAAGAAACTAACAATAGAATTACCATATGATACAGCAATCCCAGTACTGGACATATACCCAGACAAAACCATAAATCAAAAAGAGTCATTCACCGCAATGTTCATTGCATCACTATTTACAATATCGAGGTAATGGAAGCAACCTAAATGCCCACAGACAGACGAATGCATAAAGCTGTGGTACATATATAAAATGGAATATTACTAAGCCATGAAAAGGAATGAAATTGGGTCATTTGTAGAGACGTCGATGGATCTAGAGACTGTCATACAGAGTGAAGTAAGTCAGAAAGAGAAAAACAAATCTTGTATATTCATGCATATATGTGGAACCTAGAAAAACTGTACAGATTAACCATTTTGCAAGGCATAAATAGAGCAACAGATGTAGACAACAAACGTATGGACAACAAGGGGGGAAAGCTGTTGGGGGGTGGTGGTGGGAGGAGTTGAGAGACTGGGATTGGCATGTATACATTTATATGTATAAAATAGATAACCAATAAGAACCTGCTGTATAAAAATATAAAATAAAATTCAAAATTAAAAAGAAATAAAATTTAAAAAATAAAACAGAAAAAACAATTATTCCCTGCACATACATGTATTTATATGAATAAATTATTTCCATGCTTATATCTGTAAATACAAAAAAGAGGAATAAAATCTACCTTGAACCAAAAACGAAAAAGAGAAAAAAACACAGAACCCACCAGTTACACAGAGGAAAACCGTATCAGGGCACTTGCTCCAGTTGTAAACAATTCTGAAGTTGGTCAGTGGTGGGGAATCGTCTCCCATTCAGCCAGCAGCCCCCACGCAACAAGCGTCCTCATTGCAAAGCTGGGGCACCGTGCCGAGGCATCTGTGAGTAAACGTGAGCTGAGCCCCAGGCCAGTTGCTGCTGAACTATTCCCACCCGTCCCAGGTAAAACACCTGAATATATACAAGGACTTGAAAGCCTAGAAGAAGGGCCATAGAGCCACATGAGTGACAGCATGCCGGCCGACTTGGTGCCTGCAGGCCAGCCAGGATGGTCCTGGCCCTGGGTGCTCTTCTGGAAGATTTCCATTTCCCTGCCTGAGATACCCATCCTGTCCCTGCCCCCACTGCTTTTTTCCTTCCTCACCTCTGCCCAGGGAGAAATTCCAGCAGCAGGTATGGGTGACACATCCTCTTCTTTAGCAGGTGGCAGCCTGGCAACAGCTGCAGAAAGTCCAGCAGAGCCCCACTCACACTGGGCCACCCACAAAGCCGTGGCCTCTCACTCCCTCCCACCAGCCCAGCCCCGAGACTGCTGACAGGGCAGAGAAAATGGCGTCAGGCACGGCTGCAGGGGCTCTTGCTGCCTGGAGTGGTATTTATATTGATCTCAACCCAGGCACACCTGGGGAGGGCTGGCCGGCACGGTAAGGCTGCCCAGGTCAGCCAATCATCACCCCTCAGGGGCTCACAGTTGCAGAAAATGGAACTTGCTGAACCGGCCAGGTCCAAGGAACAGGTGTGGGCTCCTGAGAGTCAGGATAGACAAGGGGCTGCAGCTTTGGCTTGTTTTCTAATCATTTTATCTGGCCCATGAGTGGGAGACAACTTCAAGAAAACCCTCTCCTAATGAGAGGAACCCAGGAGTCAGGCAGAGGAGGGGTGGGTGGTGGTTGGAGACAGAGGCCTGGTGCCCCGGGTGCAGTGGAAGTCTCTGGAAGACCAGGTGGAGGGAGGCCTCATGGAGTGATGCCCAGGGTCACAGACCTGTCGCAGCTGCTGTTTGTTAGTTCAAGTCCTGCTCTGAGGTGCTCTGTGTCAGCTCTGAGCGACAGGTGAGCTGGGGGTGCTCTGCAATGAGGGCTATGTGCACGGTTCCTGTGTGCCCAGCCCTGCCACGGTACCTGCAAGGGTAGCTCTGTATCCTGGGAGGGGCCTGACCACGAGAGCCCCGTGGGCTGGGGTGGGGGTGGGGTACCTGCCCAGGTGAGCTCCATATTCTGGGATTGGTCTGACCACGAGAGCCCCATGGGCTGCTGGGGACCTGGTAAAGGATGTCAGGACAGTCAGTGAAGCCACCGAGGATATACCTCCAGTTGCTCCTAATTCCTACACCCTGCTGGTCATTCTACCAACCACCAGGACATGGTATTCTGTATTAGTCTTCAATGATGCCTTCTTTTGTATTCCATTAGTCCCAGAGTCACAAGAAATTTTGGCTTGTGAGTGGCAGGACTCAACATACAACTAAAACAATACTTCCGGGCCGTCTGGCCCCAAGGGTGCAAAAATTCCCACACCATCTTTGGGGAAAGCTTAGCTAAAGACCTAAAAGTTCTACCTCTGGAAAAGGAAACCCTCCTTCAATATGCAGACGACATTCTGATCACCAGCCCTACTAAGGAGGCCTCTGAACTACCAAGCCAATAAAGGATAGAAGTTGTCCAAGAAAAAGCTCAAATATCACAGACTGCGGTGACCTGCCTGGGCTTCATTCTCACAGAAGGTCAGAGAAGCCCATCCCAGGAAAGGGAAGAAACCATTTTCAGCCTTACCCCTTTCTAAAACTAGAAGACAGCTTAGGGGTTCCTGGGGAGGCCAGGGTTTGCTGCTTCTGGATCCCTAACTACAGTCTACTAGCTGGGCCTCTATATGAAACACTGAAAGGAAAAGATGATGATCCTTTTGAATAGAATCCAGAAGTGGCCTTTCAAGAATGGAAAGAGCAGTCAATTCAGACCCTTGCCCTGGAACTCCCTAATTTAGCTAAACCCTTTGATCTTTACATTCCCGGTGAAAGGTGAATCGCCATTGGAGAATTAGTGCAAAAACTGGGACCACTTGAAATGGAACAATGCAAGAATGCCATCCAGGTAGGATAAACTACGGTCACTAAGGGGCTTGGCCCACTGCCACATCTGGCCAAGATACTGGCGGTATCTAAAAACCTGGAAATCAGCAGCCCAAAAGGCCACCTCCCTCCTAAGGGAAAAGGACCCCACGTGGTGATCCTAACCACCAACCATGCCCTGAAGTTGCAGGGTTCGCTCCGTGGGCACACCGACCTCGAGTGAGGAGGCCCTCCAACTCCAACATCCAGAGAGATAACCGGGGGCAACAGGGCACCATGACGACTCGTGTGAACATCACTTGACCTGGAGTTTCTCTCATAAAACAACAAGAGTGTGTCCCAAAAGAGTAGACTACTGCTTGCAGGACTTACTGCACCCAGAGGGGAGCTAATAATCTTGGCGGGGGAACAGTATACCACACTGTCACCATAGAAAAGCCTACAGACACCGTGATGATGGTGGCCAATAAGACCGGCTGGACTCCTGTTTACTTCAAAAGGCTGTTGACTCAGTAGCCATCATGGTCCTTGGTCACCACTGACCCTGGACTGTCTGGGAGTTGAGCGGGCAGGGCTCTGACACCTGGTGCTGTTTGTACGTTAATTCAGGGGCCTAACTGAAGAAAGCGCAGACTACTGGTCAGAGCATCTAGGCTGGCAGAGACGGTCAGCCTAAGGTGGCCGAACAAATGTGGGGCGGGGTGAAACCGGCCCCCACAGCGTCTCTGCACATCTCTTTCCTGGACCCTTAAAGGTCATTAGAATCTATAACACTTCCAATGCTGGTGCTCAGGTGGACGAGCAGGGAGGCAGGGGTCCTGGGGACAATCAACGTCACCGGGAGGCTGCTGGGGAGAAGCTCTGACCCTCGCCCCAGGGTATGAGGGCTCCCAACTCAGCACTCAGTAGTTACAGAAGAAGGGTCTGCACCCTCAGCACTCCAAGAATGAGGAACGGGACAAAAGGCAGAGGAGGGGTTTGTCCCCAGCAAAGCCCATTAAAAATCCCTGGGAGATAAAAATAGAATCTGGGCAATAAAGTCAAGTCTAACCTTTTTTATCCTTTGTGCTTTGTCTAATTTCACGTGCTCCTAGGGTCCCGCATGCAGAGGTTCCACACCCGGCACTTCAGACCAGATTTCCTAGTGCAGAATGGCTGGGTCGACACCTCAGCTCCTGGGGCCCAGTGCAGACTCCACGATATAGAGCCTGAGCTACAGCCAACCCGGCCCTCGAGAGCTCCGCCGCCTCCCTCCCTCCCACTGACTCTGACAGGATCTCTACACAGCAGCCCAGCCCACAGCCCACGGGGTAGTGCATGCTCTCACCTCTCCATTCTCTGATCAAAATATAAAGTTTCCTTTGCTTGTGAACCAAACTCAGTCTCGATCTCTTGGCCCCAATGACACTGGGCAGGGGGACACTTGTTGGGGTCCACTCTGGAGGATCAGTAACAGAAATTGAGACTATTGTAACCTCAATGAACAGATGTGTGAGCCAAACTGTAGTTAACATAGAACAGTGTATAAGGCTCGAGTAAAATAAGATGTTTTTAACACTTCCATTTGATATTTCCATCACTTTTTATAAGCAAGTTCAGTGAAAAGGTTTGTCTTATTTGTCAGGTCAATATTAGAGAAACGAAGTGATTTCTTTCCAAGGATGTACAGCTAATAATCTTGGTTAAACCTTCAATCTTGTTTTAAATGCTTTTCCATTGAAAATGATACCTCTCTTTCAGCTCCCCCATTTCTGAGAAGTATAAAATCTTATAATTTATTATTACCAAAGGGGAAAGGTGGGAGGAGGGATAAATTAACAGTTTGGAATGAACACATACACACTGCTATGTATAAAATAGATCATCAACAAGGAACTACTGTATAGCACAGGGAACTACACTCAACATTTTGCAATAACCTATAAGGGGAAATAATCTGAAAAAGAATAGATATTTTTATTGACATCATCTATCAATGACAGTTAAAGTGTAGCCTAAGGGAAGCTGGTGGTGAGTGCTTCTGACCCTGAAGACTTCAATCATCTAAAGTTTGGACTCTGCCTACTTCCCAAGGCCCTTAATGAACATATGTGTAGCCGTAGCTTAAAAACTTCCCCAGTTTGGGTTTCGGGGAGACACTGATTTTGAAAAAGCCCTGGTGTTCTCCTTACATGAATGGGACTCTTCCTACTGCTAAAACATGTCTGTCACACCCAGAGGATGGTATACCATCTGATCGGGAAGAGTTTGGAAAAGGCATCTTATCTCCTCATCTCCTGGTGCTCGGGTTCACCCCTCCAGCGTCTTTACTAACAGTCTCCCCACTTGGAGATGTCAGCACTGTCAACATCCTGTTGCGTACAGTTTGGAATTTGTCCAGAGGATGAAGCGGAAGGATGAGGAACAATGAGAGACAAGTCCTAGGTGTTCAGACAGGCACATGTCACTCTAATTTCCAATCAGGAAGACGAATTGACCAAAGGCTAGGGTTGCCCATGGAAACAGTATAGGGCTTGAGGAAATCCCGCTGCTTTGTGGCCAGTTCCCATAAACACGAGTTGAACAATGGAACTCAGGGGCAGTAAAATTCACAAAACTGCAGAGTTGAAAATATCCATCACTGAAAAATGTCTTGAGGAAAGTCAGAGAAAAGGACTTGTAAGCAAGGGAGAATGGCAGGAAAGGGATTTGAGGAGGTAGAAAGGACTCGCCATTAAGCACAAGAAAAGGAGCTGAACATTGCCAACATTGCAGTTGGCCAAAAAGGGTGTATGCGTTCTTTTCTGTATATATTCAAGAAAAGGGCATACACTTTTTTAGCCAACCAAACAGGTGGGCACTGGAAGTCAATACTACAAAAGATATCACTTCGCATCAGTCAGAAGAGCCATCCTCATAAAGCGTAAACAACAGAAATGCAGGACAGGGCAACGAGAAGAGGGAGCCCTGTGAGACTTATAGTGGAAATGTATATTGCCAACGGCCATTCTGGAGAAGTGTATTGTGTTTACTAAAGCATCTAAAAAATGAGCTACAGAGCATAGGGCACTTGCACTCATGGGCGTATATCTTGGGAAAAACAAAAATCGAGAGGACACAGGCACCCCAATGTTTACCCCCTCTCTGTTTAAAAGATCCTCGACTAGGATATAACTTAAATGTCTCTGGAGGGAAAAAATGGATAGAGATGTGGTACTTAGGTAGAGTGGAATATTATTCAGCCTGGAAATCAATGAAATATGGCCAGTTGTAACGACTCCGGAGGAGTTACGTATGATCATTCTAAGTGACAGAATTCAAAAAGAAAAAGACACATATCATAAGATATCACTTAAAGGTGGAATCCAAAATGGCTACACATGAAATAAATTACAAAACAAAAACATAGTCAAATATGTAGAAAACACGCATAAGGCTGCTAAACGGGAAAGGTGGGGAGGGGTGAGGCATCATCCAGGAGGTTGAAATTAGCAAAGATACCATTCCAAATACCAAACTGATAATCAACAAGGCCTACACGGTAGCTAAAAGAACTGCACTCAGCACACTCAAGTCACCGGAAAAGAATATATACGACTGGTAAGAATCTGAAAAAGAATTTATTGATGTCTCTCTGTACGCGAATCAAGTGGATGTACAGCAGCAAGAAACAGAGCTTTGAAAATCAGCTGTAACCAATATAGTAATAAATTGAAAAAAATAAACGACAGAGAGACAGAGAAAACCTCTTACAACTTTTCCTCAGGGACGGTGATGCAACATGGATTGAACACATCTAGACCCACAGCAGGATGAGACATAAGGCTGGAAACTGTTTGCGCTAAGAGAAATGTGAGGTTGGGTGAGGAAATACACACCCTTTAAAGTAATACTACCTGGTACCCATTCAATGGGTCCCAAATCTGCAGGTTCAAGGGATCTTCCTACAGCTAAAACATGCATGGAAAACCCAGAGGACTGTACACCATGTGATCGGGAGATGTGTCTAAAATGCACCTCATTTATCCTCTCCTGGTGCTCCTGTTCACCATTCCAGCCACGCTACTTAGAATCTCCCCACTTGGAGAATCAGCACATTTAAACTTCTGTTTCACACATTTTGCAAATTGTGAGGAGGATGAACGGGAAGAGGGGGAACCAATGAGAGAAGAGTTGTAGGGGTTTGGACGGGCACATATCACTCTAATTTCCCATTAAGAATAAGAATTAAAGAAAGGCTCAGCCTGCCTCGCCGGAGCCAAAATAGGGCCTGAAGCAATCCTGCGGGTTTGAGGCCAGCTCACAAAAGAGCAACTTAAACAATGGAGCTCAGGGTCACTGCAATTCACAAACCTGCAGAGTTATAAATGAAAACTAACGTCCAAAAATATGTTGAGGTAAGGCAAAGAAGAGGATCTGAATGCAAGACAGAATTGCAAGAAACAGATTTCAAGAGATAGATTGGACTCGTCTTTAACGCACATGAAAAGCGGCAGAATTTCGACAATGATGCAGTTGGCCCAAAAGGGCGTATGCGTTTTTTCCTGATTATATCCAGGAAAAAACGCATACGCACTTTATGGGCAACGAAGCAAGCAAGCAATGCAAATGTGCACAACAAAGAAGTCTCACTTCCCACCGGTCAAAAGGGCCATCCTAAAAAATTGTAAAAACCAGAAATGCAGGACAGGCCATGGAGAACAGGGAGCCTTTATACGCTGATGGGCAGTGTGTGAACTGCCGAGAGCCACTCTGGAGAAGTGTATGGTGGTTCCTAAATCATCTAAAAAACAGAGCTACAGAGCATAGGACACTTCCAATCATGGGAGTATATCTAGGGAAGTCTAAAAATCAACAAGACACAAGCACACCACAGTTTAGGGCTACTCTGTTTACAAGAACCTCAACTTCAGTACACCTTAAATATCCCAGGAAAGAGAACAATGGATAAAGAAGATGTGGTACTTATGTACAATGGAATATCTCTTCACCATGAAATCAATGTAATAAGGCTAGTAGAAGGATAAAGAGTGGATTTAGGTCCGATAATACTACTTGAAATAAGTCAAACAGAAAAAGAAACATATCATAAGATATCACTTATAGAGGGAGGGTAAATATGGCTGCACAAGAAATGAATTACAGAACAGAACAGTGTCTCACATTTAGAAAACACACTTATGTCAGCTTAAGGGGAAAGGAGAGGTGGGGTGATGCATAAAACCAGAGTTTGAAATTAGCACAGATACCGTTCAATAAACCAAATAGGTATTAGACAAGATCTACACCTTGCTCAATGAACAGGCCTCAACACACCCTATACACCGCAGAGAAATATATCTGAGGAATAAGAATCTTAAAACCCATGTATTGATATATCTCCATAAGGGAATCAAGTGTGTGCAGAGCGGCACAAACACAGCAGTGAAAAGGAGCTAAACCCCATTATAGAAATAAATTTTAAAAACAAAACGCTGAAACAATGAAAGAGAGAAAAATTCTTACAAAATTCGCTCAGGGGCTGTGATGCAACCTGGATTGACCACATATAAACCCACAGCTGGATAAGACATAAGGCTGGACACTTGGGGCTGACAGGATTGGTGAGCTTTGGTGAGCAACTGCCGAAAGTTTAATGCAATACTTCATGCTACTCAGTCCAAGGGTCCCAACACTCCAGGTTGAAGGGAATCTTCCTACAGCTAAACCATGCTTGGGAAACCCAGCGACTGGTATACCATATGATCGGGAAAGGTTTCTAAAACGCACCTCATTTTTCCTCTCCTGGGGCTCCGGATCGACATTCCAGCCGCTTTACTAACAACATCCCCACATGGAGTCAATGCCTTTAAGTTCTGGTATCGCACAGTCTGCAGTTAGTGCAGAGGATGAATGGGAATAGGGGGAACCAGTGAGAAACTAGCTGTAGCGGTTTCAATGGGCACATGTCACTCTAATATCACATCAGTAAGAAGAATTAACCAAAGGCACAGCAAGGTGCCCCAGAAGAAAAATAGGGCTTCAAGGAATCCTGTGGTTATGGGGCAAGACCACAAAAATAAGAGCTAAAAAATGGAGCTAAGGGCCACTGCAATTCAAAAACCTGCAGAGTTATAAAGGCCAACTATTTTTAAAAAATATATTGAGGTAAGGCTATGAAGAGGCATTGAAAGCAAGGCAGAATTGCAGGAAACCGATTTCAGGAGGTAGACAGGAATTGCATTGAAAGCATATGAAGAGAGTCAGAAACTCGACAATGATGCACTTGGCCAAAAAGGGCGTATGCGTTTTTTCCTGAATATATTCAGGAAAAAACGCATACGCCCTTTTTGGCCAACCAAGCAAGCTTGCAAAGGAAATCTGCACTACAATGAAGTCTCACTTCCCCCTGGTCAAAAGGGCCATCTGAAAAAAGTGTAAAATCCATAAAGGCACGACAGGCCATGGAGAACTGGGAGCCTTCTTATGCTGATGGGCGGGATGTAAATTGCCAACAGCCACTCTGGAGAAGTGTATGGTGTTTCCTGAAACATCTAAAAAACAAAGCAACAGAGCCTAGGGCACTTCCACTTATGGTCCTATAGCTTAGGGAAATTAAAATCAAAAAGACACAGCCACCCCAAAGTTTGGGACGGCTCTGTTTACAAGAACCTCGTTTACGGTACAAGTTCAATATCGCAGAAAGTGAAAAATGGATAAAGAACTTGTGGTACTTACGTACAATGCAATATCACTCAGCAATGAAATCTATGTCATCAGGCCCGTAGCAGCATAATGAGTGGATTCAGGTATGATGATTCGAACTGAAATAAGTCACACAGAAAAGAAACATCATAAGGTATCATTAATACACAGAATGTCGACTTGGCTACACATGAACTGAATTACAAAACAGAACAGTGTCTCAAGTTTAGAAAACCAACTTATGCTTGCTTAAGGGGGAAGGTGAGTTGGGGTGCTGCATAAAACCAGAGATTGAAATGAGCACAGATAAAGTTCCTTAAGCCAAATATGGAATAGACAAGAGCTACTCCTTGCTCAACGAAATGGACTCAACACCCCATATTAAACGCCTAAGAATGTACCTGACTAGTAAGTATCTTAAAACCTATGGATTGCTATGTCTCCGAAAGAGAATCAAGCGTGTGTACAGGGGCATAAACGCAGCAGTGATAGGATTGGAGAGGTTCGGTGAGCAAATGAAGACCCTTTGAAGTCATATTGCATGGTACCCATTCCATGGGTCTCAACTCTCCAGGTTTAAGGTATTCTTCCTTCAGCTAAAACATGCATGTGGAACCCAGAGTATGATCAACCGTGTGAACGGGAGACGTTTTCAAATATGTCTCAGTTTTCCTCCCCTGGTACTCGGGTGCAACATTCCAGACGCTTTACTAACACTCCCGACTTGGAGAGTCAGTGCCTTTAACCTCCTGTTTGGCCCAGTTTGCAATTTCTGCGCAAGATGAACAGGAATAGCGAGAACCAATGGGAGGCTAGCTGGAGGTGTCTGAACGGGCAAATTTAACTCTCATTTCCCACCAGGAAGAGGAATTAACCAAAGGCTCAGCATGCCGGGCCGGAACCAGATTAGGGCCTGAAGCCATCCTGCGGTGTTGCGGCCACCTCACAAGAAAGCGAGTTGAAGAAAGGAGCTCAGGGGCACTTTAATTCTCAAACCTGCAGAGTTATAAATGACAGCTATCGTCCAAAAATAGACTGAAGTAAGGCTGCCAAGAGGACTTGAAAGCGGGGCAGAATTGCAGGAAACCGATTTCAGGAGGTAGACTGGAATTGCATTGAAAGCATAGGAAAAGAGGCAGAACGTCCACAATGATGCACTTGGCCAAAAAGGGCGTATGCGTTTTTTCCTGAATATATTCAGGAAAAAACGCATACGCCCTTTTTGGCCAACCAAGCAAGCTTGCAAAGGAAATCTGCACTACAATGAAGTCTCACTTCCCCCGGTCAAAAGGGCCATCTGAAAAAAGTGTAAAATCCAGAAAGGCAGGACAGGCCATGGAGAACTGGGAGCCTTGTTATGCTGATGGGCGGGATGTAAATTGCCAACAGACACTGGGGAGAAGTGTATGGTGTTTCCTGAAACATCTAAAACACAAAGCAACAGAGCCTAGGGCACTGCCACTTATGGTCCTATAGCTTAGGGAAATTAAAATCAAAAAGACACAGCCACCCCAAAGTTTGGGACGCCTCTGTTTACAAGAACCTCGTTTACAGTACAAGTTCAACATCGCAGAAAGTGAAAAATGGATAAAGAAGTTGTGGTATTTACTTACAAAGCAATATAACTCAGCAATGAAATCTATGTCATCAGGCCCTTAGCAGCACAATGAGTGGATTCAGGTATGATGATTCTAACTGAAATAAGTCACACAGAAAAAGAAACATCATAAGATATCAGTAATACACGGAATGTAAACTTGGCTACACAGGAACTGAATTACAGAACAGAACAGGGTCTCAAATTTAGAAAACCAACTTATGCTTGCTTAAGGGTAAAGGTGAGTTGGGGTGCTGCATAAAACCAGAGATTGAAATGAGCACAGATAAAGTTCCTTAAGCCAAATATGGAATAGACAAGAGCTACTCCTTGCTCAACGAAATGGACTCAACACCGCATATTAAACGCCTAAGAATGTACCTGACTAGTAAGTATCTTAAAACCTATGGATTGCTATGTCTCCAAAAGAGAATCAAGCATGTGTACAGGGGCATAAACGCAGCAGTGATAGGATTGGAGAGGTTCGGTGAGCAAATGAAGACCCTTTGAAGTCATATTGCATGGTACCCATTACACGGGTCTAAACTCTCCAGGTTTAAGGTATTCTTCCTTCAGCTAAAACATGCATGTGGAACCCAAGTATGATCAACCATGTGAACGGGAGACGTGTTCAAATATGTCTCAGTTTTCCTCCCCTGGTACTCGGGTGCAACATTTCAGACGCTTTACTAACAGTCTCCCCACTTGGAGAGTCAGCGCCTTTAACCTCCTGTTTGGCCCAGTTTGCAATTTCTGCGGAAGATGAACAGGAATAGCGAGAACCAATGAGAGGCTAGATGGAGGTGTCTGGACGGGCAAATTTAACTCTAATTTCCCACCAGGAAGAGGAAATAACCAAAGGCTCAGCGTGCCGTACCGGAACCAGATTAGGGCCTGAAGCCATCCTGCGGTGTTGCGGCCAGCTCAAAAGAAAGCGAGTTGAAGAAAGGAGCTCAGGGGCACTGTAATTCACAAACCTGCAGAGTTATAAATGACAGCTATCGTCCAAAAATAGACTGAAGTAAGGCTGCCAAGAGGACTTGAAAGCGGGGCAGAATTGCAGGAAACCGATTTCAGGAGGTAGACTGGAATTGCATTGAAAGCATAGGAAAAGAGGCAGAACGTCCACAATGATGCACTTGGCCAAAAAGGGCGTATGCGTTTTTTCCTGAATATATTCAGGAAAAAACGCATACGCCCTTTTTGGCCAACCAAGCAAGCTTGCAAAGGAAATCTGCACTACAATGAAGTCTCACTTCCCCCCGGTCAAAAGGGCCATCTGAAAAAAGTGTAAAATCCAGAAAGGCAGGACAGGCCATGGAGAACTGGGAGCCTTGTTATGCTGATGGGCGGGATGTAAATTGCCAACAACCACTCGGGAGAAGTGTATGGTGTTTCCTGAAACATCTAAAAAACAAAGCAACAGAACCTAGGGCACTTCCACTTATGGTCCTATAGATTAGGGAAATTAAAATCAAAAAGACACAGCCACCCCAAAGTTTGGAACGCCTCTGTTTACAAGATACTCGTTTACAGTACAAGTTCAACATCGCAGAAAGTGAAAAATGGATAAAGAAGTTGTGGTATTTACTTACAAAGCAATATCACTCAGCAATGAAATCTGTGTCATCAGGCCCTTAGCAGCACAATGAGTGGATTCAGGTATGATGATTCTAACTGAAATAAGTCACACAGAAAAAGAAACATCATAAGATATCAGTAATACACGGAATGTAAACTTGGCTACACAGGAACTGAATTACAGAACAGAACAGTGTCTCAAATTTAGAAAACCAACCTATGCTTGCTTAATGGTAAAGGTGAGTTGGGGTGCTGCATAAAACCAGAGATTGAAATGAGCACAGATAAAGTTCCTTAAGCCAAATATGGAATAGACAAGAGCTACTCCTTGCTCAACGAAATGGACTCAACACCCCATATTAAACGCCTAAGAATGTACCTGACTAGTAAGTATCTTAAAACCTATGGATTGCTATGTCTCCGAAAGAGAATCAAGCATGTGTACAGGGGCATAAACGCAGCAGTGATAGGATTGGAGAGGTTCGGTGAGCAAATGAAGACCCTTTGAAGTCATATTGCATGGTACCCATTCCACGGGTTTCAACTAACCAGGTTTAAGGTATTCTTCCTTCAGCTAAAACATGCATGTGGAACCTAGAGTATGATCAACCATGTGATCGGGAGACGTGTTCAAATATGTCTCAGTTTTCCTCCCCTGGTACTCGGGTGCAACATTCCAGACGCTTTACTAACACTCTCCCCACTTGGAGAGTCAGTCCCTTTAACCTCCTGTTTGGCCCAGTTTGCTATTTCTGCGGAAGATGAACAGGAATAGCGAGAGCCAATGAGAGGCTAGCTGGAGGTGTCTGGACGGGCAAATTTAACTCTCATTTCCCACCAGGAAGAGGAATTAACCAAAGGCTCAGCATGCCGGGCCGGAACCAGATTAGGGCCTGAAGCCATCCTGCGGTGTTGCGGCCAGGTCACAAGAAAGCGAGTTGAAGAAAGGAGCTCAGGGGCACTGTAATTCACAAACCTGCAGAGTTATAAATGACAGCTATCGTCCAAAAATAGACTGAAGTAAGGCTGCCAAGAGGACTTGAAAGCGGGGCAGAATTGCAGGAAACCGATTTCAGGAGGTAGACTGGAATTGCATTGAAAGCATAGGAAAAGAGGCAGAACGTCCACAATGATGCACTTGGCCAAAAAGGGCGTATACGTTTTTTCCTGAATATATTCAGGAAAAAACGCATACGCCCTTTTTGGCCAACCAAGCAAGCTTGCAAAGGAAATCTGCACTACAATGAAGTCTCACTTCCCCCTGGTCAAAAGGGCCATCTGAAAAAAGTGTAAAATCCAGAAAGTCAGGACAGGCCATGGAGAACTGGGAGCCTTGTTATGCTGATGGGCGGGATGTAAATTGCCAACAGACACTCGGGAGAAGTGTATGGTGTTTCCTGAAACATCTAAAAAACAAAGCAACAGAGCCTAGGGCACTGCCACTTATGGTCCTATAGCTTAGGGAAATTAAAATCAAAAAGACACAGCCACCCCAAAGTTTGGAATGGCTCTGTTTACAAGAACCTCGTTTACAGTACAAGTTCAACATCGCAGAAAGTGAAAAATGGATAAAGAAGTTGTGGTATTTACTTACAAAGCAATATCACTCAGCAATGAAATCTATGTCATCAGGCCCTTAGCATCACAATGAGTGGATTCAGGTATGATGATTCTAACTGAAATAAGTCACACAGAAAAAGAAACATCATAAGATATCAGTAATACACGGAATGTAAACTTGGCTACACAGGAACTGAATTACAGAACAGAACAGGGTCTCAAATTTAGAAAACCAACTTATGCTTGCTTAAGGGTAAAGGTGAGTTGGGGTGCTGCATAAAACCAGAGATTGAAATGAGCACAGATAAAGTTCCTTAAGTCAAATATGGAATAGACAAGAGCTACTCCTTGCTCAACGAAATGGACTCAACACCGCATATTAAACGCCTAAGAATGTACCTGACTAGTAAGTATCGTAAAACCTATGGATTGCTATGTCTCCAAAAGAGAATCAAGCATGTGTACAGGGGCATAAACGCAGCAGTGATAGGATTGGAGAGGTTCGGTGAGCAAATGAAGACCCTTTGAAGTCATATTGCATGGTACCCATTACACGGGTCTCAACTCTCCAGGTTTAAGGTATTCTTCCTTCAGCTAAAACATGCATGTGGAACCCAAGTATGATCAACCATGTGAATGGGAGACGTGTTCAAATATGTCTCAGTTTTCCTCCCCTGGTACTCGGGTGCAACATTCCAGATGCTTTACTAACACTCTCCCCACTTGGAGAGTCAGCGCCTTTAACCTCCTGTTTGGCCCAGTTTGCAATTTCTGCGGAAGATGAACAGGAATAGCGAGAACCAATGAGAGACTAGCTGGAGGTGTCTGGACGGGCAAATTTAACTCTCATTTCCCACCAGGAAGAAGAAATAACCAAAGGGTCAGCGTGCCGTACCGGAGCCAGATTAGGGCCTGAAGCCATCCTGCGGTGTTGCGGCCAGCTCACAAGAAAGCGAGTTGAAGAAAGGAGCTCAGGGGCACTGTAATTCACAAACCTGCAGAGTTATAAATGACAGCTATCGTCCAAAAATAGACTGAAGTAAGGCTGCCAAGAGGACTTGAAAGCGGGGCAGAATTGCAGGAAACCGATTCCAGGAGGTAGACTGGAATTGCATTGAAAGCATAGGAAAAGAGGCAGAACGTCCACAATGATGCACTTGGCCAAAAAGGGCGTATGCGTTTTTTCCTGAATATATTCAGGAAAAAACGCATACGCCCTTTTTGGCCAACCAAGCAAGCTTGCAAAGGAAATCTGCACTACAATGAAGTCTCACTTCCCCCCGGTCAAAAGGGCCATCTGAAAAAAGTGTAAAATCCAGAAAGGCAGGACAGGCCATGGAGAACTGGGAGCCTTGTTATGCTGATGGGCGGGATGTAAATTGCCAACAACCACTCGGGAGAAGTGTATGGTGTTTCCTGAAACATCTAAAAAACAAAGCAACAGAACCTAGGGCACTTCCACTTATGGTCCTATAGCTTAGGGAAATTAAAATCAAAAAGACACAGCCACCCCAAAGTTTGGAACGGCTCTGTTTACAAGAACCTCGTTTACAGTACAAGTTCAACATCGCAGAAAGTGAAAAATGGATAAAGAAGTTGTGGTATTTACTTACAAAGCAATATCACTCAGCAATGAAATCTGTGTCATCAGGCCCTTAGCAGCACAATGAGTGGATTCAGGTATGATGATTCTAACTGAAATAAGTCACACAGAAAAAGAAACATCATAAGATATCAGTAATACACGGAATGTAAACTTGGCTACACAGGAACTGAATTACAGAACAGAACAGGGTCTCAAATTTAGAAAACCAACTTATGCTTGCTTAAGGGTAAAGGTGAGTTGGGGTGCTGCATAAAACCAGAGATTGAAATGAGCACAGATAAAGTTCCTTAAGGCAAATATGGAATAGACAAGAGCTACTCCTTGCTCAACGAAATGGACTCAACACCGCATATTAAACGCCTAAGAATGTACCTGACTAGTAAGTATCTTAAAACCTATAGATTGCTATGTCTCCGAAAGAGAATCAAGCATGTGTACAGGGGCATAAACGCAGCAGTGATAGGATTGGAGAGGTTCGGTGAGCAAATGAAGACCCTTTGAAGTCATATTGCATGGTACCCATTCCACGGGTTTCAACTACCCAGGTTTTAGGTATTCTTCCTTCAGCTAAAACATGCATGTGGAACCCAGAGTATGATCAACCATTTGATCGGGAGACGTGTTCAAATATGTCTCAGTTTTCCTCCCCTGGTACTCGGGTGCAACATTCCAGACGCTTTACTAACACTCTCCCCACTTGGAGAGTCAGCGCCTTTAACCTCCTGTTTGGCCCAGTTTGCAATTTCTGTGGAAGATGAACAGGAATAGCGAAAACCAATGAGAGGCTAGCTGGAGGTGTCTGGACGGGCAAATTTAACTCTCATTTCCCACCAGGAGGAGGAAATAAACAAAGGCTCAGCGTGCCGTGCCAGAACCAGATTAGGGCCTGAAGCCATCCTGCGGTGTTGCGGCCAGGTCACAAGAAAGCGAGTTGAAGAAAGGAGCTCAGGGGCACTGTAATTCACAAACCTGCAGAGTTATAAATGACAGCTATCGTCCAAAAATAGACTGAAGTAAGGCTGCCAAGAGGACTTGAAAGCGGGGCAGAATTGCAGGAAACCGATTTCAGGAGGTAGACTGGAATTGCATTGAAAGCATAGGAAAAGAGGCAGAACGTCCACAATGATGCACTTGGCCAAAAAGGGCGTATGCGTTTTTTCCTGAATATATTCAGGAAAAAACGCATACGCCCTTTTTGGCCAACCAAGCAAGCTTGCAAAGGAAATCTGCACTACAATGAAGTCTCACTTCCCCCCGGTCAAAAGGGCCATCTGAAAAAAGTGTAAAATCCAGAAAGTCAGGACAGGCCATGGAGAACTGGGAGCCTTGTTAAGCTGATGGGCGGGATGTAAATTGCCAACAGACACTCGGGAGAAGTGTATGGTGTTTCCTGAAACATCTAAAACACAAAGCAACAGAGCCTAGGGCACTTCCACTTATGGTCCTATAGCTTAGGGAAATTAAAATCAAAAAGACACAGCCACCCCAAAGTTTGGGACGCCTCTGTTTACAAGAACCTCGTTTACAGTACAAGTTCAACATCGCAGAAAGTGAAAAGTGGATAAAGAAGTTGTGGTATTTACTTACAAAGCAATATCACTCAGCAATGAAATCTATGTCATCAGGCCCTTAGCAGAACAATGAGTGGATTCAGGTATGATGATTCTAACTGAAATAAGTCACACAGAAAAAGAAACATCATAAGATATCAGTAATACACGGAATGTAAACTTGGCTACACAGGAACTGAATTACAGAACAGAACAGGGTCTCAAATTTAGAAAACCAACTTATGCTTGCTTAAGGGTAAAGGCGAGGTGGGGTGCTGCATAAAACCAGAGATTGAAATGAGCACAGATAAAGTTCCTTAAGTCAAATATGGAATAGACAAGAGCTACTCCTTGCTCAACGAAATGGACTCAACACCGCATATTAAACGCCTAAGAATGTACCTGACTAGTAAGTATCGTAAAACCTATGGATTGCTATGTCTCCAAAAGAGAATCAAGCATGTGTACAGGGGCATAAACGCAGCAGTGATAGGATTGGAGAGGTTCGGTGAGCAAATGAAGACCCTTTGAAGTCATATTGCATGGTACCCATTACACGGGTCTCAACTCTCCAGGTTTAAGGTATTCTTCCTTCAGCTAAAACATGCATGTGGAACCCAAGTATGATCAACCATGTGAACGGGAGACGTGTTCAAATATGTCTCAGTTTTCCTCCCCTGCTACTCGGGTGCAACATTCCAGACGCTTTACTAACAGTCTCCCCACTTGGAGAGTCAGCGCCTTTAACCTCCTGTTTGGCCCAGTTTGCAATTTCTGCGGAAGATGAACAGGAATAGCGAGAACCAATGAGAGGCTAGCTGGAGGTGTCTGGCCGGGCAAATTTAACTCTTATTTCCCAACAGGAAGAGGAAATAACCAAAGGCTCAGCGTGCCATACCGGAACCAGATTAGGACCTGAATCCATCCTGCGGTGTTGCGGCCAGCTCAAAAGAAAGCGAGTTGAAGAAAGGAGCTCAGGGGCACTGTAATTCACAAACCTGCAGAGTTATAAATGACAGCTATCGTCCAAAAATAGACTGAAGTAAGGCTGCCAAGAGGACTTGAAAGTGGGGCAGAATTGCAGGAAACCGATTTCAGGAGGTAGACTGGAATTGCATTGAAAGCATAGGAAAAGAGGCAGAACGTCCACAATGATGCACTTGGCCAAAAAGGGCGTATGCGTTTTTTCCTGAATATATTCAGGAAAAAACGCATACGCCCTTTTTGGCCAACCAAGCAAGCTTGCAAAGGAAATCTGCACTACAATGAAGTCTCACTTCCCCCCGGTCAAAAGGGCCATCTGAAAAAAGTGTAAAATCCAGAAAGGCAGGACAGGCCATGGAGAACTGGGAGCCTTGTTATGCTGATGGGCGGGATGTAAATTGCCAACAACCACTCCGGAGAAGTGTATGGTGTTTCCTGAAACATCTAAAAAACAAAGCAACAGAACCTAGGGCACTTCCACTTATGGTCCTATAGCTTAGGGAAATTAAAATCAAAAAGACACAGCCACCCCAAAGTTTGGAACGGCTCTGTTTACAAGAACCTCGTTTACAGTACAAGTTCAACATCGCAGAAAGTGAAAAATGGATAAAGAAGTTGTGGTATTTACTTACAAAGCAATATCACTCAGCAATGAAATCTGTGTCATCAGGCCCTTAGCAGCACAATGAGTGGATTCAGGTATGATGATTCTAACTGAAATAAGTCACACAGAAAAAGAAACATCATAAGATATCAGTAATACACGGAATGTAAACTTGGCTACACAGGAACTGAATTACAGAACAGAACAGGGTCTCAAATTTAGAAAACCAACTTATGCTTGCTTAAGGGTAAAGGTGAGTTGGGGTGCTGCATAAAACCAGAGATTGAAATGAGCACAGATAAAGTTCCTTAAGCCAAATATGGAATAGACAAGAGCTACTCCTTGCTCAACGAAATGGACTCAACACCCCATATTAAACGCCTAAGAATGTACCTGACTAGTAAGTATCTTAAAACCTATGGATTGCTATGTCTCCGAAAGAGAATCAAGCATGTGTACAGGGGCATAAACGCAGCAGTGATAGGATTGGAGAGGTTCGGTGAGCAAATGAAGACCCTTTGAAGTCATATTGCATGGTACCCATTCCACGGGTTTCAACTAACCAGGTTTAAGGTATTCTTCCTTCAGCTAAAACATGCATGTGGAACCTAGAGTATGATCAACCATGTGATCGGGAGACGTGTTCAAATATGTCTCAGTTTTCCTCCCCTGGTACTTGGGTGCAACATTCCAGACGCTTTACTAACACTCTCCCCACTTGGAGAGTCAGCGCCTTTAACCTCCTGTTTGGCCCAGTTTGCAATTTCTGTGGAAGATGAACAGGAATAGCGAGAACCAATGAGAGGCTAGCTGGAGGTGTCTGGACGGGCAAATTTAACTCTCATTTCCCACCAGGAGGAGGAAATAAACAAAGGCTCAGCGTGCCGTGCCAGAACCAGATTAGGGCCTGAAGCCATCCTGCGGTGTTGCGGCCAGGTCACAAGAAAGCGAGTTGAAGAAAGGAGCTCAGGGGCACTGTAATTCACAAACCTGCAGAGTTATAAATGACAGCTATCGTCCAAAAATAGACTGAAGTAAGGCTGCCAAGAGGACTTGAAAGCGGGGCAGAATTGCAGGAAACCGATTTCAGGAGGTAGACTGGAATTGCATTGAAAGCATAGGAAAAGAGGCAGAACGTCCACAATGATGCACTTGGCCAAAAAGGGCGTATGCGTTTTTTCCTGAATATATTCAGGAAAAAACGCATACGCCCTTTTTGGCCAACCAAGCAAGCTTGCAAAGGAAATCTGCACTACAATGAAGTCTCACTTCCCCCCGGTCAAAAGGGCCATCTGAAAAAAGTGTAAAATCCAGAAAGGCAGGACAGGCCATGGAGAACTGGGAGCCTTGTTATGCTGATGGGCGGGATGTAAATTGCCAACAGACACTCGGGAGAAGTGTATGGTGTTTCCTGAAACATCTAAAACACAAAGCAACAGAGCCTAGGGCACTGCCACTTATGGTCCTATAGCTTAGGGAAATTAAAATCAAAAAGACACAGCCACCCCAAAGTTTGGGACGCCTCTGTTTACAAGAACCTCGTTTACAGTACAAGTTCAACATCGCAGAAAGTGAAAAATGGATAAAGAAGCTGTGGTATTTACTTACAAAACAATATCACTCAGTAATGAAATCTATGTCATCAGGCCCTTAGCAGAACAATGAGTGGATTCAGGTATGATGATTCTAACTGAAATAAGTCACACAGAAAAAGAAACATCATAAGATATCAGTAATACACGGAATGTAAACTTGGCTACACAGGAACTGAATTACAGAACAGAACAGGATCTCAAATTTAGAAAACCAACTTATGCTTGCTTAAGGGTAAAGGCGAGGTGGGGTGCTGCATAAAACCAGAGATTGAAATGAGCACAGATAAAGTTCCTTAAGTCAAATATGGAATAGACAAGAGCTACTCCTTGCTCAACGAAATGGACTCAACACCGCATATTAAACGCCTAAGAATGTACCTGACTAGTAAGTATCGTAAAACCTATGGATTGCTATGTCTCCAAAAGAGAATCAAGCATGTGTACAGGGGCATAAACGCAGCAGTGATAGGATTGGAGAGGTTCGGTGAGCAAATGAAGACCCTTTGAAGTCATATTGCATGGTACCCATTACACGGGTCTCAACTCTCCAGGTTTAAGGTATTCTTCCTTCAGCTAAAACATGCATGTGGAACCCAAGTATGATCAACCATGTGAACGGGAGACGTGTTCAAATATGTCTCAGTTTTCCTCCCCTGGTACTCGGGTGCAACATTCCAGACGCTTTACTAACAGTCTCCCCACTTGGAGAGTCAGCGCCTTTAACCTCCTGTTTGGCCCAGTTTGCAATTTCTGAGGAAGATGAACAGGAATAGCGAGAACCAATGAGAGGCTAGCTGGAGGTGTCTGGACGGGCAAATTTAACTCTCATTTCCCACCAGGAAGAGGAAATAACCAAAGGCTCAACGTGCCGTACCGGAGCCAGATTAGGGCCTGAAGCCATCCTGCGGTGTTGCGGCCAGCTCAAAAGAAAGCGAGTTGAAGAAAGGAGCTCAGGGGCACTGTAATTCACAAACCTGCAGAGTTATAAATGACAGCTATCGTCCAAAAATAGACTGAAGTAAGGCTGCCAAGAGGACTTGAAAGCGGGGCAGAATTGCAGGAAACCGATTTCAGGAGGTAGACTGGAATTGCATTGAAAGCATAGGAAAAGAGGCAGAACGTCCACAATGATGCACTTGGCCAAAAAGGGCGTATGCGTTTTTTCCTGAATATATTCAGGAAAAAACGCATACGCCCTTTTTGGCCAACCAAGCAAGCTTGCAAAGGAAATCTGCACTACAATGAAGTCTCACTTCCCCCCGGTCAAAAGGGCCATCTGAAAAAAGTGTAAAATCCAGAAAGGCAGGACAGGCCATGGAGAACTGGGAGCCTTGTTATGCTGATGGGCGGGATGTAAATTGCCAACAACCACTCGGGAGAAGTGTATGGTGTTTCCTGAAACATCTAAAAAACAAAGCAACAGAACCTAGGGCACTTCCACTTATGGTCCTATAGCTTAGGGAAATTAAAATCAAAAAGACACAGCCACCCCAAAGTTTGGAACGGCTCTGTTTACAAGAACCTCATTTACAGTACAAGTTCAACATCGCAGAAAGTGAAAAATGGATAAAGAAGTTGTGGTATTTACTTACAAAGCAATATCACTCAGCAATGAAATCTGTGTCATCAGGCCCTTAGCAGCACAATGAGTGGATTCAGGTATGATGATTCTAACTGAAATAAGTCACACAGAAAAAGAAACATCATAAGATATCAGTAATACACGGAATGTAAACTTGGCTACACAGGAACTGAATTACAGAACAGAACAGGGTCTCAAATTTAGAAAACCAACTTATGCTTGCTTAAGGGTAAAGGTGAGTTGGGGTGCTGCATAAAACCAGAGATTGAAATGAGCACAGATAAAGTTCCTTAAGCCAAATATGGAATAGACAAGAGCTACTCCTTGCTCAACGAAATGGACTCAACACCGCATATTAAACGCCTAAGAATGTACCTGACTAGTAAGTATCTTAAAACCTATAGATTGCTATGTCTCCGAAAGAGAATCAAGCATGTGTACAGGGGCATAAATGCAGCAGTGATAGGATTGGAGATTCGGTGAGCAAATGAAGACCCTTTGAAGTCATATTGCATGGTACCCATTCCACGGGTTTCAACTACCCAGGTTTTAGGTATTCTTCCTTCAGCTAAAACATGCATGTGGAACCCAGAGTATGATCAACCATTTGATCGGGAGACGTGTTCAAATATGTCTCAGTTTTCCTCCCCTGGTACTTGGGTGCAACATTCCAGACGCTTTACTAACACTCTCCCCACTTGGAGAGTCAGCGCCTTTAACCTCCTGTTTGGCCCAGTTTGCAATTTCTGTGGAAGATGAACAGGAATAGCGAGAACCAATGAGAGGCTAGCTGGAGGTGTCTGGACGGGCAAATTTAACTCTCATTTCCCACCAGGAGGAGGAAATAAACAAAGGCTCAGCGTGCCGTGCCAGAACCAGATTAGGGCCTGAAGCCATCCTGCGGTGTTGCGGCCAGGTCACAAGAAAGCGAGTTGAAGAAAGGAGCTCAGGGGCACTGTAATTCACAAACCTGCAGAGTTATAAATGACAGCTATCGTCCAAAAATAGACTGAAGTAAGGCTGCCAAGAGGACTTGAAAGCGGGGCAGAATTGCAGGAAACCGATTTCAGGAGGTAGACTGGAATTGCATTGAAAGCATAGGAAAAGAGGCAGAACGTCCACAATGATGCACTTGGCCAAAAAGGGCGTATGCGTTTTTTCCTGAATATATTCAGGAAAAAACGCATACGCCCTTTTTGGCCAACCAAGCAAGCTTGCAAAGGAAATCTGCACTACAATGAAGTCTCACTTCCCCCCGGTCAAAAGGGCCATCTGAAAAAAGTGTAAAATCCAGAAAGGCAGGACAGGCCATGGAGAACTGGGAGCCTTGTTATGCTGATGGGCGGGATGTAAATTGCCAACAGACACTCGGGAGAAGTGTATGGTGTTTCCTGAAACATCTAAAACACAAAGCAACAGAGCCTAGGGCACTGCCACTTATGGTCCTATAGCTTAGGGAAATTAAAATCAAAAAGACACAGCCACCCCAAAGTTTGGGACGCCTCTGTTTACAAGAACCTCGTTTACAGTACAAGTTCAACATCGCAGAAAGTGAAAAATGGATAAAGAAGCTGTGGTATTTACTTACAAAACAATATCACTCAGTAATGAAATCTATGTCATCAGGCCCTTAGCAGAACAATGAGTGGATTCAGGTATGATGATTCTAACTGAAATAAGTCACACAGAAAAAGAAACATCATAAGATATCAGTAATACACGGAATGTAAACTTGGCTACACAGGAACTGAATTACAGAACAGAACAGGATCTCAAATTTAGAAAACCAACTTATGCTTGCTTAAGGGTAAAGGCGAGGTGGGGTGCTGCATAAAACCAGAGATTGAAATGAGCACAGATAAAGTTCCTTAAGTCAAATATGGAATAGACAAGAGCTACTCCTTGCTCAACGAAATGGACTCAACACCGCATATTAAACGCCTAAGAATGTACCTGACTAGTAAGTATCGTAAAACCTATGGATTGCTATGTCTCCAAAAGAGAATCAAGCATGTGTACAGGGGCATAAACGCAGCAGTGATAGGATTGGAGAGGTTCGGTGAGCAAATGAAGACCCTTTGAAGTCATATTGCATGGTACCCATTACACGGGTCTCAACTCTCCAGGTTTAAGGTATTCTTCCTTCAGCTAAAACATGCATGTGGAACCCAAGTATGATCAACCATGTGAACGGGAGACGTGTTCAAATATGTCTCAGTTTTCCTCCCCTGGTACTCGGGTGCAACATTCCAGACGCTTTACTAACAGTCTCCCCACTTGGAGAGTCAGCGCCTTTAACCTCCTGTTTGGCCCAGTTTGCAATTTCTGAGGAAGATGAACAGGAATAGCGAGAACCAATGAGAGGCTAGCTGGAGGTGTCTGGACGGGCAAATTTAACTCTCATTTCCCACCAGGAAGAGGAAATAACCAAAGGCTCAACGTGCCGTACCGGAGCCAGATTAGGGCCTGAAGCCATCCTGCGGTGTTGCGGCCAGCTCAAAAGAAAGCGAGTTGAAGAAAGGAGCTCAGGGGCACTGTAATTCACAAACCTGCAGAGTTATAAATGACAGCTATCGTCCAAAAATAGACTGAAGTAAGGCTGCCAAGAGGACTTGAAAGCGGGGCAGAATTGCAGGAAACCGATTTCAGGAGGTAGACTGGAATTGCATTGAAAGCATAGGAAAAGAGGCAGAACGTCCACAATGATGCACTTGGCCAAAAAGGGCGTATGCGTTTTTTCCTGAATATATTCAGGAAAAAACGCATACGCCCTTTTTGGCCAACCAAGCAAGCTTGCAAAGGAAATCTGCACTACAATGAAGTCTCACTTCCCCCCGGTCAAAAGGGCCATCTGAAAAAAGTGTAAAATCCAGAAAGGCAGGACAGGCCATGGAGAACTGGGAGCCTTGTTATGCTGATGGGCGGGATGTAAATTGCCAACAACCACTCGGGAGAAGTGTATGGTGTTTCCTGAAACATCTAAAAAACAAAGCAACAGAACCTAGGGCACTTCCACTTATGGTCCTATAGCTTAGGGAAATTAAAATCAAAAAGACACAGCCACCCCAAAGTTTGGAACGGCTCTGTTTACAAGAACCTCATTTACAGTACAAGTTCAACATCGCAGAAAGTGAAAAATGGATAAAGAAGTTGTGGTATTTACTTACAAAGCAATATCACTCAGCAATGAAATCTGTGTCATCAGGCCCTTAGC